>NC_139222.1:223534077-224741577 GCF_055691185.1 Crinia signifera
CGTAGAGGTCGCCTACACCTGTAAGGTACTGCCACAGCCGGGGAACACTTTTATATTAGTGCCACCGGTCGTACTATTTCCCCCCAACCAGTCAGTCCTGGCCGAGGTCCCTAGGGGAGTGGAAACCCCCTAATAAAGGGGCTCCCTCCAGGCCACCCTGGGCACCCGGCACCCCTGGGAGGTGGGTGCTTGGTTGATAGTCCTAAAAGAGTTAAATGTAGAATTAATATTGATTCCCTCAAATGCTGGTCATTTGAAATCCACATGTACCAGCATGTGGGACATTAAAGGGACCCACTGGCAGTTGTAGTTCTACAGCCAAACAAATTCTAAAATAAATATGCATATACACACACCAGGAAAGTATACTTTTAGCATACAGATGGGGCTTGTCCCATCTTTGCAGGGCTGGCGTTTCTAACGCCAGCCCCGCCATCACACCAGCCCCCTTGAGCCTGCCTCCGGTCCCCGCCACCTCCCCCACCGTCGCCGCTCCAAGCTCCCCCCTAACCCTGCCCGTTCCTGAAGCGGAGATGGGCAGGGACACGCAGCGTCCCCGCCGAGAGACTGGGACGTGCGTGCCTGTGAGACGCACGCGCGTCCCAGTTCAGTGTAGCCCCTGCCACCAGCACTCGCCAGCGGGGAGGGTTTGGCGAGCCCCGGCCAAGATGGCTGGGGCTACATCTGTACATGCATGCATGCATGCATGCATACATGGACACACACACTCACCTATGTTGACATGTAGATTGGTCCACTTGTCCATGTAGAATCCAATATGGACCTGTGGAAAAAGAATAATCACCTAAATCCAGTGTAGATCGGTCATCTTCAGCCCAAAGTAAGCATTCAAGGGGTTAAAAAAAAACTAAAATCCTGTTACCAGTCGTTACATAATGGCTATGCTTTTATTTACAACAGTATTTCAGCACTTTCCATACAAAAGCATGCATGGATCTCACTGATCTGTACATGCTTCTGTTAAACTCTTCATCCAGAACCTGGTCTTTTATTCTGGCCATTTTTGGTAAGGTTTTGTTTTCAAAATCACACCCAATTAAATTAGCAAATTCTAGAGCTGCCTAGTGGTGGCGCTGGCCCTGCTCACTCCACTGTAACACAGACAGCATTGGTAGTAAGAATACAGTGTATTAGGAACTGTATGATGAGCAGCTAGAATGTTGCAAACAGTAAAAGTAAAAAAACAATATACTGTATAGTAGAAATATGTTTATTGTCATATTTGCACTTTTATATAATATTTAGACATATAACACACGGGTTGGAGATAAAGGAGCCCAGCTGTCAGGAGGACAGAAGCAGAGGATTGCAATTGCCCGCGCATTAATTCGGAAGCCCAAAGTGCTGCTGCTGGATGAAGCAACGTCCGCTCTTGATACGGAAAGTGAAAAGGTAAGGCTGTGCTCCCACTGCTCTATCACACTATGACCTGGCTGACTCATTTCAAACACAGGCTTCCAATTCCTATTTTCCTACTCTCCTGGAATAGTTTGAGGCTCCCGAAAATCCGTGGACCCTCTCGGCCCTTGGAAGGACAGGAAATTCCCTTCATTTTTCAGGGCCTCACAGTGGCGGATGATGCAATTCTGGCTGAATCACGTCATTGTAGCCACACACCCTGCTTTACAATGTCGGTAATATCAGCATTGTCAAGTGGGGGGAGGGGTATGCATGGCTATAGTGATGTGATCATAGCCACTCCGTCCTGCCCTGCTACGTTTTTAAAGATCCGCCTCCATCCTGCCCCCTTTCTCTATGTCACGCCCACTGCACTGCCCCCCAGCTGAGCTGACCTGGCTGCTTTCCTAGGGCCAGATGTTTCAAGCTTCACAAAGTGATCAAATGCAGAGTGATAAACAACCAGCCAATCATCTCCTATCTGTCATTTTTCAAACCTACCCTGTGACATGACAGGTAGCAGCTGATTGGCTGGTTGTTTATTACTCTCCATTTGATCACTTTGTGAAGCTTGAAACATCTTGCCCTTAGATAGAGCAGATCAGAAGTCATCAGTTATGTTCCAATTTAGTTGCAACATGATTATTCCTGGCAGCGCACTGTATTGAAGGCAGCAGATCCACTCTGAAAGCTCCGATTTGTAGCAAAATACTGAATTATGCTTCATCCCACAAATAGATGGCTTCTACTGTAAAGGATGTTACAGTTTAATTGTAAATATATACCTCCCAACCGATCCCACTTTGGGCAGGACAATCTTACCAGCATGCTACTGTATGACTCTGGGGATGAAGGAGAGAAAGGAGCACTCTTACCACATATTACATCTAAAACGTGTGGGAGAATTTGGGGGAAGAATATCCAAGCTAGAACAGCATGCCCCCAGAGTGATGAAAATATGGGTATGATGTGACACCCACTGCCCAACAAAAACCACACCCTTTTTGGGCATGTTCAAGGATCCTGCATTTGAAAACCAATATGTTGGAAGTTATACTAAAATGAATACCTTGAAATGTACGAATGCCTAACCTTTTGTGTTCAGAGTACGTTTCCGAGGGTTATGTTATACAGTGGGTGATACCCTATTATCACTGAAGCCACTTTGGCCGATTAGCTGGATATCGCGATTTATGACCAATTGTCATCACTGCAGTATCTAATAAGCGGACATTTTTATTGGCCAAAAATGGACCCGTGATCCAGCAAAAATACTGATCGGGGACAGTCCCAGAACCAATGTTATCATGGGCCCCGGTGGTTGCTTATAGGGAATTATGCTTGCGTACCTGAGACTCGCAAAGCATAATCTCCGATATCAGCAGTTATTGGGAGGAAAGGATTTCGGCGTCAGAGGTAATAGGTTAGCCCCGCCTAAACCTATTAGCAGCGGAGAATCACTGCCACTAATATCCCCAAGTGTACTTAAGGTATAACCGCTTTCCAAAACTAACTGAGCGAGTAAGTAAAGTATTGTTAATTTGAATTCACTCAAAACAGCATTTTTTTAAACCTATTTTATTTTATATTCTCAAACAATAAAAAGTACCATTACATACCAGTACAACTACATATTCCACGCACTCTTATCTATTGGTGCACATGATCTAGAATGAGGTATTATTTATTTTAAAAACTGCATTTTCTCTCCTTTGTAGGTCGTCCAGAAGGCTCTGGATGATGCCAGGAAGGGCAGGACATGTGTGGTCATTGCTCACCGGCTGACAACAGTCCAAAATGCAGACATCATTGCTGTAATTCAGAACGGGGTGGTGATTGAACAAGGGACTCACCCCCAGCTGCTGTCAAAACAAGGCGCATATTATGCTCTTGTAAATTCACAAGTCACTAACTGATACAGGGATTTTTTTTTATATTAAATATTTTCAGGGCTAGGTTGTGGGGTCAAATGGAATCCTGGCACATTATGCCCTTTGCCATCCACCAGTGGGGCATACTTCAGTACCGGCAGCACAGGACATCCTGGTGTTACAGCTGGAAAATTGTGTTTGGTCAGTAACTGATCATACCGTGAGCATCATACAGATGAAGATGTCTTTTATGTATTTGTGCAATCTTGTTGTTGTGATGCATTACATACCATATGTACGGCGTAACTAGAAACATCCCCTCAAAAAATTTCTGGTGCCACTCCCCCACTACAAGTTTGTTGCAGTGAGTGCCAAAGGTATACTACGTACATAATAAACTATGTGTATATGTATATATATATGTATATATATATATATATATATATATATATATATATATATATATATATATATATATATATATATATAGATATGGCTTTGCTCGCCTAGTGCCCTCCATGGTATACCCTGAGTTGACAGAGGCAATATGTAACTAGCGATGGCGGATTTGGTCAGTAAAATTTAGAAGCACGTCCTTCTGTATCAACTATTCAGCGCTAGTAGCGCTTTTATCAAGAGCAGGTTCTTGGTAAAAGCGCTACGGGCACTGAAACGTTGATTCAAAAAGACGTGCTTCTGAGTTTAACTGACCAAATCCTGAGTGCCACCGCCATCGCTATTACTGCATCATCTCGGACCCGGCTTATTCCTTGTCAAAGAGCAAAATATTATTTTTCCAACACTCTGCCTACTTAGGCATTATTAGACAAATGTTACAAGGTTAAAACTGGGTATTTATTACCGAGGCACGACCCGGGACTGCCTCTCCCCCCAGAGTATACTTTCCTGGCTCCAGCGAGTGTGTCTCATCTATGGTGCCAGACTCCCAGAGACTTTCTTCTCTAGTGCACATGCACCATCTTTCCAAATATCATTGTGAAGATGGAGCTGGCCAAGGAGGTGGATCCTGCTTGCCAGAGCCAGGTAAGAAACTGAACTCCCTTCTAAAATGTGCACCTGGCTGAAAGGCAACCCCCCCTCCCCCCATGAGCACTTAATATTTAATATGTAAATGTAATTTTTCCAAGGGGGGGTTGTGGCCTTGTCCAGTGGCGCTGTGAGGGGGTTCCAATATGTCAGCTCCTCCACAGTGACAGGAGCCGAGTGCTGCAATGTGACATTCTCCTGCAGCACCAGGCTCCTGTCATAGAGAAGGAACCAACAGTGCAGACACTAGTCTCCAGGGGCAGCTCAGCATCTCCAGGGATGCTGGGCTGCCCACTGTGTAGTGTATTCAGGATTCCAGATGAAACCATGCACCCCTTTAGCTTAGGTCACTCCCCCGTTTCAGCTGCGCACAAAGGGGAAGGAAACAGAGTGTGCACTGGGTGTTACTAGATCCAGTGACACCTCTGGCTATATCCCCCAATTTACGGTCTCAGTACCTGGGCACAGTGAACCTCTCTGCAGCTCAGGTGGATTAGCCAGTTTTAGAAATACATCCTTACCTGCTCTATATATATTTAACTTAGTATTATATGTATATATGTATGCTGTGTGCATATTATATATCATATGTTACTGAACTTTATATAGATTCATAGTTAGACCGATGTTTTCATTGTTTTTATATATTTTTTATGTTTTTGTTGTTTTCTTCAACTGAAAATGGACGGCTGTAATCTCAGAGAACATGTGACTGCGGCTCAGTGGGTCGCAACTAAAATGTAGCCTATATTATCTGTTTTGGATACTAATAAGTATTTGCATTATATAATAGACTGTATAAAATGCCATGTTTGTATACTAGAACTATTTTTATTCTTAGGGGTAAATTGTACTAAACCTTCTGAAAATAAAAAGAGTTGCCCATAGCAACCAATCAGATTCTATATTTTTCTAGGATGCATTAAAGAAAGGATACACATCATCTGATTGGTTGCAATTGGCCACATCGCATCTTTCCCTTTTCGAAGCATTAGTAATTGTACCCCTTAGTTGGGCATTTCAATGTATATATTTTGAATATGTTTATTGAGTATTGTTTTTGTAAATGCCTGAAAAAATATGTTAGAAAAATTAAACATTTTTCTGCTTGTAAACTTAAGTCCATCTTAACGTCTTTTCATACTAAAGGCATGTATGTATGTATGTATGTATGCATGTGTATGTATGTATGTATGTATGTATGTACAGTGGGAGTTATTGTGGTTGATTCGCTCTGATGCGTATTCACATCCTTGCTAGTCAACCTGACCCCACTTTGCGAATGGTGGTACGCCAGCCATTCGCAAAGCACATTCCTTCGCACTGGCTGCAAATGGATGTTTTACATAAACATCCATTTGCAGCGTGCAGGGGAACACCCACATCATTGAGGCACCCTTACATATGTGTGCAAATTCAGAAGGAAGTGGGTGGGCAGCTGACATCCAGTGATATTGGCTGGCCACCCCCCCCCCCCCGTTAAACTCTGCGCGTTCACATATGCAAATGGTGCCACCCGCCACCCTTCTCCACCCCCTGCCTGCTGTCCTGTGTGCGTGCAACCAGCGATCTGACTACTCACAGTGGGTGCACGAACCCTGCATATGAGCATGGGCAGTAAGAAAACATTGGTCCGAACAAACGCCCTTTGCGAACATACCTGAATAAAGTCCAGTATGTATGTAGGTAGCTGTGCAATATTTTATTTATATACATATTTATAGATATTTTCCATGGCATTTATATAAAACCCAAGGAGGGTTGGTTTGCACATTTTAATTTCCAAACACATTAACTGGTACATTCAGGTGCTGTGACTGAATACACAAACTAAATCCAGATGCAGCAGGATACTTCAGACATTGACAATGGGGCATATTTATCCCAATCTGCATTTTTTTATGTGGATGTTATAAATATTTCTTCTGTAAATGTGCAGCATTAAAATTGAATATTTACAATTAAGCTCTTGCGAGGAGAACTGGTCCACTGTGAAATGCTTCAAGCAAAATGATAGCTTATGCTGTCACATTGCCTCCTGGTTCAGGTTCCTCCACAGTCAACGTGCATGTGTGTCTGTCAGCCGGCACATGCATCATCAGGGGCCGACTGAAAAGGATCTGTATCCTTTTATATTTGGATGGCTGCACCAGATAGTGGAGATCTCTTCATGATATTTGTGGGACCCACCTAGAAACTTCTGTTTTCGAGGAAAATACAACAAATTGGATACCATTTCTACTGCTTTGCAACTGTGTTATTATTCTGGAAAACCTAATGAAGACTTGTTTAAAAAAGAAAAGGTTCACAGATTTGTGTGTTACAGGGGCATGGCGCCTGTTAACCCGCTAGTTATCAGGGATTTATTTTACATCTTTTCAGATGAGTAAAAAGAATCCCCAATCAGTGGCCTTCGCTGCCAGCCCTCGCTGTCACATTATTCAATGCCGCAGTGGCTTGCTGCCCCTGACGGCGATTCTTAACCCCTGCGGCGTCGAGCCGGGGGACAGCGGCAGGCAGGGAGATGGATGTCTCCCTGCCTGCCCCAGAATGTATGTGGGGGGAGGAGGGCACCCCGGGACCCAGGCAGCACAAGCTGCCCCCCAGGAGAGCTAGCAAGGCACGCAGGTAGGGAGCCGCTAGCACTGCTCCCGATCGTGCATATGTAATGATCGGGAGCAGTGAATATATGAATATATAATGAGCGGCTCTCTGCTCTCGGCCCCCTGCTGGCTGTTATGTGTAAATAATAATAATATTTTTTAAATTAAATATATATTCATGTGCTGTAATCACATGAATAAAAATAGCATGCCCCTTCACATAATAAAATTCCTGATTTTTTTTTTACACCAGATAAAAAACAAAAAAAAAACCCTTTATTTTAAAAGTTCACATTCCAGTTCACAATAAAAAGATGGCGATTGCTACATGATGACACACGGTGAAAATTACTTAGAAAGCAATTCGCCATCTGATCACTCAGGGTGAATTGAACATTGAATTCATTGAAAAACCACAGCGAATTGCGGTGACTATCAGACGGCGAATTGTCCGGCATTCACTGTTCGCCGTCGGCGAATATTGCACGTTGAATAGGGTGATTCACTTTTTCAGTAAAAAGATTCACCTTAGAGCATGAAAATAGCACACATTCACCGTAGAACATGGCGAATCAGCCTCATTGAATACTGCCCCAAGTGTGAGCTGGGGCAGAAATTCACATCCATCAGGAAATGGTCTATGTACTTTATTGTATAATGGTATGAGAGGTTAGAATAATAAAGGTAAGAAGAAGTTTCTCACATAAGAGATAATATATGTTGTTGAATGCAAGTTACCACCAACAGTTTAATTACAACAAGACAAGAATTGTCAGAACATAGGATCAAGGTACAAATGTTGAAAGAGAATCAGGTGCTCCCTGGAGAAATTGCAATCTAGGGAAAGTACTAAGGAAGAGGGGAACACTCTAATGGGGAATAATTACATTAGAATGCATTCAAATACTGTATATTCTGAGTTGCACTATAACTGTTTTTGATACTATTCATATCATACCATAGATAGGAATACAAGCAATTAAGAATAATCTTTACCTCTTTTTGCTCAGTTTGTTATTGGATTCAAGGTATATAGGTTGTGTAAAGGTTCAAATATCCAATACTTTATACAGTATATTTAACAGAATACATAAATCCTTGATTCCAAAGCATTTATCACAATGAAAAACAGGAATTACATGTAATCATATAGAATAAATAAAGATTGTGAAGAAAATAAGGAAAATAAGGGAAAAAAAAATGTGTGACTTGAAGGTAAAATTGTGTGTTAGGTGAAATATGTGGGTGATCACTATATAAAAGGCTAAATTTTTCCACCAGTTACCATTAGAGGCCAATCTGTGGGCCAAACTACTCCATAACAGAAAGGGAAACCAAAATTATATTTTCAAACGTCCTGGATATGGACAGGAGGAGGTCCTGGGTATCTCAAGGAGGGTCTGGATGGCTATACAATGCATTTATACCATTTTCGATATCCAATCACCATTGTGACCATTGGGTCTTGCACCTATGAAGCCATCAGATTTGTATGTAGACCATCAAGTTTTTGCACAAATCTGAATTAAGCCCACAATGTCTTGGCAGATTAGTGGAGCAGACATAGATGTTGTGGTGGATATACTTCTTTCAGCAGAACTAGAGGCAACTGGTACAGTTTGAACATCTAACTTCACTATAGCTCCATTACCATAGGCGAATCTAGGGGGTGGTCCGGGGGTGCACCGGACCACCCATTAGACCGCCGGCCGCCGCAATTTAAAGAAATGACAGCCGGGCAGAAAAGATCTGTACGCTGCCCGGCTGTATAATCACTGTATAAAACAAGTAGCTCCGTCCCTGTCAATACCGGCCAATCAGGAGCGGCCACCAATACCACTAATGCCGCTCCTGATTGGCTGCCGGCCGCGAGCTCCTGGCTCGCGGGAGTATTGAATAAAGATAGCGACGGGGACCCCGCTGCCTGTGACAGTGCTGGCTGTGTGCGTGATAGCGACAGAAGAGGGCCCCGTCCCCTTCCCTGCTGTTTCTAAGATGCCGCGGCAATTTCACCCTCCCCCGCTCCCTCCCTCTGACCTGCTCTCCCGTCCAAGTAGGCGCCGCTGCACTCCCCCCCTGCCTCCCCCAGTCATAACTCACCCGCCCTTCTCCTGGTTGCTCCGTCCGTCCACTGACAGAGCCGCTCCTTGAGAAGCGCTGCTGCGCTCCTACAAAGTGAGTACACTGCCACCAATGCATTTTGCTGGTATTAACCAGCAAACCACTGGCCACCAATGTATTTATGTATTATGCTGGTATTAACCAGCAAACCACTGGCCACCAATGTATTTATGTATTATGCTGGTATTAACCAGCAAACCACTGGCCACCAATGTATTTATGTATTATGCTGGTATTAACCAGCAAACCACTGCCCACCAATGTATTTATGTATTATGCTGGTATTAACCAGCAAACCACTGCCCACCAATGTATTTATGTATTATGCTGGTATTAACCAGCAAACCACTGCCCACCATTGTATTTATGTATTATGCTGGTATTAACCAGCAAACCACTGCCCACCAATGTAAAAAAAGAGCTAGTAATGTATGCATCGCTGGTACAGGCCAGCGATGTATACGTTACTAGTGCCACTGCCCACCAGTGTAAATAAATGAGTTGTAACATATACATCGATGGTGGGCAGTGGCACTAGTAACGTATACATCGCTGTCCTGTGCCAGCGATGCATACATTACCAGCACACTTTTTTTTTTTTTTTAACATTGGTGGGCAGTGGATTGCTGGTTAATACCAGCATAATACATAAATACAATGGTGGGCAGTGGTTTGCTGGTTAATACCAGCATAATACATAAATACATTGGAATTCAAACCCCGCCCATTATGTAAATAGCCTTATAATGAAAGATTTTAAGCAAAGTATTTTCTGAAAATCTCTTGCTCTTTGGGGAAAGTAGCTCAGTGTGTACGCACTACTTTGGTAAAAGATATATCTTTCAGAGATTTTGGCAAAGTCTTTTAAAATTAAAATCTTCTAGTGTGTATGGGCCAAGTATAAACTGCATTGGTTCTTTACTGGTAAAGTGTTCATGGTCTGCTATCAACTATTACTTTCCTTGACATTGATGGACATAAGGACAGTGACTATTTTGATTATAAATGCCAGAATAAGTTGTCGGCAGGATGAACCATTCTTTAGAAAACTCCATTCCCCCTTCCCCCAGCAATGAGCATGTAATTCCCCCCCCCCCCCCACCGGGCAACGAGAATGCAATCCCCCATGGCAACAAGAATGAAACCCCTGGCAAGAAGCATGCAACCCCTGGAAACGAGCAATATACCTCTGACAATGAGCGTGTAGGTAAGTGGCAGTTATGTGATATCATATGTAATAGGCATTATAGTGTGTGGTGTAATATGTAATGGGCATTACGGTGTGTTGTATTATGTTTAATGGACATTATGGTTTGTGGCATTATGTTTAATTGGCATTACAGTCTGTGGCATTATGCTTAATGGGCATTGTGGTGCGTGACATGTGTAATTGGAATTACGGTGTGTCGCATTATGTTTAATTGGAATTACTGTGTGTGGAATTATGTTTACTTGGCATTACGGTGTTGGCATTATGTGTAATGGGCATTACAGTGTGTGGCATTATGTTTAATTGTCACTATGGTGTGTGGCATGTGTAATTGTCATTACGGCGTGTGGCCTTTTTTGTAATGGGTATTATGGAGTTTGCTAAAATGTGTAATGGGCATTACGGTGTGGTCTAATGCGTAACACCACGCCCCTTTTTGTGATGACACGCCTCCTTTCCACGAATGCCTAACCTTTTGTGTTCATAGTACGTTTCCAAGGGTTATGTTATACAGTGGGTGATACCCTATTATCACTGAAGCCACTTTGGGCGATTAGCTGGATATCGCGATTTATGACCAATTGTCATCACTGCAGTATCTAATAAGCGGACATTTTTATTGGCCAAAAATGGACCCGTGATCCAGCAAAAATACTGATCGGGGACAGTCCCAGAACCAATGTTATCATGGGCCCCGGTGGTTGCTTATAGGGAATTATGCATTGCGTACCTGAGACTCGCAAAGCATAATCTCCGATATCAGCAGTTATTGGGAGGAAAGGATTTCGGCGTCAGAGGTAATAGGTTAGCCCCGCCTAAACCTATTAGCAGCGGAGAATCACTGCCACTAATATCCCCAAGTGTACTTAAGGTATAACCGCTTTCCAAAACTAACTGAGCGAGTAAGTAAAGTATTGTTAATTTGAATTCACTCAAAACAGCATTTTTTTACACCTATTTCATTATATATTCTCAAACAATAAAAAGTACCATTACATACCAGTACAACTACATATTCCACGCACTCTTATCTATTGGTGCACATGATCTAGAATTAGGTCTTATTTATTTTAAAAACTGCATTTTCTCTCCTGTGTAGGTCGTCCAGAAGGCGCTGGATGATGCCAGGAAGGGCAGGACATGTGTGGTCATTGCTCACCGGCTGACAACAGTCCAAAATGCAGACATCATTGCTGTAATTCAGAACGGGGTGGTGATTGAACAAGGGACTCACCCCCAGCTGCTGTCAAAACAAGGCGCATATTATGCTCTTGTAAATTCACAAGTCACTAACTGATACAGGGATTTTTTTTATATTAAATATTTTCAGGGCTAGGTTGTGGGGTAAAATGGAATCCTGGCACATTATGCCCTTTGCCATCCACCAGTGGGGCATACTTCAGTACCGGCAGCACAGGACATCCTGGTGTTACAGCTGGAAAATTGTGTTTGGTCAGTAACTGATCATACCGGGAGCATCATACAGATGAAGATGTCTTTTATGTATTTGTGCAATCTTGTTGTTGTGATGCATTACATACCATATGTACGGCGTAACTAGAAACATCCCCTCAAAAAATTTCTGGTGCCACTCCCCCACTACAAGTTTGTTGCAGTGAGTGCCAAAGGTATACTACGTACATAATAAACTATGTGTATATATATATATATATATATATATATATATATATATAGATATGGCTTTGCTCGCCTGGTGCCCTCCATGGTATACCCTGTGTTGACAGAGGTAATATGTAACTAGCGATGGCGGATTTGGTCAGTAAAACTTAGAAGCACGTCCTTCTGTATCAACTATTCAGCGCTAGTAGCGCTTTTATCAAGAGCAGGTTCTTGATAAAAGCGCTACGGGCACTGAAACGTTGATTCAAAAAGACGTGCTTCTGAGTTTAACTGACCAAATCCTGAGTGCCACCACCATCGCTAGTACTGCATCATCTCGGACCCGGCTTATTCCTTGTCAAAGAGCAAAATATTATTTTTCCAACACTCTCTGCCTACTTAGGCATTATTAGACAAATGTTACAAGGTTAAAACTGGGTATTTATTACCGAGGCACGACCCGGGACTGCCTCTCCCCCCAGAGTATACTTTCCTGGCTCCAGCGAGTGTGTCTCATCTATGGTGCCAGACTTCCAGAGACTTTCTTCTTCCAAATATCATTGTGAAGATGGAGCTGGCCAAGGAGGTGGATCCTGCTTGCCGGAGCCAGGTAAGAAACTGAACTCCCTCCTAAAATGTGCACCTGGCTGAAAGGCAACCCCCCTCTTCCCATGAGCACTTAATATTTAATATGTAAATGTAATTTTTCCAAGGGGGGGTTGTGGCCTTGTCCAGTGTCGCTGTGAGGGGGTTCCAATATGTCAGCTCCTCCACAGTGACAGGAGCTGAGTGCTGCAATGTGACTCCTGCAGCACCCGGCTCCTGTCATAGAGAAGGAACCAACAGTGCAGACACTAGTCTCCAGGGGCAGCTCCAGGGCCGGCGCCACCACTAGGCAAATCTAGGCATTTGCCTAGGGCGCCGGCCACTGGAGGGCGGCATTTTGCCCCCGTGCCGTGGGGGTACCTGTCCTGCGGCGCTGTGTATTTAAAGCTGGCGGCGGAGGCAGCGAGGGGTCCCTGCAGTCAATAAATAACGAGCGCTATCCGCCGGGCTATGCGGAAGCGCTTCTGTTGTGAAAACACTGTCCGCACGCTGATTGGCTGAGATTCAGCCAATCAGCGTGCGCCGTGCGGCCAGTGTTTTCACAACAGAAGCGCTTCCGCATAGCCCGGCATATAGCGCTCATTGACTGCATGGACCCCTCTCTGCCAGCGCAGCAGGACAGGTACCCCCCCCTCTTTCGGCATCGGGGCGCCCCCACTCCGACTCGCCTGGGGCGCTCCGGTGCCTTGCATCTGCCCTGGGCAGCTCAGCATCTCAAGGGATGCTGGGCTGCCCACTGTGTAGTGTATTCAGGATTCCAGATGAAACCATGCGCCCCTTTAGCTTAGGTCACTCCCCCGTTTCAGCTGCGCACAAAGGGGAAGGAGTGTGCACTGGGTGTTACTAGATCCAGTGACACCTCTGGCTATACCCCCCAATTTACGGTCTCAGTACCTGGGCACAGTGAACTTCTCTGCAGCTCAGGTGGATTAGCCAGTTTTAGAAATACATCCTTACCTGCTCTATATATATTTAACTTAGTATTATATGTATATATGTATGCTGTGTGCATATTATATATCATATGTTACTGACCTTTATATAGATTCATAGTTAGACCGATGTTTTCATTGTTTTTATATTTTTTTATGTTTTTGTTGTTTTCTTCAACTGAAAATGGACGGCTGTAATCTCAGAGAACATGTGACTGTGGCTCAGTGGGTCGCAACTAAAATGTAGCCTATATTATCTGTTTTGGATACTAATAAGTATTTGCATTATATAAAATGCCATGTTTGTATACTAGGACTATTTTTATTCTTAGGGGTAAATTGTACTAAACCTTCTGAAAATAAAAAGTTGCCCCTAGCAACCAATCAGATTCTATCTTTTTCTAGGATGCATTAAAGAAAGGATACACATCATCCGATTGGTTGCAATTGGCCACATTGCATCTTTCCCTTTTTCGAAGCTTTAGTAAATGTACCCCTTAGTTGGGCATTTCAATGTATATATTTTGAATATGTTTATTGAGTATTGTTTTTGTAAATGCCTGAAAAAATATGTTAGAAAAATTAAAAATGTTGCTGCTTGTAAACTTAAGTCCATCTTAACGTCTTTTCATACTAAAGGCATGTATGTATGTATGTATGTATGCATGTGTATGTATGTATGTATGTATGTATGTACAGCGGGAGTTATTGTGGTTGATTCGCTCTGATGCGTATTCACATCCTTGCTAGTCAACCTGACCCCACTTTGCGAATGGTGGTACGCCAGCCATTCGCAAGGCACATTCCTTCCCACTGGCTGCAAATGGATGTTTTACATAAACATCCATTTGCAGCGTGCAGGGGAACACCCACATCATTTGATGGTCGACGACCATGGAATGATATGGAACGTGCACGCATATGTAAGAGTGCCCTGAGTCACCCTTACATATGTGTGCACTTTCAGAAGGAAGTGGGTGGGCAGCTGACATCCAGTGATATCAGCTGGCCGCCCCCGCTAAAACTCTGGGCGTTCACATATGCTAATGGTGCCACCCGCCACACCTCTCCGCCCCCTGTCCTGTGTGCGTGCAACCAGGGATCCGACTACTCGCAGTGGGTGCACGCACCCTGCGTATGAGCATGCGCAGTAACAAAACATCAGTCCCCGTGCGAACAAACGCCCTTTGCGAACATACCTGAATAAAGTCCAGTATGTATGTAGGTAGCTGTGCAATATTTTATTTACTGTATATACATATTTATATATATTTTCCATGGCATTTATATAAAACCCAAGGAGGGTTGGTTTGCACATTTTAATTTCCAAACACATTAACAGGTACATTCAGGTGCTGTGGCTGAATACACAATCCAAATCCAGATGTCCACTTCAGACATTGACAATGGGGCATATTTATCACAATCTGCATTCTTTTATGTGGATGTAATAAATGTTTCTTCTGTAAATGTGCAGCATTAAAATTGAATATTTACATTTAAGCTCTTGCAAGGAGAACCGGTCCACTGTGAAATGCTTCAAGCAAAATGATAGTTTATGCTGTCACATTGCCTCCTGGTTCAGGTTCCTCCGCAGTCAACGTGCATGTGTGTCTGTCAGCCGGCACATGCGTCGTCAGGGGCCGACTGAGAGGGATCTGTATCCTTTTATATTTACGATTTAATTCCTGTTGGAAATGGATGGCTGCACCAGATAGTGGAGATCCCTTCATGATATTTGTGGGACCCACCTAGAAACTTCTGTTTTCGGGGAAAATACAACAAATTGGATACCATTTCTACTGCTTTGCAACTGTTTGTTATTATTCTGGAAAACCTAATGAAGACTTGTTTAAAAAAGAAGAGGTTCACGGATTTGTGTGTTACAGGGGCATGGCGCCTGTTAACAGGGGCTGGCTGGCAACTTTCAGCCTGGGGGGCAAAACAAGCAAGTGGGCCATCACCATCATTTCACCACCCTACCCTCTTCCCTCTAGTATGCAGCAAGGATTAAACAATCCTCCCCCCCCCACAGAAAAAAATGTACACTTTCATGCGCATTACACATAACGCCACACACCGTAATGCCCGTTACACATAATGCCACACACCATAATGCCCATTACACATAAAGCCATCACTGTAATGCTAATTAAACATAATGCCACACACCGTAATGCCACACCGTAATGCCCACTACACATAATGCCAACACTCTAATGCCCATTACACATAATGCCACACACCGTAATGCTAATTAAACATAATGCCACACACCGTAATGCCCATTACACATAATGCCAATGCCGTAATGTCCATTACACATAATGCCAACACCCTAATGCCCATTACACATAATGCCAACACCCTAATGCCCATTACACATAATGCCAACACCCTAATGCCCATTACACATAATGCCACATACCATAATGCCAACACTGTAATGCCCATTACACATAATGCGACACACCGTAATGCACATTACACATAATGCCACACACCGTAATGCCCATTACACATAAAGCCATCACTATAATGCCCTTTACAACACCATAATGCTCATTACACATAAAACCAACAACATAATGCCCATAAAACATAATGCCACATGCTATAAAGCCCATTACACATAATGCCAATACCGTAATGCCCATTTAACATATTAATGCCAATTACATATTATACCATATGACTGCTGCTTACCTACATGTTCATTGTCATAAGTATATCACTTGTTGCCAGGGGTTACAAGCTTCTTGCCATGTGTTTCATTCTTGTTTCTATGGGGATTTTTTGCCAGGGGGAAACCAGGGTACATACATGCTCATCGCCAAGGGGTACTATTTAAATAGCGCGCCAGCACTACCCGAATCCGCACTTCCGGGTAGCGCTGGCCGCGCTGTTCACTTCTGACAGACACTAGAGGTATGGCAGTACCTCTAGTGTCTGTCTCCTATAAGGCGGCGGCCATTTTTGGAGAGGCCGTCTCCGTACATTTGTAGGACCAGGAAGCCGGGGATGAGCTGAAGTCACTGAAGTGGCACACGGAGGCGGCCGGCGGCTGCGGCATCGTGTGCAAGATGCACACAGCGGCCCAGCCTGCACACAGTCCTACCGGCCTGGGGGGAATGTGGCACTCTGCCCCCCGGTCCAGCCCGCCCCTGCCTGTTAACCTGCTAGTTATCAGGGATTTTTTTACATCTTTTCAGATGAGTAAAAAGAATCCCCAATCAGTGTTGTCGGCAGGGGCTAATTGAATAGCCCAGTGGATCAACTGACCCGTGGTAAATTACTGTGATTAATTGATTTCCCCCTCAGGGCAGTATTCAATGTGAATTCTCGGCATGTGCAGCGAATCCTGTTTAGGATTCGCTGCAGTCGCCGTGTTCCGGAGGGCTGGAGCCTACGCTGTCAGCCCTCGCTGTCACAGTATTCAATGCCGCAGGGGCTCGCTGCCCTTGATGGCGATTCTTAACCCCTGCGGCAGAGCTGGGAGATGGCGGCAGGCAGGGAAATGGAAGTCTCCCTGCCTGCCCCAGAATGTATGTGGGGAGGAGGAGGGCATCCTCGGGACCCAGGCAGCACAACCTGCCCCCCCCAGGAGAGCTAGCTAGCACTGCTCCCGATCGTGCATATGTAATGATTGGGAGCAGTGAATATATGAATATCTAATGAGCAGCTCTCTGTTCTCTGCCCCCTGCTGGCTGTTATGTGTAAATAATAATACAAATTTTTATATATAATAATATATATTCATGTGCTGTAAGCACATGAATAAAAATAGCATGCCCCTTCGCATAATAAAATTCCAGATTTTTTTCACACCAAATAAAAAAAACAACCTTTATTTTAAAAGTTCACATTCCAGTTCACAATAAAAAGATGGCGATTGCTACACGGTGACACACGGCGAAAATTACTTAGAAAGCAATTCGCCATCTGATCATTGAATACAATCACAGCGAATCACATTGAAAAACCACAACGAATTGCGGTGACTATCAGACGGCGAATTGTCCGTCATTCACTGTTCGCCGTCGGCGAATATTGCACGTTGAATAGGGTGATTCACTTTTTCAGTAAATAGATTCACCTTAGAGCATGAAAATAGCACACATACGCCGTAGAACATGGCGAATCAGCCTCATTGAATACTGCCCCAAGTGTGAGCTAGGGCAGTAATTAACATCCATCAGGAAATGGTCTATGTACTTTATTGTATAATGGTATGAGAGGTTAGAATAATAAAGGTAAGAAGTTTCTCACATAAGAGATAATATATGTTGTTGAATGCAAGCTACCACCAACAGTTTAATTACAACAAGACAAGAATTGTCAGAACATTGGAGCAAGGTACAAAGGTTGAAAGTGAATCAGGTGCTCCCTGAAGAAATTACAATCAAGGGAAAGTACTAAAGCTGCCCATACACGGTCCGTTTAAGACTTAAATAGCATGCATCGCATGCCTTGTGCATGCAGTGTGCATGCAATGCGATCCGATGCGATGTGTAGCTAGTACAAAAAGTATGTGCAGCACATACTTTTTGTACCGTACTATGTGATGCGCGGGAGCGCGCATCGCATAGTACAGAACGCAGCCGGTCCACAACGGACCATGTATGGGCAGCTTATGGAAGAGGGGAACACTCTAATGGAGAATAATTACATTAGAATGCATTCAAATACTGCATATTCTGAGTTGCATTATAACTGTTTTTGATACTATTCATATCATACCATAGATAGGAACACAAGCAATTAAGAATAATCTTTACCTCTTTTTGCTCAGTGTGTTATTGGATTCAAGGTTGTGTAAAGGTTCAAATACCCAATACTTTATACAGTATATTTAACAGAATACATAAATCCTTGATTTCAAAGCATTTATCACAATGAAAAACAGGAATTACATGTAATCATATACATAGTTACATAGTAGGTGAGGCTGAATAAAGACTTGCGTCCATCTAGTTCAACCTATGTTTATAGTAGCTTATCCCTTGTTGTACTGTATGTTCTGATATTTTAAAGACAGATTATGTTACTTATTCGTACCCATGGATGTTTTTAACCAATAAATGTTTATCCAACCTTATTTTAAACATATATGTAGTGTCTGCCGACACCACTTCTCCAGGAAGAGAGTTCCAAAGTTTGACTGCTCTGACTGTAAAGAACTTTTTTCTTATAGATGAACAAAATCTTTTTTCTTCTAATCTAAACTCATGCCCTCGCGTCCTAGATTCCTTTCTAGTAGAAAAAAGGATGTTTGACAGGTCCTTTTATTGGCCCCTAATATATTTATACATGTTGAGCATATCCCCCCTTAAATGTCTTTTCTCTAGTGTAAATAGTCCCAAATTGTTTAATCTTTCCTCATAGCTTAAATTCTCCATTCCCCTAATAAACTTTGTTGCTCTTCTTTGGATTCTTTCTAATTCTATGATGTCCTTTTTATAGTGCGAAGCCCAGAACTGCACTGCGTATTCGAGTTGCGGTCTAACCAATGATTTGTACAGAGGCATAATTACTTTTGAGTCCCTAGTTTCCATGCCCCTTTTAATACATGCGAGAATTTTGTTGGCCTTTTTTGTTGCTATATTACATTGAGCACTACACCCCAGTTTGTTGTATATTTGGACTCCTAGATCCTTTTCGAGTACTGATTTACCCAAGTCATCCCCGCTTAGGTTATAACTAGCACACTGGTTATGTCTCCCAAGGTGCATGACCTTGCATTTGTTCACATTGAACCTCATCTTCCACTTTTTTGCCCACTCATCTAGATTGTCAAGATCATTTTGAAGCGTGGTGACATCTTCTGATGATTTAATAACTCTGCTCAGTTTTGTATCGTCTGCAAAGATGGATACATTGCTGAGTAACCCCATCCCAATATCGTTAATAAAATGTTAAATAAAATGGGCCCAAGAACCGAACCCTGTGGCACTCCACTTAGTACTGGTATGATATTGGATACGGCACTGTTCACGACCACTCTTAGTTCTCTATTACACAGCCAGTTCCCTACCCATCTACAGATATTTGCCCCTAATCCCATGTCCTCCATTTTATTTATCAACCTCTTGTGTGGTACTGTGTCGAAGGCTTTTGCAAAATCTAGGAAAATCACATCTACAGCGTTTCCATTATCAAGGTTTTTGCTAAACTCTTCATAGAAACCAAGTAGATTAGTTTGGCATGAACGATTTTTCACGAACCCATGCTGGTTATTACTGAGTAAACTATGAAGGTCTAAATATTCCTGGATACCATCTCTTAAAAATCCTTCAAATAGTTAACCCACTATTGATGTTAAACTAACAGGTCTGTAATTAGCGGTATCCTCCTTTTTTGAATAATGGCACTAGTTCTGCTATTCTCCAGTCTTTTGGTACCTTTCCTGATGATAGTGAATTTTGAAAGATATAATGTAGAGGGGAAGCTAAATACTCCCTTAATTCCATTAGTACCCTAGGATGAATCCCATCTGGCCCTGGTGATTTATTTGTTTTGATTTTGCTGAGCCTCAATATTATTTCCTCGGTAGATAATTCAATATTGAGGTCCAGCTTGTTTATCCCATTTGTGGTATGTGTGCGTTCCATAGTCTGCTCTCCCTTAGTAAACACTGATGAGAAGAACTCATTTAACAGTTCTGCTTTTCCCTTGTCCTCCGTAAAACTTTTTCCATTGATATTGGTTAGTGGGCTTATGTTGTCCTTAATTATACGTTTACTATTTATGTATTTGAAAAACTTCTTGGGGTTAGTTTTAATTTCAGTGGCTATGCGCTCTTCATAATCCCTTTTAGCTACTTTGATTGCCCCTTTGCAAATTTTGTTTGATTCTTTGTATTTGGTGAACGCCTCCTTACTTAAGTTATATTTATAGAATTTAAATGCTCTTGTTTTATTGTTGATTGCTGACCTAACTTTTTTGTCCAACCATGGTGGCTTTTTTTTATTGAATTTACCCTTAGTTACTTTACGAATGTATTTAATAGTTAATGATTTGAGTATATTTTTTAGAGTATCCCACATTTCCTCAGCATTTATCCCCTCAAAAACTGTTTCCCACACAATTCTTTTTAGGGCTTCTCTGAATAATTTGAAGTTAGCTTTTCTGAAGTTTAGTATTTTTGTCGATCCTTTATGATGTAATTTACTGAAGTTGATTTCCAGTGAAACCATATTGTGGTCACTGTTCCCTAGGTGTTCAATTACTTTTGTGTTTGAAACTAAATCTATGTTATTTGTTAAAACCAAATCCAATAATGCCTTATTACGAGTTGGAGCTTCTACCGTTTGTGTGATAAACTGGTCTTTAAGTAAGCTTAGGAACCCACTGCTTCTTGCTGTTTTACATGTTTCGTTTTTCCAATCAATATCAGGTTAATTAAAATCACCCATAATTAATACCTGACCCTGATCAGATGATTGTTTCTTTTGGTTTAAAAGAAGAGACTCATCCCCTTCGTTTATGTTCAGTGGTCTATAGCATACCCCTATTAAAATTCTGTTATTAGGTTTTTTGTTATTGTCGGTTATCTCTGCCCACACGGCCTCCGTGTAGTCTTTCTCTGTGCCTGTGCTCATTTCTTTCTCACACGATGTTAAGTTATTTTTTACATATAGGCAAACCCCCTGCCCTTTCTATTTTCCCTGTCTTTTCTGTAGAGTGTATATCCCTCCATGCATAATGCCCAATTGTGTGACTCGTTACACCATGTTTCTGTAATACCAATAATGTCATAATCATCCCTAGTGACCACAGTTTCAAGTTCCCCGATTTTAGCCAGTAGGCATTTTAATTTATGTTTATTTTTATTTGCGTCCCTAACATTATGTTGAATCTCTCCTCTGGACTTATTTGTATTCCTTACTAAATTCCTTGTACCCACCTCCCCCTTAGTAGACTCTCTACAGGCCTCTCCACCATTCTCACTGTCCGACCTATTTACAGTTTTGAAACTTCTTCCTATGTCCTTAACTCCTTCCCATACCCTAAGGCACCCCATGAATTACCCACAATATTACCCTTATTAGTACCCCGGACATGGCCTGTAACTATGTCCTCCCCCCTCCTCCTCGTCACCCAAATTGATTCTTGACCCCAATCCTACTATTCTCACTAAGGGTCCAATAGTATCTAGCTATCCCCACCCCCCTATTGCCTAGTTTAAAATCTCCTCCAACCCTCTAACCATCCTTCCCCCCAGCACCACAGCCCCCTCCTCGTTCAGGTGCAATCCATCACAGCAAAAAAGATGGCGCCTGACCGAGAAGTCTGCCCAGTGTTCCATGAACACAAATCCCTCCTTCCTACACCAATCCTTTAGCCACACATTTACCTCCCTGATCTCCCTCTGCCTCTCTGGGCTAGCGCGTGGCACTGGTAATAATTCTGAGAATATTACCCTAGATGTCCTCGCCTTTAATTTCATACCTAATTTCCTATACTCTTTCTTGAGGACATCCCAGCTACCATTAACTTTGTCATTGGTACCAATGTGTACCAAGACCGCAATATATAGAATAAACTTGTGAAGAAAATAAAGAAAAATAAGGGAAAAAAATGTGTGACTTGAAGGTAAAATTGTGTGTTACTGTAGGTGAAATATGTGGGGGATCACTATATAAAAGGTTAAATTTTACCACCAATTACCATTAGAGGCCAATCCGTGGGCCAAACTACTCCATAACAGAAAGTGAAACCAAAATGATATGTTTCAAACGTCCTGGATATGGACAGAAGGAGCTGTGAAGGCAGACATTGGAGATAGGAGCAGATAGAGACTAAACGCCTCCATAAATTAGTCCAATTCGGGTCAATTTGAACCACATCGTATGGGATCCAGAGGTTGGACCTGCAAGCAGGTCCAACTTCTGACTTGGAAGACCCCCTCCTGGCTGCTGGGGAACGGGTCGCATGTGATACATCGTATACAATACTGCCACTCGAGAAGGTCCTGGGCATCTCAAGGAGGGTCTGGATGGCCATACAATGCATTTATACCATTTTCGAGATCCAATCACCATTGTGACCATTGGGCCTTGCAACTATGAAGCCATCAGATTTGTATGTAAACCATCAAATTTTTGCACAAATCTGAATTAAGCCCACAATGTCTTGGCAGATTAGTGGAGCAGACGTAGATGTTGTGGTGGATATACTACTTTCAGCAGAACTAGAGGCAACTGGTACAGTTTGAACATCTAACTTCACTATAGCTCCATTACTTATACTCAGAGGCATAACAATGGGTGTGCGAGCTGTGCCATCGTTCAGAGAGAAGGGCTCTGTGGACAGCATTGTCGATACCCCACAGTGTGTGCATTTGCCTAGCAAAGTGCCTGAAATAGCATCCTGCTTCCAGAACCCTTTAGATGTTCCAGACAGGAGACTCAGGGTACTATTTGCTGTGCTGCACTTACTAGTGCCATTGAACCCACTCCATTTGTAATGTCATGTGCCAGGGGACGTGGTGGGGGAGAGGCCTGCACAGGTCGTGAAGTCCAGTTATGGTACTGCTTACACTGTCAAAGAACTTATTGCCATTGTCATCTACAACGAATTACCGGTATCTGTTTCTCAATTTCATTTGGAAGCTGAATGTGGATAAGGGTTTCATTATTCATCTGATCATCAATTTATTGAACTGTTGCTGTATACCGATGCCCTGCGTAGCCCAACCCTCTATTCCTGCTTGGCTACAGGCTACACCTCATACAAGGCCTGTGTGCGTAAAAGCCATTGATGTTTCACTGCCGATCTTTTGGTTTTCTGTCATCAGTATAAAACTCTGATAGCACCATCGAAGGTGGATCCTTTAATAGGCATTCCACACTGAGACCACTATGCAGAGAGCGAAGGGCAGGTTTATTAAGCTCGGTGAAGTTATAAAGTGTCTGGTTTTTGTCACCGGCCAATCAGCTCCTAACTGTGAAGTTACAGGTTTGGTTTGAAAAATGACAGCTAAGAGCTGATTGGCCGGTGATAAAAACCAGACACTTTATCACTTCACCGAGCTTAATAAACCTACCCCTGAGTTCTGTGATTCAGGTAAAGGGAGTGGCTCCTTATTCGATGTACATACAGGGCAAGATTGTGTAAAAACTCTGGCCAAATTAGACAGTTCTATCATTGTCTTTGAACTATCTTTCAATATTTGTAGTGTGATGTCATTTTCAGTAAAAGTAAGTAGGGACAAATGCTATATTTTCAGATCACATAATTCCATGCATTTCCCATTTATTTGGAGTCACCCTAAAATTCCATATGAATCTACATTATCCATAACATTTTCTTGGTATGAATGTAAATGACATAAACACACAAATTTTACAGCAATTGCTGGGAAAAGCCTCTTATTTAGCAGAAGCGAGTCACACAATATAAAATATCACTTAAATCAGTGTGAGCTTAAGGGATGAGCTACTGTGTAAACAGAGAGCTGATTAGTTTTCTCAGGAACTCTGCAAGATTCTCATCTTAATGTCCATTTTTTATAATAAAGAATTTATATTCCATGCTGCCGTCCTCTAAGGCAGTATATTTATCAACTGTTTAAAATATATAAACCACTTCATTTCATCCTCATTAGATCACAGTGTAATTTTAAGAAGAGATGTTTCATATTGGCATCGCTTACAACATTAAAAACATTTCCCCCATAATACCTGTTAAAGGGTTTGTAGAGATTTCTACAAGTCAAGTTTTAAATATAACATTACAGAATAAAAATTACTGAAAAAAAATGTTTTTATAAAGAAGTCATGGGTAGATTTATTAAGCTCGGTGAAGTGATAAATTGGGGGAAATTTACTAAAGGAAATTTGTAAAAAATAGGTGTATTTGTATCCAGAAATACACTTATTTTTGACATTTACTATCCCGAAAATACGACAGTTCGTATTTGTATTGATAGCACATCAATACGACTACGAATTGCCATATTTTCGGGATAGTAAATGTCAAAAATAAGTGTATTTCTGGATACAAATACACCTATTTTTTTACAAATTTCCTTTAGTAAATTTCCCCCTTTTTAAAATGTCTGTTTTTTTTATCACCGGCCAAACAGCTGCTACCTGTCATTTTTCAAACCGAGCCTGTAACTTCACAGGTAGGAGCTGATTGGCCGGTGATAAAAAATAGACATTTTATCACTTCACCGAGCTTAATAAATCTGCCCCTCACTTTTGTTCCTAGTCCCTGAATAAGCTCTACCTTTGTACAGGTGTGATATAGTTGACAGACAAAGGCCTAAATGTAATAGGATGTGAGAATTAGACAAAAGTTAGACATGCATTAGTTAGAGTGACAAAAGTAATGACACAAGCAAAATGTCGACTTGAAAAAAAATCAATATTTGTACATGGATGTATAAGTGTACCGTGGCCCCTCACATGAGACATTGTGCTTGCCGTGCTTTGGGCATGGTGCCCCGCTGTACATGTCACACTAGTCTATTCTTCCTTTATGCCCACTGGGATGATAAAGTATGAACAAGTTGGTTTAAAAAAAAGTCGGTTGGCATGTCTAACTAATGCATGTCTAACATATGTCAATGTCTAACTTTTGGTGTCGACCCTATTTGCTGCCCCTAATGTTCCCTACACCGAGTGTATTACTCCATGCTCACCTTTATTTTTGCACTTGTTGGTAAGGTAGGATTAAACTAATATATATATGGCAAGTGCATATGAATCCTCATGAGTGCCATCACCTGAGCTGTTGACTTTGTTTCTAAGCAGTGGTTGAAGTAGGCTGGTATGCGACAGTATGGCATAACGGTACTCCTTTTCCAATGACCCGGAAGTAAATGAACGCGGCAGAGGCAGACACACTTTCCTAGTGCTCTGCATCCCACTATTTCCTTAGCAGCACTACTGTGCCTCAGGTACAGCAAGAGACTTTCACTATTTCTTCCTCTTCTGCCCCTGTAAGCTTAGGGGTCTGTGGATCTTGTGCTGCAGAGCTGAGGAGTACTTTCCAGTGCTCCTGTGGCTCCCTCCCTAATTCGGGGCAATCGCCTGGAACAGTTACTCGGGGAGTCAGCGTCTGGGGGACTGCTCTCTACCTCCCTGCAGTGCCTGCTTCTGCTGTGACTGGGACCCACCAGCTCCCCTCACCACCGACCGTTTTCTGCTGCCGGAGCCCTGGAAGAGATGGGGATCCAGCTACTTATAGCGGCGGCTATCTTGAAAGCCCCGGGTGCTGCTTGCTCTCTCCCCTCTCCTCTACCACACCTCCTCCCCCCATCTCTGCTTAACCTTCTCCTCACCCCTCCCCTGCTCTCCCATCTCCGCTCCTCCTCTCCCCCTCCTGCTCTTCTTCACTTCCCCTCCTCCTCTCCCCTTTCATCTGCTCCTGCTCTTCCTTCTCCTCTCTTAAGCTGGCCATACATCAGAAAGATCGATCTTAAGATCAATTGCGCTCATGATTGTGTACAATTTCCCTTGAAATCCCCGGCAGTCCTTGGTGGTTTTTGGACACACAATCTACACACAATCCATCTTACAATCAGTCATACAATCCATCTGCTGTATGATTGTGTATGCAAGATGTCCACACAATCTGCATACAATCCATCATACAATCAGTCATACAATCCATCTTATGATTGATTGTATGATTTGTGTACACAAGATGTGCACACAATCTGCATACAATCCATCTTACAATCAATTGAGATTGTATGATTGGGTACAATATCTTTCTGATGTATGGCCACCTTTACAATCTCTCCTCCTTTGCACCCCCTTCTCCTCTCTTCTGCTTCCCCTCCTCCTCTCCTATGCTTCTCTTCTCCACACCCCCCCTCCTGTGCTCTCTCTTCTCTGCTCCCCCTCTCCTCCACTCCCCATCTCCCTCATAACCTTCTCTCCCTTCTCCACTCCTCCTCAAATCCACTCCCCTTCCTCCTCTCCCTGCAGGTACTTGGAGAACCACAAGTCCCAGCATGCGGGCCTTAAAGGGCCCACTAGAACTTGTAGGTTTACAACAGTACAAACTTTTAAATAAAAAAACATACACACACACAAGCAAAGTATAACTTTATTACATAAATCACATAAATACTGATACTCAACAAGGTTTGTTTACTTTCTGCAGCTCCTCCCCTTGAATAGCTCTATTGGCCACCTAGTGGCTCCTGATTGGCTGCTAGGTGGCCAATAGTGCTATTCGGGGGGAGGAGCTGCAGAAAGTAAACAAACCTGTAGCTTCTCTTCAGTGTTTACAGGGATTGTGGCGGTTTTGTGTTTTGCAGAGTACGTGTGGATTGATGAGGACACAATCTACGCCAGAGGACCCTGGTGAGTATGATTTCCTTCCACAGGTACCCGATTGGATTATCTTCTGGACCAGTGGACGGATGTATACCTACATGTCAAGGTAGGTGAGTATCAGTATTTATGTGATGTATGTAATAAAGTTATACTTTACTGGTGTGTGTTTATTAAAATAATTGTACTGTTGTAGAACTACAAGTTCCAGCGGGCCCTTTAATGCCCCGCATGCTAGGACTTGTGGTTCTCCAAGTCCCGGCATGCGGTGCAGGCTTGCTGGAACTCATAGTTCCACAACAATACACAATAGTTTTTTCTAATTATCTATATTTCTCTATTGTCCGTTTTTTTAAATTATTTATTTGATCTATTTTTTTTTTTACACTGCAGCCTGCACGGATCTGATTGATCTGTGCAAGCTGCCGACTCGTATTTGTATTTGGTGGCCGTATAAATGGCTGCTAAATACTGCGGCCTGAACACAAGGTTCACAAGGTTATAGTAGGTTCTGCTCCCTCCCCTCCTTTCCTCTTTACATTTGAGCATACATATTTTAAGCCATTATTATACTTGGCGTTGTCACATTTATTAGATTATAGCTGGGCATTTCATCACCGTTTTATCTAGTGATAATCATTTGCCAGTCCTATTAGAGCTTGTTAAATGCCATGCCAGCTTTTATTACATTAAAACAATGTTTTTTTCTTCTTCTTCTTCTACCTTTACATATACATTGCGCTAACCACTGTTTACTTGTGTCAGAAGGTGATGAAGTTTGTCTTCTAGCCAAATAAAACCTGGCATTTACACCCTTTAAAAAACCACTAAAATGAAAATAAAAAATGTGTTGTAGATACATAAATAACTGTTAGCAATATAACAAGTGCTCCGGAATTTTCTGTTTGCTCCCCTCACATCTCCCAATTTATTCATTTTATTATCCAAATATCAATTGTTATTGGCGATTACTCACCACTACAGAACGATGGGAAGACGAATTATAGCACAGAGCCGGCCCTAATCAGTATCATGCCTCAGGCAATATTTTGGGTGGTGCCATCTTGCACTGCCAATTTTTCTGCTTGATCCAGCACCCAGCACAGATCCCAGCAACACCCATCACCCCATTGCAATTCTCCTTTTTGTGCCCTTGCATTAGCCGGTAGCTCGGCATACTGAGTAGCGGGTGTGCCTAGGCGCACCAAATGAGCACCTCGAGTCACATCGCAGGCACACTGAGCGTAGCTACATCAGGGGCAGTGGCGTAACTACTGTACGGCAGCCCCAGCTGTCGCTTGGGGTAGCAAGTGGCAGTGGGGTCTGTGTGGGCGCCGCCACCTGTTCAACGCACTGACATGCTTCTGCCCCCTTTGCTGAGCACCGGAGGCGAGTCAGCCGCAGCGCGGGTGCAGTCATGGCAGAGATGACAAATCCCCCCCACTGATTCAATTGAATGTACACAAGAGCCGGCTATTGGCTAATGTGTACAGGATGGGCGTGCTAGGGCGGCCTGGGATGCGTCAGAGCCAAGGGAAGCAGCAGTGTCTGCTGGTCTCTCTTCCTCTATCCTGCTTCAGCTTCTCTGTTGTGCTGGGGAAACACGCTGGAGAGGAGCCGGGGGGGGGGGTTGGGGGCACAAAAAACTTTTTGGCAGGGACGAGCAAAATTTATAGTTACGCCACTGATCAGGGGGTGTCAGAACAGGGGGTGGGGGGGCAACTCCTTCCCCCTAAATATAAGACAGGGCCTGAGATTGAATGAGTGAAGAAGCGCAGCCGGACAAGCAGCCAGCAGCAGTGCAATGAGTCAAATTGAAATTACTCATTATGCTCCAACGTGGAACACAAAAATGCATATAGATTGTTTAAAAATAGCTATCTTTCTATGTTAAGGTAAGAGGTTACACATTAATCCTCACTCTCCCCCATCTCCCGACCCATGGGGGTAACCGCCTGACCCCCCCAACCCGAAAACCACTCACCAGCTAGTCAGAATCCCTGTAAATGGAAGCCATCAGTTATAGCAAATAAAAGGGCAATTGTGACCAAGAAAGGTCACACAGTAGCGCTGATCTTAATTGATGTTATTTTTATGTTATAATAACTCACTTTACTATTATCCCAGTATATACCTCTAGGCACAATTTATTTTAATTTAAATGTTGGAGTGTGGTTGCAGCCTTCTTTTGGGAGGATTGTGTACCTCCCACACGTGTAAACAAGAAGAGTTATAGTGGCAATCAAATGGTTGTCACTGAGAAAGCGCAACTGCACTCCAATGATACACACTAATCAATTGATCAAGATGAAGATGAAAATTTATTTTAAAAAATACATATTATAACAATTCATGCATGATATATAATTCATAATAAAAAACACACCCACAAACAAGACATACAACATATAACATAGAGAGTCCTGATTTTTAGGCACTTTGAGGCTGATTTATAGTCTTTAATGAGGCTTTTTGTATGGCTTTATGATATGCAGAATGAGTGAGGCAAAAGATGATTATAGTTACCAGTCCCAAATTCCGGCTTATTAAGGATGTCTCCTCTGAATGATTTTAACACCACAAACGTCCTTTTTCTGAGTTTTTGCTCTCTACCTCCACTGAGGGAGAGCACTCCAGGGATTAGGTGTATAGCAGGGTGCTTTTACCCAAGATTACCGGCATATGAATACCGCAGAGTGTTGAGACGCCTTTTCAGATGGCCACGGGTACTGGAAAGATATTGGGGCTCCACATACGCGTTTCTCCGCCTTGGAACTGTATCAGCGGCTTCCTCATCTGAGGAAGCCGCTGATACAGTTCCAAGGCGGAGAAACGCGTATGTGGAGCCCCAATATCTTTCCAGTACCCGTGGCCATCTGAAAAGGCGTCTCAACACTCTGCGGTATTCATATGCCGGTAATCTTGGGTAAAAGCACCCTGCTATACACCTAATCCCTGGAGTGCTCTCCCTCAGTGGAGGTAGAGAGCAAAAACTCAGAAAAAGGACGTTTGTGGTGTTAAAATCATTCAGAGGAGACATCCTTAATAAGCCGGAATTTGGGACTGGTAACTATAATCATCTTTTGCCTCACTCATTCTGCATATCATAAAGCCATACAAAAAGCCTCATTAAGCCTCATTAGAGACTATAAATCAGCCTCAAAGTGCCTAAAAATCAGGACTCTCTATGTTATATGTTGTATGTCTTGTTTGTGGGTGTGTTTTTTTATTATGAGTTATAGCAAATAACTGCTGCTGGCCAGAGTACAAAAAATTACAAAAGGGCAGATGTATTATAGCGACGCTTATCGTGCTGCTATAACACTTCCTGCTTTGCCTCATTAATGAGGCAAATCAGAAAGGGACATAGACAAGATGTATTAACATCTCGTCTGCCAAAGTTTGGATGCGAAATCGGTGATGTCCCCTTAAGCACTGTCTCTCCCCCTGGCCAGCTACTCATACAAGATCTCCTGCACAGCCTGGAGGCTACAGCACGGACACCGCTGTCCCTGCTGTGGGGATAGGACATCGCCACCCTTCACCTGTCAAAGTCAACAGCTGCAGGAGGTGGAACGGTCAGCGCTACTGACCATTCATACATTTGACCTTCATATTGACACTGCTATCTTTTAAATAGCGCCACTGTCATTTATTGAATGGTAGCAAATAATGGGGCAGATGTATGAAGCCTTAACAAGAGATAAATGCATAGGTGATAACGAGAGATAAATGTCCAGCCAATCAGCTCCTTACTGACTTTTTCAAACACAGCCTGTAACATGGTAGTAAGGAGCTGATTGGCTGGACGTTTATCTCTCTTTATCACCCTTGCATTTATCTCTTGTTAAGGCTTCATACATCTGCCCCAATGACTGTGGATGAGAGTCGTATATCTTGCGAAGAGGCTGGGTTGGGAGATATTTTGAAATAAGCAAAGGGATGTATGTTAGTGTAATTTGGTTAATGGCTTTGTGTATGAGTATACAAGAAAAGGAATGGTGAAATAATCTTTGCGCACTGATTATTTCACCATTCCTTTTCTTGTATTGTGCATTTTTGGAGGATTTTGAACTATTCCTCTTTGGGTGTTTTGTTCTTTTGCTGCACAGAGGCGCAGTAGGTTGTGTGAAAAAACTGTTTTTATATCCTTGTGTATGAGTATGTTATAATTCATATGTTAGACAGAGTGGATCGGCAGACGATGAATGTCTATTGAGGAAGATTAGACTCGTAGCTGAATTCAGAATGAATTGTAGCGGTGAGAGTATATTTTCTCCAAGGCTAGTAAGAAGACTAATGGAGTAATTTAAGTGGGAGATGATTAGAGTATGGATTACAATATTAGCAGTGTCTTGTGTAAGGTATGGTCATATTTTGGATATTTATTTTAGATGCACGTAACACGTTTTTGAATGAATGTTGGGAATAAAGGACAATTCATTGTCAAGGATGACTTTTAGGCAGCGAGCTTGTGGGATTGATCACTGAGTTCTCAATAGTAATAGAGATATTAAGTTAATAAACACATTGGGGGAAATTTAATAAGATGAGAAATTCAGAAAGTGAGAGATTTGGTAAGAAATTGTCAGTTTTTTTAAAGCAGCAATCATTTACGCTTCAAAATCAAACTGGCTTTGCAGTGTAAATGATTGCCGCTTTAAAAAAACTGCAGATTTCTTACCAAATCTCTCACTTTCTGAATCTCTCATCCTATTGGGTCAGTGGAAATATAATCAGTTCTGTTCTGAAAATATTAAGTGTGTGGTAGTGAGATGTCTTCCAAGAACAGCAGAAAGGCATTCAGTAACATGACTAATAGGAAGATTTGAGGTTCATTTATGCACAGACAGAGCCGGATTTAGACTTCATGGGGCCCTAGGCAAGAAAATATTTTGGGGCCCCCTCCCTCAAACAATCCATAAAACTATATGGTTGGAACTTATTCATGACCCTTACATTATTTGACCTTGAAAAAGGGCTGAAGCTTAAACCTGAAACGCGTTGGTGAGGAGAAGGGGACACATCTGATGTATGCTGGTTGTGGAGACTATCCTTATCTGGAAAAAGACCAAATAAACTGCTCTGTGCAAATAGGGCCTCATTTTGAGGTGAGTGTTGGTCCATCTGACGTCTGATGTTTTATGATTGACTGAATAAGGGGTGTCGAGTGATGTTTTGAAGATTAAGATCCTGATTTGAAGATACCGTTACATGCAAATAGGGCCTTATATACAAGTCAGTAACGTCCATATTGTGCTTGTGAAGACGTGAGGTCACAGGAGGGTTGGAAGGGAAACTATCTTTGGAAAAACATAAAGATACCTTTATGTGCATATAGGGACCCCCACGGAGGTCAGTAGGAGGCCCCAATTGGTCTAAATGATTTTTGGACATCAGTCAACTTAGAGATCTACAAGCAAGTCTAATCTGCTGTAGTTTTATTTTATTGGGATAGCGCTGATGTGTATTTTCAATTTGTTTTTGGTGCACTTACATTATTTGTTTACACAATTTGTCTTGCACTTAAGTGCCCCTTACACATTATCCCTCGCACTGTAATGCCCCTTATACATTATGCCTTGCACCATAACGCCTCTTACAAGTTGATGACATTATTCACCACACTGTAATGCCACTTACACATACCTCATACTGTATATACCAAGATGAGAGGCTTCTTCCTATATGAGAAAGACTGAGGCTCAACAGTGCTGACTGGACCTGGCCACTGTGGGCTGGTCTAATGAATTCTATTATGAGGGAGGAATCCAAAGTCTCCAGATCTCCCCCTGAAAGATAGAGAAGGAAACCCTAATAAAGGGCCTTATTCTGGTCTGTGCGGCCGGAGCCGAATATGCGGCCAGGACCGTGCATCCTAAATCCCGCCTTCCGTACGGATCGCTCACTCCGTCCGAATGCGGTAAGCCGCTGACCGCACGGAACACGAGTGGATTTCTCATGTATACACCTCCTCCATCTCTGGGAACCTCCCCCATCATTCGATGGTCGCATACCATCGAATGCAGGACCGGGCGGTCAGGCACCTCCCGCGAGCTCAGACCACTCGGGCATTTCTCCGTGCAAAAGCAGGGATCTGGGCGGGCAGCTGACATCCGGCAATGTCATATGTCCGCCCCCTACACGTGCGTCACGGCCGCATTACCATACGTACGCCCAGCGTTTTCATGGGAACGCCCATGAAACGCGGGGCGTATGCATATGTTAATGAGGCCAAACAGCCCTTCACGCCCCTCTCCTCCTCCTGTTCGTAGTGTAAACAATTCATGCGGAATTTGGACGTATGTCCCTTTCGCACATGCGCAGATATGCCTCTGCACATGCGCAGACACAAAACATCGGCGGAACGAACGCACGCGGACATATCCGCACCAACCAGAATAAGGGCCAAAGAGAGGGAACAAAATTAAGTAAGTAGGGATAGCCAGAAAATGCACAGGACAGGAAGAGAGAGAGAGAGATGATGAAAGACATGTAGTTGTGTGCACAGATGAGGGAGGGGGGTGATTGGAAGAGCAAAATCAGCTACAAGAAAATTACTTAATTGTGCCTATGTATATTCGACTGGGAGTAAGGGAGAGACTAGGGATACCAGTCCTGGGGCATTTTTTCAATCCTAGGATTGAAAAAAGCTAATCCTGGGATTCCCAGGATACCTGGGCTTGGGTTCATCAATATCAGTGCGGAAGCTGGGCAGGGGTGGTCAGTATCCCGGTGTCTGTGATTGGGAGCCAGGTGGTGGAGATTGGGCCGTGGTGCAGGAGCTCGTTTGCGGTGATGGCGAGCCAGGCAGCGATGATGAGGTTGGGTGCCAAGGTGGTGGACTGGCGGGTGGCCGCAGAGCAGCAGACAGGCTGCGCAGTGTGACCTCTGACATCAGGTCATGCTGCTCACAGCCACAGAGCAGCAGGTCAGGGTTTGGGAGCAGCCAGGCAGCATCTGAGCTGGTCTCTCAGCACTGCACAGCATTGATTCAATCCCGGAATTCAAACCCTGGCGTTTATAGGGCCAAATCTCAGGATCCCGCCGATCCTGATCCTGGGATCGGCCACCCTAGAAGAGATATAAAAGGGTCTAATAAAATTGTCATACACATTAACAATGAAAAGGAAAAAAAAACAGTAAATGTAACTTACATATCTCGTTATCTCTCTCCACAGCACTGGACAGGTGCATAAATCTGCACTACAGTGAGAACCACCGGCTGTCCCCTCCTGGCCAAGTCCGAGACTCAGGGGCAGATTTATTAAGCTTGGTAAAGTGATAAAGTGTCTGGTTTTTATCACCGGCCAATCAGCTCCTACCTGTCATTTTTCAAACCAGAAGCTGATTGGCTGGTGATAAAAACCAGACACGTTATCACTTTACCGAGCTTAATAAATCTACCCCTCAGACACCTCTTTTGTTTCATACAAAGGGTGAGATTCAGCAATAATACCCTGTGCACATCGCCGGCATTCGCATAGTTAATAACCGCATATGCACTAACATATGCGATTATTAACGCAAAAAGCGATGCCCGGCGATGTGCACTGGGTCCCCCCCCTGCTGGAACCCTTACACGGCTGTAAGGGCTCCGGTTCCTCCTCCCTGCATTCAGAAGTGGTGCAGGCAGGAGGAAATCACTGGTCCGGGCAGCACAGCAGGAGGCTGCCCGGACACAGGTGAGGGGGGTGCGGCGCCGATCGGCGGGGGGGGCCCGCGGGGCGGCGGAGGACACGAAGGGAAGCCCATAGGCTTCCACGGTGTTACGCCAAATAGGAACTGGCGTAACCCCCCACAGCGAAGCCCCAGCAATGGGGCTTTGCTGCATATGAAAATGCGGTAAAAACCCCGAAAACTGGGTTTTTACGGCATTTTCAGCTTGCTGAATCTCGCCCATAGTCTCACGAGATAAAGACAAGTCATTTCGCAAGACATTACCAAACATTCTGTGGAGGCCTCTGGTTTCTATTCAGCATGAACAGAACATATGGACTGCCGGGATGGTCAGCAAGGTATTGACTGTTGCCACGCAGATTGTGCCGGCAGCCTCACTATAATAGAATTGAATTGGCCTGTATGACTCCGATGTGCCCTCCCAGTATGTGGCAACCCCTTCAGTATCCATGCTGCACGTCATCGAGGGATCTCCATCCCCGCAGCTGTGTGACAGAAACCAGCTCTGATTGGTTGCGGCTTCTTTTCTTGTCATAGGGCAGTGCCAGGCAGCAGCCTGCCTCATGTGAGCACCACTTGCTCAGATCCTTAGCCCTAGGCAGGCACCTAGGTTGCCCAGCCATAAATCCGGCACTGTGTACAGATGATACTGAAATTCAAAAGAGCTGATTAGTTTGTTAGGATACATTGTACTCTGATAGATGTAGCGAAGAGGGGGTGGATTCAGAGAAAGGAACACTGAAACAGCGATTAGTGTTCTGAGCAGTGGCGCAACTATGAAAAAATCTCCCCCCCTGCAACAAATCTTTTGCATGGGCCGCGACCCGCCCCCCCACCTCGACCTCCCCATCCCCTTACCCTGCCAAATAGTGCCGGTGCAGATGCCCCGGCACGACCACGACCCGACCCCCCAATCGACCTCCCCAACCCCCTTACCCCGCCACATAGTGCCGCTGCATCTGCCCCGGGACCTTCCGCCGGCGAATCAGTCTGCGCTGCGTCTCCCTGCTCTCCCGGCTCCTGCTGTCATAAAAAACATGTCACTCAGAAAATGGTTGCCCCCGTACAGCAGACCATTTTTAAGGATGCTAGAGGAGGCCTCCGCCTCCTCTAGCATCCTCAAAAACGGTCTGCATTATGGGGGCAGCCATTTTCTGTGTTTCACATTTTTTATTGCAGAAGAAGCCGGGAGTGCAGGGAGACGGAGAGCCGGAGCGCAGACTGATTCACCAGCGGAAGGTCCCGGGGCAGACGCAGCGGGTAACAATAGCCCCGCAGCCCCCCCGGCGCCCTCACCTTCCAAGCGCCTCCCCGCCACCGCGGGGGCTACGGGGCGATAGTTACGCCACTGGTTCTAAGGGAGATTTCTGGAAGGGGAAGTTTTCACTCCCCTGCTAAGGTACATGAGATGTTTATATATTTCATTAGTGTCACCTTGATAAAGAGGTTAAGAGGTAAAGCAGGTACAGTAGCACTATACCGGAAAGATATTTGCCATGGTACTTGTGTATTATCTGGGCGCCCGATTTTTTCATTGCATGCCACTACTTAAGGCATGCGATGCAATTTTTTTCATTGTAAAGACCCGATTTTTAATTGTATAGTCACCCATAGGTGATTTCATACCCCGACTATCCAACTACACATGGAGTTGAAAGAAAACAAACAGGTGGTGGAGCGCTAACATAAAAATTATATAAAACCAATTGGGTATCACAAATATTTTATTTACTAGTAATAAAAATTAAAATATTGAATTGGTTTAAAAAGCAATTGCGTAATTCATATTACAAATAAAAAGTATACAGCCTAATCTGGGATGCAAAGATAACTTATACATACATGTATACAAATGGGGGTATCTCACATGTTCCTAGAAATACTCTCCTGGGTTGGAGTGTGACAATCTCCCACATAAATCAATGGAGACTGGGATGGCGGGTATCCATAAACCTGCTGGAGTTTTCTTGGGACCTGATCCAGATTTTATTGGATCCTGGGGTTCAGTCCTTGATGCGGTAGCTCCAGATGCAATAGCAGGTGGTGGTGTCCCTTGGAATGTCCAGTAAATGTCCAACAGTGGGAAATGTGGGGAAATGGAGAGCCGGTCTAAGTGAGGGTTCTTATTTGTAATCCAAAATTGATAGGCTGTATACGCTTGGGCTGACGCGTTTCGTCGTCCACAGACAACTTTTTCAAAGGTACCTTATTTGTAATATGAAATACGCAATTGCTTTTTAAACCAATTCAATATTTTAATTTTTATTACTAGTAAATAAAATATTTGTGATACCCAATTGGTCTTATATCATTTTTATGTTAGCGCTCCACCACCTGTTTGTTTTCTTCCTTCTCTATTTTCTGGGGGCTGACCTCCCCAAGGTGTGAGCAGCTTGCCAAACAACCCACCTCAAAGCGCCTGTATATACCGTTCCACCTAGGTGGTCCAGTATAAATACTTTGTTACACATGGAGTTGATTTTATATAGTGTGGCGAGCGCAGCGAGCCACCGAGGACGAAGCGTGGTGAGCGCAGCGTGCCCCGCGAGGGGACGCGGATTACTTTATATGTATTCTGCGTCCCCTCGCGGGGCTCGCCACGCATCGGGCTCAGTGGCTCGCTGTGCTCGCCACACTATATAAAATCAACTCCATGCGTAGTTGGATAGTGGGGGTATGAAATCACCCATGGGTGACTATACAATTAAAAATGGGGTCTTTACAATGAAAAATCGAATTGCATGAATTGTATGCAACTATATTGCATGCGATGCAATGCGATGCAATACAATGAAAAAATCGGGCGCCCAGATATTACACAAGTAGCTTTGCCATTATAATACATCTCCACCGCAATTCTTTAAATGCTACCATGAATATGTTACATAATACTGTCTTGGATGGTGCTTTATTATTTCCATCAAATCAATTAAACAAAAAAAAATCAGAATTATTCCAAATACATCTAAATAGATAATAAGCGTAACCTGCATATACATCATATTTCAGATAATTGCTCACTGGGTGCTGAATTAATACTGTGCCAGGGGCATGTGCAGGAAGCTATGTATTAGGTGACAGTTCAATGCATGCAAATAATCTGCTATCAAACAGATATCCAGTGATAGGTCCGCTAATTAAAAAAAAATATTGGTTCTGCTTATAAGCACCCATATAAGATTCATGCTTACCAGGCGATCAGGTTGTAATAGATTTTGACCCATTATGTACAATATATTGCTGATCATTCAACATCCAATCAACATTGGTAAAATATCATCACTATGGTAATTTTAGACGATTAATTGTGTCTTACCGGATATGGGCGATTGAACTAAGCCCAAAATAGATAAAACCTTCAGATTTGGGCATACATGTGAATGTAACAACAGAAAAGTTTTTTAAGTAGTAACATTTATTTCAGGTATGCTAATATGATAATTTATGTAAAGTCTCTCATGTACAGTAATGATTTTCCTGAAATACAAACACGCCCGAACTTAGGGCTTCCTAGTAGAATTAAGTCCCAGTTCAGAATTACAGTACTTTAGGTTTCCACGTGTCCCCGGGGCCCAGCTTGGCTCTGTTGTCAACTTTACCTATGATTTTAAAAAATGAACTTGGGTTGTAGGTTACATGCAAAGAGATCCAAATCATATGATTTTTTCTGGTTTTATTGATTTTTTTTTTAATCTGTTTTTATAAATTGTTATTTACTCTTGAGGGTGGTTTTGTAAAAATATACTAATAATAATATAATAAATTATAACCAAAGCATGGGTTAAAAATAATAACAATAATCATAAGAAGAATATACTGTATTTAATAGATAACCTCACATTTCGGTAAATGTGATTTGCCATACAAGAAATGCAAATTCCCATAATTCTCCTCTGGCTCGTAATCCATATATATTTAGAATCTGACTAACTATATTATGTGCATGCTGTATATTGATTTTCTTTAACACTTGTGCCTTTATTATCTCCAAATTGACACTTAATTCTCTTACTTATGAAGTGATTTGTACTATGCCTATAATTTCACTAAAGAAACAGCCAGGCTTCCTAGTTATCACCGCGCCAATCACTATAGCCTTCGCCACCATTTTAGAGGAAATATGGAACATATTATTATTATATTATAAATATAATAATAAAAATATAGGAATTAATATAATTTTTAAAATATTTCTATATCTCTTTCTGATAGAGGCCAAATTCGGACTCGTTCTTCTCCTCTGGTCATTACTGTTTTTGTTTTTTATTTTAAACAGAGAAAATCAAAAGGGAAACAAACAGGAAGAGGGGTAAAAAGGAAATGGAGTAGAAGAGGAAGTTGAGACCACGAAACAATGATTTATTATTACATTTCTTAATAATGGGTCTTATATTTAAGTTTAAACAGAAGTGCAATACATTTACCAGGGTACCCGGGTGGCTCACAGACAATGGGCAGTATTCAATGATTTCTGCTCACTGTCACAGCTCACAGGGTCAGTATTCAAATGACCCCCTGCACACGCCGTTTCCCCCAATTGCTAGGTTTTTGGAGCGAGGTGGAAACAGTGTGTGCGGCCGCTAAAACAGCAAGGCTCGCGGCTAAATGCAACGGGCTCCCTGCATTAGCCCCGAGCCTCGCTGTTTGGGGGAATTTCCCCGCCGCGTTGAATAGGGTGAGTGGCCGGTGCAGGGGTTAAACGGCGAGGATCACTTGCATTTAATACACCCCAATCTTATCCTTGAAGTAGGAACCAAGGTCTTGCATATTGACAGTAACTAGTTGGTTACGGGCGGTTAAGAAGTGAATTAAACTTAGGGTTAGAGGCTTGAGCAGAGATTGGAAATATGTTTGTTTGGCCGTGTCCAGAACATTAGGAGCAGTAGATAGTAGATAGTCTTAAACATGTGGCAGTTGCTTCGAGTGAGATTTATGCCATTGACGTTCAACGTTACATGTTTTTGTAGGTGTCTTGTCGATTTGGAATGCCATGGTTGACAACTAGGCCTATGTGGAGTGTTATGGGTCCCAGGAGCCACTTCATCAAGGACTATTTCTAGAGCTTTATTTAGATGTGTCTCGGAAAAACTGTCTCGGGAGAGGTGATTGCAGTAATTGGATAGAGTAGTTGTTGCAAAAAGGAGGAAAGTTCCTGAAAATTAATTCTGTTACTATTTTTGCAAATATGAGGAAGACTTTTTACATTCCCATCTAGATGTTTTTCTCTGACAACCACATTGTAAGTGATGAACAGGCAGCGGTGTAGCTTTGTTTGGGGTGCCTCCCCGCCGTTAATGGGGGGGGCGCCCCCCCTCCCCGCCCGTCCGTTCGGCCACCCATGCGTGCCCCCTGTGCCCCCTCCCCCCATTGCCGCATGCTTACCTGTCCGCACGTCCCGGCTCCCCTCCTGGCTTCAATAAATTCTATGCAGACGGACCACGATAAAATGGCCGCCCCATACCGCAGACAGTTTCAGAGAACAGTCTGCTTTATGGGGCGGCCATTTTATCGTGGTCCGTCTCCATAGCATTGATTGAAGCCAGGAGGGGAGCCGGGACGCGCGGATAGGTAAGTATGCGGGGGATGGGGGGCGGGGGGATTACTATAGCACCGCAGCCGCTATAGGTGCTATAGTTACGCCACTGTAAACAGGGGTAACATTTTCATAAAGACATTCTGCCAATGGAGCACCACTACCAAGGATGCTGAGACCCTGCAATGATGGGAGACTAATGCTGTGTACACACAGTGTAATTCAAGGTCACTTTCTATTTCATTTGGACTATATACAGTAGTCCAAACTGAATAGAGGGTGACTCTGAATCAAACAGTGTTTTCCGCATTCGATCAAGATTTGATCCCGCTGCATCGGGATAGAAAGTAGAAATTGAATGTGCAGGCAAGTCTATTTCTGCTTCGATCTGGTAGATCAAAAGAAGGGTCATGCTGCTCAGTGCATCATGGACCCCGCTCCCGCCCCCAGCGCTCTGTCCCTTACTCCCTGCCGGGTCCCGGAGGCCACACCCGCCACATTGCATCATGTACACACCTTAATACTGGTTTCTTTATGCCAGGCATGTCCAAACTGTGGCCCTCCAGATGTTGTAAAACTACACATCCCAGCATGCCTTGCTATAGTTTCAGCATTCCCTAATAGCAAAACTGTGGCAATGCATGATAGGACTTGTAGTTTCACAATAGCTGGAGGGCCATAGTTTGGACATGCCTGATTTATTGGGAGAAAAATTAGACACTACAGAAACAAAAACCCTTATCCTATTATAGCAAAGTAATAGGATAAGGGTTTTAATCTTATTATTTATTTTAAATGACATGAAATACTATTGATGTGTTTTTATTTAAGTAAAATTTTAAAAAAATGTATTTAAGAGTTTTACAGGAAAAAATGCCTAATGAATATCTGACACAGGGTATGTTATAACTTACCGTCAGTCGGGATTCCGACGGTCATTTATAAGACGGTACCACCCAAGATACACTGTAAGCCAGGGTCATGTCTGTGGAAGCATCAGTGTTCCATTATTATGTACTTATGTAAATAAACTTGATTTTTCTTTCCTGCCCCTCTTCAAGTGTAAGGGGCCACAACAAAATATAGAAATATAGAAACTGTGCTGGGAAGACATACAGTATAATAAACAAAAGTTTTTTTTAAATTTAATATATAAAAGCGTAAACTGGTCCTTCTGGCTTTCTTTACAAATCCACAGTTTAGAAGGGAAAATTGTGAAATTTTACATAGAGTATTAAAACACAGCCAAGGCAACTAAAAAAATTCCAGGGTGAGGCAGCAGCACAAAGTATTTCAGCAAACAGCATAACTCCAGAATGTCTGGAGAAATTTACACAAGACTGAGTGATATGACTTACAATCTGTGAACAAACACTGTGGGGGTAACACACCCCTAGCACTCCTAAGGGTGAGGCAGCAGCACAAAATATTTCAGCAGGTAGCAGAACGCTGGAATGACTGGAGCAATTTACAACAAACTTGGTACACATATGTCTTCCTATCTGGGAACAAACACTGTGGGGGTAGACGCTCCTAGCACCCCTAGGGCTGAGGCAGCAGTACAGAGTATTTCAGCAGACCGTATAACTCTGTAATGACTGTAGTAATTTAACTTGGTACCCATATCAGTTACAATCTGTGAACAAATACTGTGGGGTAACACACCTCTAGCACCCTAATGGGTGGGGCAGCAGTACAGACTATATCAGGACATGCATGATATGTCAGTGATGTCAGGGCTGCATGTGACAGGGACAGTGACATTATGTGAAGATGGCACAAACCCACACACTGAGAGTTATATAGTGGCAATAGCAGGGTCCCCCAGCAGCACAGAGTATATCAGGAGAGGTATAATGTGCTGCGCTCCAAAGTTAATGAACAACTGTAATTCTAATTTATCATCCTCATCCCATAGCCAAGCTCGGGTATTCAGCTAGTATTCCATATAAATCACTGGCCATTGATATAAACAAAACATATACACATAAAATCCTATAATTTAGCAGCACTTGAATTATTAATGTGCTGTGATAAGGTGTTGAGTACTGAGCATGATTTAGTTTTCAGTTAATTAGAAAGCAAGTTTGTTAGTAGCCTTGTAGTACAATATGTTAGTATTAGTATGAAACGTTTATATATGTCTGGTCAGACATTAGGCGTTCTTTCTGTAGTTCAGCTTTAAAGTGTCTCAGCTGCTGGTCCTTAAAATGAGCTTTATCTGGAAACTAATTACTGTGTTTTTTTTTACAAACTCCGTGTCCATAGTGAAGGTAGCAACTTTGTATTTTGCGATGGATGTCAATTTGAATAAATATGACGCGTTTCTTTACTTCTTTGTAGTAAAGCTCTACTCAGTGGCCACGGCTCACAGGCTGCACTCTCTCTGCACGGATCAGACTGAGGGGGAGATTCTCTAAGAATCTCCGCCCCCCTTCGCCGCCCATCGCATATTTAATTATCGCATATGCTATAACATATGCGATAATTAAGGCAAAGGACAGCTCTTGCGTTAAGAGCTGTTCTTTGCGGTGAGAGTCGCCGGGTCCCAGCAGGTCCCAGCGGCTCTCCCCTCCCTCCCACACCTGGCGCTGCTGCTGCTGCGCTGGGCTCTCCTCCTCCCTGCACCCGGAAGAGGATCAGTGCAGGGAGGAGGTCACAGGTCCGGGCAGCACTGCGCTGTGCTGCCCGGACACAGGTAAGGGAGGAGGGGGCGATGCGGGGCGGCGGGGGTCGTTGCGGGGCGGCGGGGGGGGCAGCGGAGGGTTGCGATAGAAGCCCATTGGCTTCTATGGGGCATCGCCAGATTTTTCTGGCGATGCCCCCCGCCGCGATAACCCGGCGGGGGATGCTTACAGCATCCCAAAATGCGGTAAAACCCCCGATAACGGGGTTTTTACAGCATTTTTAGCTTAGAGAATCTCCCCCTGAATGTGTCCGTTGGTATAAGAAGCCACGTGTGAAATGCGTTTTAGAATTCTTGCTCTTTTCTTGGGTCACTTTATTTATGCTAAAATAACATCAACTAATATATCATTAGATACTAACCGTGAGTGACTCATGTAGGAATACTTCTTTCTTTCTTTCTTTTTTTTTAAGTAGTATTAAACATTTAGAAGAACACTGTAGCACAATAATATATCTGAGTCATGTGTTAGGATTGAGGAGTTATAGTAAAACTAAAGGGTAGAGTAACAGAATTAGGGCTAGATTCTCTAAGCTTCAAAAGTGATAAAATGGAAAGTGATTAACAGCCAGCCAATCAGCTCCTACCTGCCATGTCACAGACTGTGTTTGAAAAATGTCAGACAGGAGCTGATTGGCTGGTTGTTTATCACTCTCCATTTTATCACTTTTGAAGCTTAGAGAATCTGGCCCTTAGCCTTTGGTTTTTTATTAACCCTTTGAGTGGCAATGTTGCTGTGAGAGATGTACAAACTATCCTAAAATATCACTTAAAATGCCAGCCTCGCTCACAGCAATTATTTTGGGGGGGGGGGGGGGCAATATTTAACTAATCTTTAATCAATTGACCTCAGATCATTGGCATTTTTAGTGCATATTATGCACATCTCACAGCAACAGTGTCACTCAAAGGGTTAATGAAGAACCTTCTTCATTATTAACATACTGTACTCAAGCCATTTTAAGACCTCTACTGTTAAGTGAACAGCTTATGTTCTATCCAGGTGGATTGGAAGTAGATTGCAGCGGTTGAGTGGAAAATTCGAAGTGCAGGCCCAGACATTTTAAATGAACACCGGGGGACATCTAAGCCCACAGGAGCTTTTAAGAATATACAGTTTGAAATTCATTTTAGATGATTATTTTTCTAAACCCTTTGTCATCAGGTGATAATCAAAAGTTACAGTAGGTCACATAAACATGAAAATAGCTACAGTCAGCAACATACTGTGGAAGTGTATAACGGGGTGCTGGATGACCTCCCGACAGTTGGCATTCACACATTCAGTACACCGACAATAGAATCCCTACTGTTAAGTCACCACGCTACCCCCTGCCCCCCCCAAAGAAAAAACAGACATAGACTTAAACAGAGGTTACAATAGATGCCTGTAGCCCAAATCTAATGGAAAGATAAACAGTTTTTTAGCCATTCAGGAAAAGTGAAAATCGAATCACTGAATGTATAGTATACAACGCATCGTAAATACCATATATCCTCTACAATGCACATTTTAAAATGCTGCATCATTCATAAACTGCTGCTTGGCTCATTAATCTTATCCTCCATTGGGCCAAGAAATTATATTTTTTAATCTTATAAAATATAACAGCCTAATCAAAAATAACTCATCTGACAGAAACTCTTTAAAGACACTCCAGCCGTCAAGATGAAACACGGTCTCGCTTCCACACGCCAAGCTCAGGATGAAACATCTGGCCACAAACAGAAAACCTTCCTTACTCTGTCAGGAGAAAGCTATTGTGATTGTAGTAACGGTTTTGGCATGACCCCTCTACACTCGGCATCAAATATCTAAACGGCCTGGACAACCTCGTATATTTTTTTCTCACAGCTTGCATACGGCTTATGTTGCACTTTAGTCACCCATCAATTGATCCTCTTGCTTTTCATGTCTCTCTTTTACAAACTGTGTATAATACAGTTTGCAGTAAGAACTGCGTTTGCCGTGCTCTATAAATACGGAGCTGGCCTGTACAGAAAGTGCACTAAAATCTAACATCATTTCTAAGGCGCTGGATAAGTCTCCCTTGGTCATTTCTCCAACATCGGAATGCCAACTGTCAGTAGCCCGACAGTCAGAATCCCGACTTACACAGGCTAAATTCCCTCGTGGGGGGTCACCCATTACAGGGAGAATAGAATAGGTGACAAAAGCCCGCAAGGGACTTCAATGCGTTCTACCCCCTGTCAGGCTCCTGACAGTCGGGATTCTGATGCCGAAGAAACAACCGTCGGAATCCCAACTGTCGATCAGTTACCCTTTTCTAATGTATTAAAGTTGAATCTATTGTACAATGACATATATTACATTTATATGTTAGTGATGGTCAACCCAACTTGATATGCCAGTTATCCCTCAGGAACATGCTGACGCCATGATATTATCCGAACACCTGACCTCATTAGGTGTAATACATATGCAGGGAATATACAGTAGGAGGGGGAAAAAAGGTTAAATAAGGGGCAATTTGCTCTTGGAACAACACATACTGCAATGCAAGTGGTACACATTCAGTTATTTGCTCCACATACATGGAAAATACAGTAGTGGCTGCTTTTGCACATAGCAATGTCAACATTGTTTTTGTCACAATTAGAGACGTGAGTGCTCAGAATGCCCAGATCTGAGCCTGCCCCAACGCCGGGGATCCAACCGGCGCTCAGAGTGTTTGCCCAAATCATACTTGCCTAATCTCAAGGATCCTGCTGAAAGGCTCCTGAAAATCGGGTGACCCCTCTGGCCCTCTGGGAGAGTGGGCAAGTCTCTGAACCATTCCGCACCCCCGGATACCTGAGATACCTGCCATGGTTCATTCTACTTACATGCAAAGGGACACTTGGTATTTGTGGCTAACCTGGGAAAATGTGTTATTACATGATAAGTGCAGTACTACTCACCGCCCCTGCTGGCAGCCCAGTGCAATGCACACACCAGATAATGGCAGACAGACAAGTTAAGTTGTATAATCACTTTGAGCACCCACCCCATCCGCCATACCCAAAGCCCCCTGCATAAAGGTTCAGAAACAAAACTCTCATTTACATAAATACATTGCAAACCAAGCCCACAAGCGTCACCAGGTAGCAGGAAACAGCCCTATACAGTGTACAGCGACAGAAATGAAACAATCACACAAATGTCACTATCACAGACAGAAATTGTACAAAACCTAATATATTACACACAAAATTAATGGAAATAACAATTTACCTTGTTTACCAATATCTGTATGTGTTCATGACACAGCCTCACATCTCTATTACACCCTATAAAGTGTCTATATAAGTAAAACAAAGCTAGTTGCTAGGTAATGATAGAGCTATATCCAACTGTGTAACCACAGATCCCACTTCATATTCTATAGAACGTACAAATGTGAATGGTTTGTGCTTTATGCTCCACTTAAAGCCATTATCTCATCTGCACAATTACACGGCTGTCTCATAAATGCACATGATTGTATTGTTGCTACCTCACACTTACATTATTTTACCAACTTCACATTAAATCCACTGTAAATGCATGTGTTAGAATGTGCTTTTACCGCCTTGAACTTTCAGTGGAAGTGGTATAAATGGTGCTATCATTTTTATACACCTTTGTTATTTCTTGTTCACCTTCATAAGGACACATAAAAGCAGCTTTACAAACAGGAAGGATGCTATACTCACCCCGTACCCTGGCTTTTGGTACCAATAGCAATGGTGTAGTGGCTGCAAACTTGCACAATGCAGATTTGGAGCACAAACATGGTCAGTAAGTATAACGCCTAACAACATTTTGTTGCTTATTAATAATCACAGACCATAGGCGCTGATGCTGAGTTTGTTGGAAAGAAAAAAAAAACAACAGCAAGTAACCTTGTCACCGGAATCAACTACATTGATGCAAGGGTTTTAAATACATGTATTGCATTACAAGCAGGGTAAATACTGTGCGCATTTGCATGTAGCACACAAATACTGGACAACTTTATTTCTAAACTGTTATTTAGTTTTAAGTTTGGACATTCCCCTTACATATCTGAAGCGGGGTACACACTGGAACAGGTCCACTCTTTACAGACCACTAATACCCCTTTTCCACTAGCCTAAAATAACCCGTGTTTTTGCATGGGAGCGCGCAAAACCCGGGATTTTAGGCAGGTGGAAACGCTCCCTGTAGAAATAACCCGGGTCATGAGACCTGGCATTTCTACCCAGGTAGCGACCAGGGTTGAACACGGGTTCAACCTGGGTCACTGTGTAGTGTAAATGGGTAACCGGGGTCGATGCAACCCGGGTCCCGTTCACTACAGTGCAAAAGCCGGCGCTGGGAGATGCTTTCATCTCCCAGCGCCTCCCCGACCCCGCCTCCCGGTGATGTCACCCGCCCAGCATTATGCCGGGTGGGGACTCTAGTGTGAACGGTTTTGCAAGCCGGGTCGCACCCAGGTTGTAGCCGGGTACAAAATCCTGGGTGTGACCCGGCTTGCAGATGGAAAAGGGGTATTAGTTGGTGCACAATGTCATGATCCTAGCAGGATGATTCTCCAGATACGCCAATCTGCGAATCACTGCCACGTGACACGATTACTGGGTACCCCAACGTGTGTTTATTTCACCACGATTTTCCGCTTGCCACCAACCAAAGTACTTTTTGGACCTATTCCACCACAGCTTTGGTTCTGCTGACACACCAAATATGAATTACACGGTAGAACCCTGGCGAATTCGTCAGAGGTATGGCCGGATAACAACAGACACCAAAACAAAATTATGATTTTTTATTTAAATGAAAACACTACGAGGCTTACAGTATATTACAGAAAACATAGGTAACAAGAGATATTGTTAAAAGGTAAAAGTCACACATAAAAGACAATATCAGAGAAAAAAAAATAAAAACTTTGGAAATAAGAACCCACCAATCCAATAAGACAGGGGAGTGGAGTGGAAATTTCTCCGGGTACTGGAACATTTCGGAGACAGGTATCAGACCCGTCTCATTCTAAGGCCTGGTACACACCAGAACGATTAGGGCACGATTAGGGCAAATTTCGACGGTTGTAACGACGGTTGTGCCTGAATTGGTGCACAATCGTTTGTATTTTACTCACGATCCTGGTCGTTTGCGATTGGATGCGCGCTCCCGGCACGTCGTATGTCGCATTGGAGATTTTGCCTCCTGCAGCAGAATCAGCCGATCCGACCGCTGATTGTGTGCTGATTTTATGCACATCGTTAGCACATTGTGTGCGCTTACGTCGTCGCGACCATCCATCCGATCCGGGTTGTTTACGCCAGAGATCCAGGACACTCCCACCGCAGCCATATTGGAGCCTCGTGGATGCAGCAGAGATCACACAACGTCTGCTCCAGCGTGCACCGGACTGCAGGTATGTTTTTGTCAGGCCACTGCAGTCCACCCTACCCCCCCGTGTACCCGCTGCCCACCAATGTGTTTTGATATCAGGCCACTGCAGTCCACCCTACCCCCCCGTGTACCCGCTGCCCACCAATGTGTATTGCTATCAGGCCACTGCAGTCCACCCCACCACCCTGTGTACCCGCTGCCCACCAATGTGTATTGCTATCAGGCCACTGCAGTCCACCCCACCACCCTGTGTACCCGCTGCCCACCAATGTGTATTGCTATCAGGCCACTGCAGTCCACCCCCCCCCCCCCCGTGTACCCGCTGCCCACCAATGGCAAAGGCCCCAGATGCATTATGCCACCACAGCCCACTATGCTCCCCTGCGGCCTACCCACTACACAGTATGCCACCACAGGCCACCCCACCCCCCTGCGGCCTACCCACTACCCAAAGCATAATGTTACCATCCAGCTGCCCTTTTGCAGGTGATGTTCTCCCACCCCCAGGATTTAAAAAAGTTTTGTAAACAAAATATTATAATAATATTTATTAAAATTTGTTTAATAATTTTGAAACCAAACATGTATTCTTAATAATAATATACAGTGTATTGAAACATATTTACATATACTGTTTATATGAAGACAACTTGTTTTGTCAAAAAGTATGTACATAGGTTTTTTCAAAATCTATTCATTTTTTACAGAAATGGCCCAGGCGATTGCCAAGGAACACGAATTTATAGAGGCGTTCCTTGAGAAATATAGGGAGCTGGACTGCCTTTGGAAAACTAAATCGAAGGAGTACAGCAATAAAATTAAAAGAGCTCAAGCGCTTTAGGAGCTGGCCCAATTCAGCAAGAGCTACAATCCCGAGGCTGATGCGGACTGGGTCCGAAAAAAAATACAGAACTTGAGGACCGTGTTCCTTAAAGAACACAAGAAAATTCAATCGTCCAAAAGGTCCGGTGCAGGAACTGCAGATGTATACGAGACGTCTTTATGGTACTACAACCTGCTGACCTTCACGTTGAGCCATGAGGTGCCAAGGTCGGGACTCTACCTAATGGTGGAGAGTGAGGCAGACGATGTGTTTGTGGGCCTGGATGAAAGTTCCCAGCCGTTGTCAGTAAGTACTGGTCCAATGTGTATACACCCCTTCCTCCTTTGTTTGTTTTAGGCTCCTATAGAGCATTCCTTTGCGGTCCCATCATTTTTTAAATGTGGTCTTCCTGCCAGGGGACAGCACCAACGCCATTAAAGTACTCCTTATATTGGTCCCTGACCTGTTTGGCTCTTGCTGTCCCCCGGTACTGCTGGGCCGGCGTCTCCAGGGACACGATTGGTGCAACCTCCCTAGGCTCGTCTGGGTCCTCCTGTGGTGCTGGTCCTGCCGACCGATGGGCCCTTTCTTTGCGCCGAAGTAGATTGTGCAGGACACAGCACGCCATGACGGCCCAGTCGATTTTATCCAGCCGCAGGTTAATGGCTGTGTGGAAAATGCGGAATCTACTAGCCATAATTCCAAATGCACTTTCCACAAGCCGCCGTGCCCTGGAGAGCCTGTAATTGAAGACCCGTTTGTCGTGGTCAAGACCACGTTTGGCATAGGGCTTCATGATGTGTTCATGAAGCCCAAATGCCTCGTCCGCCACGAAAACAAAGTTCAGCCCATTCTTCGTTTCTTTGACTGTGGGCAAGTGCAGGGTGTTGGAGGCGAGCCTCTGGTAGAACTTTGTGTCCTTCAAAGTTCCACCATCTGAAGCCCGCCCATTCCTGCCGACATCCACAAAGATGAATTCATAGTTCGCATTAACCACAGCCATCAGCACAATACTGAAGTACCCCTTGTAGTTGAAGTAGTAGGAACCACTGTGGGGTGGCTGATTAATGCGGATGTGTTTCCCATCAATGGCTCCTCCACAATTAGGGAAGTTCCACGCCTCGTCGAATTCAGCAGCGATGTTTTGCCACTCCTGCACGGTGTTGGGGAACTGGAACAAAAAAGAAAAGGAGATGTTAACTAATTGTTGTTATTTTCTTTTCAACAGACAACAAGCACAGAGAAAGAGGTTGGCCACACCTCAACCCCTACCCCAACCCCATCGCCAACCCCTGAGCCACCTGCAATTGACTCATCTGGAACAATCTGTGGAGTGCCAGAAACCCCCACCCCGCCACAACTATTCTCAAAAAAGAAAAAACGCAGGACCAAGACAGTCCCTGACCCAGACCCGGATGATGATATACTTATACGAGCAGAGCAGGTGCTGCGTAGGCCCCCTGACCAGTATGACACCTTTGGCAAATACGTGGCTGAGGGCTTGCGGAAGTTGAATCCGGAACAACAGATGGCGTTCGAACGTCTCACTAGCGAACTCCTGTTTAGGGGCCGTCTTGGCCTTCTGACAATTCAAACCAAATTAGTTGGACTTCTCCCATGGCAGGAGACGCCATCTACTAGTAGTGCCGTACCCTCACCAGCACTTGCCTCATTGCCTGAAACCACCCCACCGAGTGCGCAATCCTGTACCCAACCGGCTACACCTCCTCGCTACAGTCACCTGTATACATCATTGTTGAGTGACAGCACGGACCAAGACGAAACACCGGTTTTACAAGATTTATAAGCACATTCCATACAATTATTTCAAAGTTGGCATGGAGTAGTATGGCACACGGTGCTTGTCGTGGAGATAATGGCTATGGTGACCTGTTGCATACCGCAGAACAATGGGGCCGGGACCATTGCATCTGCGGTATGCAACAGGTAATCCTGATGGCCCTTTCATTATCTGCGCTACAAGCACCGTCTGTCATACTGCTCCATGCCACAAGGCAATGAGGCATTGGTTTGGTTTTATGTTAATACTTGTTAGGGCACTTTGCCTAGGTTTTATATATTATGTGTGTTTTTGCTATAGGTCCATGCATGGGGCAGTATGGCACATGGTGCATGTTGCGCAGACAAAGAAAGGACCTTCATGCTACTGTGGCGCACAGTGCAGAGCAATGGGGCCGGGACCAATGCTTCTGTACTAGGTGCCATGCATGCATGAGGGTGCTTTCATTGTCTGCGCTACATGTGCCGTCTGCCATACCGCCCCTTACCGCATTGCAAACTTCATTAACATTTTATAGCAATATTTAAAAAAAACACAAAGCACTTTTTTAAATTATGTGTACTCAATGTGCAGTATGGCACATGGTACATGTGGTGCAGACAAAGGACAGGGCCACGTGGCGCATAGTGCATATCAATGGGGCCGGGACTATTGCATCTGCACTATGCGCCACGTGAGGTGGAGGGGACATGCATTTTCTGCGCTACAAGCACCATGTGGCATACTGATCTCTACCTCATGGCAGACCAAAGCCATTACAATTGTTGTTTTTTTGGGGGGTATTTGCATTACTGTTTTTGCACTTTTTATATTTATACTTGAAAAAATACATTTATAAGTATTTGTGAATCTGACGGTTAAATTATTTTAATAAAAAAAATAATGTTTTCACTACAATTGTGTGCTGCATTTTTCCTTACCTTGCAATACTGATGCTGCAGGACCTTCACAATCGCTTTACAGGTCTCCGGTATAATCAGGCCCAAAGCTTGCGGGGAGATGATGGCTCCAAACTTGAGGTCCGCCAGCGATCGTCCTGTTGCCAGAAACCTGAGGGTCACCACTAGCCGGTCCTCAGCAGGGATAGCCATGCGGTACTTGGTATCCTGCTTCTGGATGAGGGGGGTGACAAGACGCAGCAGCTCCTGGAAGGTCTCATCGTCCATGCGAAGAAAATTCCTATAATCCTGGGGATTATTCTCGCGAATCTCCATCAACAGGGGCATATGAGACCGCGCCTGTCGGCCTAGGAGCCACTGCTTGGTCCAGCAGGACCGAGCCTTCCTACGCTGGGCCCTCATCCTCCTCACCCTGAGGACAGCGTAGGAAAGCAGGAATTCTTGCTGGAAAGAATCCATAATGCAAAAATCTGAATGGGAAAAATAAAAGCACACTTTGTAATGCCAGGCAAAAACAAAGCAGACCAAAATAACAATGTGCAGCGTTCAGCAGGTATACACCAAGCCTCACTAGTCACAAAGCAGAAATGAGGTCCTTTAAAATGGCTACTGGTCTTTGTCCCCCCTCTGCTAGCCCAGCCCCTTTAATTACATGTCATAAACGACCATGGCCAGTGCACACACGATGTACTCACGATCCGCACATCCGATGGTCGTACGACCGTCGGGAGCGACGTCGTATCGTATCTACATCGTAATTACATCGTTTGCAAAAGAAACACGATCGTTAGCACATCGTGAGTAGGCCGCGGGAGAGCGCTCCAGGGAAGTGCACGTTAAATCGTTAGCCGATCGTTAGACGATCCTGATCTTTCTGGTGTGTATGGGGCCTAAGGATAATGAACATTATTTCTTGTGTGTCCTGCACTTTTAAAATCTGTACTGCACACAGCCCCCCTTTCAGGAATCTTCACTGTCACATGGGGTCTCCTGGTGATATACGCAGGGGCTGGCTAATTTACTTTCCCTTTGAAGCTGAGCAATTAGCTATCAACAGCAAAATTCTGACACCTAAGGTTCAGTGAGGGGGGAGACCCCCCTATTGTGCCTCCTAATTCCTATCTCTAATAAGGTATCATCCTAGAGTTCTAAGGAAATTACTTTCCTGACATATCCCTGGTCTTGGACATTTGCCAGACCTCTATGCCTTAGATCCTTGAATTTAGGACAAGTTTTATAGATGTAGAAGGGAAGGAGATAACATCTGCTTCCCTGTTTCACCCACAATTTCTTCATAACAATCCAGGGTGAATGCAGGTCACTTATCAATAACATGTTATGTACAGTTAGGTCCGTTCTGGCATCGTCAGAATGGCGCTTAATCATGACACACATGTGCAGTCGATACTAACTGTCCCATTTCCAAACATTCTTTACTGACACATTCTACAGATCCACAGGTGGTGTGGAAAACATGTACTGTTGGTATATTTCCAGGACCAGTTTGGCCACCCCTACACTAGACAATAAATTGTACGATTTGTTATTTTAAGCTAAACTAGATTGACAGATCATCAACATTGCCTTAAACGTACTCACTATTGCATGCGTGTGTGTTCTGTGCAGGCAGAACATAAGAATCTTTAACACCCGCATGCTCCTGGACATGGCCACTGAACAATATCATGCAATATATAATTTGATGTGCACGACAAAAATATAATTGCATTGGTTGTTCTGTCGGCAACAGTCCTGGAACGTCTAGTGTGTTGCCAGCAAAAATCTTTCTGCACGTTACATCTGCCCCACCTGCATTAATGTATGGTTTTACCAGGCTACACAGTTACTGTACTTGCTTATTTTTTGCTTTGCTTCCATGTCATAATCAGACCCATAATTAGCAATTAATAATCAACCAACGCTCAACTCAATTATAATACTCACATATCATACCCTATAAGACACATATAATTAAGTTCTATATACTGTCATTCATGAGACTCAAAGGTGCTGAATTGCTTAATTCTACAATGGAATGCCTTACCTTCAGTACACAACAGTACACAATTCTACAATGGAATGCCTTACCTTCAGCTACATCGCCTGGAATACTACTGGCATCAGATGATTCAATCCACGGCAAAGACATATTGTCAGGAAACTGGTTGTAAAGTATAAGCACATGTCATTAGATTGATATTCCATAGTCACCGAATGAAATCCACTGGAACATTATAGATGTGTGTGTATGTGTGTACCAAATACATGCTCTACCGAACTCTCATTTCCTGGCAATGTCAGCATTCTCTACACCCTTGAAGGCTAACCTTGACACTCCAGCTGTTGTTGAACTACCCATCCCAGCATTCTCTGCATGAGATGTAGCATGGCCAAATAGCAAAACTGAAGCAGAGGATGCTGGGATGTGCAGTTCAACAACAGCTGGACTGTCAAGGTTAGCCATCAAGGCTCTACACCGTCTATGAAAAGACAATTTACCAGCAGCGGCTGCAGCCCCGACCAATAGAGGGGGAAACATTAGGCACATATACACATACATACATGTTATATATTTGCTGGATTGATCCCTCAGGGATCACCAGCGCTGAGTGCATCAGGCACTGCAGCCAACATCATCACTGGTTTGTCTGAGAATTTATAATAGCAAATGCAATATGCTCTTGGAGCAAAATAGGTCACAATGAAAGGGGTGCAAATGCATTTTTGCATGCAGAAAAATTGCTGGCTGCTTTCTCATGTAGTGAATACTAGACAGCTTTTTGTTTACACAGAAATTGAGAATTAAACTAGGACACAACCCTTCTAAATATCTCTGCACGTTTATAATCTGCCCCACCTGCACTGCAGCATAATTATGGTGCAAATTGCTCCTTTTTTTATGGTAAGCAATGATAGCTATAACCAGCAAACAAGAACGTATATTGTGTAGTTGTTCACTATAAAAATAACGAGAGAGAAAAATCCAATGAAAAATCCAATCCTGTTACTGTTTATGGAAAGAAATGAGGGTAATTTGGCAACTCAGATTATGTTGCATATCACATTGTATTTTAATGCAGCATTTAAGCACTATTGCCGATAACCACAAGATGGCAGTATTACCTTGTCAGATTACATTTCAGTTTATGCATTCACTAGAGAAATACGTAGAAATGACAAGACACATACATTTATTTTCTACCCTTCTCAAACCACATAAAATGTTATTCATATAAATTATATGTTTCTCAGAATCTTATCACAATTTCTGAAAGTAGGGAAAGATAGAAGGACAATCTGAATGAATTCCAGGCATTCCCCTTTCATATCTATCTCCCTTATTACTACTTAGCTTTCATGGCAAATGTATTTTGAGAAACTGCAGCTCCTGTAGAGAAAGGTTAATAGGAATTGGAGGCTGTGATTACCAATTAGGACCCAACAAGCGTAGAGCCTGTATTGCATAGACTGGAAAGGCAAATTACATATTGGGATATCTGGTTAATTACTGAATATTACTTAGAAACAAACAGATGATTATCTCTTGGTCTTATTATTCATTGAGCACCATTAGTCTAAGCTACTTTATTCAGTAAAGGAGAGAAAATGACATATTTTGTATGCTCCCAAGAAAACAGACAACATTCTCATAAAAGATATATACATTGATCTAACTATGGGGATTATTCTGATTCACTCGGAAAGGCACAATCACTCTCTAATGGACAAAACCATGTGCACTGCCAGTGGGGCTGATGTAACATGTGCAGAGAGAGAGTTAGATTTGGGTGGGTTTGTACTTCAAACTGGTATCTATAATGCAGTGTATACATAAAGCAGCTAGTATTTACCCTGCACAGAAACAATAAAACACCCACATCTAACTCTCTCTGCATATGTTACATCTGCCCCACCTGCAGTGCATATGGTTTGTCCATTAGAGAGTGATTGTGCCTTTCCGAGTGAATCAGAATAACCCCCTAAATTGTGAAGTAACTGCCAAAGAGGCCTGGCTTTGGCATGATAGGGGCTCCGTTATGTAATAGATAGTGTGGCAGTGCTCCTGCTTCTTGACCACTTACCTGGCACTAATGCATGGGATGCAACCGCAGCCAGCTGGTTGTCTGCTGCGCCCCATCTGTTATGGAGATCCCTGTTGAGCAGGTTTCCTTTGAAGTGTACCATTCTCCTATACACTGTGGGTTCTGAACCAATATTCATAAAGAAATAACTGAGGATGAGGCACAATGTGATAGGCAACATTGTCTATACCATGAGCTCAGGCAACAATAGCGTCTGTTGTCACCTCAGTTCCTTCTATGGTCATCAAAGCAAACAGCTATTGGATAAACCCATGAGTGACAGTGCAGTACAAAACCTAGGCCTTTTCCACAGCCAGAAGTCTAGGTATGGTTGAGTAACATAGACAGTAGAGGACAGTCATGGCTGCCAGTACTAGAATGACTTCAGATTTCTAAAATGGTGACTGTAATGTTGGTGCCTGCCAAATGCGGGCCATACCTCTAACACGCAATGTCCCATTCTGCTGATGACTATACATACCGCTATTTGATCTGCTGATGATCAATTTGTCCGTGGATCGGTAAATCCAACATGTTAAAAATTCCTGATTCCGATTATTTTAGAGACGGAATCAGGGATTTCTAACATGTTGGGTTTTGTCAATCCCCCGACCCAGGCACAGGTACAGTAGTTGCACACTATCCCTACCATCAATTCCAATTATGTAGCCTATGTATCCATTGTTCCTCACCTCTTAGATTGTAAGTTCATTTGGCAGGGTGCATTTCATGTTATTGTCTGTTGTCTATCTGCACTTTATAAATAACCCATAATAAGAGACTGGAACCCACACAGTTATACTAGGACAGCCAGGAGAGGACTCAGCCCAGCTACACCACCAGTAATGCCAGCTAAGCAGCCATGGAATACACTGCAATGCACATGCTCATCCGTCTGGGAGATACTTACTGAAGGCTCTCCGGTAGTACCTTTTGTGTGAAACACTCCTGATGATTGCGATGTTTAATTAGGATGCCCTTAATTGCCCATAAAATAAATGGTTCTTTCACCTGCAAAGCTTAGTCTAAATGGAAGCGTTGATGCCTTCATCTTTGCATCAAATTAATTTCACAGACTTTTTTTGTGTACACTGTGGGTTCCTAACCTTTCTTTGGCCAAGACCATAATACGCCTGTGAATTATTTTCCCAGCTAATTGTCTACTTTTTAATTATTCATTTACTTACTTTAATTACATTGCAGCTGTCTTCGAGTTAAGTATGTTGTTGTTTTTGGAAATACGTAATGAAGACTAAATTGTGAATTAATAACCGATAATTAGGACATTAGTTGGCAGTGCACAAACACAGGAGCCACAATATGTACTCTCTAGCATGGCGGTCAAGGTTCTAGGCTAAGATCCACCTAAGAATCCCTGCTATACTGTAGGCTAAATGCTCTGCTCTTGGCTAAACAGTAACTCTGCTCACATTATGGGAGCTGGTGGCAGTACTTATACACTGCTCAGCCAAATCTGCTGTTTACATGGGGTGGGATGTTATCAAGCCTTGGAGAATAAGGTCAGCAGTTACCCAAAGCAACCAATTAGCTTCTGCCATTTCAAAAACTGTGCTTGATAACATGGCAGAAGCTGATTTGATGATATATGCCAGTTCTCCTCGCTATCTCTCTCCAAAGCTTGAAACAACTCCCCCTTTGTGTAAAATGTCTACACTGACAAGTTCCATGCCAACTGTCAACTAGCCAGGGACAAATTAAGGGGTTACAGATTACAGTTTGACGCCATATGGTCGACATCCACATGGTCCACATAGACAAAGGTTGACATGTTAAAATGGATGACATGTTAATTGTCGACACATGAAAAGATAGACTTGCATACTGCATACTTTTTTTTCCGATTTTACCGTCCATGTGGACTAAATGTTAACAATGGCGAGCAAAGTACCGTAGTACACGAAATGGGGGTCAACATGCTCAGGTGTCAACATTGGGAAAAGCGCAAGTCACCGGTTTCACGTGTTGACCTTTTGCAGCTCAACTGAAAGGCTGAAAATAGTTACAAATTGGTTTATTATATCAATATATTTTAAAAATATAGATAAATAATAAAATACTTTTCTGAATAATAGTAACTCATACTATTATGAGTGTGTCATTCTATACATGACATGAGTGTGTCATACTATACATGAATGTGTCATTCATTTTCCTCCATTACCGCTCTCCTGAGATGTACTTACATGGACTGCTGCATGCACTGCAGCTATTATCACTGTTACGTAGGCATCACAGTACTTTGAATGTGGATGCTCTCTTAAGCCATCTCCTAGAAAACCTGATGAATCTTACGCTAGTGGTGCTAACCGGGCCTGCCTGCAAAAATGTGTGAGGCTAGTGGTGTCATTAGGGATAACACCCAAACACCCAATTGTTGTGCTATGCAAATCCATAGTCCTCCCGCTGACGGCGCCGGGCAGGGGGAAAGCCGCTTAGTGTGTATGCACTGAGCGGCCATCACCCCAGCGATTATGGCTATCATCGCTATCCATACACGCTGGGCATAGTCGCCTAGTGTGTATGGACCTTAACTCTTTGAACCCCCTACTCAGTTCAAATGAGCAACAATCATATGCTAAATTGATTATCAAAACTGTCTGTACTACCCTAATTATAAACTTAACTGTGGACTATGCTCCCTGCCAATCACAAATCTCTTCATCATGTGACTGATCATTTTGTTGTTCGGTATTCCCAAGTTCCCCTCACTTACACACATACAACATAATTCACTAATAGCATAACATATAAAGTGTAGCATCTATTTCTGTTCAATGGGGCATGATAATGAAAACAGATTTTTACGGGAAACAACCTGAAAACAAACCCTGATAATAAATAAATGGGCCTCCTTACAGTATATTAAACTACAAACTTTTTCTCTTCTCAGGAAATGGATTACTAAACATTATTTTCATTAATTGCTTTCTGGAGTCTAAATAATCAGTGCTTTTAAATGTCACAATGTAGCCTGCTTCATATTGACAACATAAGAGCATTCTAATTATGTATTGCAATAACAAAATTACAAGTGTGTACTTGCATCTATTATGCAGTATTTCTAATTTGGTTAAACAGTTTCGCCTTTGCAGATCAAACATGAGCACTCAGTATGACTTCAGACAAATGTCTCTCCACAGGGCCGCCAGGAGACCTTATGGGTCTCAAAACTTTGGGACCCTGTCTCTCCCCTCCACTGACTACTCTGTGCATGTGAAGAATGCATCCTCAAGTCCGATGGTGGGGACACTGCGGATACATAGTAACATAATAATTAAGGTTGAAAAAAGACGTTAGTGGATTGAGTTCAACCTATCTAACTTGTAACTACTGACTTGAGTAAGTCATATCTATAGGATTCCCTTAGTGGCCAAAAATTTATCAGTTTTGATTTAAATTCATTAACAGTAGTTGCTGTAACCACCCCAACCGGCAATGAGTTCCAGAATGTTACTGCTCTAATGGTGAAGAATCCTCTTCTTAATCCAGTACGGAATGTCTTTTCCTCGAGCCTCAGTACATGCCCACGTGTCCTAAGTATAGACCTGTTAGTGAACAAATCATCTCCCAGTTCCATATGATTCCCACTCCTGTATTTGAACATACTGATCATATCACCTCTCAACCTCCATTTCTCCAGTGTATTCTAGTGATTCGAGACCTTTTACTAGCTTAGTCACCCTTCACTGTACCTGTTCCAATCCATTTATGTCCTTTTAAGGTGGGGTGCAGGACCGGTTCTGCATCCTCGCACGCAGTGTCCTCTAAGCCTTAGCTTGAGTGACAGGCTCCAGGTGTTTGGGGTGGGGCCAGGGCCGTTCCTCAAAAAAAGAGTCTTGTTGTCTCCATTTTGTGGAAGTGCCGAACTCAGTGTCTACGTCTTCCAACACATGTTTCCTGACCTCGCTGTGGACCTGGGACAGAAATCTGAGTAACCGGATCTGGAAGCAGGCAGGATGCCTATTTACACCAGACCGTTGCTGCTGCATTAGCATAGTTAGTAGCTGTATGGTGTTGCACAGCTGCACAACTCTGAATCAGGCCAACTCTGATTCAGGCCCATAGTTTTACAGTTAGCACAGTTGAAAATGATAAAAAATTGGCCAAGAGCAACCAATTTCATACAGCATTGTACTCTTGCTATGGTGAAAAAAACCTTTCCTGAGAGGCAATGACTGGCAAAAGAATGTCCAAATTATACATATTGGAGCAGAAAGTATTTTTATTGGAAATTTGTAAATCAGGGGGTGACCTTATGGGCCTCCAGGACCTGTTATGGTACCCCAGGATGCCCAGCCATAGATTTACTATTAGAGCATGCTAAAATGATGGCAGGTCATGCTGGGATTTATATTTCCACCACGGTAAATGTTCAAATTTCTAATTCAGTATTTGTCTGAAAATGTATGAAAAAAAAAAAAACAGCATAAGTTTTCAAACCCTGTGCTGTGGAAGCTCCAAGTTTGCACGGATGCAAGATATGGCCCTATGAATCGGCTTCCAGTTAGTCTCCACTTATGAAACATTAAAAAGGTCAGGTTTTATGGACAAAAGACTCCCCAATTCAAACAACACTGGTTAGAATGTGAATAACGTGGTAGACATGCATAAGTTGAGCAAAGCCTAAAACTTAGGGCAGTATTCAATGTCAAATTTCGGCATGTACAGCGAATTCTGTTTAGGATTCACTGCCCTGTCGCCGTGTTCCGGAGGGATGGAGCCTTTGCTGCCAGCCCTCACTGTCCCAATATTCAATGCCGCAGGGGCTCGCTGCCCCTGACGGCGAATCATAACCCCTGCGATGGACGCCGCAGGGAGCTGGGGGATGGCGGCAGGCAGGGAGATGGAAGTCTCCCTGCCTGCCCCAGAATGTATGTGGGGGGGCTCCCTGGGTGAGCACAAGCTGCCCCCCGGGAGAGCTAGCAGGGGACCGGGTAGGAGCCGCTAGCACTGCTCCCGATCATGCAAATTTAAAAAACAACAACTTTATTTTAAAAATTCACATTCCACTTCACCATGAAAAGATGGCGACACACAGCAAAAATCACTTAGAAAGCAATACGCCATCTTCTCATTGAATACACTCACGGCGAACCACATTAAAAAACCCATTGAAAAACCACAGCAAATTGCAGAGACTATCAGATGGTGAATTGTACATCATTCACTGTTCGCAGACGGTGAAAAGTGCACGTTGAATAGGGTGATTCACTTTCTGACACAAAAAATCACCTTCCAACGCAAAAATAGCACAAATTCGCTGTGAAACTTGGCAAATTGGCCTCATGAATACTGCCCTTAATATCAAGGTCACTGGATATCCCAGTGAGTACTGTTGTTGTGAGGAAATGGTAACTTCATCATACCACCCAACCATTACCTAGACAAGGGTGAGTCCCAGGGCCAGATGCACTAAGATTCAAAGGTGATAATAAAATGGAGAGTGATAAACAGCCAGCCAATCATCTGCTACCTGCCATGTCACAGACAGTGTTTGAAAAATGTCAGGCACTAGCTGATTGGTTGGTTATCACTCTCTATTTGATCACATTTGAACATAGCTGCCTACCCTCCTGCATTTTGCAGGAGACTTCCTAAAATAACAGCAATCTCCCTCTATCCCTCATTAGTCTAGCAATCTCCCTCATTTCACCAAGCCCTTATTACACGGTTACATTTTGGGGGAAAAGGGGAATGAGAGATAGATACATTTACATTGAATCATCAGTTCCATATCCATGCACTTTAAAAAGTATAGTAACTCTTATTAACTCTTCTAACTGCTTTGGGGCTCATCTACATTTGGATATACAGTAAAGGTGCACACACACTGCACAATGTTTTTTGACCAATTTCGTTGAAAGACATTTCCCTTGAACCCAGTGTCCTGGTTGAAAGATTTTGATGAAAGATGTTGACGACAGCCGAAAGACGAAAGTATTAGCTAGTTTATAGGCTCTTCTTGAAAGATATCCAAATTGAGCTCTATGCACAGTTGACGAACAATCTTGATGAACAACTGGCGGGTATGCACATCATCATTTGTCTTTCATCACAAACGCACTGAAAGATATTTTGGTACTCTTTACCTAGATCGGCGCCCATCGCGGGCATCACATGCCATTATAATGGCATGCGATGCAACCGATGCAATGCCCGCGATTTCACATAGAAATACATGTTAAAATGTAAATCGCGTCGGTCGCATCGCATGCAACCAAAAATCGCATGCGATGCGACCGACGCGATTACTGCTATTTCACATAGGGAACAATGTTAAATGGCCCAATTGACCCAATTTTACATAGGGAACAATGTTAAATGGCCCACAGAGGCCAAATAGCCACCCTCAAGTGTGAAATGCCCCCCCCCCGCAATTGTTAACGCCACCCCACGATCAACGTCAACCCGAAGCGTGGCGAGCGCAGCGAGCCCGCGAGGAGCGTCGGTACGCGTCCTCCAACCTTTTCATACCCCACTATCCACATTGGCGTGGAGTTGAGAATAGAAAGTGTGGCGAGCGCAGCGTGCCACCGAGCCCGAAGCGTGGCGAGCGCAGCGAGCCCCGTGAGGGGACACGGATACCTTCACAGGTGTCCGTGTCCCCTCGCGGGCTTCACAGGTATCCGTGTCCCCTCGCCACACTTTCTATTCTCAACTCCACGCCGACGTGGATAGTGGGTAGTGGGGGTATGAAAAGGTCGGAGGACGCGTACCGCCGCCCCACACGGGCTCACTGCGCTCGCTACGCTTCAGGTTCACGTTGATCGTGGGGTGGCGTTAACAATTGGGGGGCCATTTCACACTTGAGGGTGCCTATTTGGGCTCTGTGGGCCATTTAACATTGTTCCCTATGTAAAATCGGGTCAATTGGGACCTTTAACATTGTTCCCTGTGTGAAATCGCGGTAATCACATCGGTCGCATCGCATGCGATTTTTTTGTCGCATGCGATGCGACCGTCATGATTTTTTACCTTGCGATGCCCAAGGTCCAAATCTTGGGCGCCGTTCTAGGTAAAGAGTACCGATATTTTGACCAATTTCATACAGAATGGCCGAAATGAACGAAACTGGTCAAAAAAGTTGGTCAATAAAATTGGACAGTGTGTATGCCCCTTTAGTCATTTAAAAAGATTCCCCTCAGATGTAGCAGTACACACCCGCGCTTCTAGGTGCCACGTTCACAATCTCTTTTCACAATCTCTCCATATATGGAACTAGACACGCCCTTGGGGAGGAGCATGACGCCCCCTCAATGGGGCGCTGTGCAAAATTCTATTACCAGCTATAATCTCCATGGAACTAGTTTTCAAAAGTAGGCAAGTATGTTTTTGAAGCTTAATGCATCTGGCCCCCAATCTTGATTGGAGGTAATCAGAGTTATCCAACTAAAATATGGCACATTGTTTTGTGGTCAGATGAGACAAAAAGTTGCTTTTTGGGCCCAATGCTACATGTGAAGCAAACCTAACACTTGCAATTTCTCAGCAATCACCATCCTAACAGGTATGTACAGGGGTGGCAGCATCATGTTGCGGAGATGCTTTAGCTCAGTAGGTACTAGACAGCTTGTCAATGTTTATTGATGGTGCAGAACACAGGACAATACTGCAAGACAGTCTAATTCAGCCTGCTAGAATACTAAGGCTCAGGAGAAACTTAACTCAGCAAGACAATGGCCTAATTCAGACCAGATCACAGGACAAAATTGTTCTCAAAATGGGCAAAACCTTGGCCCTTATTCTGATCGGTGCGGATATTCCCGAATTCTTACGGTGCGGTCCGCACGCCACGCTGTGCTGCCGCGTGCGGCCATCGTCCGTAGAAACGCCCACGTGTCCTCTGCATTCGGACGGACTCACTCTTTAAGAACAGGGCGTGTTTACGGACGACATACAAACCATGCGTGTGCGGGGGAAACACTCAGATTCTGCACGGTATTACAGAGTATGCACGGGAATCCCGCATCCAAACGGATGGCAAGCGGTGCTTCCGCACGGAAGCGGTGTATTTACGCAAAACTACTCACTATTATGTCTATTCTGCAATACATCACATGACCCACTTATTCAATTACCTATCCTCATACAAAAATGTTTATTTGGAATTGGAATCAATTAGATGCCAATATATCCTTACAAGCATGCCTAACACATGCATTGCACACATTAACCCTTCCAGCAATTGAAGCAGCAATGGTTTCAATTAAAGCACTGACAAGCGTCCTATTAGTGAGTAATGAGTAAAGGAGTCGATTGTATTGGGTTCAGGTGTTAATGCTTGTAGTCATTAGGCGTTCCGTTCGCCTACCGCAAGACCGAGTGGTTTCCGCAAAGCAATACTTGACTTATGGACACCGCACATTTCTATCGGTTTTGGTCGCGTGCATTCGGAGTGCTATCCGAATGCACGCCCCCCCAACATAAGTGTACTCCCCCGTGTCCGCCCATGTTTCCTCCCAGTTTTTCCCACTTTGAAACTACGCCCATGTCTCATTCCGCATGACGCCCATAATACGCCCATATTTCCAGACTGATTGCGGTGCACAGTTTTGTACGGGATTTGCCCGAACAGGTACGGAGTCAATGCGTGGCACATGCGCGTTGCGTTCTCCACGCATGCGCAGACGCCGTAAAGACGCTATCCGAAAGTATGCGGAAAAGTACGCATCAATCAGAATAAGGGCCCTTGTGCACTGCAGGTGGCGCAGATGTAACATGTGCAGAGAGAGTTAGATTTGGGGGAGTAATTTTTTTTCTGTGAAGGGTAAATACTAGCAGCTTTATTTTTACACTGCAATTTGAGATTTCAGTTTGAACACACCCCACCCAAATCTAACTCTCTCTGCCCATGTTACATCAGCCCCACCTGCAGTGCACGTGGTTTTGCCCATTTTTTAGAACAACTTTGCCATGCGATCAAGTCTGAATTATGCCCCCTGATCCCAAATACAAGGTCAATGTTTTATAATGACCCCATCAAAGTCTGGATCTGAATTCAATTGAGCATAATATGGAAGATGCACAAGTATAGTCCAACCAATCTGACCACTGGAATCAAATCTGCATGCAAACCTGGAGGAAACATTTCACCAACAAATGTAAAGCCGTTATAGCAGTGGGAGGTAGGTAGCTAGTACTATACTACGGAGTTGAATACTTATGCAAACATAATTTTTCATTTTTTATTTTATATTGAAAAAATCTGTAGACAAATAATGCATTTACTTAAAAACCTACTGGTGCATAATAAAAATGCTGCCTGGAACAATCTGGGAGAATATAATTTGTAATGCAGGAAACTCTGTTAACCTTTTAGGGGATTGAATACTTTGGCAAGCCACTGTATGTGCACCATATTTGTAGTCCATCTACGAGGTCAATAATAAAACTATTATGAAAAATGGGACACTATAATGATCGATGTGGCACCCCATTAGCCACTAAACCAGTCTGAGGGCCAGATGCACTAAGCTTCAACAGTGATAAAATGGAGAGTGATAAACAGCCAGCCAATCAGCTCCTGCCTGACATTTTTCAAACACAGGGGGAGATTCTCTAAACAAGGAATGCGGTAAAAACCCCGTTATCGGGGTTTTTACCGCATTTTGGGATGCTGTAAGCATCCCTCACCGGGTTAACGCAGCGGGGGGCATCGCCAGAAAAATCTGGCGATGCCCCATAGAAGCCAATGGGCTTCTACCCGCATCCCCCCGCCGCCCCGCGCTGACCCCCCGCCGCCCCGCATCGGCCTCCCCCCTCACCTGTGTCCGGGCAGCTCAGCGCAGTGCTGCCCGGACCTTTGACCTCCTCCCTGCACTGATCCTCTTCCGGGTGCCGGGAGGAGGAGAGCCCGGCGCAGCAGCAGCAGCGCCGGGTGTGTGAGGGAGGGGGGAGCCGCCGGGACCTGCTGGGACCCGGCGACTCCCACCGCAAAGGACAGCTCTTAACGCAAGAGCTGTCCTTTGCCTTAATTATTGCATATGTTGCAGCATATGCGATAATTAAGTATGCGATGGGCGGCGAAGGGGGGCGGAGATTCTTAGAGAATCTCCCCCACAGCCTGTGACCTGGCAGGCAGGAGCTGATTGGCTGGCTGTTTATCACTCTCCATTTTATCACTTTTGAATCCTATTGCATCTGGCCCTGAATATGTTACATTCATATTAATTAGTGACATCACAAAGGGATACCGTCGCTAAGTCAACACTATGAAGCTTGACATATATTAGGTCGACCACTAAAGGTCAACAGGGCTTAGGTCTACACATGAAATAGGTTGACATGGCTAAAGTTGACAGGGTCGGAAGGTCGACACAAGTATTAGATCGACAATGGGAAGGTGGATAGTCAAAAAGACGACATGGTGTTTTTCAAGTTTTTTGAGCCAACGTATGCCGTCAGGCAGTATTTCCCAACCTACCATCCACTAGGGCATTGAGGGAGAACATAATAGTGGGAGGGAGGCACGTGCCCGCGCTCGCCATTCGAGGAGACGCGGTACAACGATAGGGTGTCCTTGTCGACATGTTGAAATTTGGGACAAAAAAACATGAAAAAACTCATGTTCACCTTTTGACCGTCGACCTTCCCATTGTTGTCCGTAGCCATGTCGACTTATTTCATGTGTCGACCTAAAACCTGTTGACCTTAAGTGGTCCACCTAATGTATGTCGTCCTTCATACTGTTGACCCTGTGACCCATACCCATAACAACGGAGGTGCCCCCCCCTTCATCCTTTATTGGCACTGGCATCAAATCCATTGCACCAGGTGTCACCATTACTAGTGACGCATAGTTGCCTACCCTTCTGCATTCTGCAGGAGGCTCCCTGAAATAGTAGCAATCTCCCTCTCTCCCTCATTAGTCTAGCAATCCCCCTCATGTCACCTAGACCACATTACACTGTTACATTTTTGGGGAAAAAAGGAATGAGAGATAGATACATTTACATTGAACCATCAGCACCATTTCCCAGCACATTACCAAGTATAGTGGCTCTTACTAACTGCTTTGGGGCTCATCTACATTTGGATATGTCATTGTAAAAGCTTCCTCTCAGATGTAGCAGTGCACACCCACGGTTCTAGGTGCCACATTCACAATCTCTTTTCACAATCTCTCATATATGTAACTAGACGTGCCCTTTAAGTGGAGCATGACACGCTCCCTCAATGGGGCGCTGTGCAAAATACTACTACCAACTATAATCTCCCTGAAACTAGTTTTCAAATGTAGGCAAGTATGTAGTGACGCCCCCGATACTAATGCCAGAGTTTCTAGCATTTTGCAAGTTATTTATCCATGTAAAAATTCCCCCCCGAGTTTGAGCAATCGTATCTAATGCACCAATTAGATTCTGGTGTGTATTGCTCTACCGCTTAGCACCATAGCAAAGTGTGGAGGATTATGCCAGTCCAACTGCTCCTCTCCAAGCCCCAGATTTATTCTGCTGCATAAATGCAATGAAGGCCCTACAGCCACTCCAGCACTTAGATTTTGGTCAACCGGTATAATATCCTTTAAAGAAAATAAGTATATTACAACAACTGCACTGTAAGATACAGTTTGCAACTTACCTACTCAGAAAAAAAGTGTTCATTTGTTTTGCATGACCTGTCTTTAGTGAACCCGAGCTCACATTGCTCTAAATGCATTATCTCTTTCATATTTCTGGCAAGCATTAATTAAAATTCCTTCAAATATTTTATTAGACTATAGATTAGCTACAATAAGATCACAAGGTGATGGGATCTCACAGTAAAAAGCCTCATTAAAACATAACAGGCAGATATCTAAGTAACGAGAAGTTATGTTAAAATGGAAAACAACTCTGTGGAACATTGAATTTTAAATGTATTTTAATTCAGTTAATTGTTTAAGTAATACATTTTCCAATGTACACATAGTACCGATTCAATTAGTCCCGATTTTTCACCTTGGTGCAAAATGTGCACTTTGATTTAATTAAAGTGCCGATTTTTCGCTTAGGCAAAAAAATAGGTACAGGCGAAAAATACGTGGATCGGCGTATCCATGAGATTTCACCCTTTTTTAGTCTTTTTTTAGAATTTTTTTAGACATTTTTCACCCATGCTTTTTGATCACTAAAAAAAGGATGAAGAGGCATGTATAAAAAATAACTTACTTTAAAAACAGGCAAAAACGTCCGCAATTGAATACCAAAATTGAAAAATAGTTCATTTTTTTTTTGCTTGGGTAGAAAAAAAAGGGACTAATTGAATACTTCTACCTCAATTGAATACCTACGCTCCAAAAACAAAATCATCAGTCTAAAATGTAATTTCTATGCAATAAAATAAGGGGCTCTGTAAAGTATATCGACATTCTGCAAGTTGGTATAGTCATTATGTCGACATTTTTATCACTGATGAAATGTCCGCGCAATTAGAATGTTGACAATGTGCTTAGGAAGTCGATCCCTAAAACTAACCCTAATGCAATGTCAACATGGTGACATTTGAAATATTGACATTCTGCCCACGTCAACATTTTCCCAGGTGCGGACATTTATGATGTTGACATTTTTAACCATATCCACATAATACCTGTTGACATCCTGGTGTTAACATTGTCCATGTCGGGTGTGGAAATTGGGGTCGACAGTAATGAAGTTGACAGTTGGATTGACACTGGAAAAGGATCGACACAAGGAAAATGTGGACATGGGAAAGGTTGACACATGAATATCAACGCAAAGTTTTCACTTTTTTGGTGTCATTTTTTTTTACACCTATGCAGGTGGAACCCTGCCCCCCCCCCCCCCCAGTGTACCATGCCCCTTTGCATAACCCACTATGCTTCGAGCCAAGCGCCTCACTCTTAAGGGCCCCTTACACTTGTGAGATTTTGTGAGATTTCATCCAATTTGAGTCAATTTATCTGACAAGATCTGATGTGCCGTCTGACAAAATCTTATGTGCCTGATGTGTAGGACACAATCCACAATCCTGTGCCATTGGGTATAACCAAGAGATTGAAAGAGATTGAACCTCCTGCACATAGGATAAATCAAGTCAATCAGGTTCAATTTGTTGAGACAATAAGTTGACAAGTGTAAGGGGGCCTTTACACTCACTTTACCGTTCCCAATCTTAGTCGATGTCAATAATAAAGTATTAAAAATTCCATAAAATGAAACAATCAAGAAAAACTCACGTCAACCGTTTACATATGTCAACCAATGTCATGTCAACTATTTGCTTGTGTTGACCTTTCGTCGAAGTCAACCTTGTCCGGTGTCTACCAATTGTTCAGATCCCACCTACTCAGTTCATTGCAAAACATATATTTACATACAGTAAAATCCACCTTGTTCTACCAATTTTGCATCTGCCCCATGACAAATAGTACACATGACATGAGAAAAAAATGGGCACTTTTAAAAATATTTTCTGACAGAAATGATGGTGTGCCAGTATCAGCAATACTCGGTATTTCACTGTTACAACATTTTTCACTGACAACATCAAGCTTACAAGATCTGCATACTTCCATTGTCTGAGCTGCCACGCCAGTCTGCACAGCTTCTAGAGAAGCGTCTGGATACTGACATCCGGAAACGCCATGTAAGGATTGGCAGAAGTTGGATAGGCTTAGTAGGCTCATAAAATACTGTATCTTTTTAACGTCGCTTTTTTTAATGATCGTTTTCATGCTTAAAATAGCAATATAACAAATCTAAATATGATGTAGTGAAATAACTGATTCACTTGCAGAGCAAATCTGCACATTTAGTCAATATTTCCACTATAAACTTATAGATCAACCAAAAACAATGAAAGTCACACTGCAGCAAATAAATGTTTGAAATAAATGTTAGCCAACGCTACAAACCCTCAAAACATGAGATACTTTAATTCAAAATAAAATAGAAAATAAAACAGCACCATAACTCACAAAATATTGCACACCATCTCATTGGGACTTTACACTGGCTATCTTGTAATACCCATATCTTTATCATTTGGTAGCAGAAATAAACAGGTTAATATTTATACAGTTGTCTATAGGTGACATTAGTGAAAAATAAGAAAGTTTATCGCAGTTCCATAAAAAAAAAAAAAAATGTCCTAAAATAAAAAAAAAAAAGAAAAGAAAGAAAACATGTATTTTCAATCTTTATACCTCACATTCCCTGGAACCTGATTTGGTAAATGTGCAGGAGCCAGTGGTGTTTATTGATTCACACGTCTCTCTGCTTGTTGCAGGTTTGTAGTCCACATAAAATTCCTGTGGCGTTAGGCTAATTTGTGTTAGGGATGATCTTTTAGCTTGGCTGTGATTTTTCATAAGCGTTGCCTGCTGCAGATGTCTTATACCTGCTGGGGACCTTCTCCATGACACATAGATTACTAAGGAGATCACTAACACTGACAGAAATAGAGCAATAGTTCCTGCTATTATTTTATGTAAAGAAACCGTATCTGCGTTCCCACCACCAGTATCATAGGCAGGGACTGTCACTCCAACAGTTAGAGACATTGAATTATTACTTTCATGTTTAGTTCTTGCAATTTTTTGCTTTACAGTTGTATTCCGCTCAGTGGTTTTCAGCTCCCTGCTTTCCGTCACATTTTTGCTGCAAATATTGTAGCTCTCGATGGCCTGGACAACATTCACCCCCTGCAGATCCTTAGGGCTCGCACAAATAATTGTGTTATCCCTCAAGCCTTTAAAATTTTTCAGCCAGTTGACCAAAGAGCAGATATTTCTGCTACATTCCCAAATATTCCCAGCAAGACCAACGTCTGTGAGGGATCCCCAGCTGTCCAAGATCTCCTGACCAATAAAGGTCAGCTTGTTGGAATCTAGGTTGAGCCGCTGTAGATTCGGCAAACACTGGAAGACACTAGGTCCGCTAAAGGCCTCAATCTCATTGCCTGATAAATCAAGCCTTTGCAATGAGGTCCAGGTCCAAGACATGGTTTGTCCAATAAGGCCAATCCTATTCCACTGTAAGTATAGGTTCTGTAGACTAACCAACCTTGGGAAAAGAGCTAGGTTGAGTTTGGAAAAATGATTGTGCTCTAAATGCAGTTCCTTCAGTCTGATCATACCTGTGAAAACATTCCTGGCCAAACTTCGTATTCTATTGTAACCTAGATCCAAAAGTTCTAAGTTTCTACAGTCCTGAAATATTCTGACGGGAATGTTTCTCATTAAATTAGATCTTAAATGCAAGCTCTGCAATTTCCTCAAGCCCTTGAATTGTCCAGGCCCTAATTTTTGGATGGTGTTGTATGAGAGATCCAGGTTCCTCAGGTTAGTGAGTGGCCTGAAGGTGTTGTTTAGCAGATGGGCAATCCTGTTAGAACTCAGAACCAGCTCCTTTAACCTGCGAATTCCATTAAATGCATTCTCATCAATACTGCTTATATGGTTGTGGTCTATGTACAACCAAGTGAGCTGATTAAGACCCTTGAATTGATTATATTTCAGCAAGTGGAGGCTGTTATACCGGAAAGATAACCCGACACATCCAGGAGATATCGATGAAGGGATTTCCTGCAGCTTCTGAGACTCGCAATAAAACATTTTTCCATCACACCTACATTCTGTAGGGCACCCACGTTCAGCAGAAGAGGGAATAGCCATGAGAACCAGCAAGACTACAAGCAGGAATACAGCTGATCCTCTTAATGACCGATAAGGGTTGACACCTACAAGCAAAAGCCTGGAAGTGATTTTCTGATTTACAATATAGAGAATACAGACACAGCTTATATTAATAACAGAAAAACTGTGTGACTCCAGTCATTTCATGTGTATCGATATCATTGTGCCCATTTTGTACCATCATCAACCTTAAATTCCCAGCTAAGGCACAGAATAAACCCATTTACATATATATATATATATATATATATATATATATATATATATATATATATATTAACATGAATTAATGAATTACTATATTTGCGATTACTAATTGTATGTGTTGTTTACATTTAAATATAATATTTATATGAATGTACATTGTGGCTGCATAAACACAGCACATATTACTTACAAATATGATATACAATGAACATATATAACTTATGTATAAAATGTACATAAATATAAATGTATAACACAATTATTTATATATTATATAAAGTGTACATCATTTATTGTAGAATATTTTGTGTGTATTGCATGTATGTGTATACCAATAATAAATATATAATATACAGTGTGTGTGTATATATATATATATATATATATATATATATATATATATATATATATATATATATAAGTATATGATTGCACATGCAAAACGTGCATCCAGTTGTGTGTGTGTGTATGTGAGAGAGATATAGCATCCTGCAAGTAACACGTACCCATTCTTCGTTCATTAGAGAGCTGATCCTCAGGTGTAGTTACTGCCTATGGGGCCACAGGCACTTAGCCTCTGCCAGCTGCATTGTGGTGACTCAGGGCTGCTCCCAGACATGCACCGACTTTGCTCCCTCGGAGAGATGATGAGCACTTTGCACCATCATTATCTGGCGGCTCCTGGATATCCCCCAATACTTGTGCTCAGCCCCAGCACTGGATATTTGGGAAAGGAGTCACTTTACCCTCTGTTCTGGATCATGATCTCCTGCTGAGAAGCTATGTTGCATTAGTACGCCACGGAAATGACTGCCGGCAGTATAATGTTATTTTCGCCCATGCAGTTATATATCCGATAAAACAACTATATTGCATCCAGAGAGCAGCCTTCCTCCCGCGGCAGCAGCACCAGCATTGTCCCCCAGCTCTGTGAACTGATGAGCCTCTAACAACGGAGATGGTGCTCTGCCTCTGCCTGCATTCATTCTCTCCGACAGTACTGCACCCCCTCATGGTCGTAGCCAGTACTACATTATGCATATCTGTATTCATGGTCTTCTTTCCTCATGTGCTGCATATTATTCCGTGCCATGAAATCATTTCAATATATGTAAAACAAATCAGGCACGCTAGTTCCCTGAATAAACAGCTTAAAGCGTGATTAAAATGCACAGTTAATTTTAATGTTTCTGCAATGTGTAAAAGTTTAGTTTCATTTTATGTTTAGAATTATTTTGATCTATATTTCATCATATTTAATTGTGTGCATGCATGTTGCTGTGGAGTAAATTGTATAACACACACGCAGTTATATATAGATAGATACATACATACATACATACTGAATACTGTATATACACAATTCCAAGTTTCAAAACTTGGTATTATATATATGTCCGCTCGGGACCTGAAAGCAGGGCCACCGACAGGGGGGTGCCCTGGGTACAGCTGTCCTGGTCCCCAGTATCTGGAGGGGCCCGGGCAGCTGCCCACCAACCCCCCCCCCCTCCAGCACCCAGCCTCCCTCACCCAGAGGCCAGGCACACACAATACACAGTGCAGCCTCCAGAGCGCCGAGCCTAGGACACAGAGGGGCTCGGCGCTCTGCAAGCTGCACTGTGCAGTGTGCGCTCCGGACCTGACGGGGAAACTGAAGGAGCCGGAGGATGTTGCCGCGACATGATGGTAAGTAATGGGGAGGGAGTAGGGGAGGTGGGGTGCTGGCAGGTGATGGCAGGCGCGCGCACGCGCAGGGGGGTGTGCGGCCGGAGGTATGGCGCTGTGCTGCTGGGGGCCCGGACTGTAGGTCAGTCCCAGGCCCCAATATTTCTAGTGGCGGCCCTTCCTGGAAGGCTTACCTGTTGGGGGAGTGCCAGATCATAAGGTGATTATATATATACCCTCTCTGGGTGAGCTCACTTTTATGCTGATAATTCTCCACTATACCTCTCTTTTCCTGATCTCTCTCCCTATATTCTCACTCATTTCCAATTGTCTCTCTGCTATCTATTCTTGGATGATCCAGCGCTTTCTTAGACTTAAAATGTCTAGGACTGAACTGATCATCTTCCCACCCTCCCGCATAAAATCCAACCATCTTTCATCCTAACTGTCTATTTATGCTCACTGCTGCCCCTTCTATGTCACTCCTGTCTGTCTTACCCTTCCCTTTAGAATGTAAGCTCTCACGAGCAGGGCCCTCTCTCCTCATATGCCTTTCCCTGATAATTGCTTCAGTGTCCTGTCCTCTGATGTAACTATCCTTCTTTACCATGTACTTGTCCTAAATTGTCTTGTACTGTAATTCGTTATTTGTTTTTTTGCTCATTTGTGTATAGTTAGGTGCTGCGGAACCCTTGTGGCGCAATATAAATAAACAATAATAATAAAATAATAATAATACTATAAATGTGTGTGTATGTGTGTGTGTGTGTGTGTTAAATGTGTGTGTTTGTGTGTGTGTATATATATATGTATGTTTGTGTGTGTGTGCTAGACCCTTTCAATGTCTAGCACCTGATATTGTCATATTTCCATATGTGATTTTATAATAAATTTTTAGAATAGAGATGACAATTATAAAATGTAATTCTATCTATCTATCTATCTATCTATCTATCTATCTATCTATCTATCTATCCCTCCCAACATATTTACTTTTGAAAACACTTGGGTCCCCACCACGAGACACCTCCGGCCCCAGGTGGGAGGTGGGACGTCCCAAGAAAAATGGGATGGTCCCACGTGAAGCAGGACATTTGGGAGCAGTGACGTGCGGTGAGGTTAGTGTCAGGTGAGGCAGGAGTTATTTGGGACAGTGACAGTGGGAAAGCGGGAAGAGTGACAGCGAGGAGAGTAACAGCGGGGGATTGGGAGAGTGACAGTGAGGGATGGGAGGAGTGACATTTGGGAGAGAGACCAGCAGGGGATGGGGGAGAGTGACAGTGGGGAGATTGATAGTGGGGAGAGTGACAGTGGGGGATGGGGGAGAGTGACAGCAGGGGATGGGGGAAGAGTGATAGTGGGGAGAGTGACAGTGGGGGATGGGGGAGAGTGATAATGGGGAGAGTGACAGTGGGGGATGGGGGTAGAGTGACAGTGGGGCATTGCAGGAAAGTGACACTGGGGAGAGTGACAGTGGGGGATGGGGGAGAGTGATAGCGGGGAGAGTGACAGTGGGGGATGGGGGTAGAGTGACAGTGGAGGATGGCAGGAAAGTGACACTGGGGAGAGTGACCGTGGGGGATGGGGGAGAGTGACAGTGGGGGATGGGGGAGAGTGACAGTGGGGAGTGTGACAGTGGGGGTGGGGGAGTGTGACAGTGGGGGATGGGGGAGAGAGGCAGTGTTAGAGGATGGGGGGAGAGTGACAGTGGGGGATGAAGAGAGTGGAAGTGGTGACAAAGGGCTGTAGCATTACTTACTTTTTAAGTATACTTGGGCTCCAGCAGCATTGGCGGCGGGAGGAGGGAGGTCAGCCATGCCCCTAGGTAGAAGGGATACATCTGGCCCAGGCTGTAGCGGCAGGAGGAGGGAGGGAAGCCAGGCCTCCCGGCAGGGTCCAGAGATACAGCCGCAGCAGCATGAGCAGAGAGCTGGCCGTGGCGGCTGGAGGAGGGAGGAGAGCCTGGCCTTCCAGCAGGAGCCGTGACTACCGTCGCAGTGTGAGGAGAGCCGCAGCTGCTGGAGGAGGGAGGTAAGCCAGGCCACCCTGACATGCCGGGTAAACTGTGCCCGCTCCTCCTGCTCTCTGTGACATTGCAGGCAATACAGCTCCTCCTGAAGCCTGTCCTGCTCAAGTTCCCCGGCCGCCCTCCGCTCTCAGCGCTACAGGTTAACGCTGGTGCAGCTGAGCACCCAGGCTCTGCTCCAGCCATTGCTTCTGCCCCAGCCACAAGTGACAGTGGATCAGTCTGTCAGTGTGTGACAGACTGATCCGCTGTCCTATCACATCTGTCTCAGTGACAGGGGGTGTGCTTTGATGTGGGCTGAAGGCACGTCCCTGTCACTGATGCAGATGTGAAGGTGCCGCTTCCCTGTTGGTTTTTAATGGGCTTTTCAGCCTCTTTTGTGCCCACAACGTATACCCGCCCATCGCTGCTGACCGTTTTCAACTGTCAGCTGGAGGCACAGCTCCCGCAGCCTCCCAGCCTTCCCACAGCATCTCCCACCATAAATTATATAAAAAAAATACAAATAAGATATTTATAACACAGTATCATACCTCCCAACTGTCACGATTTTAGAGGGACAGTCCCGATTTTCGGGTCCTGTCCCGCTGTCCCACCCGCGGCAGGCATTGTCCCGCTGCGGGGGGTGGCAGTTGGGAGACCCCCAATCTAGTAGAATAGACGCTGTGCGCATGCGCACAGCGTCTATTCTCGTATGAAAATGAGGTCGCGGCTAATTAGCATAAACCGTGCCCTCATTTGCATACGCCCGCCCCCTTTTCGGGCGAGTGTCCCTATTTCATACGGACAGAAGTTGGGAGGTATGCAGTATATGTATATAACATTTATGGCAGGGGAGGCTCTGCTTCCCCTGCCTCCCCTGATTGCCCGTCCCTGTTTGGGAGGTATGTTTACCTATCTATGTACACTAGTGTAACAGACCTGACATATGCTTGGTTAACTCAGTCTCCACCCCCATACACTTAGCTCCACCCCTCTCTGGAAACACGTTGCATTTTGTCCTTAAAGAGTACAACAAAGGTGCTAGACCATCTGGTATGAGACAAAAGTCCTACTGTGGCACCGATCACAGTCTAGTCACAATGTACATGCTAACTGTACATCAAAATCAAGATGAATTCCTATTTGTGTTGCATCAGTGGGTGACTTTGTGTTTGGTTAAAAAAAGGGGGACTCCCCTGGGCCAGATACACTAAGCTTCAAACCAGGTCCAGCTCAATGATCCCGGGGCTGGTTATGCTTAGAAGGGGGGCCCCCACGCCATTTTGTTTTAATTTTTTTAAAACAAAATCGCACATTTCCCCAAATTCGCACATTCATTTTCATGACTAAAAATTGCACCATTACAACCTTTTTTGCCTCATTAATACCCCTTTCAGACAGAAAAAAAAAACGGGAATTTCCCTGCTCTTGCCATGTCGACCCGGGTTTTTCTTCTGTCTGAAAGGGTCAACACGGGTCTAAAGTTCCGGGACTTCGACCCAGGTATTTACCTGGGTTTTTACCGTGTCAGACACGTGTTTGCGGCTGTGTGAAAGGGTCCGACCTGTGTTTTTCTCCCGACTACTGAAAAATCATGCTGATTGGCTGTGCAGCATGGCGCTGCGTGATTGGCTGATCTTTACAGCTTCCCTGATTGGCTGAGCGGGCGTGGCGTGCAGCGCAGCACTAAATGGCCATGGCACATTGCAAAGATGAGGAGATCCGTTTAATGCAATGTTTAATGTTTAATGCAATGCAGTGAGCAGACACCTCCTACTTTTCATGATCTCATCTCTGTGTGCCTTTAAAACTGTCCTTTTCTTATGACACACAGAGTTTTGCAGGAAAAATCCGGCTTCTGTGTGAAAGGGGTCGACATGGGAAATACCCGGGTTTTTGCTCCTGTGTGAAAGGGGGTCAGCCCCTTGCTGCCTAGTTCTACCCGGGTTTTTGTATCCGGGAAATACCTGGGTTTTTGGGGGTTTTCTGTCTGAAAGGGGTATTAATATGCAAATTCGCAGCAAAAATTAGATTTTAAAAAGTGCGATATGGTACAATTTCGGAAAATGCAACAAAATCGAATCCTTTTACATTTCACCCCATATGTTCAAAGGAGTGGAGTATCCCATTCTGGTGAAGCTGGCTCATTGCAGAGATCCCAAAGGACACCCATCCCGAGCTACCCTCTAACTTAAAAAGGTCAGAGAAATTCATGTTTTTCCAAATAGGGGAGCATAAGTCAAGTGTAGAGCAAGTAAGCAATAATAGGAGATCTTCCTCGAATGGTGGATTCCAGGAACTCAGATGCAGCATGCAGCTCAGGCTGTGAGCGAGTATGCACAGGCCAATGCCATTACACAGTGGTGGAACTCCCGGATGCAATGGAGTCAACTGCCGTGGGGTGCCATGCTTAAAGTGGACATGTTCCCTTTGCCAAGATGTTTATGTGACTATGTACCCCAGGCACCAACAGGGAGCACTGTTTGCAGGCTGCTACGGTCCCCACTTATTATATATGCATGGACAGGGACCCGCTCATTTAATATGCACTGCCGGTTCCCGCCTCTGCATATCTAATGAGCGGGGACCCAGGCAGTGCATATTAAATGAGTGGGTCCCCGCCCATGCATATATGATGGGTGGAGACCTGGGAAGTGCATATTGAATGAGTAGGCTGCAGGCACCAGTTAGAGAGGAGCTGGCAGCCATGTGAGAAATGTTGCATCCTGTTTCGCAGAGGCTGGAGATGCTGCAGCCTGTTTTGGTTTAAAATATATATTTATGTGTGTGTGTATGTATATATATATATATATATATATATCCATAGAGGGAATGTCCACAGAGCGCACTCACCAGACTTGAAAACAATAAAATTCCAATGCTTTAATTCATCTTGTTAAAAATTGCATCACAATGGTCGACGTTTCGGGTCCTTGCACGACCCTTTTTCAAGACCTCCAAACAGTCAGGTTCATTGCTGCTGTTTTGAGGCCTGGGCTTACTTGCACCCCAGCTGTAGACCTTGATGAATTGGTGAGTGCAGCTTTCTCTCGTGGATGGATATATATATATATATATATATATATATATATATATATATATATATATATATAGTATGAACAAAAGGCAGCATCACTCCAGGGGACTTGTTGAAAATTTTTTTTAGTAAGGCATATAGTCCAGTAAATACACAGGGTACACGATATATAGTCAACATTTCGATGCTGAACGCATCTTTATCAAGACAACATGTAGCCTGTAATGTAATGTTTGTTTCATTACATCAGGCTACATGTTGTCTTGATAACGTTGCGCTGAGCATCGAAACGTTGACTATATATCATGTACCCTGTTTATCTGGACCCATTGGGTGCTGCTCCAGATAACTTCCTTCAGTGGCTCAATTCATCTGCCATGCTTACTAGAGAGGACATTCACATCGATTGGATGCAGCTCCAGGCTTTCTCCTCCAGCGGTAACATCTTGTGGTAAAGTGCACTTACCTGTATGAACCCATCTCAATCCATGCTTCACTGCTGAGAGTCCTATTATTTCTGTGGAACCTGGATATATACAATTTAAACTATATATTTATTATCATAATTGTTTTCATTTTATTTTTCTTACAGTACTGTATATTGTGTGTCTGTATGCAAATATTTTTTTATGTCAGTAAAAGAATTGTGTTTTTAACATGCACTTGATCTTATCATTAATTTAAAGCGCTGCTACCAGTTTTCTTTTGTTTGACACATTGGGGGAAATTTACTAAGATATGTATTCTACTTCACAGGTGATGTTGCCATGGGCATCAATCAGATCCTGTCTACTATGTTTTAGAGGGCGCTAAATAAATAAATAAGAAGTAGATTCCTATTGGTTGCCCATAGCAATATCACATGTGAAGTACAATACACATCTTAGTAAATTTCTCCCTTTGTTCTGAGGGCTGACTACCCTCATTTATAGCAGCTGCCTTCAGGAATATCAGCTCCTTTCAAAGCGCCTGAGCCCCACTTCGATGCAATTGTACTTTTTATGTGGCTCACAGTGATAACTGTTACATCACTAATAAATAACAGAGGCAATGATGGCATGCTAAAGATGTTCTTATAAACAATATAGATATTACACCTAGATTATGCTGGATTGTGGGAGTTAATGGAGGAAATAATGACAGATACAATTGTAAGCAGGAAACAATTCTTGTTTAACTGTGAATTCCCATCATTTTATGTTGGTGAATTACTTTGAAAGGAATCACACATGCATCCACCCCAGCAAATGCTTCCCTCCAGACCGCTATGACAGGACTCCACTGGGTCCCCACCGGCACCTTTCCTCATAACAAGTATAGAAGCATTCATAGCAGTATTGTAATTGCTAGAAACAAGCAGGAAGCCTGGCTGCCTACTGTACGCATCTGAGCCACAAGCAACACGAGATTTATGTTCAATATGAGATCACATTTATTCTTTGTGTCTGATTATCCTGTAAAACCAGGTTTGTATCAGAATTCTGGTAGTTTGTGATTAGTAGATTATGGGGGGAGGGTGTGAATACAGGAGGATGTATGTGTCTGTTAGACATTTTCTGAGATATAAATAACTAGAGGTCTTTTAATGAAAAGCTGAGCTTAATTGATATAATTAACACAACATGATACAGTGCCTTCATGCATTCACATTGCTGTATATAGTCTAGGCCAGTGGTTCCCAAATTGGGGTACTTGTACCCCTGGGGGTATGATGCAGACCATTTGGGTGTACTTGAAATTATTATTGGTAATCGCAGAAGAAGAATTCGTCTCCCATTGCCAAAGTCTCCCATTGCTGTGGAGGGTTGGGATCATTTGGTCTACAGCATGTTGGTCGACAATCATTAGCTTGACACCACTAGGTCGACATGGGGAAAGATCAGCATGGGACAAGATCGACATGGGTCTAGGTCGACATGGGTCTAGGTCAACAGGTCATTAGGTCAACACAAGCATTAGGTCAACAGTGTCTAGGTCAACAGTCAAAAGGTCGACATGGGGGTTTTCACAGTTTTTTGACCGAATGTCAACACAGTCGACATGGACACAGTTTCAAGTGCACGGCATCCCTTCGCATTGCTCGCTTCACTCGCAATGCTTCGGGCACGGTGCTTCACTGCACTCGGCACACTATTTTATTCTCCTGTGGGTTGGTACCGCCTGTCGGCACATGTCGACTCAAGAAACAGTGAAAACCCCCATGTCGACCTCTTGACTGTTGACCTAATGCTTGTGTCGATCTAATGACCTGTCGACCTAAAGCCATGTTGACCTAGACCCATGTTGACCTTGACCCATGTCGACCTAGACCCATGTCGACCTAGACCCATGTCGACCTAGACCCATGTCAACCTAATGCTTGTCGACCATCATGCTGTAGACCACAGGTCTTCAACCTGTGGCCCTCCAGATGTTGTGGAACTACATGTCCCAGTATGCCCTGACAGTTTTGGCATGCTCTTATCGGAAACAATGTGGCAATGCATGTTGGGACATGTAGTTTCACAACATCTGGAGGGCCACAGGTTGAAGACCCATGCTGTAGACCAAATGACCATATCCCACTGTGGAGATGAACCAATTTGCTTCACTTATCGTTCCGTCTGCAGCATTGTCAGCATCTCCTCATGCTTTTTCCTGACCAGCAATCTGCTGGGAGCTACCTGTGCTGCCTTCAGACAATCATCGGGTCTGCCTCCTGCACCCCTGGAATGGTGGACAAGTCTCCTGCAATGGTGCCATCCTCCTACCCACCCATGGGACCCGATGAAGTGAATCACATGACCATGGCCCCACCACCCACTGTGTAATGCTTGAAATACTGGCATTGCACAGTGAGGGGGCATGGCCACAATGATGCAAATGAAATGGCCACACCCCCAATCTAATGCTAACATTGATAGCCCCGCCTCCTGTTCTGCCCCTTTTGTGAGACAGTCACTGGCCCCCACCCCCTACTTTCTGAGTCGGCTACCCTCCCTAAAAGTCTGCAACCCTGCATTAGCGATCATCCGAAAAAGGGGAAACTCTTTGCACTGGAGACTAAAGAACTTGGCACTGGGGTCATAAAGAAAATGGTTTCAGTTTTCATTTGGAATTGGTTTTGAGTAAAACCCTGTGCGGGATATACAGTAGTTATTCACTCACTTATCCACTGCAGCTTGAAGTACAACTCTTGCTGATTTACATGCAAGTACAATAGAAAACAGAAAAAGGAAGCTGCGCGAACAAGTGAATGATTATTAGATCAATATATCATTAATTATAGTGTGAACAGACATTTAATTAAAACGAAATTTTCACATTTTATTAATCTGGTACCACAATAAATATAATAACCAGTCAGAAATACATACACAATTGATATTAAAAAGATACAGTATGCTGTAGCAATTCATTAGATCCATAACATATATTCAACTCTCAGTAAAGATGCTGAAAAATCACAGAATTAGTTAATGGCAAGGGCACAGTGGATTGCATTTGTAAGGTATGCAGATACAGGGCCAGATTCTCTAAGCTTCAAAAGTGATAAAATGGAGAGTGATAAACAGCCAGCCAATCAGCTCCTGCCTGACATTTTTCAAACACAGCCTGTGACATGGCAGGTAGGAGCTGATTGGCTGGCTGTTTATCACTCTCCATTTTATCACTTTTGAAGCCTAGAGCATCTGGCCCACAGTCTTGAGCAAGGTATATTTGGATAACATGTCCTGCAAGGGACTGCTTGTTGTAAGTGCTGTGAGAAAAGCGGTGTGTTTTATTTTTATTATTCTAATCATTTTTATAGTCAAAACTCTGGAGTAAAAAGTCTATGGCAGGTGAGGCAGTGCCTCACCTTGCTACCTTTTCTGCACATCTCTTATCAAAACTCAGGGAATCTTCAGAAGTGTAAAGTGCTGCACATGTGTATAATCTCAGCATGTGCCCCAGGGCTCATATATTGTGTGCAAATCTGGCTCTGGGTACTTGCCAGGGACTCCTCAGCCATTTACCTCACCGCACGTCCCTGACCGAGGTGATAACAGGGCAACCCTCAGGGCCACTTCTAGAGGCGTACATCCCATGTGACTGCCTGGCTTGTATGCCTCTAGAAACGGCCCTGAGGGTTACCATGTATTTAAAGTGACGTCAACGGCAGGGGGCTGCCGAGAGGGATCCGTGACGGATCCCTCACAGTAGCGCTGCTGTAAGAAGCCCATAGGCTTCAACAGGTAATCGCCAGCTTTTGCTGGCGATTCCCTCCGCAGCGCTGCCATAGGGGCCATAGAGCATACAGAAATGTGGTAAAAACCCAGATAACTGGGTTTTTACCACATTTCTGCTTTAGAGAATCTCCCCCTTTGACATTGCCGGTATCTTCATTTGACGGGATTATAAAGGAATCAGTACACCACAAATCTGATGCTGCCTATAAAGAATATTTTGTTCCTGGCATTTGCATCATCAGTACACTCTGAAGAATTGACTTTCACCAAGTGATGGAATACTAGTAGGGCACAGGTAAAGGACTAAGGCTCTGATTTGCGAATTTTCACAAAACTACAGCTGCTATCAGCAGCATACAGTGGGCCGCCCAGCACAGAGCAAGGCCAACCTGCATGAAATTTTACCATTGCATCGCTACTATGCAGGCACCCAAAATGGTCCAGACATGCCTGTGTTGTCCATACTGCACCCCTGCAATGCCAAGTCACCTCTCCCACATTACCGAGTCACCTCTTGATCACACACATGTATATATATATATATATATATATATATATATATATATATATATATATATATAAATGGCGGTGTCCGGCACATCCACTTGAACAAATACTTGCTGGTGCCTTCTTAGAGGTAAGTAGATACAGCAGGAAGGTAAACGGCACTCCAAATATAATCCAAATAGTTTTTATTATAACGTTTCGATGCCTAGAGTGGCATCGTCATCAGACATACAAAGCTTAAAACAAAGTGCATACCTTATAACACCAGCGTACACAGGAAGTCCCGGGGGTAGGATAAGTCCCGCTCCGATAGCCGGGTATCGTGTCCCGTAACCCGACTTCGGGAGGCAGTAAATAGCGTCAGCAGAACCGAACATCACTTCCGGCGCCGATCACCGGTCACATGACAAGACCGCAAGGGCAGATGATCTCATACACTGTGTATTTGCTATTACATGTACAGTAAGAGCATGTTTAATAAAAATTATTTTACCGGAGTGAAGGTGGTAGAATCTATCCCCGGCAATCAAAAATGTACATGTTACACAGGTACAGCGAGAGCAACCTGGTTTTAAAGCTCTTGTTAAAGGGGCATCTACATGGACAACCCAATTTTAGCTCTGGGACCGTCTGAACAATGGGCCAATGTTCCTTGGTTAATATCTCTACTGCAAACATTAAACATATTAACCCAGGAAAACAATTGAGAGTCATTAGTTTTTTCTTTGAAGGTAATAGAACTTCAGCTCTATCCATTCTCAACACCCTCTCTTTGGTGTCTAAGAGATCTTGCAGGGCATAGCCTCTTTCAGCAAACTTATGCAGCTTTCCCACTGCCTACACGGGTAATGACCCGTTTTTTTTAAACGGGTCTTTAAACGGGTAAGAGCCATAAAGACCCTTTCCCACTGCAGCTTTTAAACGTAAATTACCGTTAAAAAGCTGTTTTTGTCACATTCACACTTACCCGTTTAAAAACCCATTTAAGCAGTGTAAAGATGGGGGGGGATTTAAAAAAAAAATGGCGTGGGGTCCCCCCCACTGCCGTAACCAGCACCAGGCTGAAAGAGCCGGGGCTGGTAATAAAAAATCAGGAAACCTGGCAAATAGGGGTTCCCTGATTTTTTAAAACCAGCCCCAGGCTCCAGGTCCGGGGCTGGTTCCCAAAATACGGGGGACAAAATGAATAGGGGTCCCCCGTATTTTAAGAACCAGCCCCAGGCCAAACCAGCCAGCAGGCTAATGCCACAGCTGGGGGGAAACTTTTTATACAAGTCCCCCCGGCCAAAGCATTCAGCCTGGCCAGGGGCCCTGGGGGAGTGGGGACCCCCCCAATGAAGGGGTCCCCCCTCCAGGACTTACCTGACCAGGCTGAAGCCTGGTGCTGTCCCCGATGCCCCTGGGCGGTGGGCATCGGGCTGATGGAATGGTGTAAAAAAAATAGAATACAAACTATTGTCTTTTACTGTGGAACTATGAGTCCCAGCAAGCCTCCCCCGCAAGCTGGGACTTGCAGAACCACAAGTCCCAGCCAGCGGGGCATTAAAGGTCCCGCTGGAACTTGTAGTTCCACAGTAAAAGAAATAGTACAATAAACACACTGACTCACGTGAAAAATAAAAGTTTAATACATCCACAGCCCACACATACTGATACTTACCTATCTTGAGCCCGTAGGTAGCCCTGGTCCTGATGTCCTGGTCTGTGTCGGCGTCTGTATCCATGTCGGCATCCCTGTCAGCGATGGCGTCGGCGTCCGGAGTCCGACGAAATCCATGGTGGAAGCTGTGGAAGGAAACTATACTCACCTCTCCCAGCGCGACGTAGTCCAGGGAAGGGGTCTTTGCAAAATAACAAACCGACACGCGAACCAAGCAAACAGCTGAGAGCCGCACGGTGATTGGCCGCTAGGCCGTAAGGTGGCCAATAGTGGCATTCGGGAGGCGGAGCCGCACGATGTACACAAACACCGTGCGGCTCTCAGCTGTTCGCTTGGTTCGCGTGTTGGTTTGTTATTTTGCAAAGACCCCTTCCCTCTCCAAGTCCCAGCTTGCGGGGGAGGCTTGCTAAGACTCATAGTTCCACAGTAAAAAACAATAGTTTTTATTCTATTTTTTTTTTTGAAAATATGTTTATTAGGTTTTCCAATTTTTCCACAGCTTACATTTCACAAATATTGCTTGCAGTATGTTTCACATCAAATATATGAAAAAACAATTGAAAAGGCATTTTAAATAACATTTTAACTGGGGGGGGGGGGGGGGGGGGAACAAGGGTCGGGATTCGATGTTCCCATATCACGTTTCAGCAAATGCATTACATGCTGTGTCCAATGCCTGTTTGAGTTAATAAATTTTCGATACAAACATTGGGTAACATAGTATCATTACACTTTTACTGTTAGCAGCGTATACGTCTGGTTATGACAGTGTGTAATCAGTTATCATTGGAGATTCTACTTCATCGTGGGATGAGAAAGTTTTGTGTCACCAGTGTATATCTTTTTAGTGGTGGTGAGATCAACACATGTTTGGAATTATGAGCTGTCTCATAGGGTGTTGTATGGGATGAATACATAGCATGAGGGGGGTGTGGGGGGGAGGGAGGAGAATTTTAGGACATATCAACTAATCAACTAGTCAACTAATAACTGGGGTGTGGGGAAAAGGGGGTGGGGGGGGGGGTGGGATGCCTGTTGTTGAATCTCTCCATCTCCTTGAGTCCCATCTCTCTTGAAGGAGGAGGGTATGGGGGAGATAGTATGGTCTTATAGTTGATATTGCATGTCTCTCCATATATATGCATCATACTTATATCACATCATATCACATCACATCAGCAGTTATGATATTTACATGGGTTCAACATCTATATTGCTAGATCACAGGTCAAGTTCTTTGAGTATGCGACTTTGAAAAGTCGCTGGTTTCGTGTTTATGAACGGTTCCCATTTTCTCCTAAAACTTGTGGACAAAGATCGTGTCACCTGTAGGGAATTGTATCTCTCGTATGACATGTATTTCAATAACAAGTCGTCAAGTTCTACCATAGTGGGTACATGTTTATTAATCCATGAAGTTAATATCACCTTCTTTGCTGCTGTAAATAGCGTGGTAAGGAAGGGAATCAATTGTTCCTGTGTTGTATTTAGTTGCCATATATTAAAGTCAAGAAACAGCACTGCTGTTGGGTGTAATGAGACTTTGAGGTGAAATGAGGTGTTTACATAATTTATTATCTTGTACTAATATTTTTTTTATATGTCCACAGGACCAAAAATTATGGAAGAAGGACGCAGAGTAATAACCACATTTGACACATCTGCCCGTTTCGTCCGGGTCGAAGAAACTGCGCTGCTTTTGTGACATGTACGCTCTATGTATAAATTTAAAATGTACTTCTTGTAATATGGATGATTGAAGTATTCGCATTGATGATTCATATCTATCAAATATGTCAGTGTTTTCTAATAAAGGGATATCCTTCAACCAGGACTGTGTGGTTTTGTCATTTAATTCTGGGGCACTTAGCAGCTGTAATTCCTCATATATCATTCTGGGTTTGAAAGTACCTTTCTGCAATTTATCAGTCCATACATGTAGCAGTGTATGTGGGTGGGAAAGTATTTGTAGTGGGGGTATCGATTGTACATAATGGTGTAATTGCATAATTGAAAATAAACTGCTGTGTGGAAGATCGAATTTTTCTCTTAGGACAGTAAAGGTTATCAGTTTTCCACCGGGGTCGAACACCTGTGATATTAGTTTCAGTCCTTTTTTCAGTATTCTGTTAAATGTTGAGTTGTTTACTGCTGGGGGGAACATGGGGTTGCCCCCAATTGGGATCCATTCTGTCTGAGAATGAGACATCCCTAGTTTGTTACATGTTCTCTTCCATGAGTGATATATATCTCCAAAGAGGGGATTGTTTAGTATGTGTTTGGGTATTTTCCCTTTTTCGGAGTGCAGGAGAGCACTAGGGCTGTAAGGGTAGAACATGGCATTATCTAGAATATTTATCGAGAATGTATTATCCTCTACTAGCCATCCTATTGCATATCTTGTCAACAGGGCACATGAGTAATTCATTAAGTCAGGCAGTCCCAGGCCTCCACCTCTCTTAGAAAGCTGGAGTTTGGGCAAGGAAACTCGAGCCTTCTTATGGTTCCATATAAACCTTGAACATGCCTGATTCAATTTTTTTATTTCCTGGGTGTTAATTTTAATGGGGAGCATGTCAGGAGCCAGGTTTTATGGTATAATCTGTTTTGTTTCTGTTTGGCTTTTGACTCACTGGTGACCTCCAGTGGTAGGTCTGTTGCCATTACAGCCCTGTGTTCTTTGAGCTATGATTCACAGGCTGTGAGGTATTAGCTCGTTAATCAGGAGCAGCCTGGAGATTCACCAGCTGTTTCAATCACCTGAGGCCTTTATAAGCCATGCTCTCCTGGGGATCTCTGCCAGTGATAGCTTGTTGTTTCTCTGTGCTGGTAGCTGCAGATATACTGCTCTCTGGTCCTAGGTCCTGCTCCTGCTCCTGTTCCATTCAGTCTGGATTCTGTCGGAGTCCTTCTCACTTCAGTCTGGGTCCTGTTTACAGTCTTGTCCTGTGTCGTCTGGGTCCAGTCAAGTGTCCTATCCTGCTGCAGTCTGGATCAAATATCATTGTCCCCTTGCTGTCCTAGTCCAGGGACCTCCAGCCGTGGTGCAGCCATTGTCCAGCTGCCGTCTCACTGCGGTCACTGTGCAGCCGTAGTCCAGCCGTTATCCAGCCGCCCGATTGCTGCGGTCAGTGTCCAGTCTTGGGCCGGTCACGTAAGTGCTCCAGTGGAGCCTGGTTCCATATTCTTTATTCCTACGGGCAAGCGGCCCTTCCTCCTTAGTTATAATCAGTATTATCCTGGTTCTGCTCTCCGTGGTTCGGAGAGGCCCACAACTGTGGGTTTACGTCTGTTTTGGGGTACCGTCACTTTAAGAGTACTATTTTTATGTTGGCGTGTGTTTGGTTTGGTGGCACCCTATTGTTGCTTTGTTCTGGTGTTTGCGACTCGGTCGCGCTGTCCCGTCCTTGGCCTGGTGCCGGTTAGTCAGGGGTTTTTTCAGGTAGGCCCGTTAGTTAGATCTGCCTTTTGAGATACCCCCTGGCGATCGCTCACCCCTTGTCACCACATAACACCTGGCTGCATCGGGGTCGGAGCAGGCTTAACCGGCTCCTTCGAACGCGGCGGCTACAGGCGAAGCCTAGCACTACCGCAGGGGTATTCCATCTGCCCGGGGGACTCAACAGAGTCAGTGTAGGGTTTCGCTGTGGCCGTTCTAACCAGCGGTCCCGGCTACGGGCTCACGCCTGATCTCCAGCTCCCTGCCTCCTGCATCCTCACGTACTGTCTCCGGATTTCCACGGTGGGTAACCCCCAAGTCCGTAACATTATCACTGGCCATACCGATATATGCATGTGTTCACAGTAGTCATAGGTATACATGCATATATAAAATTTTGTTTCAAGGTGATTTGGGTGTTTTTGATTGGTTGCAGGACTTATAGATTAGTCCATAATAAGATTTTTTTTTCTTCCTGCATTTTGCCCGTTACAGGGTTTTGCTTTATTTAGCTTGCCCAGTTGGTCTTGTCTGTTTGTTTCATTGCTGTACTTATCATGCAGGCCTTGCAAGCTTCCTTGATGGCCTTAAATACGGCCTTTACAGAATTAAAACCTGAGCGGGTTAAGGGTCTGCAGCAGTCATTTCTGCAATTGCAAGATCTGTTAACCCAAATTTTCCTGGATCTGTCTGAGGTTTTTGGGGCTCAACCAGCTCCTAGGGAGACCCTGGCTAAGGGGGTAGTCAGTCAAACTTCAGATCAGGAGATTCAGAAGGGACATAGAAGTTTTTTAAGGCCAAGGCTCACACCAGAAGAGCGGCGACGGCGTAAAAACTTTAACCTATGTCTGTATTGTGGGGAATCAGGCCACTTTCTCCAGTATTGCGAATTACGCAGACCTGGTGGTGGTACCGGGAAGGATTTTCCCCAATCCAAGTGGTATCAGGAGGTTACATCTATACCTGTCTCCTCTAAGCAGGAGGAACCTGACCACACCCCCCACATACGTAGCGCTCCGACTTACAACTGGGGTCCTAGGACTAGAGCGCCCCATGTTGTGGTACGGAATCAGACAGGAATGTGGAATTCATCCACAAAGATTCCAGACAGAAAGACGTTGGATGCTAGTCTTCCAGTCAGGGAGCTCAACGTTCTTTCAATGTTGGAGTTGCTAAGTCCTGTAGAGGAGTCTCAGGTTTTTCCCTCAAAAGGGGCTTCAAGTGGCATAATCCCAGAGGGGGTCCTTGAAACAGTCGCCCCTAAGAGGGTCTTGGGGAACTTAACCCCACATGGAGTTATGGAGGTCATTGCTCCTGATGAGGCCTTGGGAGGCATAACTCCGAAAAAAGAATCCCTGACATCAGTCTCAGCCGGGATTTCTAGTGACATCTTCCATGATCTTGGGGTTCTCGGTGTTGCCTCTGAGGTTGTGGATCCAGGAGTCCCGGTCTCCTTAGGCGAGTCCGATGCCGGGGGCTCATCTAGTGGCAAGGGCGCTTGGGGCTCATTGAACGTTTGTGGTGCTCGAGGTCAGTCGAGCCAATTTGATGCCCAAGGCCCGCCGGGCGTGTCTGATGATACTCCTAACACTCCATACTTCGATGGAGATTTGGCCCAGCTCCGACCAATTGCTCAGCAATTCCTCGCTAAAATGGACTTCTCACATAATATGAAGATAACTCCTTCTTCTGCTGTCCGTTATCTCTTATCATGCTTTAGAGGAAGAGCTTTGGAGTGGGTTAAACCTCTCATAGAGGCTGACGATCCCATCCTAAGGGATCTTCCGGGTTTCCTAAAAACCGTGCGGAAAGTGTTCAGCCCAAAGGCCGTAGCCCCGAGTGGGGGCCCAAAGGCCGTAGCCCCGAGTGGGGGCCCAAAGGCCGTAGCCCCGAGTGGGGGCCCAAAGGCCGTAGCCCCGAGTGGGGGCCCAAAGGCCGTAGCCCCGAGTGGGGGCCCAAAGGCCGTAGCCCCGAGTGGGGGCCCAAAGGCCGTAGCCCCGAGTGGGGGCCCAAAAGTCTGTTTCGCCCCGGAAGGTGGGCAAGTCTGTTTCGCCCCGGAAGGTGGGCAAGTCTGTTTCGCCCCGGAAGGTGGGCAAGTCTGTTTCGCCCCGGAAGGGGGGCAAGTCTGTTTCGCCCCAGAAGGGGGGCAAGTCTGTTTCGCCCCAGAAGGGGGGCAAGTCTGTTTCGCCCCAGAAGGGGGGCAAGTCTGTTTCGCCCCAGAAGGGGGGCAAGTCTGTTTCGCCCCAGAAGGGGGGCAAGTCTGTTTCGCCCCAGAAGGGGGGCAAGTCTGTTTCGCCCCAGAAGGGGGGCAAGTCTGTTTCGCCCCAGAAGGGGGGCAAGTCTGTTTCGCCCCAGAAGGGGGGCAAGTCTGTTTCGCCCCAGAAGGGGACTCTGCCAGTCCGGTCCCTGAGGGGGACTCTGCCAGTCCGGTCCCTGAGGGGGACTCTGCCAGTCCGGTCCCTGAGGGGGACTCTGCCAGTCCGGTCCCTGAGGGGGACTCTGCCAGTCCGGTCCCTGAGGGGGACTCTGCCAGTCCGGTCCCGGAAGGGGACTCTGTCAGTCCGGGCCCTGAGGGGGGCTCAGTCCATCTAGCCTCAAGTGGTATCATAGAAGCTGTGTCCCTGGAAGGGGTGGCCATATCCTTGTCTGAGGTCCCAGAGACCACAGCCTCAGCGAGGCTCTTGAGGGCCGCAAACCCAGTGAGCATTTCTGTCTTGCCAGCTTCTCGGGAGGCTTCAGAAATCTTAGACCCAAAGGTTGTTGTTCCCATAGAGAATTCCAGTTCTGAGGTCCCAGAGGTGGATGTCCCTACGTCCATCATTTTTGATGGAGATCTTGCCCATTTTATTGCCCTGGTTAAACACTATACTTCCCTTTTTGAATCAGGACCAGCTTCAGGGGTCACTTGGACTAATATTATATACCTCCTCATTTCTGCCTTTAGGGGTAGACCTCAGACATGGGCTTACAAGCTGATCAGGTGTTGTGACCCTTGCCTTCAGGATCTCTCCTCTTTTTGTGATGCTGTTATTAAGAAGTTCAGTCCCAAAAAGAAGGATGGGGTTCCACCAGCTCCTGGAAATGTGGTGCCCAGCATAAGCCAGGGGCTTAAGGACCTGGCTTCTGGAGACTCACAGTCTCTGTTTGTTCATTCTTCTGCCTCATCGCTTGGTCCGGAATCCAGGAGTTTAGCTATTGGTTTTGTCTCACTGACTCCTGACAAAAAATTTTTGGACACATCTGGTACCTGTAATTCTGGGTCTAGGGAATCCAATAAGAGTTCTGCCTATGGCCAATTAAGACATTCTTCCCTTTCTGAGATTCCATCTGTTAAAAAGACTCTCATGATCTCCTCAGATCGAGACTTCAACTCTGTTTCTGATTTGGTAACCCATAGCTGTGATTTGATAGAAGGTACCATCAGATCTGATAATGTGTGGGGCCTTAAACTGCTGATTCCATCAAAATCTAGGAAAAAGAAAAAGAAGCATTAATCTTTTTCCGCATTCCTGGATCATCTTGTTTGTCTTTTTGGTTGTGCCCTGTGGTCACCCTCTAGGGGGGGCACTGAGACAAGCCGTGGTTTTAGCTTGTGTTCACCTTTCTGTTGCCTTTGCCCCGTTTTCCAGGGTCCAGATGCTCATTATTTTTTGGAGGTCTGGATTTTGGGGTCTGTTGACCCCTCCTCAAGGGGGGGGTACTGTCAGGAGCCAGGTTTTATGGTTCAATCTGTTTTGTTTCTGTTTGGCTTTTGACTCACTGGTGACCTCCAGTGGTAGGTCTGTTGCCATTACAGCCCTGTGTTCTTTGAGCTATGATTCACAGGCTGTGAGGTATTAGCTCGTTAATCAGGAGCAGCCTGGAGATTCACCAGCTGTTTCAATCACCTGAGGCCTTTATAAGCCATGCTCTCCTGGGGATCTCTGCCAGTGATAGCTTGTTGTTTCTCTGTGCTGGTAGCTGCAGATATACTGCTCTCTGGTCCTAGGTCCTGCTCCTGCTCCTGTTCCATTCAGTCTGGATTCTGTCGGAGTCCTTCTCACTTCAGTCTGGGTCCTGTTTACAGTCTTGTCCTGTGTCGTCTGGGTCCAGTCAAGTGTCCTATCCTGCTGCAGTCTGGATCAAATATCATTGTCCCCTTGCTGTCCTAGTCCAGGGACCTCCAGCCGTGGTGCAGCCATTGTCCAGCTGCCGTCTCACTGCGGTCACTGTGCAGCCGTAGTCCAGCCGTTATCCAGCCGCCCGATTGCTGCGGTCAGTGTCCAGTCTTGGGCCGGTCACGTAAGTGCTCCAGTGGAGCCTGGTTCCATATTCTTTATTCCTACGGGCAAGCGGCCCTTCCTCCTTAGTTATAATCAGTATTATCCTGGTTCTGCTCTCCGTGGTTCGGAGAGGCCCACAACTGTGGGTTTACGTCTGTTTTGGGGTACCGTCACTTTAAGAGTACTATTTTTATGTTGGCGTGTGTTTGGTTTGGTGGCACCCTATTGTTGCTTTGTTCTGGTGTTTGCGACTCGGTCGCGCTGTCCCGTCCTTGGCCTGGTGCCGGTTAGTCAGGGGTTTTTTCAGGTAGGACCGTTAGTTAGATCTGCCTTTTGAGATACCCCCTGGCGATCGCTCACCCCTTGTCACCACATAACACCTGGCTGCATCGGGGTCGGAGCAGGCTTAACCGGCTCCTTCGAACGCGGCGGCTACAGGCGAAGCCTAGCACTACCGCAGGGGTATTCCATCTGCCCGGGGGACTCAACAGAGTCAGTGTAGGGTTTCGCTGTGGCCGTTCTAACCAGCGGTCCCGGCTACGGGCTCACGCCTGATCTCCAGCTCCCTGCCTCCTGCATCCTCACGTACTGTCTCCGGATTTCCACGGTGGGTAACCCCCAAGTCCGTAACAGAGCATTTGTAGGCTGTACATTATCCTTGGTAGTATGACTGTTTTTATTACTTCTACTCTTCCCAGCATGGACAATGGGAGATCTTTCCAGTTCATGAGTGTTTTTATCGATTTCTCGATTATTGGGGGGAAATTTACTTTGTGCAAGTTGGTTAATTTGTTCGGGATTTGTACCCCTAAGTATTTTATATGGCTTGTATTTATTTTGATTGATTTGAATGTGTGTCTGTAGGGGGGAATGATGGCGGGGGGCCCTGGATGGATAGTAATTCTGATTTATCGATGTTCACCTTGTATCCTGAAAAGGATCCAAATGATTGCAAGGTACTAAAGATTATCGGTATTGCGTATTGTGGGTGTGAGAGGAACAGCAGCATGTCGTCCGCGAATAAAGATACCCGCAGATCGACATGACGTATTAGTAGTATACCTTGGAATTGCGGGGAATTCCTGAGAGTAATGGCTAGAGGCTCTAGTGCCAGGACAAACAACAGGGGGGATAGGGGGCATCCCTGTCTCGTGCCTCTCAGAATGGGAAAGGGGTGTGATAATATGCCGTTACAGATTATGCTTGAGGAGGAGTTACTATATAATGTGGTAAGAATGTTAATAAATTTTTCAGGGAATGAGAATTTTCTGAGCGTGTGATACAAGTGGTCCCAGTGTACCATGTCGAAGGCCTTCTCCGCGTCCAAGGATAGGATCGCCTTCGGGCACTCCGACACAGCACACTGGGCCTCCCACACGGCCGCTAAAACCCTTCTAATATTTATGGATGAGTTTCGTCCCTTGACAAAGCCAGTTTGATCCATATGGATTAACGAGGGTAGCATTTCTTTTAACCTTTCTGCTAGAATTTTTGTCAGTAATTTGTAGTCAATATTTAAAAGTGATATTGGCCTGTACGAACTTGGGGAAGATAGGTCTCTACCTGGTTTGGGTAGTACTCGTATGTTGGCTGTGTTGAAATATTGGGGGATAGTGTTTGAGTTTAAGATTTTGTTAAAGACTGCTGTCAATATTGGGGTAATTTTTACATTTAATAATTTGTAATATTCTGGTGTGAAGCCGTCTGGGCCCGGGGCTTTGCCTGATTTTAATCCTGAGATTGCCCTGGATACTTCTTCTGTGGTTATGTCTTGAGTGAGTTTCTCAGAATTAGTTGGGGATAGTTGAGGGGTAGTCAGACCATCCCAGAATTTCGATTCAGCTTCTGTATTGGACGTCGGTTGGGAGTATAGGGAAGTATAATATTCACATAGTGTTTGTGCTATATGTGTATTGGAAGTGGCTAATGTGCTTTGGGTTGTGTGTAAGGGATGAATTGTGGCTGGGGTTCTTTGGCCCTGTAACAGGGAGGATAGTAGTTTGCTCGATTTGTTACCTTGCCCGTGAATACGGGATGATATTGCAAAAGAGTATGTGGACTCTGATTTTTCAATTATGTTTTCATATAGGGCTTTAGATTCTAGATATTTTCTCTTGTTGTTTGGGGATGGAGAGGCATTGAAATTTTGATAATGTTCAGTTAATGTAGATTGGGCTTGCAGGTAGTCTTCTTTTAATTTACGTTTATATGAGGCCATTTGGGAAATGATTATGCCTCTGATAGTGGCCTTAGAGGCCTGCCAGAATAACAGAGGGTCTGATTTTAGTGTGGGCAAGTTGTGTTGGGAATATTCATCCCATCCTTCTATTACGGCTTGTCTGATGTGGGCAGAGGAGATTATCGTGGGTGGGCATCTCCATATCGAGGATGGCTGAGCTGGGGTGAGTTGGACTTTGATGTGGATCACTCCGTGATCTGATAGTACTATTGGTGCCATGTCCACGTATTCTATTCGGGGGAGCATGAAATGTGATATTAATATGTAGTCTATGCGTGACATGTGGCCCGTAGCTGCCGATAAACATGAATAACCTCTTTCCATAGGGTGGAGTACTCTCCAGGTGTCTAGCAAGTTTAAGTCTTTGCATAACGCCGGTATTCCGTATCTCGGCAGATTTCTAGGTTGTTTAGATGGGACTTGTTTGTCTAATTGATTAGATGATATCAAATTTAGATCACCACATATGATAATAGGGTCATTCAGATATGGGGTTAGGAGGGATGCAATTTTCCTTAGAAAAGACTCGGAGTACTGGTTAGGGGCATAAACATTCAAACAAATCAGTGTTTTCTGTCCATGTAATATATGACAAAGTACAAATCTGCCCTTCGGATCTTGAATAACCTTCTGTACTGTGATATCTAAATGATTTTATGGCCAGTACCACAACTCCTCTTGCTTTTGAGGTGTATGATGCTGAGGCCAACACTTTCCACTTGAGGACATTCAGCTTAATCACTTCTGTCGGGGTCAGGTGTGATTCCTGGATGCATGCTACATCTATTTTCATCTTATTGAGATGTATCAAGATTCTTTTACGTTTTATAGGGGAATTTATGCCCCTTACATTCCAGCTACCTATATGTAACGCCATTTTTTATCAGGGTTATTGCTTATAATAATACAGTCTATTTCTATAGGTAGAGTGGTGTATCATGATAGAGATAAGAGCTCTTCAGCTCGTCAGGCATCCTGGGGAGGGGGAATGGGAGGGGGACAAACCATCCGCATGTTTGATCATGTGGATGGGGGAGGGGAGGGGGGTAGTGGGGGAACCTTAAAATATAACATAATACAATAAAACAAAAATAACGGTAATAAAACCTCTTTTTGAGACTTCCGTGTCTCGTTCCGGGGAGATCTAATATCTCTCTCATGCTGTAACGCATCTTGTAGCTCCTAAGCTTGACCGGCTGTGTATCTTAGGGTATTTCACCTTAGGGTTACAATAGTCACTCACGTAATGATGTCAAGTTCTTCGTGGGGAGTCTCTGGGAGATCCTTTCTCTTTTCAGGCTGGTCTCGGGATCTTATTAATCAGTCCTGCTAAAAATTTTGTATGTTCACCGTAGGTAAGTAGAAAAGTGAAGTTAGATGAGTATACATATAAATCAACAATACAAGGATAAAGTAGTCTCTTTACCACAAACTTTGTGTTTAAGTTGTCTTTTTTGGAGAGAAAAACATTTGTATGCATTTGGGTTCAGTCTCATTTACCTATGGCGGTCAATGTTCCTGGTTTTTTTTTTGTTACGGGGCATTTTAGGTAAGTAGATATGATTAATCGCAACTCTTGGTTATCTTTCATTCGTAGTCATTTGTCTCCCTGTGTGCCCTGAACGGGGGATCTTCTTCATTTAGGAAACAATCAGCATCGACGGCGGACATAAAGTCCTTGAAGGTGTTGCCATCATAAATTCTTAATTTAGCTGGATATAGCAGGGCAAACTTTCTCTCCATTTTAATAAGTTTTGAGCACACTGGGGAAAACTCTTTCCTTTGCTTCGTCAGCTCGGCTGAGTAATCTTGAAAGATTAGTATATTGTGGCCCTCCCATTTAATATTTCTGTTTTTTCGTGATGCTGACCAGATCAGTTCTTTATGTAAGAAGTTGAGAGTCTTAAATATAACTGTTCTGGGCCTTGCTTCATTCTGGGGTCTCTGTGGGCCAAGCCTGTGCGCCCTTTCAATCACCATATCTGTGCATCTCTCTTTTATATCTAACAGCTCTGGCAGAGAGGTTTTGATGAAGTGAAATAAATCTGGGCCTTTCATGCTTTCTGGAATACCTACCAGACGTAGGTTGTTCCGTCTGGACCTATTTTCCAAATCTTGTATTTTGTTCTGCAAAGCGAGGAGATCTTTGGATTGCTGCGCTACCACTGGCTTAACCTCAGCTATATCTTGAAAACATTCGCCCAGTCTGCCTTCTGTATCTAGAACTCTCTTTTGTAGCTGGGCTAACTGTCTATTAATGTTTTCAGTCTGCTCTTGAAATAATGGTAATATGGCTGCCCGGATCGCCCCCACCATGTCCCCATACGTGACTGGGGCTTGCAAATCAGGTATTACCGTATCTTGGTATTCCTGTGCTTCCAGGGGGTATTCCTCGTGTGGAGCGGCAGTTGGTGAAGCGCTGGGTGTTGAGGCGGGTGATGCTCGAATGCGCTGAGGTAGCGGGGTAGGCTGGCGAGGTGGACGCGTGAGCTCCTTAGTCGGCGCCATCTTGGGGGTGGCGAGGTCTGCGGCTTTCTGTCGCTGTGAGCGGGACTTCGATCCTGGCATCTCCGCCAGAAATCTCTCCATGTGCTGCCGGGTGAGTGACAGGGATCGGGCAGTGTATTTTCAGGCGGTGTTGGAGGCTGTAAAGCCGTGGGAGTGTGCTTTTTTGCCGGTCAGTCAGCGGAGCTCCGTCTCCTGCTTCCTCACATCTAGCTGCCGGAACCGGAAGTTCTATTCTATTTTTTTACACCATTCCATCAGCCCGATGCCCACCGCCTAGGGGCATCGGGGACAGCACCTGGCTTCAGCCTGGTCAGGTAAGTCCTGGAGGGGGGGCCTTCATTGGGGGGGTCCCCACTCCCCCAGGGCCCCTGGCCAGGCTGACCGGTCAGAGGGCTGAATGCTTTGGCCGGGGGGACTTGTATAAAAAGTCTCCTCTGGCTGTGGCATTACCCTGCTGGCTGGTTTGGCCTGGGGCTGGTTCTTAAAATACGGGGGACCCCTAGTCATTTTGTCCCCCGTATTTTGGGAACCAGCCCTGGATCTGGAGCCTGGGGCTGGTTTAAAAAAATCAGCGAAGCCCTATTTGCCGGGTTTCCTGATTTTTTTAATACCAGTCCTGGCTCTTTCAGCCTGGTGCTGGTTATGGCAGTGTGGGGGGGGGGGGGGGTGGACCCCATGACGTTTTTTTTTTAACGGGTAAAAGGGGTACCCCTTTCCCACTGCCAAAAAATCGGCTTTTAAACGGGTAAAACTCTGCTTTTTACCCGTTTAAAAAAACCCGGTATTTTTAACCGGGTAAAGCAACCTGGAGCTTTCCCACTGCAGCTCTACCCGTTTAAAAAGGCTAAAAAAAATGGCAAATTACCGTTTAAGAGCTGCAGTGGGAAAGGAGCATTACTGTGCATGGTATCCTTTTTTTTCAATAGCTTTCTCACGGTTAGAATTAACCTGGAATACTCTTAAGGTACCCATACACGTTACAATTACTGTATACAATATTGTATACAATATTGCATCTCATCGCATCTCGGTTTTGTGATGAGATCAGATAAGATCTAGTACAAAAAGTATGTGCTGCACATACTTTTTGTACTAGATCTCATCTTATCGCAAAACCGAGATTCGATGAGATGAGATATTGTATACAATATTGTACACAATAATTGTAACGTGTATGGGCACCTTTAGAAATTGTGAGTATGGTAAACCACGAACCAAGGCTCGTGGGTGACAGCTAGAGTGGTGAAGCAAATTATTTCTGTCAGTCTCCTTGCTAAAGAGACTTGTGGATAACCGACCATCATTTACATTAATCTGGATGTCAAGAAAATGGATTGTTGTCTGATCTACTGTAAAAGTAATTTTAAAAGGACTAGGTCCCTTCTTTATTATGGTTTTCTTCATTCATACATTCCAACACACCTTACAGACACAATAGGGAAGAACTAGGGTCAAATTACTGTCAATTCTTCCTATTACAAGGGGGGGATCCATCTCTCGGCAGCATTTTGCCAGCTTTTGCTTGCTTCTAGTCTGTTTCCCCTTTTTTTTTTTTTTTTTTTCCTTTATAAAGATACTTATCATGCAATAATACATAGCATTGAACATTACTTTACATCACACTCAGATACAAATACCCTCCTCTGACTTTGCATTAGTTGCCTTTTGTGCCTTTTTATCTCATAGTTTCCATCCTGCCACCATACTTTAAATCGATATTATACCTATTGCACCCTTGTTGCATATATTGTACTACTCCCCTTTTTCCTTTCCTTTTCCTTTATCCTCAAAGATCTTCCTCTGTTTTCCCTACCCAATTCATCAATCCTCGTTCCTTAGGTATGTTAATATTGTGGTCTCCCCTACCATACCGCTTAGTCTAGCGAGGATCATTTGGATTACATCAGCTTTTCGAGTTCATATGGGGCTGGTAACTAAATATGTCAATAAGGAGGGACAACATAATTAAAGAGAATGGGTAAAGGATAGCAAGATAAGATTAAGAGGAAGAAAAAGCACACTATACACATTAAATCAGTACTCCCATGGCATGGCCTGGGTGTCTCTATATAAATTTGTCTGATACCATACCAATGGGAGGCACCTGGGTTGCGTCGGCCTCTCCACTTTATATACGTTGGGTAACTAAATCTATCACTAAGGAGGGACAACATAATTAAAGAGAATGGGTAAAGGATAGCAAGATAAGATCAAGAAGAAGAAAAAGCACACTATAATCGTTAAATCAGTCTTCCTATGGCATAACCTGGATATCTCTATGTAAGGTTAACTAGTGACATACAGATTGTAGTCATCTAGATTTCATCGGCCTCTCAAGTTCATATAATAAGGATAACTGAATATATCAATACGGGGGGACAACATAGTTAAAGAGAATGGGTAAAGGATAGCAAGATAAGTTTAAGAAGAAGAAAAAGCACACTATGATTGTTGAGTCAGTACTCCCATGACATGGCCTGGGTATCTCTAATAAGATTAGCTGATAACATACAATTGGGATTCGACTCAAATTGCGTCGACCTCTCAGGTTCATATGGGGCGGGTAACTAAATATGTCAATAAGGAGGGACAACCAAATTAAAAGAATGGGTAAAGGATAGCAAGATAAGATCGAGAAGAAGCAAAAGACACTGTATTCTATTCTATTAATCTCTTCGAATTTCCCTTAATGATTCTCCCTCTCAATTGATCTTCCATACCATTGAGTTTCCATAAAGGGAAGTAGAATTTGGTGTTGTGTTTGGGGATCTAAAGATTTGATAAAGGCCCCCCAGATCTTATGGAATCTCCTGCCTCCTTCCTCTGTTTCTGCTAGTGCATTGTATTTCTCCAAGTATAAGGTTTTTATTAGGCTATTTTTTACTGATTCTAACATGGGGGCGCTTTTAACCGTCCAGTTTTTTAATATAGTTTTCTTTGCTGCCGTAACTATTATTGTCAATATTGGGATCAGTTTCCTCTTGTCCTGGATTGTATTCCAGTCCGAGAAATCTGCCCATAACAATGCTTTATGGTCTATTTTTACCTGTATTTGAAATGTATAATTAATAAAGTTCACTACCTTATACCAAAACCGCTTAATTTTTATACAGTCCCAAAAATTGTGCTTAAAAAGTGCATTGGCCGTGTTACATTTTGGGCAGAATCCTTTCTCTTCTGTAACCATGTGTTTACGTTGGCCCTGTGTAATATATGCTCTATGGGCCGTGCGAAAGTGGACTTCTTGAAACATTGCTGAGGGTAAATTTTTTAGTGTCTTTCCTATCTCTGTGAACATGTTTAATATTTGGGTGCTATCCGGGAAGTCCCTATACCAGGAGCTATAAAGTGTTGCCCATATTTTTTGAGTGTTATCGGGGAATAAGTCCCAGTATAAAAACTTCGTTTTATAAGGGGAAGTGCTTTTTAAAAGTGCTTCTATTTTTTTTGACTCATTAATTTGGCAATTTAGTGCAGTTGTAGGGGGTGGGTTCATTATGCTCTGTGTATAGTGTCTTAATTGCAAGTACATGTAAAATTGTTCTTTACCCAAGTTATATTTTTCTGTCAGTGCTTGGTAGGTATATATCGCCCCTCCTGGGTCGTAAACATCTTTAATCTTCATTATGCCCTTTTTTCCCCACTCCTTGAACATTGCGTTCTCCATTGCTGGCCGAAAGAGGGGGTTTCCTCCTATTGATGTGAATTTGGATCTAGTATATGAGCTTCTTAGATGTTTATGGATCTTTATCCATGCTAGGTAAGCTGACATAAATATGCTATTGAATTTTAGGTTAGTCGGTATGGTGCTCTTTGGAGTGTGTAATAGTGCATTTAGTGTATATGGTGCTACCAATGTTTCCTCCAGTTCAATGTTTGTGTAAATTGATTTTTGTAGGATCCAATCTGCTATGTACCTAAAGGAGACAGCCAAAGAAAACATTTCTATATTTGGGATGGCCAGTCCTCCTTCCTCTCGTTTTAGTTGTAATTTATTTAATGCTATTCTTGCTTTCTTTCCTGACCACAAAAACTTTGAGAAGGCCCTGTTGCAGCTTTGTATGTCTCCTTTTGATACCCTCATAGGCAGCATCTGGATCAGATAAGACAGCTTCGGGAAAATCACTGATTTTATTACAGCGGCTCGCCCCATTAAAGATAAGGGTAATTTATTCCAGTCTTCCAACTGCTTCACTATTTGTTTAATCTTAGGGGAAAAATAGTTTTTATATAGATCTACCATTTTTGGGGTGATCTTCACACCCAGGTATCTCATTGCTTTTGACACATGTTTGAATTGTGGATAGATCTGTTGGAGTTCCATGGGTATGGCTATCCCTCCCAGGCTTAGTATTTCAGATTTGTTTTGATTAACTTTATAGCCTGCGAATGCTTCGAACTGCTTTATCGTCTTATATATGTTTGGCAATGAGATAGCTGGGTCTGAGATAAAGAGTAACAGATCATCAGCAAACAACGAGGTTTTAATTTCGTGCTTGTTCATTTTAATGCCATGAAAATCTTTATTGGCTCTCAAGGCAATGGCTAGTGGCTCAATGGCCATAGCGAACAACAGGGGGGACAATGGACACCCCTGTCTTGTCCCTCTTGATATCCCAATGGGGTCTGATAAATAACCGCCACTTAGAATCTGAGATTGTGCATGCCTGTATGTGGCCTTTAAGACTTCTTGGAATACCTCAGGGAATCCAAATCTTTTTAGGGTCTCCATAAGGTGGTCCCATGAAAGCATATCAAACGCTTTCTCGGCGTCTATGGCCATTAGTATGTTTAACTTATTGTTCCGTGTCTGCTCCAGCCATTGAGCCACCGCCATGACCTTTCTTATATTACAGGTAGAATGTCTCCCCCAGATAAATCCTGTTTGATCCCTATTTATTATGGTTGGTAGATATATTTTTATTCTATCTGAGAGAATTTTTGTAAAAATTTTATAATCTACATTTAAAAGTGAAATAGGACGATATGATCCCGGTAACGCTGGGTCCTTGCCTTTTTTGGGAAGTACCCTTATTAATGCCGCATTAAAATATTGTGGAACCTTATGTAAGCTTATTATTGTATTGAAAAATTTCGTAAGGTCTTCTGAGATTTCATTCATTAAGGTCCTATAAAATTCTCCCGCAAACCCATCTGGGCCAGGGGCTTTATGTGGTTTTAGTGCTTTTATTGCTGACTGTACTTCTATGTTTGTTAATGGGGAGCATATTCTTTCCGCTAATTCTTGGGGTATCTGAGGTAGGCTTACTTTGCTCCAAAAGGAGCTCTTAGCTGCATTATCTGGGGGTACACCCATGTATATTTCCTCATAGAAAGATCTGAATATTTCCACTATCTGTTTATTTTCTGTTTTTATTCCCTCATGGTCTTTCAATCCTGCTATTATCTTTGGTGAATATGAGCTTCTTAGTAGGCTTGATAGAATTCTTCCCGCCCTATTCCCCAATTTATGAAATCTGAAATCTCTTTGGAAGATATATCTGTCTCCCATTAATTGCAGGTTATTTTCAAACTGTTGTTTTGCCACTGCTAGATCTAACTTGGTTTGTGGGCTTGGATTTAGCTTAAATTTTTGAAAAGATTCTGTGAGGGTCTGCTGTACTTCTGTATAAATAGATTTAAATGTTTTCTTCCCCTGTGCCTCGTATGACATTACTGCTCCCCTAATTACGGCTTTCGCTGCCTGCCAGAAGTTTTGGGGATCTTCCTCAGCCTGTTGCTTATTATTTTCTTTATAGTCCAACCAGTAAGTTCTTAATTTTTCCCTAAATTTGTCTGATTTAATTAAATGCGATGGAAACCTCCATTGTCTATAGGGGCCTTTGTCTTGGGTAGATGTTATTTTTGCCCATAATAATGCATGGTCCGATATTACTATCGGTTCAATTTCTGTTGCTAGCATTTTTGGAAATAATGCTTCTGAGCCTAATATGAAATCTATCCTTGAAAGCGAATCGTGTACCTTTGAGTGGCATGTAAATTCTTTTTCTACCGGATGTATAGCCCTCCATATGTCCACTAATTTTAATTGTTCACAGAACCATTTTATCCCACACCTAGGCAAGGGTGGTCTTTTTGTTTTTTGCTGGTTCCTGTCCATGTAGTTTGATGTTACAAGATTAAAATCTCCGCCAATCATCAGATTACATGTACTAAACGGTCGTAAAATTGCTATCACCTTCAAAAGAAAGCTCTTATTATATAAATTAGGCGCATATAGGGAACACAGTACATATCTAATTTTTTCTATACATAAGTCTACCACCACATATCTACCTTCTTTATCGGTGATCACAGAATTAAGTTCATACTGTAAATGTGATGCAATTACAATTGCTACCCCTCTTGCTTTCGAGTTAAAAGGAGCGGCTGCCACTACCTTTCTCTTCATCATATTTAACTTCTCAATTTCTTTTTCTGTTAGATGAGTTTCTTGCAAGCAAGCTATTTCAATGTGCAACTTATTCAGATATGTCAGAACTTTTTTCCTTTTTTCTGGGGAGTTTATTCCCCCTACATTCCACGTAGCAAATTTAAGGCCCGACATGTCTGTAGCATTTTGTTGGCATATGAAAACCCCTGTTTCTTACATTTCCTATATGACTGGGGGAGGAACACACACGGGGGATACAACAATACATGGGGTCACACTCATTCCATTCATACCGTAATAGGATGGGGTCCCCCCTGTAGCCGTCTCGCCGGTCAGGGGATTTCCCTCTCATTACCTATACTTTTCCAAGTTGACTTCCTTGGGGCTGAAGAGGGGCAAACGGGGTGTGCCTTTCCGGCACTATGATATTATTATATTCCCCCTTGCCCCTGTTGAGCCCAATGGAGTTAAAGCTCCTAACCTCCTCCCTCCAGATCTCATATGTTTCCTTCTTCCGCTCTTCTCCTCCTCCCTTCGCTTCCCTCTCTTTCCTTCTCTCCCCTCCCCTCCTCCTCCCTCCCCCCTCCCTCTTCCCTCCTCCTCCCTGCCCCCCTCCCTCCCCTTTCCTTTTTGGTGACCCACAGCAGAGGCCAATCAGGGTTAAAACATTCTGACTATTAATGAATTGTTCAGGTCCGGATGGTTTTATAATAAGGAATAGGGGGAGAAGGGAGGGGAGAGAGAAAAAAAAAAAAAAAAAGGAAAAGGGGGGGGGGGCAAGGGGGTCAGGGTATCACTCAGGGCTCCCGAGGTGATCTAGATAAGCCCTTGCTTCAGTTGGTTTAACAAAGTCTTTGTAGGTTTCTCCATCATAAATCCGCAGACGGGCTGGGTACATGAGGGTGAATCTTTTCCCGGCTTTGAACAGTTCTGTGCAGATCGAGCTGAAGTCCCTTCTGGCCTTTGAGACTTCAGTTGAATAGTCCTGAAATATGAGAATGTGGTTTTCTTCCCATTTTAAATCATGTTTTTTTCTTGATGCTTTCCAGATTACTTCCTTGTGTAGAAAGTTCAGACATCTAAATATTATTGGTCTTGGACGCTGCTTTTCTGGTTCTCCTCCTCTAGGTCTGCCTAGTCTGTGAGCTCTTTCAATTACTAGGTCCGAGCAGCTTGATTGGATATTTAGCATCTCTGGAAGAGTGTTCCTTAGGAAGTGATGGAGTGGGGCTCCCTTCAAAGATTCTGGGAGGCCTATAAGTCGAAGATTGTTTCTTCTAGATCTGTTCTCCGTCTCCTCTAATTTTAGTGTTATCTGTTGGTAGGCTCTCTGCATCTCGGCCATCTGGGATTTTAACAGGGCTGTATCTTGAAATAGCTCTCCCAGTTTTTGTTCCGTTTCTTGCACCCTGTCCGCCACCTGTTTTATCTGTCCTTTTATTTCATCGACGGCCTGTTTCATTACTTCGGCCTGGGTCTGAAGCAAGGGTTCTATTGTTTGCTTGATTGCTTGTACCATTGCTTGGTAGTCTTCCCCGTCTCTATCTCGAGTTGGCGATGTTGGGGGGGCCTCCTCGTACATGCTGGTATTACTCAGGGCACCGGATTTCCTCGCTGGTTTACCCGGGTTGGTGATAGTTGTAGTCGCACTTACTGCCTGGCGATTTCGTTCTGCGCGGTCTTTTTGGGCTTTTGGCGGCATAGTTGGAGAGAGAAATTTCTCCATACGACACCTGCTGGTTTACTCAAAAATTGTTATATCCCCTTTCTCTCCCCTCTTTCTCCCCCTCTTCTCCCCCCTCAGCTCCTCCTTCCACCAGTCCTTCCCCCGTTTAATTTCCTTTTAAAGGTGGACAGTCTCGTAAGTCAGCTCAAGAGAATAGTATCTCATAAAGATTTGAAAAAAACAGTCCTACTGTTCAGCCTGGTTTTAATATGTGTCCATTATAGATCTTTCTAAATAGATTTATACTGAGGCTGTGCTGACTTTTGCCCCGAAGTCTCCAAGTTTAGGGGTATGTGCAATCGCTGAGGTTTGCTGGCACTTTGCTTGGGGTTCGCTGTATGGGATATTGGTAGATTTTATTTACATTGGTCCGGACCTTCCAGACCCTCCAATTCCAATAATACTTTTGCCCAAGACTTTTCTTTTTTTTTTTTTTTTGGCTGCTTTAGCTAGTGAACTCTTGAGTGAGCCTTTACTCCATATCCATGGATGTTAGGTCACTGAGGGCCTCCAATATCGCGTGGGGGGCCTTGATCTATATGCCTTAGGCTTTGCACCCTCTATATTAAAGGATGGGTTATTATCGTTTTTTACTAAACGATTTTCATTTAAGCAGGGGGCTAAAAGTCCATAGCAGTGGCTTTATTTGTCTTAGCCGCAGCCTCTCTCACCCCAGCATTGCAAACAAACCGGGGGAGAAAAAAAGAAAAAGGGAAAGAGGGAGAAGAGAAAAATAAAAAGCCGTTCTCCTACCAAGAATCTGCAGGTATGGGTCTTATCAGCGGGGATGAGTTGACCCGGGCTGTAATCAGGCTGTTCTTATCCTCACAGCAACTGTTCTGTGTCTTAGTATGGAGACGCACAGCTCTTCTTTCCCCTTTCTCTGGGTCTCTCTGCTGGAGATGGGGTGTTATGCAAGTGCTGGTGGGTCGAGATTTCTTTATCTGCTGTCCCTCTCAGCTGGCCGCGGTGTGCTTCAGCCGCGCGTGTCCTCAGCCCCGGGCTCCAGATTCCGATGCCACTGCTGCGTCTCGCTCAATCCTTCTGCCCGCCAGCTGCTCACTTCCAGCTCTACACTCGGGCTGTAAATCTCTCGCTCTGAGTTCACTCGGGGCTAGCTCTCCTTATCTGTGCTGAGCGCCGGAGATGGCCGCGCTGCCCCCGCTGCCGCTTCTCCCTTGCCGTGGATGTTAGGCTCTGCTATCCCTTCCGGGGTAAACCGGGTCACTCCGTGTTCTGCGGTGAAGCTTCCCCCTCAACGGGTCTTCTGACTTGAGTACCGCGTCTGGACACTACCACAGCGGTGCAGTCCCATGCAGAGATCGCTGACTCGCTCGTCGGCGGGGGGTTCGGGATCTGAGTGGAATGTCTCCGCTGGTAAGGTATTACATGGTTTTTTGGAGGGTGGGTAACGGAGCTCGCTCTCCCTGCAGCCTACTCCATGCTACAGGAACCGGAAGTCCACGGACATTGACTCTTTATTATGGTCTTCAATATGAGCTATCAGATCTATGACAGGGCCTCTCCCCAAAAAAAATCAGTAGATCATCAATATAGCACGTATAGAAAACTATACGGCTACTGATCTCTGGTTTGCTAAAGAAAACTTCCTCCACAAAATACATAACAATGTTAGCATATGAGGGGGCTACCGCCACCCCCATAGCACAACCAACCAGCTGCAAAAATAATTTGTTATTGTAAATAAATACATTTTTTGTTAAGATCAATTGCAATAAAGAGATAAAAAGATCAACATTAGGACCGCAGTATAGATCATTGTTCTGTAGAAATCTCCTCCTCCCAAGGAATGGGGCATCACTGTATACAGGCTATACACATCAATTGTGCATAGTCATATATCAGGGTCCAGCAACGGTAAACCCACAAATTTGCGTAATAAAATTGGAGAGTCCAGTAGATATCTCGAAGGTGCTCTTATACTTGGTTGCCGTAAGATATCTATATAAATAGATGATGGTTGAAACAGGGACCCCCTGGCAGAAATGATCGGTCTGCCAGGGGGATCCACCATCGATTTTTGTATCTTCGGAATAGTATATAATGCAGGTGCCACTGGGAATTCAGGAATTAACGCATCCATTCATTTCTTTGGAATAATTTTCAAGTCAATTGGCGATTGGAGAATTTCTCTCAATTCCTTGGCAAATATCGACGCTGGATTGCTTCTCAAAGATTTGTAGGTATCACCATCGGAAAGTTTTGACATTACCTGCGAGTGATAGGTATCAATGTACTGAATCACTAGGGCACCTCCTTTATTGCAGGTCGATATACTAACTGATTATTAGATGCCAATGAACGGAGAGCATGAAATTCTGCCCCTGACAGATTATTTATAGAATTTTTCTGGGCAGATGTCGAAGATGCCACGTCATTTTATAATAAACACATAAAAGTCTTAATGCTCAAGTTGAATGATTGAGGCTCAAAGCTGGAGCGTGGTAACATTTTTCTTAGCCGTGGAGGGATAACATCATCCTGGGCACTGGTCGCATTGGTTGCAGAAAAATACTCTTAATTTTAGCTGTCTCTGCAAGCGATGTTGTTCAATGGACTATTCTAAGGGATCAAAGTTCACTGTAGGCACAAATGACAGACCCTTGGATAGTACACCAAGTTCCAAGGACGATAATTCGTTTGATGATAGATTGATTACAACATTGGTGTTAGTAGTTACATCTTTTTTCCACGTCTTCTTCCTCTTGCTTTAACCTCCACAGTGGGTGTGAGCGCACTGCTGATGGTTGGATGTGTATGGGTGGTTACTCCTAAAGGGCGACCACCTGTGGTATGTGACACTGTGCTATCTTGATCACTTGAGGAATTAAATTCAGTAGAAGAGCCTGCATCAAGCTGTCTGCGGTTTCTGCGGAAGAAAGGTTTCCGTGGACCCCCTTTGTTGGGGTAACTGTGAGGTGTGGTCCATTGATATAACGAGTGTACCTCATAGTCCATGTCCACCTTTACTCATTTCTCCCTTTTGAATTTAATGAGGTCCCTTTTGTACTGTTGGACCTGAGAATTCAATTTATCGTACCAGTTAGTTTTGGGGTCCTCAGTCAATGAGATCTTATGTATAGCTTCGACATTGGTAATCCTTTCTTTTGTTGAGTTTACTTCCTTCGTTGAATAGTCAATGATCAGAAGCATAAGATCGAACGAGCATTTGTTTACAATGGAAACCCATCATTTGCAAAGTGCTGGATCGTGCTTCCCGATAGAAGGGCCATTTTGGGACTCCTTCAACTTAGAGTAGAACCCCACCGACCTGATTTGAATATTATTTTACCAGCTTTGTCCTTGGTAGCCACAGACTGCAAACTGGAGGCAGGGGCAAACGCAGGATTTTCAGAAGGGGGTTTCCAGAGGGGCGGAGCAAAGCACGGAGATGGACACTTAGGTGACCCAGTATATGCCAGGTCAGTTAAAGTATTATAGATAGACCAAATGCATCATCATCATCATCATCATCATCATCATCATCATCATCTCTAGTATAGCAGGGTTTTCTTATACAAATACATGTACAGGAAGGAGGCGGCACTCGATTGGATTTGAAAAAGTGCTTTTAAATATTCAAGTTAGATGCATATGATGACAACGTTTCAAGACATTTACAGTCTTTTCATCAGGTCATTTCATAATCGCAATGAAAGTGCAATGTGCAAAAGCATAAACGGCCATTTAATTACATGTAGTGCACCCCAAGCACTTGAAGCAACCGTTTTTACGGGTCAAGAAATTCTTTTGTGGTGCTATTGTTTGTTCAATGCTGTCCGATGTTGTTGTTACAGGGTTGCCAAGGCAACGCCGCCGGGCGCGCCGACGTCAGCTGAACCGGAAGTGGAAGGCCAACGCCGGTCACAGACGCGACGCGACGGGGCCGCGGGCGGCGAGGCTCTGGGCCTGATGTCCTTCACGTGTGGTAAGACACACTATATAAGTCTAACTGTTTATTATGTATGTATCCTGATAACGGGGAGTGCGTTCCCCGAAACGTAGATGCACTTTGTTGTTTGAAATACACTGCTTCAACCCCTCTACAAAGTCTCCAAGTGATGCCTCATTTTTTTGTCTGGTGTATATCAGGACCGCGGTCCACGGGAAGGCACGGGAGCACGATACCCCCAAGGGCGGCGGGCAGCAGGAGTGCCGGAGCCTAGACGTCGTGTTTATATATATATATATATATATATATATATATATACACACACACTTTCCAAACGAAAAGAGCACTCAGGAGACTTGTTCAGCGGTACAACATATAACTGTATTAGCGGTATAAACAGCCGTTTTCGGGACCGCAGCCCCTTCGTCAGATACCTACAGCAGTTAGGCACATACACAATCCCCCCTACATATACCCCATCACTCACCTGGTCCCGGCGTCTCTGCACGCTGACTCCATCCCGCCGGAAGTCGTCAGATGCCGCACTTCCGGTTACGTCTAGCGCGTAACCATGGTGACCGCATGGCTTGCGTGTCACCTGGCTTGCACTGCGTTTCACAGACTGCCCCATCCGCCTTGACTTAACCAGCGTTACCCGGACAGCGGAGCAGCACAGAACCTGATGGCAATCTACATATAAACAAAGGGAAGCACATTACACATACAATAATAAAAGACAGATACATGTAAATACACATATAGAAATACATATAAATGGACAATGCAGAACACAACCTACAGAAAAAGTTAATTAAAAGAGTTCCAATTTATCTTATCATTCAGGCCCCCCGGTCTGGTGGTGCCCAAGCGCAAGATCCACTGGTGTTAGGATCCGCCTCCAGCGGATCTGCGTTATGCGCAGATTCACATATTCTGTGTGTAGTTTCATGTTCTCCCTGGATTCTGCTCCCTGGGTTTATCCCAGCCTGTGTGTATGTGTGTGTGTACTCGCTAGTGGCATCCAGTGGTCAGCCTGGGCCATTGCAGGTTACTTTCAGTACTGTGTGTTCTGGACTCAGGTGTCTTGATTAGGCTCCTAGCCTGCAGTGCACACCTTTAGGCTATGTGTAATCAGCACCACATTGTGCTCTCTATATAAACCTTCTGGTTGTTCAGTCCCATGCCGGTTATAGCTTTTGTACCTCAGGGTCTCAAGTGTTCCTGGTTCCCAGTCTTCCGTTATTCCTGGTTCCTGTTCCCAGTCATCCTGCATCCTGTCGTTGATTCCCAGCTGTGTCCTCCATCCAGTCTCCTGTCCTCCCGGTGTCCGTGTGTCGTCCTTTATCCGTCTCCTGGTCCCTGCAGCTCCTGTTGGTCTTTGTGGGATTCCTTCTCCAGCGTGGCGCTTCCTTCGGCTGGTTCCCTGCCTTGTCCGCAGCATCTCAGCTCCAGCTAAATTGATATCCCTCGGTTTCAGATAAGTTGGGAGATTCCCCCTCTTTGTCTCCTTACTAATCATTTGCTTATTGTGTCAGCGTATAGTGTATTGTTACACCTGTCAGCAGTACTTACTGTGTCAGCATATAGTGTATTGTTACACCCGTCAGCAGTTCTTAGTGTGTCAGCATATCGTGTATTGTTACACCCGTCAGCAGTTCTTAGTGTGTCAGCATACTGTGTATGGTTACACCTGTTAAGCATTAGCACAGCGGGTTCCTGTTTAGAGTGCTATCCACTGGCACCCCTCTCCGCAGGGCAGGGTGGTCCTCGCCTCTTTGTTTGTTAGATAGGTTTCCCCTTGTTCATCACTGGCCTTGGCGTGTGTGTTGTCCTTAACATAAGACCAGGTGGCATCGAGGTGGGAGCCTGACTAACGGGCTCCCACGAACGCGGCTATTATTGGTGAAGCCTAGCACCCCGCACATACACGTCAACTCCATCTGAGTACAACGGAGTCAGGTTGGCGAGGCTGCCCTGGTCCTGTCACTATCTCCTTCCAGCCAGTGTCACGTGGTGTCTCGCCAGACAGCGTGGCACAGGAGATCCTAACATTATAACCGGCCTTAACAGATAACTCTGGAGCTGAGTTCTGCCCTCTCAGTCCTGCAGTTTTCCTGTCTTGTCACAGTATCTGTTTTGTCACTGTCCTTGTCGAGCCACTTTTTGTCGTGTCATTGTTTGTTGTGTCTGGTCTGTAACCTTGCACGGCTATATCATGCAGGCCATGCAAGAAACTTTAGCGGCTCTAAATTTGGCATTTTCTGCCTTTAAACCTGGGCAGTTAGAGGTTTTGCAGCAGTCCTTACTGCAGTTGCAAAAACTCCTCACAGAAATTTTTCTGATCCTCCCAGAGGTCACAGGGGTTCATTCAGCCCCTAATGGGACCCTGCCTAAGGAGGTATTAGGCAGCAAGTCCTCAGACCCAGAGGTTCAGGTAATGCATAGAAGTGTTCTACGGCCGAAGCTCCCATCGGAGGAGCGTCAGCGGCGTAGAGACTTTAATCTATGCTTATACTGTGGAGATTCAGGCCACTTTGTGCAAACTTGTGTTTTGCGCAACTCCAGTGGTGGCAACAGGGTGTTTCCTCTGGCCAAGTCGGGGCAGGTTGTCAGATCTATGCCTGTCTACACTGTGGCAGAGGAGTGCTCTGAGTCTCCCAGTAAAAGCGCTCTGATTAATACGGTTGGTCCAAGTGCTGGGAGTCCCCATTTTGGGTTTAATAATCAGCAGAGGAGGTGCTCCCCGCATGATGGGATTTCTGTTCATATTAAGTCAGAGTTGCAAACCCTTAAGGGGGAAAACCCAGGTGTTTGACTCAGATGCCGGGGGCCCGCCGAGCCGGTCAGATGCCGGGGGCCCGCCGAGCCGGTCAGATGCCGGGGGCCCGCCGAGCCGGTCTGATGCCGGGGGTCCGCCGAGCCGGTCTGATGCCGGGGGTCCGCCGAGCCGGTCTGATGCCGGGGGTCCGCCGAGCCGGTCTGATGCCGGGGGTCCGCCGAGCCGGTCAGATGCCGGGGGTCCGCCGAGCCGGTCAGATGCCGGGGGCCCAAGGGCCGAAGCCCCGAGTGGGGTTCAAGCCGGTGTCACCCCAGAAGGGGTTCAGGCCGATGTCACCCCAGAAGGGGTTCAGGCCGATGCAGCCCCAAAGGGGGGTCAGGCCTGTGTCGAGGCCGTAGCCCCGAGTGGGGGCCCGGAGGCCGCAGCCCCGAGTGGGGGCCCGGAGGCCGCAGCCCCGAGTGGGGGCCCGGAGGCCGCAGCCCCGAGTGGGGGCCCGGAGGCCGCAGCCCCGAGTGGGGTCCCGGAGGCCGCAGCCCCGAGTGGGGTCCCGGAGGCCGCAGCCCCGAGTGGGGTCCCGGAGGCCGCAGCCCCGAGTGGGGTCCCGGAGGCCGCAGCCCCGAATGGGGTCCCGGAGGCCGCAGCCCCGAGTGGGGTCCCGAAGTGCGCAGCCCCGAGTGGGGTCCCGAAGTGCGCAGCCCCGAGTGGGGTCCCGAAGTGCGCAGCCCCGAGTGGGGTCCCGAAGTGCGCAGCCCCGAGTGGGGTCCCGAAGTGCGCAGCCCCGAGTGGGGTCCCGAAGTGCGCAGCCCCGAGTGGGGTCCCGAAGTGCGCAGCCCCGAGTGGGGTCCCGAAGTGCGCAGCCCCGAGTGGGTTCAAGTTGTTGTCGCCCCAGAGGGGGTTCAAGTTGTTGTCGCCCCAGAGGGGGTTCAAGTTGTTGTCGCCCCAGAGGGGGTTCAAGTTGGCGTCGCCCCAGAAGGGGTTCAAGTTGGCGTCGCCCCAGAAGGGGTTCAAGCCTGTGTCGCCCCAGAGGGGGTTCAAGCCTGTGTCGCCCCAGAGGGGGTTCAAGCCTGTGTCGCCCCAGAGGGGGTTCAAGCCTGTGTCGCCCCAGAGGGGGTTCAAGCCTGTGTCGCCCCAGAGGGGGTTCAAGCCGGTGTCGCCCCAGAGGGGGTTCAAGCCGGTGTCGCCCCAGAGGGGGTTCAAGCCGGTGTCGCCCCAGAGGGGGTTCAAGCCGGTGTCGCCCCAGAGGGGGTTCAAGCCGGTGTCGCCCCAGATGGGGACTCTGTCCATCCAGCCCCTAAGAGGGATTCTGATTATCCTGTCTCAGAGCAAAGTTCCAGCCATGTCGGTAACATGGAGGGACCATCTGTTGGTCTTTTTGGTGCTGCCCAGCCAGAGTTTCACTATAGTGCTGCCCACTTAGAAGTACGTCACAGTGCTGATCAGCCAGAGACTCATCATAGTGCTGCCCAACCAGAAAGACCATCAGACTTGGAAGAGGTCATAACCTCTAAGGGGGTCCTTAAAGTCTCAGCCTCAAGGGCCATAATTCCAGCTATACAGTCCAGTCAGTTAGCTGATAATGAAGTTACTGTTGATGCTTTGAACGATATCTCTACATCTATAGTTTTTGATGGGGACCTAACCCAATTTGTTGCGCTCACTAACCATTTTCTCACTATTTTGGAGTCCAGACCATTTTTAGGTATCACTTCAGATAATGTGGTGCTCTATTTAATTTACTGCTTCAGAGGTGAACCTTTCGAATGGGCATGCAAATTTTTTCAATCTGAGGATCCCATTCTTAAGAATCTCCCAGCATTCAGTGATGCTGTAGTGAAAAAATTTGGTCCCAATAAAAGTGGTTCAGATGCCTCTGGGCCGACCATCTTGTCTGCAGAGACTCCATGTTTAGGAGAGTCAATACAAAGGGCCCAGCCCATAGCTATTACCACTGGGTGTACCTTTTTGTCTACCTCTTACAGAGATCTTCCTGAATTATTACCACCTAGAGCACTGGTATCCAGGTTTGATGCTTTCTCAGATTCAGACTCAGAATTTGTGTCTGAGATTGATGGGTATCCGGTGTATACAGGCCCTATGGTTTATGAAGAAGCCTGTTTAAAACCAGGGACATCTTCTCGTACCAAACATTCTAAGAGAAGGAAAAAGAAGTATATGCACTGACCTTGTGCTTTGTCCTGTTTGTCATATTTGTTTGTCTGGTTTTGTTGTGTCCGTAGGCCACCTTTGAGAGGGGGGCACTGTTACCAGCTGCAGTCACAGCTTGTTCCTGTTTGTTGGTTGATACCCCCATTCCAGGGTTTGGTATTCTCCATGTAATGGAGAACCTGGTATTGGGGTCCCTTGACCCCTCTTCAAGGGGGGGGTACTGTTAGGATCCGCCTCCAGCGGATCTGTGTTATGCGCAGATTCACATATTCTGTGTGTAGTTTCATGTTCTCCCTGGATTCTGCTCCCTGGGTTTATCCCAGCCTGTGTGTATGTGTGTGTGTACTCGCTAGTGGCATCCAGTGGTCAGCCTGGGCCATTGCAGGTTACTTTCAGTACTGTGTGTTCTGGACTCAGGTGTCTTGATTAGGCTCCTAGCCTGCAGTGCACACCTTTAGGCTATGTGTAATCAGCACCACATTGTGCTCTCTATATAAACCTTCTGGTTGTTCAGTCCCATGCCGGTTATAGCTTTTGTACCTCAGGGTCTCAAGTGTTCCTGGTTCCCAGTCTTCCGTTATTCCTGGTTCCTGTTCCCAGTCATCCTGCATCCTGTCGTTGATTCCCAGCTGTGTCCTCCATCCAGTCTCCTGTCCTCCCGGTGTCCGTGTGTCGTCCTTTATCCGTCTCCCGGTCCCTGCAGCTCCTGTTGGTCTTTGTGGGATTCCTTCTCCAGCGTGGCGCTTCCTTCGGCTGGTTCCCTGCCTTGTCCGCAGCATCTCAGCTCCAGCTAAATTGATATCCCTCGGTTTCAGATAAGTTGGGAGATTCCCCCTCTTTGTCTCCTTACTAATCATTTGCTTATTGTGTCAGCGTATAGTGTATTGTTACACCTGTCAGCAGTACTTACTGTGTCAGCATATAGTGTATTGTTACACCCGTCAGCAGTTCTTAGTGTGTCAGCATATCGTGTATTGTTACACCCGTCAGCAGTTCTTAGTGTGTCAGCATACTGTGTATGGTTACACCTGTTAAGCATTAGCACAGCGGGTTCCTGTTTAGAGTGCTATCCACTGGCACCCCTCTCCGCAGGGCAGGGTGGTCCTCGCCTCTTTGTTTGTTAGATAGGTTTCCCCTTGTTCATCACTGGCCTTGGCGTGTGTGTTGTCCTTAACATAAGACCAGGTGGCATCGAGGTGGGAGCCTGACTAACGGGCTCCCACGAACGCGGCTATTATTGGTGAAGCCTAGCACCCCGCACACACACGTCAACTCCATCTGAGTACAACGGAGTCAGGTTGGCGAGGCTGCCCTGGTCCTGTCACTATCTCCTTCCAGCCAGTGTCACGTGGTGTCTCGCCAGACAGCGTGGCACAGGAGATCCTAACAACTGGGACTCTCTGATAATCAATAATTTAGCACAATCACCCCCTCTCAATGACAGAGGGACATGATCGATGATGAAGTATTTCAAATCTTCAAGAGTGTGACCTGCCGCCTTGAAGTGACGCGGCACAGGTTGATCTACCTCCTTGCCACGTAGAGTCAGACTGATGGCAGACCTATGTGCGGCCATCCTCTCCTTAAATTTGCGAGAGGTCTGGCCCACATACAGCAAGCCACAGGGACATGTGACAATATATACCACAAAAGTGGTATTGCATGTGAGGACATGCCTGATGTCATAATTACGGTCACAATGGGGGTGGGGAAAAGACTTGCATGCAATCATGTAAGAACACGTGATGCAATTAAAACATTTGTAGCAACCTGGGGGCTTCACATACACATTTGCCATAGGACGTTCAATTTTAGTGACATCAGCGTGAACAAGGTGGTCCCTTAGATTTCTGCCACGTCGATATGACAATAGCGGTTTGGACTGGGAGATAATCTTCAAGTCTTTGTCAGTACCCACTATAGGCCAGAGGGCTTTAACAGCTCTACTGACCACAGGGACTGACACAGAGAAATCAGACACAAAGGGTATCCTGTTCATGGCCACTTTCGGGGCTGGGGACATAAGTTCTTCCCGTGACATCCCACTCACTTTACTCTTATGTTGATTAAGCAAGGAAAGATCATACCCTCGATCACTGAACTTAACTACCACTTTGTCCAATGCTTCGGGGATCTTATTAGGCTGACTGGTGATACGGGCGGCCCTCACCATCTGCGACAATGGCAGCCCCTTCTTAAGGGCGGGGGGGTGGTGACTGGTGGCCCGGAGCAGAGTATTACGGTCTGTACTCTTAGAGTATACCTCGGTTTCAAACCTGCCCTCACACAGAGTTACAGCCACATCTAAGAAGTTAGCCTTGATCAAATCACAAGTATAAGTAAACTTGATAGGAAAGTCCTGAGCGTTAAGAGCCTCCATCAATGATACAAACGACTCCCTCCCACCTGTCCAAAGCATAAAGATATCGTCGATGTACCTTGTGTATAACAAGATACATCGAGCGACATCGGGATCGACAAAAAACATATCATGCTCAACCTGGAACATGTACACATTAGCATACGTGGGTGCTACCGATGATCCCATCGCGCACCCATGTAGCTGTAAAAAGAAAGAACCATCAAATAAAAAATAATTTCTACACAATGTTAGTTCCAGGAGAGACAAAAACAGCTGATGATCGAACGTCAAAGGGTCCATGTGTTGTTCCAGGAACCATTTCATCGCCTTCAAACCACCCTCATGTGGTATTGAGGTATACAGGCTTTTAATGTCCAAACAACATAGTAGCGTACCCTCGGGTACTGAGTCCACACTCTGAAGTTTAGACAAAAACGAGGTTGTGTCCTTTAAGAAGGTGCTGTGTTGGGACAAAAAAGGCTGGGCAAGACTGTCCAACAATCTGGACACAGGTTGTAGTAGTGACCCCCGGGCAGAGATGATAGGTCTCCCCGGGGGCTTGGTGGCATGCTTATGAAGCTTAGGCAACGTATAAATGAGCGGCACTAGAGGATGTGCCACTTGGAGGGACATATATACCTTTTGAGGTATCAATTGCTGGTCAAAAGCAGACCTAAGGATAGTGAACAGTTCCTTCTGGTACTTGTGAGTAGGATCACTGCTCAGTCTACAGTATACTTCACTGTCGCTCAATTGAGAATAGATCTCCTCCTTGTAATCAAAGATGTTCTGGACCACAATGGCCCCACCTTTGTCCGCTGGCCGTATCGAGATACTCGTATCAGTTTCCAAACCCTTTAGTGCCTCGATCTCCAACTTGCTAAGATTAGGGCGTGTCTTGCGTGGAGTGGCCAGATATCTCTGTGCCGAGTCATCTAGAAGGCGACTAAATGTTTTAATGGAACTGTTTGCAGACAGTGGATCAAAGGAAGAGTGATAATTTTTTGACAAGAAGGAGTCATAAATGGTGGGCAGACGCTCTATCGTGGACTCCTTAAAATGTTCTTTGAGCCTCAAGCGTCATGCAAACTGATGTACACTCAATTTCCACTTGAACTCATCATGCCCATTAGTTGGAACGAAACTGAGTCCTTTATTCAATACACGAATCTCAATTGGCGACAGGGTCCTACTGGAAAGATTAAATATTAAGTTTTCAGCTCCTCTCCCAGGATCTTGCGGGCCCCTCTTGTTTTGACCCCCTCTCCTGGTGGCAGATCGTTTTTGCGTGCGTTCCTGCGAGGCTTTCTGCCTAAAGGGCCGCACGGCGGACGAGAGCCATCATCGGTTTCAGAAAACTGGAAATCACTGTCACTGCTCTTAAAGTTGTCATCTTGACCTCTCCTCTGCTGCCAAGGCCTTCTGCGCCTGCCCTGGGGTCTCCCCAGGCCAGACACATCAGACCCGCCATACAACCAATTGTAGACTTTATTGTCCTCATAATCATTATCGACAGTTGTTTTCTTATTCCTTTTGAAACGCAGTAATTCATTGCGATATTGGTCGCACTGGGTTTCAAGTTTGGAGAGCCACTCTTTGCTTGTGTCTTCCTCCAAGTTTTTGGAGTACTCTTTCACTAAGTTAGCAATTTTATTGCGGGTTAAGCTTAATTCCCTATTGGCTTCCTCTACCACCAAAATCATTAGGTCGAAACCACATTTGTTCAGGATTGCAATCCATTTTCTGACGAATTCTGGATTGCTCCTGCCAATTGTGGGCACATTTCGTACCCTAAAGCCACGAGAAATTTTGTGGTCACGGTAGTAGTTCGATAGGGAGATGCTATGAAGTTGATAATCGATTTCACGCTTCCGCGCCTTTAATAACTGGTAATAGGCATCTTCAGCTTTAAACCCTGCATCAGTGGCTACCACATTTTCTTTAGAAAGGATTCTGTCGATTTCATCCATGGAAAAGCTAAAAGTCTCTCCAGCCTGTGCTGACTGAATGCCACTAAGGCCTCCAATGTCCTGCGTCAGCACATTACTCGTTGCACTATCCATAGTACAAATAACAGTGTGACGTACAAGTCCCAAATAAGACAGGATTAGAGGAAAAGCAATGTATCCACAGTTTTCAACTCAAATAAATCCGTCCACTGGATGGGAAAGATGGGTAGGCAGGTCAGGTACAACTGCACATACAACCCAAGAAAGTTCAATGGTAAATAGGTGCCTTGCAACTCAGTCGGCAGATAGTCGACCCACACACAGCGATCCACTTATGCCGGCACTCTGATGAAATCATCTGCTCCCGGTGCCACAGTAAATAGCACATCCACTTTCCAAACGAAAAGAGCACTCAGGAGACTTGTTCAGCGGTACAACATATAACTGTATTAGCGGTATAAACAGCCGTTTTCGGGACCGCAGCCCCACAGTATATATGTGTATATATATACACACAGGGATGTCAATAGCAGTGTAGACCCCTGGGCATAGCAATGTATTGGAGCCCCTACCGATCCTCCAGCAGTAGGGGTGGGGGAAGCTTGGATGTCTCACGGGTGGTAGGGGGTATTATATCAACCGCTCAGCATGTAGGGCCTGGATCAGTAATTTCCACTAACTACCCATTTACTTCACAGTTGGGAGATGGGATGGGAGAAGGGGGCATTGGGCTGAATGAAGGGGTCCTGATACATAACTTCCAGGGTGGTAGAGGATGTTTAATACGCAGAGGAGGGGTGTATAGTGGAGTGGGCTTATTATTCATAATTTTCTGGTGGGAGGACAGCTTGCTTGAATGCAGATATCTCCAGTTCCCGGAAATAGATTTCTTAGATCTAATGGTAATGGTATTATGGAGTTCAGGAGGCAGAGCAATCTGCCGACGAGTATATACAGTAAAACTACATACCAGGTGGGTGGAGCTGATATCTCTGGTTCTGGGAACAGTAGAGACAAGCTACTAGTGTCCATCAAGGGGAGAGAGTCTCAGCTTTTGAAATATACCCTCTGTCTAAGTTAGACAGAACCTGAAATATCTGACTAGGAAGAGCAATTAACACGCTTGGATGGGGACCATTGTTTTGAAGTCAGATATCTCTGGTTCCCAAGGGCCGATTTTTAAAATTCTTGTACCTATGGAAAGCGGGGACCCTGAGCTTTCAGCCAGGCACAATGTAGGTAAGACCTAATATTGACATTAATTGCTAGTCTTGGTGATGGATTTGGGGCGCTGCTCCCTTGGGTTGGGGTGGCTGAGTTGCTTTCCGGGTGGCACACCCTAACATTTATTTAGCACTATTTATTTTCCACTAATATATTATACTTTCTAGCACTTCTCTTTTTAACCTCTAGCTTCTGCTACTTTCTTATTAATTCACCTTTAGCTTAGTTTTTCACTTGTGTGCTGCCCTGGGGTGACTGGCCTATGCCGACCTTTTCGGAGTTCCGCTCCCCAGATTCAAACTTAGTATAAGGGAACCACCAGAAATGAGGTCACCGTGAAGCTGGTTGGTGGGCAAATATTTCTTGGCCAATTAATATACCAAGAACCTCTATTATTGATTAATAATATGGAGTGTGCATCTGCACCATGTATTTTTCTTTGCAGAACTACAAGTCCCAGCATGATGGCACCTCACGTATATAGGGTGTGCATTCTAAGATCCCCCCCCTTAAAATTTTACATACCCTGGAGATTTTGGCCTGAAAACATACACACAAGTTGACATAAATGTGTTAGAATGGCTACTAAAGGTAACCATCCTCACCTGTGATCTATACAAAGTATGCCAGCGCTGGCTGAATAATGTGTCTCAGACGGTATTACAATAAATTCATATTTATTAACTGTACTAAAGATGAATGTAAAAATCAATAAAATTACTTAGGAAAATATACAACAAAATGCATAAAAATTAAGATAAAGGGTAGGGGTAGAGGTCACTGTTGTGGCAAGTGGTATGAATTATAAAGGCAAGAAATGTTCCATAAAATTAATTGGGAAAGTTTTTTCATATTACCAACTAGCAGCAATCCACATATGTTTAGTGAATGGTGGGATATGTATGGAAGTCCCTTCAGTATGGTAAACAAGATGGTGGAATGATGTTGCTCTATAATTTAAAGGGCTCACGATATCCCGATGGCGACCACAAGTTGTCTGGTACATCTTTTAGGGATCTGGCTAGGTATCCCAAAAGCGGTTTGAAAACTCACACCTAGCAATGTGGGTGGGGGGACGGCAGCGGGGGGCACAGCTCATGGGAACGTGGGAATGTGCGTTCCCATGAAAACGCTGGACGTTCATACATTCACAGCTGTGCGGGGGGGGGGGGGGATCGAGGGTGTGAGGGGGAGGGGGCAGCTGGCACTGTGGGTGGCGGGTGATATTTGATCCACACGCAACCCTGCAAAATTTGCAGCATTGCGTATGGACCAGAATAAGGGCCTTAGTCCATTGAGTGGTGAGGAGTAGGGAACTTCTGTAGCAATGTTGGGAAGAGCTTGAGCCATTGTAGAAAGAATGTCTATCTTCTAAAGGTGGCTATTTCCATAATACACAAATGCGGATTCATCTTTTATAAAACAAAACTATTCAATTATGTAAAAAAATTGTTTTCTCTAGTTGTTTATTTCATATATGATTTAATTTCATATCACAATGATATAAATAAGTACATTTCCTTAATATATAATCATGTGCTAAACTGTATATTTTACTGTTAACTGCCAGTGGGAATATACATTGCAGAATAGTACAGTTTGTTCTATCGGACCTCTATCCATGAGGTTTACATGCTGGGGTACTGAACTGCTGTTACACTAAATATCTAAACCATTATACTGTTCTTTACAAAAGAAATGCGTTATGTTCTGCACAAACCATTCAACAGACAGCTAAATGTTCCCACATTCATTTCTACAGCTGGAATTGCATACAATTTTACATGTTCAATACATCCACAGAAATCTTTTATATACGGTATGCACATACACAACCACAGGATGCAAAAAGCAAAACTCATTTCCTTAAGACCAAAAGCCAATTTTGAAGGTTACAGTACATATGTTTTTGTTGTGGATTGTGTAAGGGAAGAGAAAATAAGCAGTTGTAATGTGTGCACAGATTGTATTGTAATGATTAGCAACAACTAAATTTATGTTTTTAAATTCCCATCATGTATTAATATTTTGACTAAGCAGAATTATTTTCTATTGCAACTACTATTATGAATGTCAATAGCCTAATAGGCTGGTGTACACTGTGTAGTAATTACAGAAGATTTAACTCAAGAAAGAAATATGAAAATGACCACAGTGGGGTTTATTTACTAAATTAGTCTTAAGGCTCGTCCGACGGACTGGGCGAAAGTTTATGCAATTCCCAAAAGTTTTGTAAAGTTAAAAAAAGGTTTTTCATTTAATGGACCCTTATAGGCCTTTAACCCTTCGTTGGTATGCCCGGACATTTCTCAGGCTGAGCTGCGCTGCGCTGGAGCAGGCTCTCATTTCCATGCATGCCACTGTAAACAGAGGGTGTGCCAGTGGTGCCTCCAGTGGTAAACCACTGGTGCACCACCATCCCCCCTGTGGCTGATCCTCCATATAATATTATATAATATTATATGTTATTTAATACATTTTATATGCTCTTATACGGTGGCACAGGGAAGGGGGTCTCTTCACAAGTGTAAGTTCATCCTAGTTGCTGCCTGTGATGGAGTTTTATAAATAATATATACAGATGGAGTCGCTCTTATTCAGCGGGGGTCTGGCGGTTGGATCGCCAACCGCCAGCTGCCGGAAGGGGACACACGTGTACGAGACACTCGCACATACCCTTCCAATGGAGCTCCCTGCCGCCTCCCCGCCGATCGCCCCCACCTCCCCGCACCCCCCCCCAACCCTGGCCGTGTCCCTAAAGCGGAGATGGGCAGGGTTTGCAGGGGACGCAAGTACATGAGAGACGCTTGCGCGTTCCAGTCAGAGGCTCGCCAGCGGGGGCATTCTGGCGAGCCCCGATGCTGGCTGAGAGGCGCTCCATCTGTAATATTTTTTATATGCTGTTATGTGGTGCTGTCACTCCCTGGGGGCCAGATGCACTAAGCTTGAAAAGTGATAAAATGGAGAGTGATAAACCACCAGCCAATCAGCTCGTAACTGTCATGTCAGGCTGTGTTTGAAAAATGACAGGTAGGAGCTGATTGGTTAGTGGCTTATCACTCTCCATTTAATCACTTTTCAAAGCTTAGTACATCTCCCCTATGCCCCTGCTGTCACTCCATATGTCCCTGCTGTCAATCTCTCTGTCCTTGAATTTTAGCTCATGTTGTGTAGCATTATGTGAGTTTTGGCTCATTCTGGGTGGCATACAGTAATGTAAACTTTGGTTTATACCATGTGGCATAATGTGAATATTGGCTAAAATTGTGTGGTATAATGTGAATTTTGGCTCATTTTGTGTAGCATTATGTGAATTTTGGCTCATTCCATGTGGCATAATGTAAATTTTGGCTCATATTGGACCTGATTCTAAATTATTGGGTCCCCTGCACATTCACACGGGGGACCGATGGTTGTGCCCTGCGCATGCGCCTAACCAGTTATGCGCATGTGCAGGGCTTCTGTGCAGTTGCCGACCTGCACTGTCGCCGTGTCCCTCGCACACGGGGGGGAGAGGAATGATGGGGTGTGCTGGGGGCAGGCGGCTGACGTCACATTACGTCAGCCACCCACCCTGTCTTTGGTCCAGACCCTGCATATACAGTACTGTATAAATCAGTCTCCACTGACTTATTTGCGACCATCGAATGATTTCTCCAAAACTTATGATCAATTTCTTAATCAGAATGTTGGATCAATGTGTGTAAGGGGCGTATTGCACTGGAAGGGGAATATTTTTTGCAGAGGGGGAGACACCGGTAGATCACCGGTAAGTACGCGTAAAAAAGGTATATCCCTTGTTACAAAAGTACACCCCTGCACTCCGGCTTGTTCATGTATTGTTTCCATATAGGTAGACACGATACAATAGGTATAGGGATTATTGTGGCTTCTTACAATTTTTGTTTCTCCCAAGCATATAACGTTACATGTCATGCCTGAGGTTTGACCTGGGCTGGTGAAATCCTCAGGTGTAGGGGCTGATGGGAAACTGAACTTGGAAGCCTATATGAGGCACTTGTGCTGAAACCAGGATATAGTAACCTTTGTAGTAGGTCCGAAGCCTTGACCAGAAGAGAGGAGGTTAAATGTAAAACAGGTATTTTATTTAGGATGCAGGTAGGATGACAAACAGCAGCAGATGGTAATGAGACTTGGCACTTTGATATCAGGAATAATCGCAGACAGGTAATCACAGGAACAGAGATATACTGTAGGCAATGCTATAGCAAATAACATCGATGGTAGGATGTAATATAGGTGCAGTGTAGAAACACTGATGAAGTCCCAATATAGTAGAGCAAACAGCAGAAGACTCAATCAATGTTTTGCACTGGGGTACTCTACGCTGAAGACTGTAAAGATACCGGCAGTGATGAATATCGATGACAGAGCACTGATGGCAAGGAGTATCGATGGTGGATCACCAATGGTGAGCAGTATCGATGGTGGAACACCGATGGTGAGGACTATCGATTGCGGAACACCGATGGAGCATGAGTTTAGATGAAGGGGCACTGATGGAGCAGGAGTATCGATGGTGGAACATCAATGTTCTCAGATTCAATGCTGGGTCATCGCTGGAGTCAGGCGGCACTGTGGATGGAATAGGTGCAGGTTGTTAGTGAGATGCGCTCTGCATCTGTCTCTACAGCCCGCAAGCTGTTTGCCTCCTAGCTCCGCCTGTAAGGTAGGGGGCAGCCCCCGGCACATGCCTGCGCAATGTCACATAGTGAGTGACAGCGCGCTCTGCCAATTAGGAGATAGTGCGCCCTTTTCAAATGGTCCACCGCTATCCTGTCAGAGACACAGAGGGCGGTATTCAATGTGAATACCTGCGAGGTGCAGCAAATCCTTTTTAGGATTCGCTGCACATTCGCCACGTTCCGGAGCCTCGCCGGCTCCGGTATTCAACGAGTCAGGGGCTCGCTGCCCCTGACCGGCGAATATGAGCTCCTGCGGCGAACGCCGCAGGGAGCCTGAGGACGGCGGCAGGCAGAGAGATGTAAGTCTCTCTGGGCGGTATTCAAAGAGAATACCGGCGAGGTGCAGCGAATCCTTTTTAGGATTCGCTGCACATTCGCCACGTTCCGGAGCCTCGCCGGCTCCGGTATTCAACGAGTCAGGATATATGAGCTCCTGCGGCGAACGCCGCAGGGAGCCTGAGGATGGTGGCAGGCAGAGAGATGGAAGTCTCTCTGCCTGCCCCAGAACGTTTGTGGGGGGGAGGTGGGCTCCCCGGGTGCCAGGCAGCACAGGCTGCCCCCCGGGGGTGCCAGCAGGGGGCCGCGTATATTCACTACACCCGATCGTAACGATCGGATGCAGTGAATATATCAATATGTAATGAGCGGCTCGGCTCCGGCGCCCCCTGCTGGCTGCTGTGTAAAAAAAAAATATATATATATATTTTTTTTAAATTAAATATATATTCATGTGCTTACAGCACATGAATAAAAATAGCATGCCCCTCCTCAGAATAAAATTCCTGATTTTTTTACACCAAATGTAAAAAACAAAACACTTTATTTTAAAAGTTCGCATTCCACTTCTCCATAAAAAGATAGCGATTGCTACTCGGTGAATCATGGCGAAAAAAACCTTCAAATGTATTCGCCATGTGGTCATTGAATAGGGTGATTCACCGTTTTAGTCAAAAATTCGCCAAACAGCACATATTCACCATAAAAACATGGCGAATCAGGCTCATTGAATACCGCCCAGAGAGTGAGAGGAAGCACAGTCTATAGTGTCCGCTCGTCTCCTGTCACAGATAGAGAGAGAAGTGTCCCGTGCTGTGTGCCTGTTTAGGGAGACTCCACAGTTCATCCTCTGCCCCAGCATCGATACCCGGATAATGATAGATCTGTCAGTCACCGCACCGCCAGAGCCGCCATTACCCTCATAGACCCACTACTAGTCTGCACTCTGATCAGACTTCCCTGCTTCCTTAGAGAGACTTCCATTACCTCCATCCATTTACTTTTGTTGCAGGATACGGTAAGTACAGTACCTGCACCATACACCTGTGTACACCTGCCTGTGATACAGTATACCTTGCTATATACTGCATACTTGCAAGTTAACCAACGACCCTGTTAACTCTATGCATACTACAACAAACTATATTCCTGGTTAAGCTTCAAAAAGTGTGTTATCTAACAACACCACAAGCACCGCTATATACTCTGCCAACACAGGTCTCTTTAAGCAGGGACTGGAATCCTCTGGAGCTGGTTAACCTGGACGCTGGAAACAGAACACAGCAACAGCAGAGACACAACTATCACAGGATAGACAACCATAGCACTGCCATTCAGGAGGTGCTTTCTCAGAAAACGTATACCTGCTTGGATTGGTGGAGCAATTAGGAGCAATGCAGCGGATTGGCTGTAGGAAACCATTTGACTTATCCAAACATGGCTGCACCCTTGTTTTGATGTGGAGGGAAAGTCTTTTTGGAAAAAGCATGTTGCAGTCTACAGTAATGGCTCCAGAGACCATGGGGAGCAGAGAGTGACATCCATTATGAAAGGAGGACCATGCTGTATAGCTACGGAGACATCGGCCCCGGGTGACCCCAGGAGCTACTGTGGAGATGCTGTGCTGTGTACCGGACGCAAACAGCATTGATTATACAGTAGCCAGACCTGGCATGCAGAGACAGTCTGGAGAGACACTTGAGAGGTCAATATATGTGTCTTGTTACCCGGATCGTGATATTACATAATGTGGGCAAGGGGCAATCAGGGAGATTCTCATACTCTTCAGGGAGTCAAGGAGATTGCTACTGTTTAAAGGAGTCTCCCTGACATTCAGAGAGAGTTGGTGAGTATAGCAACATTGAAGTGATGCTAAATTGCTGCCTAGGTGTGCCTGATGGGCCTGGAATCTCTTATGTATGAGACAATGACAACTATGCTAGTCATTCACCACCATTTTTCAGTGTCCTGTAACAGATTGTGCTTATTATAAAACGGATGTTACAACTTCATTATTGCCGCTAACCACTCGTGCTTAATTGGAGAGATTAAGTACATACTCCCTTTGCTTTGCATGTTATATAAATGGATGTCTACAGTATTAGTTACTAGCTATCAAAGCTAAGCAGAAACAGACCCGCTATTGGTCTAACCTACCATTATTATTAGGATACATGGATCTACTGATGATCACTTCTATGTTGTGATTTCTGTTATCATATGATTATATAGGATATTTATTCTACATGGTTTATTAATGTTGAATTGGCTGCAGCCATAGTGATTTGTCTTATTCTTGTTTTTAGAACCTATACAGCTGTATAATAACAATGGTCAAATTGTCTTATAAATTAATTCAGTTCAGTGAAGCACATGAGCTATGGCTAATGATACATTTACTGTTATAACGAATTTATAATAGTGATAGGTACTTGTTTCCTAGCACGGCCACACCGATTTCCATCGGGGTGGTCGTGTCGGAAAAATCGCGTCGGTCGCATCGCATGCAAATCGCATGCGATGTGACCGACGCGACCAACCCGATTTTTTAATTGAATCAAATGTGAATAGGGTCCCTGGGACCCGATTTTACATTGGATTCAATGTAAAATATTCCCTAGACCCCCAAATTTAACACCGTAAACCCCACCCCACGATTGACGCCAATCCGAAGCGTGGCGAGCGCAGCGAGCCCGCGAGGGGCGGCGGTGCGCGTCCTCCGACCTTTTCATTCCCCTACTATCCACGTCGGTGGGGAGTTGAGAATATAAAGTGTGGCGAGTGCGCGAGCCACCGTGCCTGAAGCGTGGCGAGCGTAGCGAGCCCCGCGTATAACTTCACAGGTATACGCGTGCGCTCGCCACGCTTCGGGCTCGGTGGCTCGCTGCGCTCGCCACACTTTATATTGTCAACTCCACGCCGACGTGGATAGTAGGGGAATGAAAAGGTCGGAGGACGCGCACCGCCGCCGCTCGCCACGCTTCGGGTTCACGTCAATTGTGGGGTGACGACGGGGCCATATATAATGTGAAATGGGTCAGATTGGCCCATTTCACATTTTTTACTATGTGAGATGGACTCATCAAGTCCATCTCATCTTGTGCCATTATAATGGCACAAGACCGACACGATGCTCCCGATTTCAATGTTAAAAATTATTTTAACATTGAAGCCTATGGTAAAATCGGGGGCATCGCATCGGTCGCGTTGGGGCCAATGTTAATGGTCCCGACCGACGCGATGCCCGCGATTTTTCCTTTGCCGGCAAAATGGACCTGATTTCAAAGGAAATCCGGTCCATCGCGGGCATCGTGTACCTTAACTTAAAGGTACACGATGCCCAAGATTGTGGCCGTGCTAGGAAACAAGTACCTAGTGATATACTGCACCCTATATATATATACTGTATATATGTCTAGTATCTGTATATGTGTCTCCGAAACAATGCCATCTATTGGCAGTGAGTGAAACTAAATCACTTTCTCTCTCACAAATGCACAAACACAGAGGCAATCCCAAGGTAGCAGATCAGCTTTCGAAGCATTTGCTTCAAGTGATGTTGCTAGTACTATATATAACTCTATTGGCAGAAGGCTGCTGTAGTGTCAGAGAACTTTCTTTACATACATTTGGTACAAGTAGCAGAAATCCTAGGTAATCCCTAATATGCATAGAAATTTACAGCAGGGGACACATTATTCTTTATAATACACACATTTACTTAATAGGCTTACGATGACATAATCTCACTGATTCTAAGCAAAAACACCAGCACTTACTTATATACTAGTTACAGGAGAGTCCACATACATAGCGGTAGCACTTTTGTATAATTCTATAATAAAACAACTCTATTTGGCGTTAATGTTGGCTGTTATATGCTGTCACACAACAAATGAATGATATATTTTGTTTCCTATTAGCATAATCATTATTCCTGGTTTCTTAGAATCGCCTCTATTTCTTATTTTATTCTAAGGTTATTACTTCCGGGCATCCCTTAGTGTCTCATAATCTATCTGAAAACAGATGGCTTAGCATAAAAATATTTTTGTTTTAATGTCAGCTGCAATCTGGATATTTTCTAAAAATCTATTATTGTGTTCTCCGGGTCATGAAAGGTTTCCCCAGTTTACAGCATGCTGCCTAGAGGGGAGAAGTGCTACAGTGGAGAGCAGGCGCCTCCTCCAGTACATAAGCCATTTGTGGATACATTTGCATGAGTGCATCCATTTGTATGGGGAAGCTCATGAATTTGTAGGCCAAGGTGGTGATCTCTGCAGTGGCCAAAAATGTGCACATCCTAATGGAAGAAGGTAGGAAGGTTTGGGGTATTCCTTATAGAATCAGAAATAAGATGCATTTTAGTTGACTGAGACTGGTACGGAGTTCTAATAATTGGTGAATGTTCTTTTGCCTCACTTTTCGCAAAAATAACAGAAGGTGATAATAGTCTGAAAGTATTTTCTAAATACTTTTTCTCTGAACGATGTATAAAGGCATTTAAATAATATCTATCTATCTATCTATCTATCTATCTATCTATCTATCTATCTATCTATCTATCTATCTATCTATCTATCTATCTATCTATCTATCTATCAATCTATCCCAATTACTCAATTATTTGAAATACTGGTGTCCCTTTGCCAACCTAACTAAATGAATTTACAATGGTTATTGTTGATGGTTATTTATTATTTATTATTAACAGTTTCTTATATAGCGCACACATATTCCGCAGCGCTTTACAGAGAATATTTGAACATTCACATCGGTCCCTGCCCCAGTGGAGCTTACAATCTATATTCCCTGCCACATGTACACGCACACACAGACATTCTAGGGTTAATTTTGTTGGGAGCCAGTTGACCTACCAGTATATTTTTGGATTATGGTATTTTAGATGTACAATGTCTAGGTCTACAGTCATATGGTCGACCACTAAAGGTCACAGGGTCAAAAGGTCGACAGGAGCAAAATGCCGACAAAAGGTTGACAGGGTCAAAAAGGTCAACAGGCAAAAGGTTGACATGAGTTTTTCATGTTTTTTTGGGTGTTTATGTTGACATAGGTCAGTATAGACACCATCTAAGTTTACTGCGTCCCCTCGCATGGCTTGCTACAATCGCCATGCTTCGGGCACACTATTATATTTTCCCTTCATGCCGTAGCTGATGGCATGGCATGAAATACCACCTGTCGGCACATGTTGGCTCAAATTGAAAAAAAAACCCCTATCAACCTTTTTTATGTCGACCTTTTCAACATGTCAACCTTTTGACCCTGTTGACCTTTTAATTGTCGACCACTGGACCCTGTCGACCTTTTGTCTGTTGACTTTTTGACCCTGTCAATCTATCATGAGTCCGGATACCGATGTTGATGAAGTTTGGGCCTTTTGCTATGGTTTTGCCTATACCAGGGCCGTAACTAGGGGGGTCTAGGGGGTCACGTGCACCGGGCGCTGGAGGGTGGGGGCGCTAGTGTGGTGTCCCGGCAGCGTGGTCCCTGGGATGAGCAGAGGGGGGCCAGGAACTGGAGAAGGTTAACTCTGGCTCCTAGCGCTGCCGGGCGGGAAGCAGGTTTTGAAAAGACTTGCCGGACGCTGATTGTCGCTAGGAGACGGAGTGAGTGAAGGCTGCCGCTACACCAGTCCCTGGACCCCTGGACGCTGCCTACCCCCGCTGGCTTCACACAGGTATGTTGGCAGCGGGGGTCCAGGGACTGGTATAGCGGCAGCTTTCACATACACAGCCGCTCGCTATTTGCCTGGCGGCGGGAAGCGCTGATGATTTTGAAAAAGACGTGCCGGACGCTGATTGGCTGAATTCAGCCAATCAGCGTCCGGCAAGTCTTTTCAAAATCTGCCTCCCGCCCACCGCCCGGCAGCGCTAGGAGCTGGAGTTAACCTTCTCCAGTCCCCGGACCCCCGCTGCCTGTCCCCAAGGCAGTGATTTGTGGTTTTTTTTGGGGGGGGGGGGCGACCAAATGACTGCCACCCCGGGCACCGAAACACCTAGTTTTGGCCCTGCCTATACATGGGGCGATTTCAGGCATTTTCTAAGTGATCTGACTAAATTGCATAAAAAATGCCCCTACATCGATCCATGTGTAGGGGTCATAGTGATAGCGATGCACGGCCCTGCACATTTCTATTGCTTGCCAATTAATATCCAGCACGTTGGATAAATCTAGTGAGATCACTGGAGAACACTGGCCCTGACAGATCGCTTAGGACACAGTGCTGACACATCGTTGTGAAGCGCTGGGCACTGAGCGATCTTGCTGATCAATCGGAGCGATCTACATTACTCAGATGGCTCAGCAGTGTCGCCCTTTGTGTATGCCCCATTAGTGAACCCTCACATAGATAGCTGGGCTTGCAGTCAAATAACAGGACAATGGGCCTAATTCATGTTTATATGCTAATGTAATTGACATTTTCCAGGCTACAGAACTGCTAATGTTAGTAAGTGAAGCTGAGTCCAGGAATTAAAAGAGACGCCCAATAGAGCAATGGTAAATGCATTGACAATCATTTACTCATTAGTAATGGAATCATCAACTACTGTACTATTGTAGCCCTTTGGCTATGCAGGCTGGATGCCCGTGCTATGTTTCTACATGCACATGATCGCAGCTGACTGTATATACCTATTCCATAAATAGTAATGACATGGGTGTTTTTGCAGCCAATTCCCCTAAACTTCCCGATAACACACCTGTCAATCACTCTTCCATGAAATCCTTACTGCGAGCAGGATCGTAGTGGTACCTTTCCGCATGCGCAGTGCGATCGCAGCACATATGCAATCTGATGAACATTGGTCATTGCGTACAAACATTTTTTCATTATAATTTTCCTTTATTGTAGCGCAATTAACAAATAACAAGTACAGAAAAATCTAACATACAAAAATTCCATGTATCATGTACATTGTATAGATGTATATTAGACTCACATCATTTCTAGGTCATTCTCATCTAGTTCTTTAAGTTTGGCTGGATACTTTAGGTCTCAAAACATTAAAATAGATAATAATGTCATGACATGACTGGTCTGGCTCCACTCGCCCCCCCCCCCCCCCCCCCCCCCCCGGTATCGTTTCAGTCAACATACAAATAATCTTATTTTTAGGAGGGTTTTTGGAAAGAAAAGTGTGTCCGTATAAGGTGCACCAAAAAAGAGAAAATCTATTAAAAAGTAACTTTTAATGATTCAATTAAGAACGGCGATAATTAAAAAAAAAAAGACATACAACAATTACACGCTGATGGACACTTTCAAAAAGGATATAAAATCCTAACATGGCAGGGGACCGTTTGTCAGTAATACCTGTGTGGTATAACAATGTCAGATGTGGGTGTATGGTGTAGCTTATTAAGGAAAAGCGAGAGTTGTACCTATACATTTCTTGGCAATTGCAGCCACAATGATCAATAATTTGCGAACCCCTTGTCTTATATGCGTGTCTGTGGGCAAAATTCCAAATATTGCCCATTCCGGTGTCAATAAGAATACAGAGGCCAGGTGTTGTGTGGTGTATCTCCACACCTGGTTCCAGAACCCTCTTATAACCAGGCATTTCCACAAACAATGATACAGCTCGGCCCCCTGAGAGTCACATCAAAGGCATTGGTGTTCAGGTATTAGACCCATCAAGTGTCTACGATGTGGTGTTAAGTATGTTCTATATAGGACATTCAAAAAAAACTCTATATATGAGGAAGCTGGTACCAGTTTAATGGAAACTTCAAAAATGTTCAGCATATTTTCTACAGTCAGCATAGGGAGATATTCTCTCCTTGTGCTAACCCTGTGTGTACTTTATCATGTTGAAAAGGAGAATGAAGAAATAAATAATGGTTTGAGATTGCTTTAATCCCTTTAGTGGCAATCCCGAGAATTCTCCGGGCTGTGCCTCAGTGTCCAGTATGGCAAGCCCGGAAAATTCTCGGGATTGCCACTGTTTATAGTGGCTCCTTCCCCTCTGCCGTGCCTCCTCCACCCCCTCCCCTCCGGGTTTTCTATTGAAGTCCCCGGCGTCGGTTTATAACAAGCCGGCTGCCGGGGACAGGGATGGGGGTCGGTTGCCACAGGTCCGGGCTGCCGATGATTGACAGTTCAGTGGCGCTGCCCAGACCCAGGGAGGCAGTGGTGTTTTTTTTTTAAGGGAGCACTCCCCATAAAAAACTCACCCAGTGGGGAGCGCTCCCAAAAAAAACCCCCCACCACTGAAGGGGTTAAAGGTTACATTTTCACATCCTAGAAGCGTATCCAATTGGTTATTATAATCTTTAGGAGATACTGTAGCACCCTGATGAGACTAGCCACATAATGTTGTACCTGAAAGAATGCTAGAGGGAATGACTGCACAATTGGAAATTTTTCTATCGCTTGTGCAAATATTAATGGTTTAGTGGAATCATTGTCAACAAATTGTCCCAAATTATTAATCCCATGGCGCTGCCATAAAGTGAATGGGTATTGAGCTACGCCATGTTGAAACTGTGGATTAGACACCAGGGGAAGATGTAAAGAAATATATGGGTTTAATAATTGATTGTGTCGTAATTTGTGCCAGGGTGGACATCAGTAATGGGTTGTTTCGTATAGAGAGAAGAAGTTCTTCATCATTTCGGTGTAAGAATACAACAATATTCTCCCCTTGTAAAAAGGTGGAGTCTATTGTAGTATTTGCATACATATATTTACCATATATCCAGTCCCAAAGATAATGCAAATGAGCAACATGACTATATTCCATTATGTTAGGAAGGTTGATGCCACCATTTGATCTAGGTTGTTGTAGTTTTATTAGATCCATCCTCGCCCTTTTACCATTCCAAATAAATGTGCATATGACTTTATTCATTTCTAATATGTCTCGTCTTGTCAATATAATCGGTAGAGATTGAAGCGGACCATTTTAACTAAATTAGCTCGACCCAAATACGATAATTTTAAGTGTTTCCAACTATCAATGTCATGTTTTATACGTCTAATTATAGTTCTCATATTAAGATCTTATAGTTTGTCTATATTTTTCGGTAATTGAATGCCCAAATATGTAATCTTTTTCTTGACCCATCGAATTGGTGTATCAGCATGCCATGCTGGGCGCATGTAGCCTGGTTTTAAAAAAAGGGCTGTTGATTTCTCAAAGTTCACTTCAAACCCTGAGACCATTCCAAACTCTTTGATACAACCAATTAATGCTAATAGGCCAAACGCTATGTGATCTTAGCAGGAAAGACAGTGCATGCACTGTCGTTCCCTGGGGGCGATGGCGCAGTGTGAGACCATTGATGGGGGGCATACACATGGAGCAATCTAGTCAGATCGCTTAGAAATGGGGCTGAAATATGTATCACCTCATGTGTATGCCCCTCCTTAACACATCAACTGAATGGGAGTATATAAATACTCATACAGTATATCCATAAACTACTGTTAAAATGGACACCGTTCTTATATTACTCCCTTTAATCTCTTAAGTATAGTCAGGGTTGCAAGGTTTTTCAGCACCCTCAGCTGCTGCTGCTGCCACCACCACCCACACACCAAAACCAACTTCCTAGAACCTCAGATGAACGTGTGGAGGTGGTGCCTTAGAAGTTCAACACCTACTGTACCATCTGCATTAAGTTCCTTCACTCTGGGATAGTCAGACCTAGGGGTGACCCCCAGATTCTGGAGCCGCTAGACAGATGCCTGAAGCTGCTTACTGGTAGAGCTGGTACTGTACCTTTAATACCCCTTTAACACCAGCCTAATTTCCCGGGAATAACCCGCTACTTTGTGTAAGGTTCCTGGGCAAAAATCGCTGCAAAATTTGCAGGGATTTCAACCCTGCTATTGAGCAGGGTTGTTCCCGGGTTCAACCCGGGGTCCTGGCAGGTGTGAAAGGGCTAGGGGTACTCACCTGTATTGCCGGTCCTCCGTGCGTGCGGTCAGGCCGGGAATCCACACAGGCGCCGTCTGACCTGTCATCTGCGCCCCCCACCTGTGTGGATCCCCTGCCTGTACCGAGAGCAACCCGGGGTGAGTACTCTCCGCTGCCTCCGCCGCCATCCCACCTCCTGCCCGCCTCCGCTGCCATCCCACTGCCTGCCCGCCTCCTCTCCACCTACTCTCCGCTTCCTCCACACCTCCTTCCCACACCAGAAAATGCAAGGACTTTTCTGGTGTGAAAGGGGTATTAGCGGCATGATCCCTGGGCCATATTCCCGGGTGGGTCCCTGCATTTTCTGGTGTGAAAGGGGTATTAGTTTATTATTGAGTGACAGTCTCGATTTGGGAATTTACTCGGCTGCAGTTGGGCCTTATTTGTCCCATTTTGGTATGTGGAAATGTTGGGATATATGGCAAACATTTTGTTTTATATTACTGTAGTGAACAAAAGTTTTGTCCACACTTGCCACCATTTACATTGTCTTTATTAAGCCATCTTAAAAACTGCTGCAAAACTAAACAGAGCTTGTGTTCCTTTAACTGAGCCCTACTGTTTCAGCAATTGGTTGCGGAATGAATATCTATTTAGTTTTAATGAAATCATTACTGCAAAAAGAAAAAGAAATTCTGTCATTTTACTGAAAAAATGTTTGTACATCTAAACCAGTATAACGGCTCCTAATGTAAAACAAATATATGCAGAAAAGGAAACAGGTCTTTCTTGTTAAGGCTCATTTGAAAGTAAATAGATTTGTTTTTAATGTAGGACTATGAATGAGATACTATTGCTGCACAGTGTGTTTCACACAATGAGAGAGGGCAGAAAGATATTACAACAATGCAATACAGAGGGAATAATGCCTTTCTAATTAATAGCTGCACGTCTCAGTTACGGTAAAGTACATAGAACAGTAGGTATAGCAGTAATTCATATTTCTTACACAATAAAAAACAGCACGATCTAAAATATATATGAAACCCTTAACTGATGTGGTACTTTATATATGTACAGTAATCACTCATGAATAATAAAGCAGAAAATTCCATCTCAAGTTACTATTGCAAAGCAGTTTTTCTTCATGTGTAAATTAAGACATAGAACTTTGTAGTATCAATGGGTAATTGGCAGTATTTTGCATTAGCACATCATTAGCGCACAGGGACAGTATTGCATCGTATATAGAATATACATATTGTAATGCGATGGATTTCAAGAACCAGAGTGCCGACAATAAATAGTGCCAAATGTTCTCAGCGCACCAATACAGCAAACCCCTTCATGCTTGTAGGAGACACGCCTCTTGTCTTTACTGAAACCAAAATATGGGACCAGGAGCATGGGCCTAATTCAGACTCAATCGCAGGTCAAATTTGTTTTCAAAATGGACAAATCCATGCGCAATGCAGGTGACACAGATGTAACGTGCAGAGAGAGTTAGATTTGGGTGGGGTGTGTTCAAACTAAAATCTACGTTACATCTGCACCACCAGTAGGGCAGCACAGTTTTGCCCATTTTGATAACAAATGTGTCCTGCAATCAGAGGGGCAGATTTATTAAGCTCGGTGAAGTGATAAACTGTCTGTTTTTTATAACCGGTCAATCATCTCCTAACTGTGAAGTTACAGGCTTGGTTTGAAAATGACAGGTAGGAGCTGATTGGCCGGTGGTAAAAACCAGACCCTTCACCAAGCTTAATAAATGTACCCCTCAATTAGACCCAATGGAGCAGATGTATTAAGACTAGCAAAGATATAAACTGGAGATAAAGTAGAATGAGATAACGCACCAGCCAATCAACTCCCAACTGTCATATTTCAAACACAGCTGATTGGCTGGTGCGTTATCTCCTTCCACTTTATCTCCAGTTGATCTCTTCACCAGGCTTGATACATTTGCCCCTATGTCCTGATCCTTTCCCAAATGATGCTAAGTTCTGCTCCAACTTCAGCTGTATGCAAGTTGGGGATATGCTTTTACAGATATGGCTGTATCTGGCCTATAAAACATCAGCCCTGAAATGCATTGTTAGCCTACATGGCTATATAAACCCAACATTTATTCACCCCTCGCTCTCGGGGTGTGTGGGGCAATGCTGTTTTATGGCACATATATGTAAGTACTTTCTAATAAAGGCTTCTTACAAATGCAACTCAGAGGTCTCCTAAATCAAAGCAATGCAGACAGTCAAATGTTCCTCACGTTATATATTTGAGAATAGACAGAAGCTGTGAAACATTGTCCTTGTGTCCTCTGCTTTATAGCTATCTTGAAGCTTAATCTGTCCAACATATGTGTTCTTAAAATGATCATTTAACCTTCTCACCAAGAAGCTATCAGCCGTATTGACTCAGTGATAGTAATTTTGTCCTGTCCGTCTTAGAGCTGTGCCTGCTTTATGTGTTAACAAGGATTCCAGTTGCTGGCAGACATGACATATGCCTCTTAATCTAGACAGAGTAGGTGAGCATTTGTTCAAAGTCTCAAGGCCATTTTCATTAACTCTTTCCTCTCAGGGGTTCTAAATTGAAACTCTGCAGCAGCTGCATTACACTGATAAGCGTTAACTTACCAGGTAATAGCGAGATCTAAAACTATTTTTCCATCTGCTGTTTCATGGGATGAGATATTTTATAAAGCTGTTCACGCTTCGCACTTGTCCTACACACCTACATGTACGACTAGCTACATGCTAGATAACAGCATAGAACATTCAGGATACACTCAATTTAGAAGAGAGATACTGTACTTGCAGCCAAATGTAATAGCCTCCGAATTTGGTGACCGTGCGGGATGCCGGCCGAACTTAGAAGTTTTTTTTTAAAGGGGCAATCATTTACAAGACATGGTTTTGAATTGTAAATGATTACTGTCCCTATAAATAAACCTCTGAGTTCGGCTGGTATCCCGCATGACCGCCAAATTTAGAGGCTATTACAGTACATCTGGCCACTGATCTCTATTAGAAAGATGCACATGGCATTCATATACTGTAAATGTTGGTAGGACCATCAGCCCAGAAACCAAAGCAAACAAAAAGCATAATCTACCCAAACTTCAATATAATATCATGCGTATTAGTGTTCATTCTAGCACCCGCCATCTTTTAAAACCATGCAGTTCCTCTTCCCTGCCTGAGGTGTCGCTGTCTGCTCTGGTGTTTCTAGCACAGGCCTGGTTTGCATATCAGTGCTGATATGCAGACCACACTACAGCAGACAGCAACATCCCATGCAGGGAAGAGGAACTGCATGGGTTTTCAAAGATGGCGAGTGCTAGAATGAACACTACGTATCCTGCAAGGGGAAGTTTGGATGAGTTTCCATAATTAATAACATTCTAGAGGCTAGCGTATAAAGCATAGCCCATTATGGTGGAGAGTACACAAAACTAAAACAATGTTGTTAACTATAATGCAACGAAGAGCCCATTCTGGCCAAAAAATATACAAAATAGAGTTAATATCAATTGTACAGCACAAATGGATTTATCTTAGATCTTTACAATGCTGATCCCAATAGGATAGCTGGTGTACAATCTGCAGTCTGTAATTAAAACAAATGTCCAATCTAGCAGTTATTGTTTTTTTGCACACTCCCAATATAGGGTCTAATATAAAACCAGGCTTCTATTCTGGTCCCCTGCCACCCGACACCTCATCCCCTTTTTAGCAACTTTATTTAAAGCTAACAGAAACTAAACTAAAAAATTAAAAATTTTAATATAAAATGCTAAACATTTTTGAAAATTTAAAAATATAAATCTTTTTTTCCTGTTTTATGATGTCCATAGATAGTAGTCAAAACATTTGTAATCATTTTTTTCTCACGTGCACCATTCCTGTTATTTCTGTTTAAATATCAGTGGGTAGTTTTCTGCCCAATGGGCCAACAGATGTAGTCATAATCAAGCTTTTTTGTTAGATACTGAAATTTTGGTTTACTTTCACTTTCTGTCTGTGGCTGAACAGTTGTAGAGATGGCCATCGGTGCAGTTACCATTGATGGTTGCCATCAATGGTGATACTGCAATCAGCCATTGATAGTAACAAACTCTGTGATGGATGACCATCGATAGTTTTACCTATCAATGTCATGCATTGTCTGACTAACTGGCCTGTGGGTCAATCAGACCGAGGTTGAGAACCATCAAAAACAGGGGCATGGGGGTAGGATGGTCTGTCGCACAGTTTGAGGTTGAGAACCACTGTTCTAGAAGATAATAGCTAAAATCGGATTGGTTGCTATGGGCAATATCTCCACTTCTAAAAACCCACACTTTAGTAAATATGCCTCATGGTGTCTGACTAATATGTTGTTTTCTCTTGAATAATCAAGCAATAGAGTTGTAATGCATTATATTTAGATGTATTTATATCCATTATATTTCTGTTGTAGTATATACACTGTATGTATTTTTATTTATTTGTTTTTAAACAATATACATAATGTTGGTATGGTTATCAGATGGTTATGTATGGTCAATTTTAGTCGTTGTTTTTTTGCTTCTTTATTTATCAGATAGCAACAATTTGGATAAAGCTAAAGAATTAGCAAAGCGAGGACCATTTATTGATGCAGCAAATAAGCAGTTCTTACGATTTGGTGTATGTTCTCACAATTTGTCAATCGATGAGCAAATGATCCCTTATTTCGGTCGTCACTCATGTAAAATGTTCATTTGCCAGGAGCCTATCAGATTTGTATTTAAGGCCTGGTGTCTGTGTTCTGCAGATGGTTACTTCAGTGGCGTAAGTTTGTCCCAGTTGCCTGGAGGCAAGATCAATATTGGTGCCCCCTCCCCCACCCTCAAACACACAACCTTTTAAAAATTTTACATTATTTATATATTTTCTGGGTACTCTTTACCTAGAAGGGCGCCAGCGATGGAAATCGCGGTCGTCGTGGGTAAAAATCGCGGTCATCACGGTCATCGCGGGTAAATCGGGATGGCCGCGATGCCCGCGATGACCGCGATTTTCCCATAGGAAACAATGTAAAAAAGGCTGATTGACCGCGATTTGACTGTTAAATGCCTCAATGGACCCGATTTGGCCCTAGGAATCACTGTTAAATGGGCCACAGAGCCCAAATAAGCACAATTAACCCTTAAATGTCCCCCCCAATTTTTAACGCCACCCCACGATCCACGCGAACCCGAAGCGTGGCGAGCGCAGCGAGCCCGCGAGGGGCGGCGGTACGCGTCCTTCGACCTTTTCATGCCCTACTATCCACTAGGGCGTGGAGTGAGAATATAATAGTGTGGCGAGCGCAGCGAGCCACCGAGCCCGAAGCGTGGCGAGCCCCGCGAGGGGACGCGGATACCTTCACAGGTAGACGCGTCCCCTCGCGGGCTTCACAGGTGTCGGCGTCGCCACGGACACCTGTGAAGCCCGCGAGGGGACGCGTATAACTGTGAAGGTATCCGCGTCCCCTCGCGGGGCTCGCAGCGCTCGCCACGCTTCGGGCTCGGTGGCTCGCTGCGCTCGCCACACTATTATATTCTCACTCCACGCCCTAGTGGATAGTAGGGCATGAAAAGGTCGGAGGACGCGTACCGCCGCCCCTCGCGGGCTCGCTGCGCTCGCCACGCTTCGGGTTCGCGTGGAGGCGTTAAAAATTGGGGGGGACATTTAAGGGTTAATGGGCTCTGTGGCCCATTTAACATTGATTTCTATGGCCAAATCGGGTCCATTGAGCCATTTAACAGTAAAATCGGGTCCATCGCGCCTTTTAACATTGATTCCTATGGGAAATCGGGGGCATCGCGGGTACATTTATGGCCGGCCGCGACGCGACTGACACGATTTCCATGTTTAACATGGGTTTCAATGGGAAATCGCGGGCATCGCGTCGGTCGCGTCGCGGCCAGACATAAATGTACCCGCGATGCCCGCGACGGGCGCCCTTCTAGGTAAAGAGTACCATTTTCTGAAATATATATGGGACCTGCTTTGTTAAACGCACTGAGCGCAGCACAGCAGCGGCAGTCGGGGGGTTCCCCCTATCAGCGGCCCTGAATCCAGTGGCAGTAGTGACTACTACAATAATAAGGAGTTATACATTAGACCTTCCCCCTTGTGCTTGTCACTTTGTTACACAAACTGGTAGCGCTATTGAATATGTAAATATTTACTGTAAAACAAAATTAATCCAGCAAACACAGCTACTTCATGAGAATGTGCAGCGCGCCTGAGTCATCCAAATTATATTGGATTAAGACGTACATAATTATTTTTAATAATACATGCTTTTTCACCTGCTGCTGTCTGATAGATTGGCAGTGGGAAACATACCAGTTGCCACAAATGACAGCATTGGCAGCATTCACTACACAGTTTAGAACTGCACACATTGCAATTGCAATGTTTTCTTTTTTTTTTTTTTACTCAAATTCCAAATGAAATGTTATCAGTCTGGAAATACAGAGACTCGCTACACACTTTGTCACTCCTGTGTCACCTACAGTATATACAATTATCATATTAGCTAATTGCGTAGAAAATGATTATACGTGTTAATACAAAGATCAGAGGCTGCGGGACTGAAGGCATGCTATCACGGTAACCTATTGATTATGAGACATTGTAGAAATACACATTTATAAAACTGTATTTCTCAATTCAAACCACATTTTGCAGTAACTGCCAATTTTGTTATTTATACTGTGTGCACCAAGGGCACTGTCAATCCCTAAAGCTCTTATTCCTGCTGTTTGGGATGAAGGGAACTGTGGAGAATTCTGTGTAACAGCTGTATCATATTTGCTTTTATGGCTGCACAATGCTGCCTGTAGAAAACAAAATCATGCTGGTGCTCCATATTGGGAGCATAATGCAACGTGAAGACCTAGCTCAAATAGCTTCTCTGTATGACATGAGACACTACTTTCAGGGAAATAGAGGAGAGGGCCTGAGCCGGAGCAAGTCTACGGAACTGACTAGGTTGCTAGTGTGCAGGGGAACCTAACATACTGCTACAGGAGCAAGTTTATTTATCCAGAAATAGCGCCGACAAAGCTTCCGTTTGCTTTGCAGCATATATGTTTTTTTTGATTGCAGCCTATGGAAGTCTAAGCAGGAATCAGCTACTATAATTATTATTCATTATGGTTCTGTGCAATACATGTAGAAACTCTACTCACACCTTAATGTGCCTGTATACAGACAATGACATTGTTTGTACACAGACACATAAATGTGTGAAATAATTGAGACTCTGCAAAGAATGGGAATCAATCAGTAATGAATCAGGCCCAGGGGTTAAATTGAAGGTGGATCCAGGGCCGGCTCTACCACTAGGCAGATTTAGGCAGCTGCCTAGGGCGCCGGAATCTTTGGGGGCGCCACCATGTCTGCCTATCAAAAAATCAAGGCTGTCTCTGATGATCCATGTTCTACTTAATGCAGGTGGCTGCGGCATAACTTCTAAGACCTCACCTCCATACTTTCTCTTGAGGCATACTTCCCTACTTTGCTGCCCCAGCTTCCTTGTGCTCTGTTGTGTGTGTGGCAAAGGGGAGGGTGCTGGGGGCCTCCAGGGAAAGCACGGGACATGCCCACCTTCCTGAGGGGCTGGGAGGATCACTCAATTTTTGGGTGCCTCCCTGCCATTCCAGAATGTTAGGAAAGAATGCATTAAGGGATTGGAAAAGGGTTATTGGTGGCAGTATGAGGGGGGAGGGCGGCAGTAGGTTGAAGTGTTGCCTAGGGTGCTGAGAAGCCTTACACCGGCCCTGGGTGGATCTAGTAGTTCCACCTCCACCATGGCCCTGCACAGTAATTCCAACAGAAAAGCATGGCATGCCACCAAGATGATACAGGTGGCACTAGTGTCATTAATGAGCTGGAATCATCTCCCCCTCCGCAGGAGCTGATGACTCCTTGGTTCTCCGCCACCTGCGGTCCGCCTCTCCTGGTACTCAAGGGGAAATGAGTTCCACCGCCTCTCCAGGACCACTTTAAGCCCTGATCAGGCCCTTTATCTCTCTCTTTCCACTGCAGCACTCTGCATGGCTTAGCAAACCTCCCCCAGTGTCTACATCTAGGGGCATAAGAAATCGCACTGAAATGAATGTACTATTGAAACGCTGGCCCTTATTCTGGTTGACTCGCAAGCAATGTTCCCTCTATTTTTATGAAGGCTAAAGATTTTGGCTGTGCAACTTTGGAAGGAAATTAACATTTTTGTGCATCACTTCTATATAACTGGAAAATGACGTTCAGCATTTGTGTTAACTATACTTCAAATTTATATTAAACATTTAAATATTCAAAACACAGCACACAATGTAGTTAATGGGTGAAACACACATTAATTGAGTCCACAACTGCAAAAAGGGACCACTGCTGCTTTGTGCACTCTGTTGTAATGTCTGTGCGCACGCTCGTCAAGTTGTGTGCGCGCACACGCGCGCACAGCTTAGAGGGAACACTGCTCGCAAGGCTGTTACATTTGCAGCCTTGCAAGTCCCCCAGATGCCACCGGCTGCTCGCAGGTCCGCCCCCCCACCATCGCATGTTGGGTTCACCCGCATGGCTGAAAATGGATGTTTAACATAAACATTCATTCACAGCCTATGGGGAAACACCCACATCATTTGATGGTCGCCGACCATCGAATGATGTGGAAGGTACACGCATATCTCAGGTCACTTAGATTTTCGTGCACACTCGACAGGAACTGGGCGGGCAGCGGACATTCGCACCACTGGGCGATTTGCATGGGAACACCCAGCATTTTCATGAGAACCCCTGAGCGTTCCCATGGGCGAATCCCTTGGCCTGCCACCCCCACCCGCAGTCTTGGGTGCGTGTGCCCAGCAAACACTCGATTCGCTGTGGCCGCATGCACCCGTCACATGCACATGCGCAGAACTGCGCATACAGACAAAGGAAATATCAGTCCACCGAGCGAATGCATGGAGGACCGAATGACCAAGAATAACCCCCACTGTATATGGCAGAAGCCCTGGGCTGATTGCATTCGGAACACGTGCAGTGGCATGCAGATGCGTCCAACGGCGGCTATACTGCACATGTATCACTTATCAAATGTAGTTTGAAATTATATTCTATATGGAAGCTACATATAATACTATTTTTCCACTTTATGGAAAAGGTCACTAGCGAATTACCGAATACAATTTACAGGATAAATTGTGGTGTCAATCAGTTGTTTTCCTGGCTTTAGTTCAAACACTTCATTGAAGTATGAGAAAACAACTGTGAAATCCTGTTGTTCAGCCAGTAGTTATTGCTGATATATTATTAAATACCTTTCACGCAGTTTAGATGCATTTGTTATTAGCATGTTTTTTTTATTACATAAAAATGAAGTGTATCCAGCTGCGTGTTCATTTTTTTGGGATATGTGATTTTCTTTCAAAATGGTTCAAGCATTTATGTGTTTGGGGAAAAACAACAAATTCTCTCATGCGTTAAATTTATAGTAATAAACATACAATTGGACAGATCATAAAAATAACTAATTAAGGGAAAGGATCCAAACAGCAGGAACCTGATTTTTCATTGAGCCTTAAAGGGGATATCCTTAAAAACTTGAATACATTTGAAGAAATCTGGTAACAGGACTATTTTAGTTGTATAACTCTAACACCAATCACCAACCCCAGAGTGCATTAAGGGGCCCAATCAGACCTGCTCGTTGACCACCAAATTCGACCCCTTCTCTGATGGTGGGGGGCCGTGCATGTGCATAGGTGTTGATGCGCCTGTGCAGACCCCCACAGCGAGCACCTTTGGCAAATTTTTCCTTGCCCAGTCGCTAGGGGAGCGATGGGCACGACCTCGAATATGCATAAAATGGGGGTCACAATGATAGGCCACGCCCATTTAGCCAAGGCCATGCCCATCCACGGCATAGCCCTGCCCCTTTTTTCAGGTCCCGATTTGAGAAGATAGAAATTTGCAAGGCATGGGTATGTACACCTTGTTATAGTGATTATTACTTCTAGAGGCACATGACCAGGGGTTAAAAGGAGGGGGAGCGGGGTAGAACTGAGTTCTACCACCTCTAATGGTGAGGTGGAACATTTTAACCTCCACATTCGCCCTGCACAGTAATTCTCTTAGAAAAGCATTCTAGTTTGCGGGGGGGGGGGGGGGGGGGGGGGGGGGGGGGGGTGCCAAAAACCCTACTACTGGCCCTGTCTCTGCCTAATGGGGGGAGGGGGAGTAATTAGGTGGCATAGAGAGATTAGTTCCTCCACCTCTGCATGACCACTTTAAGCCCTGCACATGACCTCCACACAAAGGCTATTGTTTTTCTCTTCTTCCATTGCTATTCTTTAAAAACAAAACCCGTATACTGTCAATACAAACAGAAACAAAGCGCACTCTACAAAGCAACATGGACTTATTTTCCTATAACAACTGAATACCCAGAGTACATTTTTCCTAGTAGTCATCCATGAATTTCCCAATGGCTGTATTAGCATAATAGAATTTGAAACAGGGGAATTATCAAAAGATTTGAAAATGGTATATAATATGTGAGCACACTGGGAGATTCCTCACAACACCCTTAATTCTTTCCACAGAGATTCTGTAACTCTGATTATTTTAATAGAGTACATGCATCATCTGACACTCAGCAGTATGCTAAATTCATCCGACTGTATTCTCGCCGCGCATAAATAGATCCTTATCAGTAGCAATGGGTAGATCAATTCATAGTTCACCACGGGCTCATGATTTATGGTCTCACTTACACATCGGTCACAATGGAGGGTCAAAGTTGAGCATAGATACAATGGTATGTGATAAAAAATGTCATAATATTTATTAAGTGATATATTTGATGCTCGCATTACTTTCACAGTGATTTACAATAATGTAAGTCTCTTACTGGCATAGATTGCATTTCCGTATGGACAGGAGGAATGCAGCATGGACAGGAGGAATGCAGCAGAATGCTCCGGTCAACATTTAGAATACTTTTAGGTACTCTTTACCTAGAACGGCGCCCACGATTGAAATCGCGGGCATCGCGGGTAAAATCGCGGTAATCGCGGGCATCGCGGGTAAATCGCGGGTAAATCGCGGGTACATCAAAATCGGGTACCCGCGATTACCGCGATTTTCCCATAGAGAACAATGTTAAAAAGCCTGATTGACCGCGATTTTAGCGTTAAATGCCTCAATGCCCGCGATTTTCCCATAGGAATCAATGTTAAATGGGCTACAGAGCCCAAATAGCCCCAATTAACCCTTAAATGTCCCCCCAATTTTTGTACGCCACCCCACGATCCACGCCAACCCGAAGCGTGGCGAGCGCAGCGAACCCGCGAGGGGCGGCGGTACGCGTCCTACGACCTTTTCATTCCCCTACTATCCACGTCGGCGTGGAGTTGAGAATAGAATAGTGTGGCGAGCGCAGCGAGCCACCGAGCCCGAAGCGTGGCGAGCGCAGCGAGCCCCGCGAGGGGACGCGGATACCTTCACAGGTAAGCGCGTCCCCTCGCGGGCTTCACAGGTGTCCGCGTGGCCACGGACACCTGTGAAGCCCGCGAGGGGACGCGCTTACCTGTGAAGGTATCCGCGTCCCCTCGCGGGGCTCGCTGCGCTCGCCACGCTTCGGGCTCGGTGGCTCGCTGCGCTCGCCACACTCTTCTATTCTCAACTCCACGCCGACGTGGATAGTAGGGGAATGAAAAGGTCGTAGGACGCGTACCGCCGCCCCTTCGCGGGCTCGCTGCGCTCGCCACGCTTCGGGTTGGCGTGGATCGTGGGGTGGCGTTAAAAATTTGGGGGGACATTTCAGGGTTAATGGGCTCTGTAGCCCATTTAACATTGATTCCTATGGCCAAATCGGGTGGATTGAGGCATTTAACACTAAAATCGGGTCCATCGCGGCTTTTAACATTGTTCTCTATGGGAAATCGGGAGCATCGCGTCGCGGGCATCGCGGGTATGTTTATGGACGGCCGCGACGCGACCGACGCGATTTTTCAAGTTTAACATGGTTTTCAATGGGAAAATCGCGGGCATCGCGTCGGTCGCGTCGCGGGCAGGCATAAATGTACCCGCGATGCCCGCGACGGGCGCCGTTCTAGGTAAAGAGTACCTACTTTTACATAGATAAGTGTAGAGCGAATGTTCTAAGCCTACAGCAACCATCAGATTATTCTCTTTTCTTATACAGTCTAGAAAATGAATGCAGTGTGATTGCAGAACCTTTTCCTTTTTTTGCATAGTTACCAATGTACAGCCTTAGGGCTTGATTCAGATCCAGTTTCGCAGCGGCCGGCATTCAGTTAAGCCGCCACTGCGCTAGAGTGAAATCCCACCTTGCGAATCAATGTGCACGCTGTGCGCTTGGATTTGTACGGCTACACATCCATTCGCAGCCTTTCAAAAATGTCCACAACCCATCGTAACAGGCTCACCAACTAATGATTTTTACACTGGTCACAACTCATTGCAGGTGCTGCATGACCCAAGACTTACTCGGCAGTATGATGGATAAAGGCATAGCCGGCATGGAGCGGATGTCGCAAACACTCCCCTAAAATGTTCTTCTTCCCGTTACCCTTCGACTGGCATGGGTTTAGAAAAGGTTTCAGGACTTAGTCGCAGGATGGCCTCACGCATGCATACTGAGAACCATATGCATGCACAGTGTATCAATAATAAAGTCGTGAGTTCAGGGCTAAAGTGAGACCCTAGGGCAGGATGCTCTAACATCCTCCGCCACACAATGCCAGCATTTGTATTTTTAATAATCGCATATGCACTAACTTGTTATCATGGGGCATTTAGCTTCTATGACATAGCCATTGCTATGATTTTTATCAAACACTCTTCTCTGTCTACTAATAATGCTTACGTTTTTGCCTGTTGCGACAAAGGAAGAGGATATCCTCTTTCAAGAAATTTCTCAAACATGGTGTCTATATGAGTCACTGCTACTGATGTTACACTATTAAGCTGCCTATCTCTTAGAAATTGCGAATAGGTTAGACCCACTTGTAGGGGTTCAGGATGGAAGCTATTTTACAACAATATATTTTTGTGATCAGTCTCTTTGGTGAGCAAAGTTGTGGTCACTCGCTCCTGACCCATTCTTGATTATTGTAACATGCAGATATGATATATAAGCCTGGGAAGCTGCCGGGGAAGTTCAAAGGAAATCAGATGCAATATTACAGGTCAGATAAATCTCATAGTGTATGGGGGCCTTTACTGATGTGTATTGTAAATTTGATCAGGCAGTATTATGTGTTTTGATCAGTTCAACAGAAGATTGCTTTGGTACAGAACCGAAGATTAGGAGATCATCTATGATTCTCCTATAAAATGAGATCTGAGCTGTGAAGTTAGGATTTTGGAAAAACACAGATTCTTCATTTGCAAACATATATATATTTGCAAAAGATGGTGCGGTTGGGGATACCATTGCGCATCCACTAAACTTGTACAAAGAAATTTCCATCATAGAAGAAATAGTTGATGTTCAAAATCAGTGTAATAGTTCTATCACTAAAGACACATCTCGTACATAGAAGAACCATGTTACTGGTTGCAAAACTTCATTGTGAGAGATTGACATACATTATAGAAGCTATTTACATCCACTGAACATAACCAGGTGTCTTCTGTGATTGCTGGTAGAGCTTGTAGCTTATTGGTTATAAGGCGTATAGGGCTGTGTCCAAAATGAACCTTGGGTGGTCTTGAACACATGGTTGGAATAACCTATCTAAGTATGTGAATACTATAAAGTATTGATCATCTTAAAGCAGTAATAGGTTGACCAGGAGGTCAGCCTATTATTGCTTTGAATGCTAATGCTTTGAATTCATGCAATGTTTTTGTAAGTTTTTGTGCAAGCCAATGAACGTTGCACTTTGGGCCTTATTCTAGTTTACTCTTTCTGACAAAATTATTCTTAGATGGACAAAACCATGTGCACTGCAGGTGGGGCAGATGTAACTTGTGCAGAGAGAATTAGATTTGGGTGGGGTTTTACTTCAAAGTAAGATCTATATTGCAGTGTGAAAAAAAAGGGTGTTTGGCGCCTACCTGCAAACTCTAAATCAGCGCCCTCCCATATATAATAAAAGAGTGCACACTAGAGGCATGCACCACAAAAAAAGGAGTTGTGTTCTCACCCGTGTCAAAACATTTGTAGGGACAAATGATAACCTTGACAAAACTTTTACTTCACTAGATGATAAAACATATGAGGACAGATTTTATATCAAGGAGAGCTCTTCTTCCACCTTGCACTGTCCCGCTTCCTCTGACCACCACAGTAGGTGTAGTGGCCTTTAGGTCTCCCTTTTTTTTTTGAGTGAGTAGCTGTTTTTAAAGAGTATGCACCTGGATTTGCGGTGCTTTGGCTGTCAGTACACTTAGGTTTGACCGACTTTAGCCTGATTACAGCAAAACAATGGGTGTCCAAATTCTCAATATTAATTTCAATTCCACTGATACACTGTATAATGTTCATAGTCAGCCTCTACTTTTACAAGTGTTTTCTCACAAGGAATGTGTTCTCAAAGTACATCACAAAGCTCAATCTTATTCCCATTACACTGCATGTAGTGAAACTGATTCAAACTATACCACACATCAGTTTCCCTTATTCCCATTACAAAGCAAAGTAGAGTCCATTATTTATGTTATGTCAGGCCTTTATACACATTATGCCACACAGTAGTGCCCGTTATATAAAATGCTAATAGTAGTAGTGCCTTTTACACATAATGCCCACAGTAATACGTCTTACACATAATGCCAACAGTGATGCCACGTATACAAAATTTCCAGAGTAATGCAGGTTACACCTAATATCCACAGTATTGCCATCTACACATAATGCCAACAGTGATGCCACCTATACACAATTTCCAGAGTAATGCAGTTACACCTAATATCCACAGTATTGCCATCTACACATAATGCCCACAATAGTACCACTTACACATAATGCAGGTTACATATAATGCCCACAATAGTACCACTTACACATAATGCAGGTTACATATAATGCCTACAGTACAGTTTCTTACACATAATGCCTAGACCATAGGAAGGCAGGTTACAAATAATGCACACAATAATGACGCTTACTCATAATGCCCAGAGTAGTGCCCCATGCACAAAATGCACACAGTAATGCCACTTACACATAACGCAAACAGTAATGCTGCTTACAAATAATACCCACAGTAGTGCCACATACACATACTGCCATTAATAGTGCGATTACAAATAATAACCACAGTAGCGCCGCATATGCATAATGCCAACAATAGCGATGGTTACGCATAATGCCCAGACTAGCATTGCATACATAAAAGGCACACAGCAGTGGCACTTACGCGTAATGCCCAGAGTAGCGACAATTAAGCATAATGCCCACAGTAAAGACGCTTACGCATAATGCCCAGAGTAGGGACAGTTACACATAATGCCCAGAGTAGCACCCCATAGCCATGCCAACCATTGTATTGTTTGCATATAATGCCCAGAGTTGTGCCACCTCAATGCCCCTTCTATCTCTATAATATGCAAGTGTTTCTTCATAAACTTAATTTTGAGAGTGCCACTGCCAAGTCTGTGTTACTACAGATTGTGCCTCTCATGTAGGGGGAATGCCACAGTGTCTAGTATAGTGGCCCAACGTTCTGGCCCTGGGTAATTACCCTTTTATTTACAGTGGCACGTACCTTTGTTATACACACTGTAACACAACAGTGCCTGCCAGCATGGCCTCTCTATGTATACAGGCTCCTGCAGTGTGTCCCGCAATTCTGCGTCATCCTGCTTCATTAAAAAACTGGCCAACGGCACTTCCCCCTGCAGGCATGTGTGTGCGCAAGAGCGTCATTATGTCATCTGCCCTGCTTGACACTGGAAAAGGGAATCGCAAGGTCTCCTGAGTCTCGGCACTGTGACTCAACAAGGTCCGCCGGACAGGAGGCGGGCAGCGTCACTCAGCAGGACTGGGACATGTGGTCCTGCTGTGGGGAGCGCAGGCTGCGGCAGTCGGCAGCCCGGAGTATAGTACAGCTTGCTTTGCAGGCTGTGCTGAGCGGGTAGCGCCGGCCCTGAGGACAAGCTTGTAAGAGACGTTGGACAATCTTGAACAATAATTTACTCTTTTATAATGCAGAGTAAAAAAAAGTGTAATTTTATGTAAAAACTCAATAAAGTTATTTTAAAATAGATTTCCCCTGATTGTGTCTTTGTTTTATGAATGTATACTCTCAGACGGGGAAGAGGCTTTGAGGTCCAGCCAAACCAATGGGACCAGAATGGGTAATGGGAATTAATACCTTAGTTGGAGAGCAGAGAAAGCTATGTTATATACACTATGGGGGAAATTTACTAAGATGTGTATTCTACTTCACATGTGATGTTGCTATGGGCAACCAATCAGCATCTGATTAGTTGCCCATAGCAACATCACATGTGAAGTAGAATACATATCTTAGTAAATTTCCCTCTATGGCTCTTATTCAGATCTGATCGCAGTACAAATTTGTTCTCAAAATGGACAAAACCATGTGCACTGCAGGTGGGGCAGAGGTAACATGTGCAGAGAGAGTTAGATTTGTGTGAGTTATTTTGTTTCTCTAAATACTGGCTGCTTTATTTATTTTTACACTGCAATTTAGATTTCAGTTTCAACATACCCCATCCAAATCTAACTCTCTCTGCACATGGTACATCTGCCCCACCGTCGGTGCACATGGTTTTGTCCATTTTGAGAACAAATTTGAACTGCGATCAGATTTGAATAAGGGCTTTGGGCAAGTACCCCTACCGCATAGTTGGTTTGCTGTTTACTGCTGCTTCTATTGCTATCGCCTTGATAAAGGTCCGCAGCAGGACCGAAATGTTGGCAGGCTATCGTTTTGATTGGATTAAACTCTGGACTTATATTTTCATGAGAAGACTGGTGAGTGCTGTTTTTCCCTCTTTTGGGATTTCTGGGTATATATATATACATACATATTATATTATATGTATATATATACATTATACTGTATATGTACATTACATCTGGTTAGGATGAGGAATGTATATAGTCCGTGCATAGTACTGCAGTGTTAAACAATTACATTAAATGAATCAAACAGCATATTAGCACCATTTTTGGGTCACGCAGGACCCTGTCCTCAGGCTGCTGTATCCAAGGCCTGAGGACATCGCCGGTGAGCATGAATGTGTTGCAAAGTATTCTGAATTTAAATGAATATCTCTTTTAACTACTAATTGTTTCTAAAGTTAAGTCAACTGCAATATACAATACTTGTGAATATATCCAAAAAAACATGGAGACCTCTTCTATATTATACCTACAACCTTTTTCCAACATTGAGATTCTGTTCTGATTAATGTGTTCAATCATTGGCAAGTACCATAAACAATGAGCCCTTTGTGAATTATGAATTGAACTAAACGATTAATTAAATCCCTTCACACTGGAAGTTGATTCCACACTATTTTCAGTCCATGTGTGTAGAGCGGACGTGAAATATTTTGGATCAATGTGATTAACGATATGAACTGATGCTTTTGCATAACACTTAGCATCCAATTTCATTTTTTAAATGTTTTTTCCCCCCATAATATATTCAGTTTGTATACAATATATTTCCAAGCTGCAATGCTTTTACTGTCTTGAAAGCTGCTTCATTTTAGTGAATGTTCTCTCTCTCTCTCTAGGGTTTATGGATGAATCAGAATTCATCTCGTATAGACAACAGAATCAACATGAATCAACTTGAGCAATTCTCTTTGTAAAAATGGGGGGGAAAAGCATCTCTTCTCTGCACTATTATGTCTCCATTTGTAGGAAGTCTTTCATAACATTGTAGACGCATTGATCAAATATGCAACACTTGAAATATAATTTGTGAACAATAACACAAAGCAATATAAAAAACATGGCTTGGCATTTCAACAGCATTAGTGAGCTGCAAAGCACTTGTTGAAAAATAATTTGCATATAGTATTGTTCTCAAACAATGGTAGGGATTACAAGTAATATAATTCTTTTAGTTCATGGGGATGATTTAAAAGAACTTTGTATTTTTAATGCAATTTAATAGTTACACTAATGGTCGGTATTTATTTTATACACATGTCCCTTTTCCATGTAATGGACCGCTCAATCAGAGGCAGGGTTGAGGAGCTTGCCTCGCCATTTTTATGCCTGATGAAAAGCAATTAGCTGTCTGTCTCATTCTTTATACAATCCACCAAAAACACTTGTACATAAGCTGTGTATTTAAAAATGCACAAAAGTCATATAGGCAAGGTTTCAGACTGTTGCTAGATAAAACCATTAGGGTCTGATAGTACCCAAGTCAGCTAAGATGTTTGCAAACAACTTAAATAGTGTAGTAGTTTATAAATAGGCATAACCAAATTGCAAAACACAGTGTACATACATACATACATACATACATACAGTACATACACACAAAAAATCCAAGAAAAATGGCAGCACACAAAGGTGAAGTTTCAAAAATGTATTTAGTGCACCAAAGCAAAAACCAAAGTTTCGAGACTGGCAAGCCCCTTTGTCACCTTGACCCCGAAGCATTGTATTTTTGTTGATATATATATATATATATATATATATATATATATATATATATATATATATATATATATATATATGGATAGAGAACAGAAACAGTGTGCGCCACTATTGTATAGCTCCACCACCAAATATAAAGGAACTGTAATAATTACAGACAAATAACAATTCGATAATTTCATAAAAAAACTATTAAAAAACAATTTCATCTGTATGAAGTCAAAAATTCAGTTTAGTATGACAAAGAAAATATCCAACGCGTTTCGTCATAACGACTTCTTCCGGGGTAACTTTCCGGAAGCTGTTATACAGTGGATATAGAAATTCACTACAGGTATGTCACCTTCTGGCAATGGTAAAAATAGATGGACCTCTTGAAGATCCTAATACTGATGCATAATTAAAAGGCTTCAATTTCCATAAAAGTTCTTCTAAAATCAACTGGTCTTGAAGGGATTTTTCAAAAAAATTCCTCAAATGGAGTCAGAACAGGTAATTCTGTCCAGGGGCTGTCCTGTGGCCCGTGCCCTGTGCCCTGTGTTGTGATTTATTTAGCCCTGAGTCCTGTGTTGTGTGATTTAACTAACTCGGTGCTGCAGTGCTCACACACAGGGGCTGCAGTGCTGCTGAAAGTACACACTGTGTACAGGGGCTGCAGTGTCCATAATACAAGGGCTGTGCCCAGTGTGTCAGGGGCTGTGTCCATTGTCCAGGGGCTGTGTCCAGGGTGATGGGCTGTATCCAGTGTCCAGTGTAACGGCTGTGTCCAGTGTGGCGGCCTATATCCATTGTCCAGTGTGACGACATATATCCATTGACCAGTGTGACGACATATTTCTAGTGTCCAGTGTGACGACATATATCCAGTGTCCAGTGTGACGACATATATCCAGTGTCCAGTGTGACGACATATTTCTAATGTCCAGTATGACGACATATTTCTAGTGTCCAGTGTGACGACATATATCCAGTGTCCAGTGTGACAACATATATCCAGTGTCCAGTGTGACATATATCCATTGTCCAGTGTGATGACATATATCCAGTGTCCAGTGTGACAACATATATCCAGTGTCCAGTGTGACATATATTCATTGTGTGACGACATATATCCAGTGTCCAGTGTGACGGCATATATCCAGTGTCCAGTGTGATGGCATATATCCATTGTCCAGTGTGACGACATATATCCAGTGTCCAGTGTGACATATATCCATTGTGTGACGGCATATATCCATTGTCCAGTGTGACATATATCCATTGTGTGACGACATACATCCAGTGACCAGTGTGATGGCATATATCCATTGTCCAGTGTGACGACATATATCTAGTGTCCAGTGTAACGGGCTGTGTCCATAAGAATAATAATTAAAATTAATTAAAAAAAAACTAATTTTTGGAGGATGATAGAGGAGGAAATAGTGGGTGTTCAGCAACCTGATAGAAGTGCTGAAGCTGGTACCACCAATCAGATTAATGATGGCAAGGCCGATGGTCAAAGGCCTAGAGGCCATGTAAAAGCAAAGCAGAAATCTCATTTTACAATGGTCCATAAAAAAAATCTAAGACCCCTGCAGAGAAAAATAAAATTGGCAATATGCCGTTCACCACACGCAGTGGGAAGGAAAGGCTACGGCCTTGGCCTTTGTTTCTGACTGATGGTACAGCGTCTCAGAAGAATGATAATAGCCCTTCTGCTACTATTTCCAAAAAAAGAAGGAAAGTTTTTAAGACAAAGGTGGGTTCACAAATGTCACAAATCCCTGAGGAGAGTCTAAGTGTGTCCGCGGATGCCATATGTGAGCCGGACCTTTCAAATACTGTAAATGAAGAGGAGGTTCATTCCACCATTTGCGTGCCCTCTGCAAGTGTGTGCAAGAGCATCCACAGTCAAGATGCTGACCTGGTTATTGAGGATGCTTCTGAGGAATTGGATGAGGATGTGGATTCTGTTGATGTAGCTGACACACAGAGGGATGTTAATGATGACGATGTTGAGGATGATGTTGTGTGTTTAAAGGCACCAACGAAGACAGTTGTTGTCAGGGGTTTGAAGAAGCCCATTGCAATGCCTGGGCAAAAGACAAAAAAATCCACCTCGTATGTATGGAATTATTTCTACCCAAATCCGGACAACAACTGTCAAGCCGTGTGTAGCGTTTGTAAAGCTATTGTAAGTAGAGGTAAGGACGTGCAGCACCATGGGACCTCATCACTGTTACGTCATTTGCAGCGCATCCATCATAAGTTTTTGTCAAAAGAAACTGTGAACAAACATGTAGCAGCCTGCCCAGCGTCACCGTCCTGCTCCCCTTTCTCTGTTAGATCCAAGGGCCTGCAATCTCCTAAAACACCCAAGGACAATTTCATCTTGCACCTCTTTGTATTTTTTTGCCTCTTTGGAGCATTTTCTTCTTTTTTTTTTTAAATAATAATATCATCTTCTATAAAACCTGTTTGTGCAGGGCGCAAGCAAAATTTCATCTTGCACCTCTTCGTTGTTTTTTTTTGCCTCTTTGGAGCATTAACTTCTTTTTTGGATATGATGGATGAATGGTGGGAAGATCGGTGCTTCTCTCTCCACAGCATCTATTATAGATGCAAAGATGTCATTGGGGACATCATGATCTCATCTATAATTATCGTACTTCTTTTTGGATAAGATGTCCAGGATGGATGAATGGATGGCTGGGTGGGAGGGCCCAAGCAAAATTTCATCTTGCACCTCTTCGTATTTTTTTGCCTCTTTGGAGCATTTTTAAAAAAAATAATAATGACATCTCCTATAAAACTTGTTTGTGCAGGGCCAAAGCAAAATTTCATCTTGCACCTCTTCGTATTTTTTTGCCTCTTTGGAGCATTAACTTTTTTGGATACGATGGATGAATGGTGGGAAGATCAGTGCTTTTCTCTCCACATCATCGATTATAGATGAAAATATGTCATTGTGGACATCCATGATCTCCTCTATATCCTACTTATTTTTGGATAGGATGTCCAGGATGGATGAATGGATGGGTGGGTGGGAAGAAGGAGGCCCAACAGCTGGGGATGGTCATCCAATTAGACCGAGTGCGCAGCTTCGGGAGGGACACATGTGAACTTGTGAAGTGGTGAGGGAGGAAAGGGAACGCACGCCTAGCCAGTCATATTAAACGAATTAACCTTAGCGATAAATTGGGTGACAGATATCGCTGACTGATAGACCTCACAAGCTAGATAGGGGTCTATAGGGGTAGATAGGGATCTCCAACCCAGGGGTCCTAGAGAGGTGGAGGAACTCGTTCATGTTCCACCAATTACCCCCCTCCCCTCTACCCATTAGGTAATGGATTAAGAGGCGACTGGTAATGATCCCAAAGTTGACCAATCAGATTAAATTATTTAATAATCAATCAATCACACAATAACGCCAGATAGGAGTCTTATTGGATATTAAACTGATCAAAACAGATAAACACTTGCAGACAAAGTCAGTGCTGCACCAAACGTCCACTGCTCCTTGGCTGCACATGGTAAAAACAGTGCACAATCAAGCCACATAGGGGTCTTGGTACTTGTTTTAAGGTTCTAACAGAGGAGCGCAGCTACTAGTAAAACTAAGGGTGGGTGGGAGGGCCCAAAGAAAATTTGAACTTGCACATCTTTAGATTCTTTGCTCTTTTTTTGGGGGGTAGTTTATTAAACTGCCACCCTGTCTGCCCCTGCAGAGTTGCTCGGCTTCCAAGATGTGCCAGGTTGGAAGTGTAAGGTCCACATGTATGTGATGCCCATTGCTGTCGCCTACCTCAGTCATCCAGTTACCTCGGTATAAACTTTTGGCCCTACTACAGTAAATGAAAACAATTTTTTGAGCTGTGAAGTGATCAAAATTGACTAGAAATGAGTGGAAATTAATGTTAATATTAATGAGCTTAATATTACTTTAGGGGCAAAAACAGGCCGAAAATCACTTATTTTAGCAATTTTTAGCATTTTTCCCCAAAAAAATCCAGATCCAAAACCAAAACCCGCAAGGGTGGTTTTGCCAAAACCAATCCAGATCCAAAACCCGAAGGGAGATCCAGATCCAAAACCAAAACCAAAAAAAAGTGCCCGCCGCTCATCTTTAATATATATATACGTCCAAAGAGCACTCGCCAAATTTGTAAGAAAAAACGCTGTATTTATTTTTCAAAAAAATATATAGAAAAACATACCAAGGGTTTGCTGTAAGACCAAAAGATAAGCTTCAACGTTTCGATCCCAGCCGGGATCTTTGTCAAGGAAATAGCCAACATAGAACTGGTCTCCAAGGGAAAAAAGGGATAACACAGGTACTAGGTCAATCTGCTCCAGCCGTCAGTGACCTGACAGGGCAGCAAGTGCAGGTTCACAGACCTTTATAGATATATAGTAGATATATATATATATATATATATACATATATAAATATATATATATATATATATATATTGCAAAAAGAGTAGAAAAGACGCACCAATGAGCACAAAGTAACAGAATTTTACTGATCAAATAAAGCTCACGTACACAGGGGTTAAAAGTATAATGCTTGCCAGCCAGATCATAACACCATCCCAGCCCGGATACTCCTGTGGGGGATCACCGCTGCTCAGCTTCAGCCGCAGAGACCTCAGACCAAGACACCGCACCACTCACACAGGACCAGAGGGGAACGCCGGCTGGAACACAGGTGGAAGAAGGACGTCTCCAACGTCGGACCATAGAAGTAAAACCCAACTAGTTTTGTCACACAGAAGGACTTCGTCAGGGGGTGTGGTTACCTCAGGTGAGTATCAGGTATTTATACCCACATTTCCTTTGCAGGTGTTTGCAATCAATGATCAGCATAGCACTTAATTGGCAGCATTCCAGTCTAATACATACATTCACCAAATGCTTCAAAATACAAATATATCATAAAAAATACATCATAAAAATTACATATATATATACTTTTATACAGAAATCCGCAGAAAAGTATGCAGAAAAAAACACAAAAATCTATACAAAAAATACACTGCAAAGAAATCAGATAAAAAGCCGACATCAAACACATATGTGCGTCATTACTCAATAAAAAATACACATATATATATATATATATAAAACAGAAAAAGTACCTAATGCCGCGCCCTAATAGCCCAAAGCAGCACCCCTGAAGGTCCCCTGTTAGCTGGAACCCAGAACAGATAGAAATACAAAGAATCAGGGTGCGCTAAGGTAAATCATACAACTGGTAACGATTCAAAAGTACAAATATTTAATACAAACAATGCCAAACAATGGCTAAAAGTAAATATCATGCAAAGTTACACTATGATATCACAATTAGTTTTACAATCTGAGAAAAGGCCCAACGCGTTTCGTCACCAGCGTGACTTCATCGGGGGCGTTTTGATGTCTTGATTGAAAACTTGTGCGGAAAGCACTAAAAAATAATAATAAACATACAATAAAAATACTGATTTGTACTAAATCTGAGAAAAAGAGAGAGTTGGAGGAGGAGAGAAGGACAATGGAGAGAATGAACAATTGATAAGACATAGTTTGCATCAATGTGCAGCCCAAACTAATATTTAAATCATTAAAAATATTATTAAAAAACATAAAAAGCACAATGATTAATAAAAAGAAAAATCAACAATAGCGTATCTGTTGACATAAAGAATTATCCACCGATATTGAGACTATAAAGGACTTTTAAAATTGGTACCTTCTTGGAGCGATAAGTGTTAGAGTATCCCCAACAAGCAGTATTTGTCAGAACATCACAAATAAGAATTGTACAGATGCATATCTGAATAAAAAATATACATACAATGGAAAAGTTAGGGTTTACACAAAACCCACTAATTTGAACCGTCACCATCACCCTTGAAAATGTATGAATTCGAGGACTTACATATCGCAAAAACATTAAAAAATGTTGATGGAAATAGATACACAATGGCAAATCTCCAGAAATTCTGTATCTCCACACCTTATGTGAAGTGGTGTTAACATCAAGGGTCAACCAAACAACTTTGAAAATAAATCAAAGTGATTACATTCAGTATATATACAGACATAATCAATTATGAGACAGCAATTAACCAAAAAGGAGCAATAGTAGCCTCCCTAAAAAATTCAAAGCAAAATACTTACATAGTCCAAGATGGCCAAGGTGCTCACTCTAGTGTGTCCAAATGCTGAATGACAGCCAGAGAGAACCCAAGGCCATATATAGCACTACTCAGAAAAACGTCACTTCCTGTTTAAATTTTATTGGATGAAATCCCTATTGTCAATATATTATGAGTGTAGTGAATATTAAATAACTAAGTTTACCCCAGTTACTTAACTAAATAAGGGTTAGAGGGATATAATCTCCTAACAGAGTAAAAAACGAAAGGATCCTAGTGAACTGCACAGCGAATAACGCTATGCGTTCCAAATCGCCGCCATTTTGTTCATCTGGAACGCAAATGGGCGTCTGATGGGCGCCTGTATTACTCTCTTATTTGAAACATAAAATCATATCCTCAAGCATTTGGCATAATCGCGGTCCGATGTTGCTGATCTAAAGATCGGACTGCAGTTTACAGTAAAAAATAATGAAGAGCCGTCCGGAACGCCATGCGCTCCAAACGGACGCCATTTTAATACAGTGGAACGCAAACCGATGCTTCTGTATAATTACCGATACAGTCCCAATCATGGGATTATCTTAGTGCCGTCGGCAGCCCTACCTAGCTATCTAACTAAGCTCAGTTTACAATGGGTCGGTATGACCACAAATCCACGGGGATAAGATCAATATTTAATAAAGAACTACACGGACCGTTATGCGTTCCAAATGGACGCCATTTTATTTTCCTGGAACGCAAACAATGCGCTTCCATATAACAGCTGTCCAACTTAGCCCTACTAGTTCAAAGTTCATATAACTATCCGACTACCACTAAATTTGGGTTAGTAAGGGCGGAAGTAAGGTGAACAGGGAACTGTTCTGCCCACTTAACCTTTCTATGTGTGATTATTTATTTTTATATCATTTACTTATTTAGCTATCCCAAAAATATACATATCACTAAGATTAATATCCCTCAAATGGTTTTTTATTTTTATTCTTCATTTACTTATTTAGCTATCCCAAAATATGCATATCACTAAGATTAATATCCCTCAAATAGTTCGGCTACAGTAAAACGAAAAAATACGAAGTGTTAATAATAACTTACATTACTTATAACTACCCTTTATTTAAATGAATTAAATAAAATTCTAATGACTAATAATTGATAGTCCTATAAATTTAAATGACTAATGTATATTAATTAAATGGTATACTAGTGTTAAAAAGTGCATTAATTGAATAATATTCTAATAATAAATGGGGAATAATGAAGTGTGCTCCTTTATTATAATTATATGTGCATATATTTAAATGTGTGTCCAAACTATAATAAAAACCAAAAGAAGGTTTATACTATTTCTATTATTAATTATATTGTGAACTTTACACTAAAAACTGGTAATATAGTGACCATACTAATTCTCAAAAAAAAAAAAAAAAAAAAAAAAGTAATATGAAGAGGCAATATTTTTGCTTCTAACTTTGCTTCCCTTAATTAATTCCTGTCTCATTTACATCGAAATCTTCATAATGTATATCCATATTTATCAATAACAAATTCAGAATGATACCAGACAAAAAAAAAAGGAAAGAGAACTAAAGAAAGGCTACTATATCTACACCCTCATTGAGACCCTTTGGGGTAAGGGAATTAAGGGAGTAGATCCAGAAACTTTCCCTTTTGATCAGTTCCTGACCTCTGTTACCACCCCTTGGGTTTAATGGAACACGCTCCAAGATAGTGAATTTAAAATTTTCTTTGTTACTAGAGAGTTATGTTTCTCCAGATAATGTCTGGGCAAGCTATGTACTTTTACTTTGTTTTTTATATTACGCATATGTTCTTGTATCCTCAGCTTTGTTTGTCTAATGGTCTTCCCCACGTAGATTAGATTACAACTGCAAGTAATTCTATAAACTACGTGGTCAGAGTTGCAGGTCACTGCTTCCTTCAGTGTATATTCTCTGCCATTTTCCAAAGTGTGATGAAATGGTGCCCTTTCCAAGAATGGGCAACAAATACACTTATTGCATGGTAAGGTGCCTGGTCTTTTGTTTAGAAAATGAGACACTTTGGATGATAGAGCCGTGGGTTTCAATCTACTTGGTGCTAAGATGGATTTTAAATTTTTTGCACGTCGGTACACTAAATTTGGCCTTGAAGGTAATTGTTGGCCAAGAATTGGATCTCGTAGAAGGATGGGCCAATGTTTTTCAAGTACCTTTTTGATCTGATAGTTTTCACAGTTAAACTGTGTTACAAATGGTCTACTTTTAAACTCTTTTGGAGGCCTGGTTGTTCCATTTAAAAGTTCATCTTTTCCACGTGAGAATGCTTTCTCCCTTGCTTTTTCAACAAAATAAGCCTCATAGCCCCTTTCGATGAACCGATCAAATAGGAGTTGTGATTGAGATCCAAGTTCACTCTCATCACTGCAATTACGCCTAATTCTAAGGAATTGAGCGTATGGTACGCTATTTTTCCATGCCGGGAAATGGCAACTGGATGCCGGAATGAAACTGTTGGCATCAACAGTTTTGAAGTATGTGCGGGTAATTACTTCTGCATTTGCCCTTCCTTCTAATTCCAGGTCTAAAAATTCAATCTTCGTAGGGTTTGATTTAAATGTGAACTTCAAGTTGAAATCATTATCATGAATATAAGCCATGAAATCAGAGATGCTGGATTCGTCTCCACGCCAGATTAGCAGGAGATCGTCTATGTATCTTTTATACAAGATTATATTCTCTTCAAATCGAGATCCATAAACGAATTGTTCTTCCCAGGCCCGCATATGGAGGTTTGCATATGATGGAGCAAACTTCGTCCCCATAGCTGTGCCTTGCTGTTGAATAAAAAATTCACCATTAAATTCGAAAAAATTATGGTTTAAGATGAAATTAATACCATTAATAAGGAAAGAGATTTCTGAATCTGATTTTCCTGGATCACCACGTAAAATTCTTTCAACTGATTGTAGACCTTTGATGTGGGGAATAGAGGAATATAGCCCTTGCACATCTATAGTTAACCAGCAATACTCTGTGGACCAAATTTTACCTTTAAGTAATTGCAAAACCGAGGAACTGTCCTTTAAATGAGAAGTATTTTGTAAGACATACGGTTGTAATTTTAAATCGAGGTAATGAGAAAGATTGGAGGTTAATGAATTGACCCCTGCAATTATGGGGCGTCCCGGCGGTTGATTTTTATCTTTGTGTACCTTTGGAATATGGTACAAGATAGGAAGTACAGGATGTTTCACGTTGATATGATCAAACTCTTCCTTGCGCAATACTCCATTTTGTAAACCGGAGATCAAAAGGGTTTCCAGCTCACCCTGAAAGGTCATAGTCGGATTCTCAGAGATTTTCTTATAGGTGGCTTCGTCTCCTAAGATTTTATTCGCTTCAGTTAGATAGTCAGCTTTATTCTGAAGAACGACTGCTCCACCTTTGTCCGCACATTTTATGATGGTATTTTCATCTTTCATTAGGGTTTTAAGGGCTTTGTTTTCTGAAGGGTTCAAATTTTTAACTTGATGTTTTTTAGGTTTGATGGACCTAAAATCTTCTCGAACTGCTTCATAAAAGATGTTGAGGTGACTTCCTCTTGATTCAACCGGATAAAAATGGGAAACCGGGGCCACCAATGGTTTATCAACAATTTCTTTAATTTCATTCGATTGATTTTTTAGAAAGTGTCGCTGCACCGTGAGGTTTCTAATGTATTTATTGAGGTCTATAAACAAATTAAAATGATTAATATGACCATCTGGAGCGAACTTAAGGCCTTTGTCTAATAGCGAGCTCTCTTCTGTAGATAGCTCCTTCGTTGTATTGTTAATGATTCCTGTCCCTGAGAAGGCAGTACTGATGGTCCTTTTTTCTTCTTTGGGGATTCGTTTGCTCCCTCTGCATCCTCTAAATCTCCATTTAGTCTGCGTTTGAGACCGTGTGGTGAATCCAAGCGAGGGTACAGTTCTTCCCTTACAGTACGATGGGGGGGACCGGAGTCTTGTTCCACATCTAAAAAATGTTGTTGTTGTTGGTTTCTGTAAGGGGATGGGGACCTGTACCTATCACCTCGATGGTGTTGGTGATGATCTTGATAGGAAGGTATTCGGTTCCTAAACGTTCTTCTTGGATAATGATTATCTCTTTGGTCTCTAGAATATTGTCTCCTAGGTCTTTCGTTATATCTCTCGGAGAATTTATGACTATACTGGGTATTGTGATGGTTTTGGGGTCGATAAGGAACCCCATTCCTTTCTCTGAAAGAATCCCACCTGGGTTTATCCCAGATTAGATTGTTATTTGTGGGACGGAATCTTCTAGACGATGGGTCTAAGTTCCTATTTTCGTTAGGCCAGATATGTATGTGGCCATTATTATAATCACGTTTATCTCGTATAAACTTTTTTTGTTTACGTTGGATAATTTCTTTTTCCAGGGTGTCCAATTTTGTTTGTAAATCTGCTATATCCCTCTTAAATTCCTCACTTGAGTCGAATTTAGCTAATAGGCCTTCTATTTTACCCATCTCACTTTCTAGTGTAATTAACTCATTCTTTCTTTCGCTAACCAATGCTGTTATTAGTTTAGCTGAACATTCGTCCAAAATTGAATTCCATGTCTTTAAAAAGACTGGATTATCAATGCCATACGTTGGAGTTTTTTGTAGACGTAGGCCCCTTGGAATCCTATTAACCTCGAGATACTTTTCTAACGTAACTATATCGTACCATCCTTTAAGTTCTCTTACAGCTAACTTCTCTAAGGCATTTAGATGCACAAAATAATCCTCTCCTTCGTCCTCCATATCGAATTCCAACTCTTCATCCTCAAAGATATTTTTTGCATTGTAATTCCTTTTGGATCTGTCTTTAAACAGTGGCATGGTGGGGCAGCAGTAATAGGTGGCTAACAGAAGATAGACACAAAACAGAAAAAGTACCTAATGCCGCGCCCTAATAGCCCAAAGCAGCACCCCTGAAGGTCCCCTGTTAGCTGGAACCCAGAACAGATAGAAATACAAAGAATCAGGGTGCGCTAAGGTAAATCATACAACTGGTAACGATTCAAAAGTACAAATATTTAATACAAACAATGCCAAACAATGGCTAAAAGTAAATATCATGCAAAGTTACACTATGATATCACAATTAGTTTTACAATCTGAGAAAAGGCCCAACGCGTTTCGTCACCAGCGTGACTTCATCAGGGGCGTTTTGATGTCTTGATTGAAAACTTGTGCGGAAAGCACTAAAAAATAATAATAAACATACAATAAAAATACTGATTTGTACTAAATCTGAGAAAAAGAGAGAGTTGGAGGAGGAGAGAAGGACAATGGAGAGAATGAACAATTGATAAGACATAGTTTGCATCAATGTGCAGCCCAAACTAATATTTAAATCATTAAAAATATTATTAAAAAAACATAAAAAGCACAATGATTAATAAAAAGAAAAAGCAACAATAGCGTATCTGTTGACATAAAGAATTATCCACCGATATTGAGACTATAAAGGACTTTTAAAATTGGTACCTTCTTGGAGCGATAAGTGTTAGAGTATCCCCAACAAGCGGTATTTGTCAGAACATCACAAATAAGAATTGTACAGATGCATATCTGAATAAAAAATATACATACAATGGAAAAGTTAGGGTTTACACAAAACCCACTAATTTGAACCGTCACCATCACCCTTGAAAATGTATGAATTCGAGGACATATCGCAAAAACATTCAAAAAATGTTGATGGAAATAGATACACAATGGCAAATCTCCAGAAATTCTGTATCTCCACACCTTATGTGAAGTGGTGTTAACATCAAGGGTCAACCAAACAACTTTTAAAATAAATCAAAGTGATTCCATTCAGTATATATACAGACATAATCAATTATGAGACAGCAATTAACCAAAAAGGAGCAATAGTAGCCTCCCTAAAAAATTCAAAGCAAAATACTTACATAGTCCAAGATGGCCAAGGTGCTCACTCTAGTGTGTCCAAATGCTGAATGACAGCCAGAGAGAACCCAAGGCCATATATAGCACTACTCAGAAAAACGTCACTTCCTGTTTAAATTTTATTGGATGAAATCCCTATTGTCAATATATTATGAGTGTATTTCAGCATTTGGACACACTAGAGTGAGCACCTTGGCCATCTTGGACTATGTAAGTATTTTGCTTTGAATTTTTTAGGGAGGCTACTATTGCTCCTTTTTGGTTAATTGCTGTCTCATAATTGATTATGTCTGTATATATACTGAATGGAATCACTTTGATTTATTTTAAAAGTTGTTTGGTTGACCCTTGATGTTAACACCACTTCACATAAGGTGTGGAGATACAGAATTTCTGGAGATTTGCCATTGTGTATCTATTTCCATCAACATTTTTTGAATGTTTTTGCGATATGTAAGTCCTCAAATTCATACATTTTCAAGGGTGATGGTGACGGTTCAAATTAGTGGGTTTTGTGTAAACCCTAACTTTTCCATTGTATGTATATTTTTTATTCAGATATGCATCTGTACAATTCTTATTTGTGATGTTCTGACAAATACCGCTTGTTGGGGATACTCTAACACTTATCGCTCCAAGAAGGTACCAATTTTAAAAGTCCTTTATAGTCTCAATATCGGTGGATAATTCTTTATGTCAACAGATACGCTATTGTTGATTTTTCTTTTTATTAATCATTGTGCTTTTTATGTTTTTTAATAATATTTTTAATGATTTAAATATTAGTTTGGGCTGCACATTGATGCAAACTATGTCTTATCAATTGTTCATTCTCTCCATTGTCCTTCTCTCCTCCTCCAACTCTCTCTTTTTCTCAGATTTAGTACAAATCAGTATTTTTATTGTATGTTTATTATTATTTTTTAGTGCTTTCCGCACAAGTTTTCAATCAAGACATCAAAACGCCCCTGATGAAGTCACGCTGGTGACGAAACGCGTTGGGCCTTTTCTCAGATTGTAAAACTAATTGTGATATCATAGTGTAACTTTGCATGATATTTACTTTTAGCCATTGTTTGGCATTGTTTGTATTAAATATTTGTACTTTTGAATCGTTACCAGTTGTATGATTTACCTTAGCGCACCCTGATTCTTTGTACATATATATATATATATATATATATATATACATATATATACACACATATATTAAAAATACATACATATAAATAACACGAATCTATAAAAAACATATATATCTATATAAAGTGCCAATATGCATAATAGCAGCAGTTAATAGAACAAGTATCATAATGCACATATGATTTAATGAAATATCGGCTCCAATCTGTAACGAGAAAAACAATTAATACATGGACAATAAACATATATATGTTATATCTAAAAAAATCTATAATAATGAGAAACAGGAGAGTAACAATACATATTTAATTCCGTTAGATATAGATAGTTATTAATAAACAATATCCGTTTTTGGACACCACAAAATGCACAGTCAGACATGCGGTCAAAACCTCCCTCTATCGGCCAAGGGTACAGAGCACAGCTCAACAGTGTAACCTCCACCAAGAGAGGTCGACACACTCATGTCGACTATTGCAAAAAGGAGGTGATGTCACAACCTTCGTTTAAACCTTGCGGGGATAGCGTGCTAAGGGTGTAAATCCAGAAGGTTTCCCTTCTACTAAGTTTTTTCAGAACATCTCCTCCACGTTCATTCAAAGTTACATGTTCAATTGCCTTGAAAGTAAAATTATCCAAATTAGATTCACAACATGATATAAAATGACGTGGTACACTATGTAATATATTTTTGTTCTTAATACTTCTAGCATGCTCCAAGATACGTAATTTCAGTTGTCTTTTGGTTTTACCAACATAACGTTTTCCGCACTTACATTCTAACAGATATATCACACTGGTAGTTATACAACTCATATGGCTTTTTATCTCAAACATTTTACTTTTATCATGACCGTAGAATCTTGTTCTCTCTCTACTTGCATGACGACAAATCTTGCACTTATTGCAAGGAAAGAAACCATTAGTACGGCTCAACCAATTTGAGTCATTATCCACTTTTAGATTGCTAGGAGCTAGAATAGATTTTAAAGTATTCGCCCTCTTGAAGACCACCTGTGGTTTCTCAGGAATAACGGTCCTCAGGAGTGGATCAAGACGCAAAATGTCCCAATGTTTGTTAAGTATATTTTTAATTTGACCACCAAAAGAGTTGTATGAGGTCACAAAAGGCACAAAAATCTCAGTGTCGTCCTTGATTTTAGTTTTATACTGTAAGAGATCATTTCTGTTAAGATTCCTAGCTCTGTTCTTACATTTCTCAACCAGGGAATCAGGGTAATGCTTCTCAGCAAATCTCTTATCAAAAATCTTGGATTGTTCATCAAACATATTTTCAGAACTACAATTCTTCCTCACTCTCATATATTGAGAATACGGCACATTGTCTAACCAGCCTCGATAGTGACAACTGTGATAGTCGACATAGCTATTGCTGTCAACCGTTTTTAGAAATGGATATGACATAATTTTAGAGACCTCTGGCCATTCTCCCGTATCTAAAACCAGATCCAGAAACTCAATATATATATACAGTATATAGAGAGAGATTTTAGATAGTGTGGCGAGCCCGAAGCGTATACAAGCCTGAAGCGTGAGCCCCGCGAGGGGACCCGGAATACATGTAAAGTAATCCGTGTGTGCTCGCCACGCTTCGGGTTCAGTGGCTCGCTGCGCTCGCCACACTATCTAAGATCAACTCCACGTCGACGTGGATAGTGGGGGTATGAAAAGGTCGGAGGACGCGTACCGCCGCCCCCCGTGGACTCGCTGCGCTCGCCTCGCTTCGGGTTGGCGTTGATAGTGGGGGTGGCGTTGACAATGGGGGTGCATTTAACATTGAAGGCACCCATCAGGGTGCTTGTACAATTAAAAATCGAATCACATCGCATGCATCGCATGCTGCTATATTGCATGCGATGCGATTGTATAAGATGTACTATGATCAAAATATTGGGCGCCGTGCTAGGAAACAAGTACCGATTTGTATTCTGTGTATCCTGATGACAAATGCACGCCATTTGAAACGTTGATAACACAACTCTGTGTTGGAGTGATATTTTCTGAGTGCCGCACCTATGCTGAGCGACCATTTTGCCCGCAATTGGAGTGTGCACTGGCTTTTAGCCCCCTTATGATCACAAACTCCTGCGACCAGCTGATTCCCTCTGCAGCTCCCCCAGCAAAGGTTCCCTTTCATCAGTGAACATCTCTAGTCACTGATGAAAGGAGACACTGAGCAATAGATTGCTCACCAATATATCACCCCCGTGTGTACACAGCTAAGGCCCTTATTCAGATCTGATCACATGGCAAGTTTGTTCTCAAAATGGGCAAAACCAGGTGCACTGCAGGTGGGGCAGATGTAACATGCGCAGAGAGAGTTAAATTTGGGTGGGGTGTGTTGAAACTAAAATCTAAATTGCAGTCTAAAAATAATGCAGCCAGTATTTAGCCTGCACAGAAACAAAATAACTCCCCCAAATCTAACTCTCTATACATGCTACATCGGCCCCACCTGCATACCCTTTTTTTACTTGTATACACTACAAACCAGTTTTCTTTTTACACTAGATTTTAATAATGCTTTTATCTGGGATTCTTCAAAGACTGTGGGTGAGCTGGGTAATTGGACCTTTAGCTTTGGTAAGTTGACCTCTTCATTCAATTAAGAAAAGGACTTAAGGGGGTGTGGCCTGACGGGACTCGAGAGAGAGGACGCTACTTACAGAGCTCCTTATCTAAACCCGCTAAATTTACTATTCCCACTGCCTTAATCCCCATCCCTGCCACCCTTACCAGCACACCATCCTCCTACCTGCACCCCGGTACTGGTGGGCTTGAGCTGCGGAGCCGGGGAGCGCTTAACAGCGTTCCTGCGGGTTGCGGCCTTCCCACTGTCCTGAAGCCGGGGCCTCGATTTTGGTGCTCCCCCGCCACGTCCGCCCGACGAAACGGAGCATCCCCCGCCACCGCTGATCTACAGAGCTGCCTGGGCATAGGCACACACAGCCGGCGCCCCCTGCAGCTATCGCCGACGAGGCCAGACAGGCACTGATCGGCTCCAGAAGGCCTGTATTACAGCCGGAGCCGGGGACTCGCCTGAAGAGCCCAGCCGCAATCGGAGCTCCGTGGCGTGGAGCGCGCACCATCCCACTCGCGCTGGTACCTGGAGACTGCCCTCAGCCCCCCCACACAGCCGAAGGTGCCCTCCCCAGGCTCAGGAGCCAGCTACCTACAGAGGCACTACACCAGGTGAGGGAGAAGGCTTCCCTGTTTCATTGCAGGGACGGCGGCCATCTTTTTGGTGGTAAAAATCCCTTGCTCTCTCTCCCCTCAATATCCACCACCTCCTGCACTGCTGCTGCTGCACTCAGACACAGCAAACCTGGGTGGCCCACAGCTGCACAACCACCTAGTTAGCACTGGCCCTGCCAAAACACCATAAAACGAATAAATTCAACTTATAAAAAAAAAAAAAAAAAAAAAAAAAAAAATATATATATATATATAAAATATAAAAAAAAAAAATTATATTAAAAAATATAAAAAATATATATATATATAACTATCCTGTTGCATCCTGCACACCTAGAGGCCACCCCAATTGCAGAACCCCCATCTGAACTCCTCCTATTGAATACGACCTCTGTCATCTTCACAGTCCCGGCAATGTAGCCTAGATGAAGTCCTCCCACCACCCATGGGTATGATGCATATAGGATACTTTTAATCCAATAGATACTGTGCTTTAGCCTTCGGCCCTACCAACCTATTCAACACCAGCCTGAGTGTGTGAGATACGATCATGCCACCCAAGAAACCCAGAGGGGTCCTCCCTCCTAGAGTGACCTTCCCTACTCAGAAAACTTCCACTGTGTCCAATGCTGTGTCAGAGAACTCTCCAAGCCAGCCGTCCAAGACAACAGCCCTCCACCCCTCCCCATCAGCCTCAGGGTTTGATCCTGAATCAGATGCCCCCCTCACCGTGAAAACACTCTACCAAGCACTGGCTACCCTCAAATCTGAACTATCACAGGACTTCACGTCTGCACTCCGTGAGGTCAAATCAGATGTAAGAGCCATTGGAGAGCGCACTGACCATCTGGAAAAAAAGCTGGAAGAACTTGTCTCTTCCCATAATGATCTCATCACGGCTCATGACCAACAGCAAAATGACCTTGATGCTTTCAAAGACAAGATGGCTGACATGGAGGACCGCTCCAGGCGAAATAATATTAAGATCCGTGGGATCCCCGACTCGGTAGCGAACGCTGAGCTGGAGGGTTATGCTCTCTCGCTATTCCACAGACTCCTCCCCGACTTGGATCGTAGAGATCTTATGATCGACAGAATCCATCGACTGCCAAGACCCCGCTCTATTGCTACCTCACTTCCCAGAGACACCCTCCTCAGGGTGCACTTCTACACGACGAAGGAACGCATCTTGAGGGCAGCAAGGGAAGCAGCTGGATCGGATACTCTTGGAGGTCTTCAAATATTCCCAGATTTCTCCGCTCTCACGCTCGCCAAGAGAAGAGCCTTATTCCCCATCACATCAGCTCTACGATCTCAAGAAATCCCATACAAATGGGGTTTCCCTGTCAAGCTAATTATCTCCCACGATGGATCGACCCATACAGTCACCTCGCTGGACGAGGGAGTAAGGCTCCTTCTGGATTGGGACGTCTCGGTGGACCCCCTACCGGAGTAAAAAAGAAGCATTCAGTCCAACCAGAATGGGCGGTCACTTGATCGGTCCCCCTGACTAATGTTGTTTATTGCAGTTAAGTTGGACTACAAATTGCTGGGACGTTCTCCTGGCGGTGCGGATCCCCTCGTCGGGATCTTTGGTCTATGTAAGTGAATGGTATTCCCAGCTCGGTTGGCTGGAGGCCTTTAATACTATATTGTAGACCATGTTTACATGTTGAATATCTCTTGAATTTTTTTATTTCTCTGAAGTGTTTTTTTATCATACTCTCTATAGGCTATATTATGGTATGTTTATGTATCCTAATTCTTGTTAGTTTACTATACTTCCCATGGGTGGTGGCGCGATACCACATGCCACCCCCCTATTCAGCACTACTGCAAGTTACCCCTCCCCCTGCAGTAGTCACTCCGTCCCGATATACTGGGATGTTTTGGTTTTTCTCACCCCCCCTAACTCTATCCCTCTTATTACCCTCCCTTTGGTCACTGGTCACCTTAGGCAGCTTAGTGTTACAATATGACGCCTCCTCAGCCCCCAATTACTACCTGGGTTTAACACATCTTTCCATAGCACTGTCTCGAACTCCCAATGACTCAGATACTCTCTCTTAATGTGAAAGGGCTGAATTCCCCTAACAAAAGGCGAATAGCATTGAACTTCTTTGCAAAACAGAGAGCAGGCATTGTCGCCCTTCAGGAGACCCATTTTTCTTCTTTAAAACCTCCCTTACTTAAAGATAAACAATACCCTGTTGGTTTCTTTGCCAACGGCCCCTTTAAAAGGAACGGAGTAGCAATATTATTTAATGCGTCTCTGACTTTTTCACTACATTCCCAAGTCGCAGATAAAAATGGTCGCTACCTTATCCTAACGGGATCCCTTGACGATAAAGAAGTTACCTTAGTCTCCGTTTATGCCCCAAACTCTAATCAGTTGCCCTTCCTTCGTAAACTCTTTAATGAAGTCCAGAAAGTCCGTAAAGGCCAACTCCTTCTTCTGGGTGATTTCAACCTAGTGTTAGACCCTAAACTGGATAAATCTCTTAACTCCCCCTCATCCATATCCTCTCATCTCAAATCCACTTCATTAGAATTTCGTAATCTTCTTACAGAATTTGACATATACGACATTTGGCGGGTACATAACCCCTCTGGGAGGGAATACACGTACCATTCCCCAGTACATAATTCCTATTCCCGTATTGATTATATCTTATCCGATAAATGGACGCTCCAGCAGGCCAAGACCAGTGATATTCTCCCCATTACTTGGTCGGACAATGCCCCGATCACCATTCGTTGGAATTTCCTGAATCACCCTCCCCATAACCGCCCCTGGAGACTACCCCCCCATTTACTGACCGACCCGACGTCTAAGAAATTGATAGAAGACTCTATGATACAATTCCAACAATTCAATACCCCCCCATGACACCTCTATACTAAATCATTGGTGTGCTATGAAGGCGGTTACTAGAGGTGTTGCCATTCAGGCAAGTTCTAGGCTAAAGAAAGCACATCAACAAAAAGTTGCAGATCTTGAGTCCTCCATAAAAGATCTAGAGAACCTGAACAAAAAAAACCCCTCTAAACAGCTCAGAAAACAACTTACTGAGACTAGAGCCCAACTCAATAAACTCCTCCTCACACGAGCACAGGCCGCCCTGAACAGACTCAGACAGAAGTTCTACCTAGTAGGAAACAGAGCTGGGAAAATGTTAGCCTGCAAACTCCGCACCCAACAAACTCGAAACAGAATACAATACATCAAAACACCTACTAACAAGAAACTCTCTAACCCCTCTGACATTTCTAACCAATTTGCTGCCTTCTATTCGCAACTTTACAATCTCTCTACAGATACCACCACTCCTCAACCCACCCTTCTTACTATTAACTCCTTTCTAGCTGATCTGAACCTACCCTCCATAACACATGATCAGTTAGAGACCCTAAATGCCCCATGGACACTATCCGAAATCGAAGAGACCATTAAATCGCTTCCCAGAAACAAGGCCCCAGGTCCAGATGGGTTCACCAATGATTTTTACGCCCTATTCCAAACCCTACTCGCTCCCACTCTTCTGGAGGTATTCAACGAGATCGTAACTAATGGTAATATCCCAGCGGAAATGCTGGTGGCTCAAATTGTTACCATTCCTAAACCAGGGAAAGACCCTTCCTCCTGTCAAAATTATCGCCCCATATCTCTACTGAATGGAGACATTAAAATTTACGCTAAATTGGTTGCCTCCCGCTTGAATACTCTCCTCCCCTCCCTGATCCATCCGGATCAGGTGGGATTCGTCCCTGGAAGGCAGGCATCTGATAACACCCGTAAAGTATTTGACTTACTCGATTCACTCCGGAAAGATCAGGGCCTCCTTCTGTTATCACTCGATGCGGAGAAGGCCTTTGATCGCCTTAATTGGATTTATATGCGAGAAGTTCTCCTTAAATTTGGCCTACGAGATAGGATCCTCTCAGCGATACTAGCTCTCTATAGTTGCCCATCCGCCAGAGTTTATAGCAACGGGTTCCTCTCCAACCCTTTCTCGATTCACAACGGGACTCGTCAAGGCTGCCCATTATCCCCTTTGATCTTTGTGCTATCAATAGAGCCACTAGCAGCCAAAATACGAGCAGAAGCTAACTTCCCCGGGATGTCACTAGGCTCAACTCCGCATAAACTCTGCATGTTTGCAGACGATGTTCTTCTGCTGGTCTCTGATCCATTAGTATCTCTTCCTTATTCACATAAAATATTAGACTCATATTCCCTGGCGTCCTACTACAAGTTAAATACTTCCAAGACTGATGCACTTCCTATAAATCTAGACCGCGTTATAGGTACATTACGCTCCACATATCATTACAATTGGCAAACATCTAAAATTCGATACTTAGGCGTCCAAATCCCTCCCTCTTCCCCATCAACCTTTGAGGTTAACATTCCTGACCTTCTAAACTCGATCACTAATCTATCAAAATCCTGGGTCAATTATGATATCTCCTGGTTGGGACGAATAGCAGCCTTCAAAATGTCCTTGCTCCCCAAACTCATGTTCCTCTTCCGTACTATCCCTTACTCCCTCCCGAAGAAATATCTAGACAAAGCCAATTCTATTATGACAACTTACATCTGGGCATCTCGCCCCCCTAGATTGGCTAGAACCAAAATGTGTATGTCCAAACAACACGGTGGCATCAATCTACCCAATTTAGCACTATACCGCGACGCGGCCCTACTAGCCCAACTGGGACACTTTTTCCCTCACCCCTCTAGAACGAGTTGGGTAGAGATAGAGGAATCGACCTGTCCTAAATTCCCCTTATGCGACCTGTTTTGGATACCCCCTAATTTACGACCCAACACCTCTAAGCTCCTCCCTTCCACCCGAGCTTCCCTGGCCATATGGGACAAACTGACCAGCGCTATCTCTAAGGACTTCCATAACTTACCGTTAATCTCCCTCTATACGGTGGCCCGCATCCTCCCCAACCTCAATGCGCCCAAATGGATTAAACTGGGTATTAATAGACTAGGTGACCTCCTGGACGGCCCCCTCCTAAGACCCTTTACAGATCTACAGCAGAGTTTCTCTATTCCGGACTCAGATATCCTGCAATATTACCAGATTAGACATTGGTGGACGAGCCTCTCTACCCCCTCTGTTACACTATCACCTACTCTTCTGCGGTTAGTTAATAGACTTCTTGGGGGGGTACGTAAAGGAGAGATCTCGTTCTGGTACAGAACCCTAGTAGAACTGATACCCTCTCCTAAGACTAAAGCACAAATTAGATGGGAATCTGACATAGGCCAAACCCTGCAGGAATCCCAATGGGAAAAAATCTTTACCTCTTCGTATAAAATGTCTAGATGTCTAAACCATTCCGAAATGCACATTAAACTACTCCATAGACTATACCTCACACCAGACAAGTTACACTCAATTTGGCCGTCATCCTCAAAATTCTGCTGGAGATTGTGTGGGGAGGTGGGCCATCAGTTCCATATGTTTTGGTCTTGCCCTAGAATTAAGACTTACTGGGAAGCAGTATTCGACCTAATCAACAAGGTGCTGGGCACACTCCTCCTACCTTCCCCACTCATAGCCCTTTTAAATTATTTTCCCAACACAGTTCCCTCCCATCTCCACTATGTACTAGGCCACATATGTATTGCAGCTCGAGCTGCGCTAGCTCAGGCTTGGAAGCAGTCTACGCCTCCCTCTCACCTTAGAGTTGTGCAGAAAACCCACACGAATTTCCTAATGGAGACAGACGCTCCCCTAGACCTTCCCTCTCCACCCCCCTCTTCAATTCGATGGAACCCCTGGAGAGAGTTCCTAAATACGAAAGAAGGCGCTGAGCTTATAAAGCACAGTATAAGTGACTCTTCACAAACCTCCACCTCCGCACCCTAGTGAGCGAAAGTTGTCCCTTTACCTATCCTAGGATCTCTTATCATGACTCATGCCTGTTACCTCTCTGTCATATACTGTTGTACTGCACTGTAAAGCCTGTATATTGTTTAATTTGATATGTAATGTATCGATAACTATTACTGATGACCAATTACCGAATGTTTATATGACGGATTGTTATTGGACCACACCCCCCCCCCTCCCTTTTATTTTTTCTTTATTTCTGTTACCCCCTCCCCTCCCCCAGATTCTGTATAACCTGAAAATTCTTCAATAAAAATCTATTGAGTTAAAAAAAAAAGAAAAGGACTTAATTCCATCTACTGTATACACCTGGCTAAGAGTTGTGTAAATGTGGGCCCCAGACCTCTTTCCTCTGTAATTCTCTTAATTTATTAAGCAACCTCCGGTCATCAATTGGATCATCTGGGTGTATATGCTTAACCTGTATGTTCTTATTTACCTCTTTCCAAATGTTTATACTGTAGCTTGTGTAATTAATGGAGGATGTAAGTTCGATATATGACCTTGTAAGATTTTATGCAGAGGTCTGATTTCAGGGGCCACTAATGTAACCAAGGCTGCAATTATTTTGCTATCCTTTTCCTCAACTATCCACCCTTTCAATTGCGCCAGTTGAGATGAGAAATAATAACCTCTGAGGTCCGAGAGGCCCAATCCCCCCTCACCTCTCATCAGAATATTTAACTGGACCTTTGGTCGGGTCCCGTTTCAAACAAAGGATGACATCATACCATCAGTGCCAGATTAAGCCTTCAGGGAGCCCGGGGCACTTTAGACAGGGGGCCCCCTTTTACTTGTCATTAGGACTGTAGAAGACCTCACAGTCCCAGTGCTGCCTCTGATTAAAAACCCTCCCATGACTAGGCTGCTGCTGTTCTCCATGGGCCTGAGAAGCATTTAAATGAGACTTAGTTACCTCCCAGTAATGCACTGCACACTTGTGCAGTCAGTGTGCCTTGGCACCCCATGCTCAGCACCATTAATCATTGTCACATTGGCAGATAGGTGAAGCTGCAGTACTACCCCACTCCCATGCACAAGGGAAAAAAAATATATATATTTTTTTTCAAAAATACATGCCAACCACAGGGGGCCCCTAGCTAGAGGGGGCCCCAGGGGTACTGACCCCTTTTGCCCCTGCTTTAATCCGGCCCTGCATACCATTGATCTTCCGAAATAGTGAATTGGGAAGGTAGATCGGGAATGATGTAATACATATAAGAATTTAGGAAGAACAATCATTTTCAATAAATTTACCAAACCAGTTACTGTTAATGGTAGTTTTCGCCGTGATGTAAATTTTTTACCTATGTACTCCAGTAGTGGCTGAATTTTTAATTGGATATATTCTCTTGGATCCCTAGAGATCCATATCCCTAAATATTTGAATGTTGTTACCCAATTTAGTAGGTGTGAAAAGTAGGGTAACGAATAATCCAGGCCATTTACTGAAAAAATATGAGATTTATTCCAATATAATGCAGAGTAAAAAAGTGTAATTTTATGTACAATCTCAATAAATGTATTTTAAAATAGATTTTTCCTGATTGTGTCTTTGTTTTATGAATGTACTGTATTCTCTCAGATGGGGAAGAGGCTGTGAGGCCCAGCCAGGCCAATGGGACCAGAATGGGTAATGGGGAATAATACCTTAGTTGGAGAGTAGAGAAAGCTATGCTATATACACAATGGCCCTTATTCAGATCTGTTAGCAGTACAAATTTGTTCTCAAAATGGGAAAACATATGTGCACTGCAGGTGGGGCAGATGTAACATGTATAGAGAGAGTTAAAGTTGTGTGAGTTATTTTGTTTCTGTGCAGGGTAAATACCGGCTGCATTATATTTACACAGCAATTTAGATTTCAGTTCAACTCACCCCACCCAAATTTAACTCTCTCTCCGCACATGTTTAATTTAACCCACCTGCAGTGCACACGGTTTTGCCCATTTTGAGAACAAATTTGTACTGCAATCAGATCTGAATAAGCACCTAACTGTAAGATGGAATCTTTAACTGCAGAAGGGCCACGTGTTTGTGCGACCCACTTGTGTCATCCAGCTACTTTGGTGCAACCTTTTGGCCTAAAAACAACAATGTGAGGTGTTAGGTATTTAGGATAGACTGGAAATTAATGGAATTAAATGTTAATGAGGTTAATTATAGCGTAGGAGCAAAAAAAAAAAAATCCACATTGTGAGGTTTTAGCAATTTTTGTGTATAAAAATAAATAAAAATACAGAACGTTATTTGAGTGGAAGAATGCAGAGGAAATGTGGGAAATACTAAGAAATTTCCTCAAATCACTAACAACTAAATTCATCCCAAAAAGCAATACGGGTAAAATTAATAAGAAAAAGCCATCATGGTTGAATAAAAAAGTAAGGACAGCAATCAACAATAAGACAAGAGCATTTAAATTTTATAAGGATAACGTGAATGACGAGGCATTCAGCAAATACAAAGAATTTAATAAAATTTGTAAAGGGGTAATCAAAGTAGCTAAAAGGGAAAATGAGGAGTGGATAGCCTCTAAAAGCAAAACCAATCCCAAGAAGTTTTTAAAACACATCAATAGTGAACAAATAATTAAAGAGAACATAGGCACATTAACCAATAAGGATGGTAAAAGCTTTACAGAGGACAAGGGAAAAGCAGTACTGTTGAACAAATTTTTCTCATTAGTTTTTACCAGGGGAGAACAAACAGTGGAACTTACAAGTAGCACAAATGAAACGGGCAAGCCAGATCTTAATATTACTTTCACGACAGACGAGATAAAATTGCGGCTCAGCAAAATAAAAAAAAAACAAATCACCAGGCCCAGATGGGATTCACCCTAGGGTACTAAATGAATTAAGGGAGGAATGAACAACCCCTCTGTATTTCATTTTTAATAACTCACTTACATAAGGTAAAGTACCAAAAGACTGGAGATTAGCTGAGGTAGTGCCAATATAAAAAAAAGGAAAAAGGAATGACCCAGCTAATTACAGGCCTGTGAGCTTAACATCGATAGTGGGTAAATTATTTGAGGGTTTTTTAAGGGATGGCATCCTGGAATATTTAGACCTTCATAGTTTAATTAGTATCAACCAACATGGGTTTGTGAAAAATCGTTCATGCCAAACAAATTAACTAGGCTTCTATGAGGATGTCAGCAAAAATCTTGATAATGGAAATGCTGTTGACGTGGTCTTCTTAGATTTTGCTAAGGCTTTTGATACAGTGCCGCACAAGATGTTGATCAACAAAATGGTTAATCAAGAGGTTGGTCAACAAAATGGAGGAACTGGGACCAGGGGTAAGAATTTATAGATGGGTAGGGAACTAGTTGTGTAATAGAGAACAGAGGATGGTTGCAAATGGCGCAGTATCAAATACCAGTACTAAGTGGAGTGCCACAAGGGTCGGTACTAGGGCCCATTTTATTTAACATATTTATTAACGATATTGGGGTGGGAATACTCAGCAAAGTTTCCATCTTTGCTGATGACACAGAATTGAGCAGAGTAATTAGATCAACTGAGGATGTCTCCATGGTTCAAAATGATCTTAATAAACTAGATGATTGGGCAAACAAGTGGAAAATTAGGTTCAATGGAGATAAATGCAAGGTTATGCACCTTGGGAGACATAACCAATGTGCTAGTTATAATCTAAGCGGGGAGGCATTGGGTTATTCAGAACTTGAAAAGGATTTAGGAGTCCAAATAGATAACAAATTGGGCTGCAGTGCTGAAAGTCATATAGCAACTAACAAGGCAAATAGAATATTGAAATGTACAAAAAGGGGTATGGAAACTAGGGACTCAAAAGTAATTATGCCACTGTACCAAGCATTGGTTAGACCTGGAACATGGAATACAATTCTGGGCCCCGCACTATAAAAAGGACATCATGGAACTGGAAAGAATCCAAAGAAGAGCAACAAAGCTAATAAAGGGAATGAAAAATTTAAGCTACGAGGACAGACTGAACAAATTGGGATTGTTATTTATGCTAGAGAAGAGACGTTTAAGGGGGGACATGCTTAACATGTACAAATATATCAGGGGACAATATAAAGAACTGTCCAGCGCACTTTTTACTACAAGGAAGAACCCTAGGACACGTGGGCATGAGTTTAGATTAGAAGAGAAAATATTTTGTTCCCTTCGAAGGAAAAAAAATGTCATGGTCAGGGCAACTAAACTATGGAACTCTCCTGGTGAGGTGGTGTCGGAAGACACAATAAATACGTTTAAAATAAAGTTGGACAAACAGTTATTGATTAAAAACATCCAGGGGTACAAATAAGAAAAACAATCTTTAAATTTTAAAATAAAATATCAGTATTCACTACATAAAAACAAGGGTTAAGCTAATAAACCAAGGTTGAACTAGATGGACGCAAGTCTTTTTTCAGCCTTAACTAACCAAAACACGAAACATGAAACACTAAGGCCAGTATTCAATGCCTCAGATTCGCCGTTTTTTTTCAGTGAATCTGGCAATTCGCTGGGTTAACGGCGAATTTTCTGTCACAAAAAACAATTCGCCATATTCAATGGAGGCAATTCGCCACAAATGAACAGCGAATGTCTGCCGATTCGCCGTAAATGATTCTCCACAATTCGCCTGTGATTTTCAATGGGGTTTTTAGTGGAATTCGCCGACAGTGTATTCAATGCTCAAATGGAGAACTGCTTTCTCCATTGATTTTCGCCATGATTCTCCGTTTAGCATTCGGCAGCTTTTTTAGGTGAACTGTAATGTGATCTTTTAAATTAAAGCGTTTTTAATTTTTTTTTTGTGTTAAAAAATCTGAATATTTTTCCTATGAAAGGGCATGCTATTTTTATTCATATACGTGCAGCACATGAATATATTTTTAATATATATTTATTTTTTTTAAACAATATTTTTTTTTTTTTACACATTCGCCAGCAGGGGGCCGGGAGCCGGAGCCGCTCATTAATATTCATATATTCACTGCACTGATCGGGACCAGTGAGTGCAGCGGCTCCGATCCCAGCACCCTGCCAGCACCCTGCGAGCCCTTCTTCACCCCCACAAAGTGACTGGACACCCCCACAGGTGGGACACATGTGTGTTGCTGCGCTGATTGTGGTGGTGGGGGGGAGGGGATGCGGGGGACATGAGCTGACAGGCAAGAGGAGGGGACATGAGTTGACAGGCAGCGGAGGGGAAAGGGGTGAAGATACTGCTCATCAGTACACCCCGCCCGCTCTGTTCCCCGACCCCACAGACCTGCCTCAGCTGACGTAGAGACAGATCCAGCAGCAGTAGCAGACCTCCGTCTCAGGCAGCCCCAGCGCGGTGATAGCAGATGTCAGCGCTGGGACTGCTGGAGCCGGAGGTCTGCCACTGCTGCTTGAGCCGTCCCCATCCTCATGCTGTGCGGGGGCTCCTGGCAGTATCAGCGCGCTCCCCCGCCGGGACTCTGCTCAATCCCCTGCAGTGGCAGTGTAGCCGCAGCAGCAGGGGAGAGAGCCCTGCACTATTCGCCCCAGAGAGTGATTATCGCCGTCAGGGGCAGAGAGCCCCTGACGCGTTGAATAGGGAGGACGGGAGGCTGCTGGGCGAATCTCTCTGAAGGGAGAATTGTGGCGAAAGTGCAGCGAATCCTACACAGGATTCGCTGCCAGCCGCCAGCCCGGCCATTGAATACTGGCCTAAATGGTGGTGTTTTGGAACAGATCCAGATCCAAAACACTGCCGGAGATACAGAACCAAAACACACTTCACAAAACACTAAAAATTGTAAATTTTAGTAAATTTTAGTAAATGTTCCCCACTGTGTTCCTGTAAGCTCGTGCAGTTGGGAGGACCAGCATATGGTAAACAAGATGGAAGTGTGGAATGTGTTTAATATGGAGAAAAGTTTCAAACTACAATCTTTAGTCATTCACGTCAAAGGAGCCTCACATCACCATTCTGTGCTAATTAATGACACTGTTCTATCCACTCTCTAACCCTCTGTGGCTATCAGCTTGCCAACATTTTCTGCCTCGCACTGGTTTGTGTTTGTGTATCCATGCACAGGAGGACCATAGCATGAATATGAATACATAACTTCAAAGTCAGGACATTTTGGCAAGCATAGATTGAAAACCTGGTTATAAAAAGTTTTCACGGCATGACATGGCAGTCTATGAATCTGCAGTTGTTATATCTGGAAGCTGCTATATAAGTATAGTAAGTTTATTTATCTGTGGAAGCATATGAACTCTTTTTGCAATGGGTTGTCCCTGAAATATAGAACAATCCCTGTGATTCAGGCTCTACAAAAGAGCATATTCAAGAGAATGTCTAAGCTGCTGCTATTGGGCTATTGCTAAAGGGTCTTATAAAACAAAGGCAAGCAAAATAATCTAAATACAAGATAGAGTTTTGGAGAGTATATAAATTTTTAAAAATGGTATATTCTGAGATGACATCCATCAGGTCTTATACATTATACTGTATGTAATGCAATGTAAGGAGCAAAGTATGAAGGGAAACTCACCAGATTTAGAGCACATAAAGTACCAAGATTTATTCTTACATTATTGGTTGTAAAGCTTTTGGATTCTGGAGGGTACAGATGATTTGCTGCACTGCTGTTTAGCCTGATGATGGTCTTTGCTGGATTCATGTGTATTTAAATATCAACCAATATGTAAGAATAAATGTTGGTTCTTTATGTGCTCTAAGTCTGGTAAGTGTCCCTTCATTCTTTTGAACTCTCTTTTTCTCTACTATATATATATATATATATATATATATATATATATATATATATATATATATATATATATACACACACACACATATATATATATATATATATATATATATATATATATATTGTAGAATAATTCGCGACACTCCAAGGGACTTTGATAATAATTATATTTGAAGAAATAAATGTAATAAATTTACATCATACAGGTCAACGCATATGTCGACGTTTCAACACTCTGCGGTGTTTTTGTCAAGACTGCATAACCTGACTAAGGCTTGCACGGCGGCAAGCTACAAAGTACATAATAAACAAAACATCACACGGCGGTGATATATATAGACCACGGTACTCACCAGTCTCCAATCTCACCGGCGACCGTGTGTGGCTGGCGCTACCACCTACGTGGGAGACGCTCGCCTCTGACGTCAGCCCGGGGCCGTTGCTAAGCAACGCAACGACTCTGGACGCCGTCCACGGCCGTCCGGATCATTAACCCGTCGCTGGATCACAGTACGGCCTTGCAGGGGGTTAATGGAGCATATAAGCATCACAAAAATCATAATAACAACCATATTCAGCTTATCATAAAGCTACTCGTTCATGTCCAGTAATGGTTGTTATTATGATTTTTGTGATGCTTATATGCTCCATTAACCCCCTGCAAGGCCGTACTGTGATCCAGCGACGGGTTAATGATCCGGACGGCCGTGGACGGCGTCCAGAGTCGTTGCGTTGCTTAGCAACGGCCCCGGGCCACACACGGTCGCCGGTGAGATTGGAGACTGGTGAGTACCGTGGTCTATATATATCACCGCCGTGTGATGTTTTGTTTATTATGTACTTTGTAGCTTGCCGCCGTGCAAGCCTTAGTCAGGTTATGCAGTCTTGACAAAAACACCGCAGAGTGTTGAAACGTCGACATATGCGTTGACCTGTATGATGTAAATTTATTACATTTATTTCTTCAAATATAATTATTATCAAAGTCCCTTGGAGTGTCGCGAATTATTCTACAATATCTGCATCCACATCGAAGGCACCCAGGGCAGTTGCACCAAGAGGAGAGTGCCGGCTCTTATTCCAAAACTTTATATATATATATATATAACTGCGATTTCCAAATCAATGAAAACAGGAGGCGGCACTCAAAAAAAGGTGAGTAACTGTATTAAAGCATAACAGTGCAAAAAACGTCAGTATTCATTGTCTACAGTTTCGGAGCTGACGCCCCTTCCTCAGGACAACTGACAACTTAACATAACCAAAGCATAAGTGAAGTGCAGAAAAGAAACAGTTTGTTGGGTACTCTTTACATAGTTGGGCGCCCATCGTGGGGATCGCGGGCATCGCGGCCAGTACATTAACGGCCGCGAGGCGATGCCCGCGATCCCCACGATTTCCCATAGGGCTCAATGTTAAATTGAGTGCTGCCCGCGATTTTACATTCAATGCTTCAATGGCCGCGATTTGGCCATAGGAATCAATGTTAAATGGGCCACAGAGCCCAAATAGGCACAATTAACACTTAAATGTTCCCCCAAATTTGTAACGCTACCCCACGATCCACGCCAACCCGAAGCGTGGCGAGCGCAGCGAGCCCGCGAGGGGCGGCGGTAAGCGTCCTCCGACCTTTTCATACCCCCACTATCCACGTCGGCATGGAGTTGAGAATAGAATAGTGTGGCGAGCATAGCAAGCCACCGAGCCCGAAGCGTGGCGAGCGCAGCGTGCCCCGCGAGGGGACGCGGATACCTGTGAAGCCCGCGTAGGGCCACGTTTACCTGTGAAGGTATCCGCGTCCGCTTGCCACGCTTCGGGCTCGGTGGCTCGCTGCGCTCGCCACACTATTCTATTCTCAACTTCACACCGACGTGGATAGTGGGGGTATGAAAAGGTCGGAGGACGCGTACCGCTGTGCTCGCCACGCTTCGGGTTGGCGTGGATCGTGGGGTGGCGCCCCTCGCGGGCTCGCTGCGCTCGCCACGCTTCGGGTTGGCGTGGATCGTGGGGTGGCGTTACAAATTTTGGGGGACATTTAAGTGTTAATTGTGCCTATTTGGGCTCTATGGCCCATTTAACATTGATTCCTATGGCCAAATCGCGGCCATTGAAGCATTGAATGTGAAATCGCGGGCAGCACTAAATTTAACATTGAACCCTATGGGAAATCGCGGGGATCGCGGGGATCGCGGGCATCGCGTCGCGGCCGTTAATGTACTGGCCGTGATGCCCGCGATCCCCGCGATTTCTTTACCCGCGACGGAGATCGTGGGCGCCGTGATTGGTAAAGAGTACCGTTTGTTGTAACAAATTTAAATAGTGAAGCACACTTACGTGATACCAGGGCAGTGCTGGGCGGGGGAGCAGACTTCCGGCAGCGTGTACTATCACATGATTTCTGACATCAGTCAGTTGTCCGGGCAACGGTGCTGGCGTTTGTCCCTGCGTGTAGACAGAAGGTGTATAGGGTCAAAATGGTGTTAAGAGCGCTCAGCTACACTAAGAAGAAGCGCATAAGATTATACATACTGTATAGTAATAAGTGCTGAACAAGTGATATAGACTATTAAAAACAAGGAGGGCTGCTGTCATAATGGGAGTTCTTAATGTATATCTATATGACTGAATACTGGGTGGCTGGTGTCGCGTAAATGTGCTGTATATTATAGCGCATGCATCTTCTACAATACAATGAATATGGCAAATGATTTGTAACATATTGTTGCTATATCTAGATATGTTACAATATGACACCACACAAGGTACATAGTATGGAAAAGCAAAAACATTATTTCGCTGATTAAACTGCAGGCTGTCCCCTATACAGATGTGTGTTAGTGCATGAGAAATACTGTCTCACTGCACCAATTGGTATACTCATGATTACAGCTATTATGTTTACAGAGAGTCGTTTTCTTTCTAATTCCTCGTGAAGCATATCACAAGAAGATATATACGGATGTTTTTTCATTAAGGCCGCGGGGGGCCATTGTATCCAAGAGATAGATCCAATGGGTCTCCCGCTGTAGGATTTTTTTTAATCTGTCCCCCCCATGGACTGGCATGGGGACATGTTCAATTATTAGGTGCCTGAGATTTGACAAAGTGTATATCTTTACCAGCTAAGCAATTTTTAATGGCTGAGCAATGTGCCGCTGCTCGTTCTCGAAATGGTCTGCTGGTTTGACCTACATATAAGAGACGGCAGGGGCACTGGATGATATATATGACAAATGACGTGGTGCATGTCACCACCTGGTTAATCCTATATTTATGACCAGATGTAGGGTGTAGACCGTTCCTGTGTCCATATGTCGGTAAGCTGCACAAGTGGGACATTGATAACAGCCGGGGGCTTTAATTTGTGTGCCAACTGGTACTGTGGGGGTTAAATTAGTTTTGACTAAATAGTCACGTATGTTACGACCCCTTTTAAACTAGACATAAGCGACGTCTGGGCAAAACATGGTAGATCACGGTCACTGTTTACCAATGGCCAAGTGGCAGTAAGTACCCTTGGCCATTGGTAACCAATGACCGTGATCTACCATGTTTTGCCCAGAAGTCTCTTATGTCTAGTTTTAAAAGGGGTCGTAACTTACGTGACTATTTAGTCATGTCGCCACTTCAGGACCCACACCCACACGTTGTCAAATCTCAGGCACCTAATAATCGAACATGTCCCCATGCCAGTCCATGGGGGGGGGGGGGGGACAGATTGAAAAAACTCCTACAGCAGGAGACCCATTGTATCCATCTCTTGGATACAATGGCCCCCCGCAGCCTTAATGAAAAAACATCCTTAAATATCTTCTTGTGATATGCTTCACGAGGAATTAGAAAGAAAACGACTCTCTGTAAACATAATAGCTGTAATCATGAGTATACCAATTGGTGCAGTGAGACAGTATTTCTCATGCACTAACACACATCTGTATAGGGGACAGCCCACAGTTTATGTCTGGCTGGGAGAGACAGAACCCACAATGGTACACCCAAACTGCCGTACTACCGGCGCGCGTTTTGCTCCCCGCTTTATCATGGTGATAAAAATCTCTCACAGCCAGACACGTACAGCTTAGCGGCTCACACATCTAGCCCTTTTCAGGGCTGTAATTTGTTTGTATTGTTGTATATATTTTTGTCTAGGCAGATTCTATGCACTACAGTAGCGTTTCACCAAATCTAGCCCTAGTTAAGGCTGCAATTTGATTTACAATTGCACAATATTCCTACAAGTTGGGCTTACTCAGTGTAATGTAATAGCGGCCACGCTTAATTATAGCAGGCACCGCGACTAAACTGAATACCTTATCAAGCAATCTGAAACTCAGTTGCTGTGTTGTACACTAACATGCTAGCGGCAGTAAGAATAATCTAGAGGTTTACATACCCTATAAATGTATTACTCTACGTGCAGCAGCATTAGCATCCCTGAGTGAGGGGAGCGATATATCCACTTAACAATACGTTGGCTACAAATGTAACCAAGGGAGTTTCATAGGCAATCATATCCTACAGACTTCAAACAGCCATTCTAATGATGATGTCAATGGTAGCACACCCCTGAGTAAATTGATGGTTATTATCATGTATAAGAAATAGGGGGCCAGTACATCTAGTACTTATTTGTAACAGTGTATCCTGTGCGGCAGATTCTCCTACTCTGTCTTCCTCTACATTGAGGTCAGTGACTAGGACATGGGGCATCCATTTAGACTGGAGGAGAGGAGATTTCGGACCCTATTAAGAAGGGGTATCTCTATGGTCAGGGCAGTAAAGGTTTGGAACGCTCGGCCAGAGGAGGTGGTGTTGGCAGACACAATAATTACATTTAATATAAGGATGGACAAGTATTTATTGGATAGCAACATTCAAGGTTATAACTATTACCCTACGGGTTAATGAAGAGAATAGGGGGCTAGTGGGGCGATTCAGACTTGGTCCAAATTCGCTACCCTGGCCAATGTTAGGGGTTTGCGCATGCGCATATATGCACATGTGCAAACCCCTGGAGCGAACACCTTTGGAGAGATTCCCATTTGTCGGCGCATTTGCTCACTAATGGGTGGGAAGGGGGCGAACGCAGGGAAACATCCAGCGTTTTATGTGTGCGCCCATCTGCGCATGTCCATGGCTGCTTGGTGTGGGTAGCTGAGGTCACATGACATCAGCGCCCGCCCCCATTTCAGCCATCTCTGTCCAGCATAAAAGTAAATATAGACATGCTTCTATCCACGAAGAGAGGAAAAATCATTTGATGGTGAGGGGGGACGGACGGACTGCCATGCTACATCCTGCCATGCTACAGGATGTGTTTAAAAAATTTCAGTTAGGAGCTGGTCAGCTGGCAGCTTATCACGCTCCACGTTATCGCTGTTTGAAGCTTAGTACATCTGGCCCTCTAGAACAGTGGTCAGGGAACTCGGCCCTCATTACCCCACACAGTGCATGTTTCGCTGGTAACCCAGCAGGTGCACAGGTGTACTAATTACTCACAGACACATTTTATAAGGTCCGCAGGTGGAGTTAACTATTTCACTTGTGATTCTGTGAGGAGACCTGCAAACATGCACTGCGTGGGGTAATGAGGACCAAGTTCCCTGACCACTGCTCTAGAATGACCACTGATTAAAATCAGAAAGGGGATAAAGATCCTGTTACGTTTATTGTTAGAAACCAAAAATAAAAAATTTTCAACATATTGTAAAGAAAAGTGACAACATTTTTTGATTTGCAGTAGCCAAGGAATTCAGCTTTCCAAAAGGTCCCATATGCCGGTAACTCCAAGTAGAAAGATTCCATGACTACTGTAAGTTGACTATCGTCAGACAGTGGAGAGATGAGGTCTGACTGCATGGTGATGCCCTCCAGCAATTACATTGGAAATGCTATGCTAATGGTGTTTGGTATTTTTTTTACCATTCTGTGGTCTCAACATAAAATAATAATAAAAAAAAAAATATCCAACAAGAGAGAACAAGTACAGTCAGCCTACTGCACGTTAGAAATGACTCCCTATAGGTAAGCTTGTACATCTATTGCATTTGAATTATGTATATGATAGTACAAAGCACAGGAGCTGGGAGAACCAGCATGGTTTGTGTTTGCTATCAAGGAGTTAGACCCCAGGACTGAGTATTTGAAAGATGTATTTCATCTAGTCATATTAATTTGGTAGTGGAAGGTGCACAGGAACTGTGTTGTGCTGATGTATCCAGCAACAAATACATATTACCGTCCCTGAAATAGGCTTCTCCCAGGAGACAGTTGAGGAAATAGTGGTTGAAGAAATTCTTATGAAAGATGTTTGTGAAGCAGATGGTATATGCACTTCATGACACACAATACTTGTGTATCTACTATCTTGCCATGCCCCAGAAGTGTCTGCAATATTTTTGTACAATGGCATACCTCCCAACTGTCACGATTTCCGCGGGAACGTCCCGATATTCGGGGACGTTCCCGCGTCCCGCCCGGGGCCGCCATTGTCCCGCGGTGGGGGGGACAGTTGGGAGCCCCCCCAGCTTGCCGAGAATAGACGCTGTGCACATGCGCACAGCATCTATTCAGCGCCGACGAGCGGCAAAAACGGGGCGTGGCCGGAGTTCGCGTCACCCCGTGAGGCCACGCCCCCTTTTCTTGAGGCCATGCCCCCTTTTTGGGAGCGCGCGCGACTTCGCCGCGCGAACGTCCCGACCTCCCAACTTCAAAAGTTGGGAGGTATGCAAGGGATCAATGAAACTGAGCAGTTTCTAAGTATATATGAAGAAGGGGGAACTGTTGAAGATGAAGGGCGGGATGTACTTTAAAAAAATCTGTCTTTTTTTACCATATTTTTAAATACACCCCCTCCCGGCCATTGGGCCTCTCATCGCAGCGCTGCTGTGTGAGGGATACGACACAGATCGTTACCAGCATGCCCCGCAGCCGCCAGCTACTCTGCGCATGTGCAGAGGGACTTCCCCGTTAGAATGAGGAAGTCCAGGCATAATGCATTGGCAGGGATCGCAAAGGGCAGTTCTTATCAGGAGAGCTGCCCTTTGCGGTGCTCATTTTATATATTAGTACATACAATGAGATGAGGATCAGTGCAATGGGCGTACTGCCGCTGCTTGGTACATCCCGCCCGAAGAGCGCTACTGTGCAGACTCCATTTTGCTCCTCCAGGTAGGTTTTACTCCCTTTTCCAAGTTGGCTGACAGGGATACTTCTGTGCATGCCTGGTGCCATTTTGTTCATTGTGTCAGAGGGTTACAGTGGGAGATGCAGGCATGAGTGACCCGTGATAAACTTCTGCCCCAATGCATTTCCAGTGACCCTGTACTGCTACCTGGCATCTGTATACACTCCCCATCTGGCTAGCTGTATGACACTCTACTCTGCACAAGTTCTGTTAAATCCTTTTACAATTTGGATAGCCCCCATTTCCCACATCTACCACTGATTCAAACCAATAAATAACCTTCCAGAAATATGCTATATAGCTAAGAGAATATGCTAAAGCAGCGGTTTTCAACCTCGGTCTTCAAGTATCCCCCAACAGTGCATGTTTTCCAGGTCTCCACACAGAATTGCAAGTGAAATAATTGGCTCCACCTGTGGATCTTTAAAAATGTGTCAGTGAGTAATGAGTGCACCAGCTGGGTGACCTAGAAAACGTGAGCTGTTGGGGGTACTTGAGGTTGAGAACCACTGCTCTAAAGGACAACATACCAGCTCTTTAATAGAGAATATTTACTGTGCATGTGTACAGATCGTAACGCACATACGCAAACAGGAATAGCATCAAAAATAGAGAAAATCTCTAACCGCAATCCCCATCGCAATTTGACTGACAGGAAGTCTGCGTTTGGGAGTGGGAACCTGACGTTTTTTGGGATTGTAAGAAAAAAACACAGGTGTGCCTAGGAGTTTTTAAGTGAGGGTGTGTGGCGTCATAGCCGATCTAGATCAGCCTGTCTCTGTCATACAATTATGGAAGGGTCAGACTTTCTCACATTTGCATAGACGGGTAAAATCAATCGATGTTTCGTGAATTGCATATGGATGTACACCAAGATACTGGATAGTTATATTTTCGCAATTCACTCACAGATTTAAACAGGATGGGATTTCTATCTGGGCGGCAGCTAACTACTAGCAGTCATCTGCAGAATCACACAATTTGGCATTTGTATGTGATTTATCACATGCAACTACCTGGGAGCTGCAGGTGGAGAACGCTGGGCGGCGGGGGTTTGCGGAGGCCGGGAAGGGGAGTTGGGGGACCAGGAGCCTCGAGAAAAGCTGCAGAAAACAAAATACCGCTATCTGACTCCCCCTGTCCGCATCCACTCGCCACTCTGCGTCCCCCAACTGCCACTATTTGTCGTCTCCCCCCCCCTGCATACCCCCTCCCGGCTCCGGGCTGCACATAAGATTTATTGACCCGATCCGCCGGAATGGTTTTTACCATTTTAAAAAACAAATTTGCCATGCGATAAAGTCCCTTTGTCCTGTCGTCTCACCTGTGGGCCATAGTATCCAGCTGTTTTTGTGTGTATGTATGTGTGTAAATGGTGATCGTGACTCATTGAAATGGCTCCCGCCATGAGGCCATGACCCATTAGTGTTAATATATATTAATTTAATTAGTTGGGAGATGTGTTAGATTACTGATACTTCAGATTGTTGATTTTATCTTGATTAAATTTGAATTAATAATATTACTTTCTTTATGATGTTGAGTTACTCACCCTGCTCCATTTTCAGGTTATAGCCACTGTCATACAGGTATAACTGCACAGATGCTAATTGATGAGTTCATCGTATTGGTTACTGTATCTACAAGTTTAAATAACTTACTGACTGTATCTACAAGTTTAAATAACTTACTGTACCTGCTGATGCTGAATACCTATGAATACCTGATGCTATAATTTACTTGTAAGTATATTAAGTACATTTTAACTCTCCCCTGCTGCATCCACTCATGGCTGGATTCTTGTTTTCCATTGGTCAAAGCTGTATTGCATCCCATTCTTTGTCACCTTTCTTAACAGCTCTGTAGTTTTCATATTTTCCTCACTAATAAGGGGTATATGTATGAAGCAGTGATAAGGGAGGAAAAGTAAGCCAGCGGAGAAGTGGCCCATGGCAACCAATCAGCACTGAAGTAACATCTATAATTTGCATTATATAAAATTATAGAGATCAGCTCATTGGTTGCCATGGGCCACTTCTCCTCCTTTATCACTGGTTCATACATCTACTGTACCCCTCACTTATGTAAAACTGGTTCCCTGAGTACAGATCTGATGTTAGGGAAATAAAGAAGTCACACAGTGTTAGGTCTGGCAAGTATGGAGAATGTTCTAGCACTGCAATCTGCGGAGTTTGTATATTTTCCCTGTGTTTGCGTGGGTTTACTCTGGGTACTCCGTATTCCTCCCACAATCCAAAAATATACTGGTAGGTCAATTGGCTTCCAACAAAATTTAACCCTAGAATGTCTGTGTGCGCGTGGCCGTGTACATATGGTAGGGAATATAGATTGTAAGCTCCACTGGGGCAGGGACTGATGTGCATGTTCAACTATACTCTGTAAAGCGCTGCGGAATATGTGTGCGCTATATAAGAAACTGATAATAAATAAATAAATAAATAAATATCAAAGAAATCAACATGGCTTTGAAGTTGGTTTGGCTTTGACGATCTTTATTCATTCCTGATGATGATGGTGTGTTCCAGTGCATGGAATGGCATTTTGTCTCAGGATCCTACATGAAGATTCATGTTTCATCATAGGTAATCACTTTATCTAAAACACGTGAATCCACTGGAATTTGTTGAAATGTCTGTACAAATTGGTTAGTCAATCCAAATAATTTTCTAAAATTGTTTTCCTACATTCTCTGTTGTCTTTTGGGATGTTCATTATCTTTGACATCTTCCCGACTGTCGCTACATCTATTCTGCCACTCAAACACATGTGCATAAGGCTTAGTTACCATACAGAATGATTTGGTGGGTGGTTCGTGCAATTTAACTGAATATTTTAAGTTAACACGTTGCTCTACTTTTGATACATTTTCATAATGCACACCAAAAACACAAAAAAAATAACGGGACACATGCGCAGTGTGATTCAGGGACATGCGCAGACTGAAAATATCAGCTGGTTGTGTCCAACATGGACGTTGCATTTATCTCCTGCTAAGGCTCTAAGGGGCAGATGAAGCTGTGCTATGGGAGAGAAGGGGTATTAGCGCACGTTATATGCACCAATACCGCTTTTCCCCCATGTATGAATGGGCTAGCATACGTTAAATTATAGGGGCGCTATGCAGGGCAAATGTATGAATGGTCAGCAACGCTGAATGTTCCCCCTCCTACGACTGTCCCCAAAGTGAGATCTCGCACAAGCCCAGAAGAGCTGGGCAGGCAGAGACAGTGCATCAGTGTGAACTGTGTGAACTCCGGCATTGCTGGAGGGGGGAGTTTACACTCCCCTGCTTCGACAGACAAGTTGTTAATACATCTTGTCGATGGGTGTGGTATGGGACTCCGACAGTCGGGATCCCGACAGTCATTATCCCGACGTTGGGATCCCGACTGCCCGGAGTCAGACAGCATGGCGAGTGCAAAAAAAGCCCCTTGCGGGCTCGCTGCGCTCGCCACGCTGCGGGCACGGTGGCTCGCTACTCGAGCCACCTATTCTATTCTCCCTCTATGGGGGTCGTGGACCCCCACGAGGGAAAATAGCGGGTGGCCGTCGGTCACCCGGCTGCCGGCATTTTGACAGTCGGGATGCCGACGTCGGGTAAATGACTGTCGGGATCCCGACTGTCGGGAACCCATCCGGCACCCTTTGTCGATGTCCCTCCCTGCTTTGCCTTGTTAATGAGGTGATGCAGGAAGTATTACATAGCAACATCTGCCCCTCTGTCTGAGGAAAGACAGAATGGATAAGAGAATAAAAACAATGGAATCAGTGAGCTCTTCTAGACAGGTGGCCACTTGTGTTTTCATTATTGTAATATTTCAATGTATGTAATTTATGCTTAATTTCATATAATATAAACATTTCCATTTGGTAACAATAAATTAGTATTGTTGCAAGTTGGACAACTAGTGCGTGACTCAGATTTATTCAGCCATAGTTCATTTTTAAATTAAGAAGCGCAATGACTTCATTCAGCTCTACAAGAATTCCTGGTAACATATATTCATCATTTATAGGACATCTAAACATCTAAATTTTAAAAAAAAATTGAACTAAATTTCCCCATACACATAGAAACATAGAAACATAGAATTTGACGGCAGATAGGAACCACTTGGCCCATCTAGTCTGCCCCTTTTTTAAACATGTTACCTCAAACCATATTTGATCCTTATTTCTTTGTAAGGATATCAATATGCTTATCCCAAGCATGTTTAAATTGTACTACTGTATTTGCGTCTACCACCTCTGATGGGAGGCTATTCCACTTATCTACTACTCTTTCTGTGAAGTAATTCTTCCTCACATTTCCCCTGAATCTTCCTCCCACTATGCGACTTCTCCTACAGGAGGCACCCGAAATCCTCCGGGGCGGCAGGATCATATGCAATACATTGCATGCAACCCTTCTGCTTGCAATCCCCGGTCCCTGCTACTAGGACATATGATCATGGGACCGTGCGCATCGGATCGGACATCAGACACATGCTATTTGGGCCGATTTCACCCAATTTCTTTGTCTGATCCACCTGAATCAGGTGAAATCGGGCCTTAATCACATATGTATAGATTTATCACCGGCCAATCAGGCTGGGTTTAAAAAGGGACAATCAGGAGCTGATTGGCCGGTGATAAAGTAAAGTACCAGGCACACTGGGGCAGATGTATTAAGCCTTAACATGAGATAAATGCAAGGGTGATAAAGAGAGATAAAGGTCCAGCCAATCAGCTCCTTACTGACTTTTTTCAAATACAGCCTGTAACATGGCAGTAAGGAGCTGATTGGCTGGATGCCCTTGCATTTACCTCTTGTTAAGGCTTAATACATCTGCCCCTTTAACACTTCTCCTCCCTTATCACTGCTTCATACATCTATCCCATAGTGGGGGCCATAAGAGGGTAAAATACAAGGTTCAGCTCTAACCTGACTTTTCACTGCAACTCTGATAAGAAATAATACTGCTACCAAAACACTGCGCTCGACAACTAGAAATCCTCACACATCATTAGCACAGTGTACCGGATGCTGGTAAAATGCTGAGGCTAGAGTGATTTGTACTGTATCACTGGCCTCTGTGAATCCACAAATCCACATAATAGAATTCTGCAGATGTAGTCTTCAAAGATGTCAGTCAATCTGTCAGTTTGGTACACGACAACTGTCTGCCAAATAGTGAAAAGGAACATGATGGACACATTTAATTAAATATAAACGCTTTATAATTTCAAGTATATTGCAATATTCAGCTCAGTACCACACACCTCTTCGTATATATTAATGACAGCTGCTATTTTGTTCTTCTATTTAATGTTTCCATTTTACCACACAAATGGAAAATACAATTATATTGAAAACTAAAGCTAATGTGGCACTGCCATTGGGGATGAACTTAAATGCAGAAATCAGTATATGAGGCCTAGTGTGCCATAATGATCACACCTCCAACATTGTTAAATATGGAAGTGAAATCTCTCGCAAATCAATGTTGTGTGCTGTCAAAAAAAGCATGGAGCTTTAAACTGAACGGGAGGGACCTCATCATGTAGGGATGTGGCCACGCATCAAATCCCTGTTTGCTTCAGTGTGGGGCCATGGTCAGAACTCTCTGACGTGCTGGGCTTTCCCCAGGCTCTCCCTTCATTGGCCTTTATTCAGATCTGATCGCAGTACAAATTTGTTTGGAAAATGGGCAAAACCATGTGCACTGCAGGTGGGGCAAATGTTACATGTCAGAGAGAGTTAGATTTGTGTGAGTTATTTTGTTTCTGTGCAGGGTAAATACTGGCTGCATTATTTTTACACTGCAATTTATATTTCAGTTTCAACACACCCCACCCAAATTTAACTCTCTCTGCACGTTACATCTGCCCCACCTGCAGTGCACATGGTTTTGTCCATTTTCCAAACAAATTTGTACTGCAATCAGATCAGAATAAGGGTCATTGGGCCTTATTTTGGTTCATTCTTTCTGACAAAATCCTTTTTAGATGGACAAAACCATGTGCACTGCAGGGGGGGGGGGGGGGGGGGCAGATGTAACATGTGCAGAGAGAATTAGATTTGGGTGAGTAATTTTGTTTCTGTGCAGGGAAAATACTGACTGCTTTATTTTTACACTGCAATATAGATCTCACTTTGAAGTAAAACCCCACCCAAATCTAATTCTCTCTGCACAAGTAACACCTGCCCCACCTGCAGTGCACATGGTTTTGCCCATCTAAGAAGGATTTTGTCAGAAAGAATGAACCAAAATAAGGCCCATTGTGAGAAGACACTGTGCACATTAGACTTCATCTATTCTGTTGACATAATGCGCTACAATGCTATACGGAGCAGCAGTGAGAGTGTTCCCCCCATCTTCACCCCCCCCCCCCCCCCTTCCCCTTACGGGATTCTGCAGTCCATGGCGGAACAACAGGATGGTCCCAAAAATACTACAGATGTCTGTTTTGGCTCTCCATGAATCAAAATCCACACTAATTTTTTGGATCCGAACGGAACCAAAACCTGATCTGGATTTTGTCTTTTTCTTGTTGCTGTATGTAGTCTTTTGCTTGTTGTTTCTATGGTGATGGGTGCACTTCCGCGTCACGCCATACAGCGCGACGTCTTGACGGCAGTCCAGGCTCGCCTGGGGAGATGTGCCACTGGCTGACGAGTAACAAGCACGGTGGTGTATAAAGGTATGTACTTTTTTGCTTATTGGTTGCTTGATGAAAATCCCAGAATAAAGGCATTGAAATGTTGCCGCTGACCTAGGTGTACTCCTTGAAGGTTTTTTTGCCTGTGAGTGCTGCTTACAATCTATATTATTCCCTACCACATATATGCGCTCACACATTCATTCTAGGGTTAAATTTGTTGGGAGCCAATTAACCTACCAGTATATTTTTGGATTGTGGGAGGAAATAGGAGTACCTGGAGTAAACCCAAAACATGGGGAGAATATACAAACTCTGCATAGTTAGGGCCATGTTGGGAATCGAACCCATGACCTCAGTGCTGTGAGGCAGTAATACTAATCATTACACCATCCGTGCTGTTTTCTGACGGCTTTCAGGATACCAGCATCTGTATACACTGGCATCCTGACCGCCGGTATGCCGACCTCTTCCTTTTTCCACCGAGCATCACGATTTGGTGGGACAGTCCTTTTTTTTGGGTACCACCCTACCTGTTGTGCGCATGAGGCTGGGGACAGCCCAGCAGCTGGGGAAGTGATGTGCATGCCCCCAGCGTGAAGTAAAATTTGAGTGTGATGTTTGGCCATGTTCCCTGTTTATGTGCATGCTGCAGGCTTATGCACTATGGCCCTCACTCTGATGTGGATGAAGTAGTGGCTCATGCAGCAATGTACCATGCTCGGTACTTTTCCTGTGCTCTGCACTTGTATTGCACATGTAAAGTACGGCTCTATGATGGTGGTGCAGGATGGCATCAGACTGACAGTCGTCTTGCACCCCATGGATAACGCAGCTGGCCAGTTGTGTTGGTGAATATTTAAAACTGCATCCTTGGAAGCAGTACAGATCATTAATACAGCAGGAAGTGTGACATCTCCCTCGGCAAGACCATAACAGTGCTATTCTCCTGCTTCTATGTAAGCAGCAGCAATAGCAACTCCAACTACATCTGAATGAGGATCCATCCCTGTATCCCAAATGTTTGTCTTTAGGCCCCCGCAGTCTTAAGTGCCCCAGGCCCCCCAAAGCCTTAATTCATCTCTGAGAGGGGAGGGTAGTGGTTACTTAAGTCAGCATTGTTGGAGAGGCTGTGAGAAAGTATTTGGAGCCTTATCTCTTCTTTCTTGGCCATCATACATACTTGCCTACTTTCAAGAAAGGAGACTTTCAGAAGCACTTAAGGGGGCAGGGCCTGATGTAGATGTCACCATAGGCTAAAATGGTGCTATTTGCATATTTAGCCCCTCCCTCGAAACTCTGCAAATCACTGTAATTTAATGCTGCGGCCAGGGAGATATGGGGGGGGGGGGTGGAATCTGGGAGGATTGGGCTGGACAGAGGGCCCGATTTTTGGGACCCTCCTGCCCAATCTGGGAGAGTAGGCAACCCTGTCTTAAATTACCCTTCTGATCTTGTGGATGACTGGATGCCAAAAGCCGGTCTGCACAGATGTACACAATGGAAGGAGTCTTGTACATGCTTTTGCGTGTGACTCAAATTCAGGACCTAATTATTTTAAATAAGTTAGAAGATATTATAAAATGGTCAAACCGCTGTATATTCATGAAAAGAAATAACACTATGAGATCCCGTTGTCATATAGGAACGGCAATCAATCATATTTTCAATGAATCAGGTTCAAACTCTTAATATTCTAAACAGCTTCAAATACTTCATCCTGTTAGGTGATTAAAAAGCCTGGGACTCATTTCAGCCTTTATACTACATTAAAGGAAAAAAAGACAATTACACATAATTGTAGCTAACCTTTCCAAATCATCATTAATAAACAACAAGCTCTACCAGAATATTTATTATATTATGAGAATACATCTATGGACTCTTATATAAGAGATTAAATGGGTCATTTAATGTTATTTTCCTTTTCATACCTGGCCATTTAATAAATAGGGACAGTTGCATTTACTGCTAATGGGTCACTCCTTAAAATGGGGCCTGCCATTAGTTTTCCCAGTAATATAGTCTAGATGGGACATGGTGTCATATAACCCAGACTGCTCCTTGCCAGTATTAAAATGTTACAGCAGGGGTCCAACATGTGGCCCTCCAGCTGCAATAGAACTATATGTCCCATCATGCACTGGCATAGGGGCCATTCGGACCTGTTTGTACAGGTCCAAATGGGGCCCTGTCTCAGATGGTGGGGAGTGCGCATGTGCATAATAGTCGTTCATACGCATGCACAAACTCCCGGAACGAAGGCCTTTAGCATGTATTTCACTTGCCTAGGTGTTCTCAAATTGAGTGACAGGCAGGGGGCGGGTGGAGGATATCACATGACGTCAGAGCCAAATTAATCGAAAAAGTAAGTGTACTGTATGTATTGTATTGCAGCTGAGAACAATAGGCCTTGGTGATCCTTGGCTCACTATCCAGAGAAGACTAGTTGAAGAAGGCTCCATCTGTAGGCTTACTTTTCTTTACAAACAGAGGAGTAATCATTCAATGGTGAGCAACTTGGTGCGGATGCGTCCGAGCGGATGTGTAAGAGTACATATCCGCTTGCATTATACACAGCCTAGCGAGCATGTCTGAATTATCTCCATAGTTTTAGCATGCCTAATAGCAAAACATGTTGCATCCCATGTTGGGATTTGTAGTCCAACAGCAGTTTGAGGGCCGTGTGTTGAATATCCCTGCTTTAGAGGCCCACAAGCTGTTGTTAAACTGCACATCCCAGCATGCCCTGCGATTTGGCCATGCTAAATCTGTTGCACGGCATGCTGGGATGTGTAGTTCAACAACAGGTGGAGGGCCGAAGGTTCCACATCCCTGCTTTAGAGTAACTACATATTCACAGCCAAAAATACAGACTGAACAGTAGGAAATGAGATCCCTGCCTACAATAATGCTGCCAGTCTAAATGGAATGGTGAATTGCTCTGTTGCAATTGCTCGGGGACTACATAATCATGAGTAATTGCTTAAAAAAGCAGTAGGTCAGATGTTAAGGAGCTTGCCACTGCCACTTGCCATGGACAATTTACCTCAAACCTAACCTAAGCATCTTCCTGTAGCCAATTTCATGAGTTTTCCCCTTCATTTTCTATAGGCTCACGTTTTAAAAATGTCTCCAGTTTTTCCTGGGTCTCGTTAAAGTAGAAAGTATTAATGTCAGGATGTGATCTGGATGGGCAATAAGGTGTTGCTGGCGAACATTTGAAAAACCTTGTCATGTTACATTAGGGAAAGCGGGGATCAACTTACAATCTTTGTACAGGGTGCCAGGTAGCCTAAGGCTGGTCATCATTAGAAGCCTCTGCCAACTCAGATTCACACCACAGGCTCAAATTCAAATGTACAGGACTTTTCCAAATGCTTAATGTCCATGACAGGATGATATGATTCCAGAGACTGTGTGGAGGTTGTAGTGTACATATGTGTGATATGTACAAAGAGAAAAGCAATAATTCCCCTTTACTGTACCTTGACAATACTGTCCAACATCATTGCGCATGCCCCCCAAGCTGGGACCCCATGTTCTGGATTTGGTTAAAATTCATCATCGTGTTTTTGTTTTTGCAAAAGTATTTTAGTTCATATTTGTTTTTTGGTTCGGTAAAAAAAAAAATCATAATAAAATTGAGTAAATAAATTGATAAGAAAGGTAAAATCATGTCATTTATGCAAGCCAAAAAACAAAATTCAAATTTAAAAGCCATTTTCAGAACTGTGGGAGATCCAGATCAGGTTTTGGTTCCGTTTGGATCCAAAAATTAGGGTGGATTTTGATTCGTAGAGAGCCAAAACACACATTTGTAGTATTTTTGGGACCATCCTGTTGTTCCGCCATGGGCTACAGAATCCCGTAGGGGGAAGAGGCGGTGGGGGGTGAAGATGGGGGGAACACTAGTCTCACTGCTGCTTCCTATAGCATAGTAGCGCATTATGTCAACAGAATAGATGAAGTCTAATGTGCATAGTGTCTTCTCACAATGGCAAGAAACTCACAAAAAGAAAGTTAAAAAAGGGCTGTTCTGCTTAGAGGAATAATGGGGTGCCTCAGTACAATATATAAGGTGCATTTGCTATAAATGTACAAAAACTATTGTTTTAGATATACAAATAAATATAGGTACGTAAATACTCATAGCAGGGGGGGGGGCTTTTTTTGTGAGTTTATCGCACTAAATCTCACATGTGGGTTAAGGGAGGAGAATTGTCAGGTGTAAATATCTCTACTAAGTAGGTTTACTCACTATAAAGTTATACATTCAAACATGGGTGGAGGTGGATGGTGGGTTATTTGCACACCAAGAAACTGATGCCTAGATGCTCATTTAAATCCCTTGTGTACGGACCGACCGACCAGATGGGGCACGCTATCGGTGAGAGTAAATCTGCCCATAGAACATCCGCGCACGGACGGTCAGTGAAAGCGACAATGGGGAGTAGCGTGCATTTGAGCGTACGCTACCGTGCATGGACGGCTCTTAACCTTAACGATCGGAGACAGAGCGCTGCTCCGATCATAAGTGGCAGCGTACGGCCGAGCATGGTAGAGTACGCGTCACTTGTATGGACCAGCAATTATTCGGATGATTGGAAAATTGCTAGAAGGCATCTTCGAAGGGATTTTCATTTGAAGTAGCCTTCTAACAATTTTGCAATTATCTTAAGTGTGATATTCGATTTGCTTATGATTACCTCATTTGTCACCCTTAATTTGTCTACTATTGACCCCTGAGTACATGTATATTTAATGTGAAAATGTTTTCTCTATGTATGTGTCCCCCAATGTATATTTTTGTAATATTTTTGTTGTTTGTTTGCATGGTGTAAATAATGTGAAGTGTACGTTTGTGTTGCATTGAGAAAGTTGATACATGTCGACTCCTATGAATTGTGTATCCTGTTATCCTAACATGACAGGCACACTTGCATTAAGGGTGTAGATTGTTAAAAGAGAACTAATTCCACATATTCCAACATGTGTATTTGGACTAATAAAACATAAAAATAAACCTACCTTGAAATGGTGACAAGTGTAGAAAGAGAACCTTCCAATGTATATCAGGGCTGTGTATGGCTTGCAGGTACTCAAATGGCCTTTTCCACTAAATAGCCTGCAGCATTGGTTAATATTGTGGTCAGGTGTATGTAATTTATGTGAGTTTCGCCATGGGCGAATTTAGGGGTCAGGCCGCCCCTAGGCACAACATTTTTGTGCCCCCCCCCCTATTTTAATGTAATCATATATGTATATACATTGTTATTTATATATTTCATAAAAATGTAACTGTAGCCCACCTTAATATTTTTTTAAGCACTCTGGACTGCTCACTATACGGAGGACCCGGAGGGAGGGAGGCACTTATTAGTACAGTGATTACTAGCACAGTGTCTCCGTCAGTCTCTCTCCAGCTCACACACTGTGACTGACTGAGCGCAGGGAGGATCTGTGCGCCGCTCAGCTGCTGGATGCACAGCAGCCAATAGACTGTGTGTGTGTATAGAGTAGCCAATGGGCGGGAGCGGCAGAAGTGAGCCTGAGCCATTTCCGGATGCGCAGGGGGACCGTTGGACCCAGCCACTAAGCGGTGATGTAATGTGCATGGCAGAGTGGGTGGGCAGTGGCGGGTGACGAGCGGCGCTGCCGCCGACATATGATAATTCATGTCTGGGGTGGCACCGCTCGTCACTCGCCGATGCCCACCCGCTGTGCCATGCTGCTATTTAACAGAATGTCAGCGTGCCTGCCGCCCTTAATTGGTGCAGCCCTGAGGCCGGTGCCTCTCGGGCCTAGGCACAAATCTGGCCCTGAGTTTCGCGTTAATTAGAAAAAGTCTAAGAGCACTCTTTGGCGTCCGACTGTTTTGGCCCAAAAATGTCCTGTGCGCTCTCTGAGAGAAGCGGATGCCCCTCCGTGCAGTTTGAGTACACACCCCCATGTACGCCCAGGTATACACCCAGTTTTGCCTACTTTTGTGGCCACTCCCCTAAAAACGCCCACAATACGCCCACTTTGACTATGTGCGTACGGACAGGAGTTTTTACTCTGAAAAGTCAGTTCGCGAGTGGAGTGCTGTCGCCGCACATGTGCATAGAGAATGCTATGCATGCGCAGAAGAAATAAACCGCGTTCCGTCCGAACGCGGACAGAAGTTAGTGATATCGGTCTTCACCAAAACGTCAAGTAGGTTAGGGCCCCATTGGTAACAGAGCATGAGGCAAGTATCAGAGATGTTGACTTCTTTATCGGTCTGCACCCAGGGCCATAACTTTTTAGATGTTTGGTTAATGGTCTTACTAGCAGATGTGTATTCTGTTACCAAAGGGAGATACTTATCAGTATCTTGTCTAGGATTAGATATAAGAAGTTGCTGTCTAGGAATGGATAGAGCCCATTTTTTGGCTGCCTCCAGGTCACTCCTCTTATAGGCCCTGTGTAAAAATTTAGCAAAAAGCCCTTCAATTACTTTGACAGCTTCAGTTGGGTCTGACACTATGCGTTTTATCCTAATCATCTGAGAATAGGAAAGACCTAGGATAACCTTTGTAGGATGGCAGCTGGTATGCTGTTAGAGGTTGTTGCGGTCACTTTCTTTTTGGTATAGGGAAGTACTGATAATGTCATCACGTAAATGGATAGTCACATCAAGGAAATGGATGACAGCTTGGTCATAAGCTATGGTGAATTTCACAGGGCTATTGCTGTTGTTATGAAAATCAATGTGATTAATGAATGGAGCTATGGGACCTTTCCAGATGATCAACAGATCATCAATGTATCTGAGGTAAAGTATGATGTTAGCCGCTATTGCTGCATGGTCAAAGAAAATATACTGTTCCACAAAGAACATGTATATATTTGCAAAAGCCGGTGCCGCATTAGATCCCATAGAACAACCATTGGTCTGTAGCCAAAAGTTGCCATCGTGTACAAAATCATTTTTCCTAAGGATTTGAACAATGGCAGCATGAATAGAATATCAGGTCCACTGTAGTCAGGCTGCTGTTGAAGACAAACCTCTATTGCTCTCATCCCCTCATGGTAGGGAATGATCATATAGAGGCTCTTAACATCCAAGGTAATTAGCTATGTTTCCCCTCCAAAGGGGGGTAGTGCTTGTAATCTTTGTAGCAGCGTCATGGTATCAAGAAGGTATCTGTCCTGTTTCCAGATACATGGTTGTAATATCACATCCAGGTAGACCTCTGTTGGTTGTGAGAGTGACTCTCTAGCAGCAATGATGTCGTGTAGATGACAGGGACAACCGGGTGTGTTGAAATGAATGCAGTCATCAGATCCTGGTCTATAATGTTTCTACGTAGTGCTGTATGTAGAAGATTCTGTAGCTCAGCACGGTCTGGTATGAGACAAAATGCATTGGAAATTAACAGAAAGACACAATATTGTGAGCATTTTCTCTCCAGTACAAGAGTTCTGGGATATCTCTATCTGATCCACTTTGAGTTGCATTCCAACAATATTGTATGAATAAGCCGAAGAAAGCTACAGGTTGAGTATCCCTTATCCAAAATGCTTGGGACCAGAAGAATTCTGGATAACGGATTATTACGTATTTTGGAATATTTTTATATTTCAATGAGGTATCTCGAGGTATCTTGCATTTATGTTGTATATACACATCAAGCACATAAAATACAAATATATTTTATTTGTGCATGAAACAAGGGGGTTATTCTGGTTGATTCGCAAGGCTGCGAATGGATGTTTAACATAAACATCCATTCGCATGCTGTGGGGAACACCCACATCTATCGATGGTCCCCGACCATTCAAAGATGTGGAAGGTGCACACATATAAAAGTGACTTTCAACTCACTTACATGTGCGTGCACGCTTGGATGGAAATGGGCAGGCAGCTGACATCCAGTGATGTCAGCTGCCTGCCCCCTACACCCGCGCCACAGTCTCATTACCATGAGAATGCCCAGCGCTGGGCATTCCCATATGGTAATGAGTCTGGCCGGTGCCCCACATCCCTCTCTGCCCCTAGCCCGCTATATCGGGTGCATGCACCCAGCAAACAGAATGTTCACCATGGGTGCATTCACCCTGCATATGCACGAGCACACTAGAGAAACATTGGTCCCTGTGCAAATGCAGACTAGCTGCATATGGACCAGAATAAGGGCCAAGGTTTAAAAAAATGGAACAAAGTTTGTGTCCTACTGTATTTGAATGCCAATCAATAATTTTCTTGCACATATTTAGTGCCAGTTACATATCATATCCTCAGTAGTGCCAGTTACAGATGTCCCAGTAGTGCTTTTAGCAACAACAACAAAAATGACATTCTGGAAACTATGGATAAGGGATATTTTGGATAAGGGATATTTGGATAAGGGATACTCAACTTGTATATATTATTAATAAAATAATTGGTTTTAATAAAGTATCTGTAAAATTCATGCAGTTTTAGGATACTTTTTTGTAGATTATTTAATTGACAAGTTCTTTGGTTATAGATCTCCTTTGAAAAAGCTATCTTTTAGTGAAACGCGTCAGTCACAGCAGCAGCAGCAGCACCCACAATTCAAGTGGACGCTATCCTGATCAGCCTGGACGGACTGAACTCTCCCTTTGGCCCCACAGCTCTTGGGCGCAGCAAGTGACCCTCTTCCCTTTTTTTTGCATGCCATCTCCTTGATCCACAGTGATCGGATTACAAATAAAGGACTATGGAAACCTCCCACATCGCCGAAGGACTTTGGTAATTCAGGGAAGGAATCCACATGTGCCAGTGACCATACAGGACATTTCAAGCCCTAATCGGAGAGGTGGATGGTAACTATACTGCATCTTGAGCCAGTCCCTATAAACTGTCCCAGGTATACATAGGAACGGATGGTGCCCGTCAGTGCTGCCCATGCCAAACTGTTTTTTTAAACAATTTAGTGTGGTGATTCTTTTATATACTGAATGTTTTTTGTACATGTTGTCTAGTGATTAAAATTGTATCATCTATGGTTCATACATAAAAATTTATGTACAGTCAATCCAATCGTTTACCTAATTTTTTTTTTACTTTAGGCGCTGCATTTTTTTATTTTACCTTGTCATTGGTTATAGATGTTGTCAACAGGAATATTATGTTGATGTACTGGTAGCCTCCAGAGAAATATTTCATAAATGAAATTCAATATCACATACATATAATTCCATTATCATTGTAAACATACATGTAAGAGCGTCCTCTCATTCTATTATATATATATATATATATATATATATATATATATGGTGAGTATAGATGTATCCAGGTACAATCCAGGTACAGACAGACAGCGGCACTCAATGGGTTTTCAAAAATCGTTTTAGTGATACTCCAACGTTTCGGGGACTAGCCCCTTTGTCAAGGTGTAAGAACAACAACAATCGTGATCAAACATCAAACTTAAATAGGGTGATATTACCGTGTGGCGAGACCACTCAGACGCCGGGGAGCCCGCTGCCGGAAGTCGCTGGGACCGGAAGGCGGAAGCCGGAAGTGGAATGGATCTTACTTTGCGTGTCAGCGTCATGGTGCTCTCTATATGTAAAGTGGTTCACGGGAGCATCTGTCAGGCGCCTTTAGGTCAGCCAATTAAAACATCCTGTAAAAAGGCAAAGTTTTCATTACAATTCAATATCTTAAAAACATTAGACAGTGAATCATTTTGAAAAACATTAGACAGTGAATAATTATAAGGAGCCGTGGTGTTACCAGTGTAAGTGTTAGGACAGCTTATTGGCTGATATCTAAATATGTGTATGTGAAAAAAGGGGGGTTATGTAGTGCATTTCATCTGCCAAAATACTCTTGTCTATAGTAGTATGGATATCTAAAGGGTCTGTAATATAGTGTGTGCTGGTGTTTCCATTAAACTCCCCATCAGGTATCCCCCAGGTTCACACCTTTCCATCTCACCATAAACTTAACCTAAACCTTAACACTAACTTATATAATAAAAAAGACACAGACACAAGTGCTGGCGTTTCAAAATGAATGTCAATTTATTTTGACAATTAAACTAACTATATATATAATGGTGGCGGCACCAAAGAACGGTCATTATAGGAAAGTGGGGTTAAAGATGTTACCATACACACTATCGCTGGTGATCGCTCTCCCCGGTCATCCACTCGTGCTAGTGGTGACCACCCCCCGGGCGGAAGCATGGCCGATGACCATCGATGTCAGGAGAGAGCGACACCCCACTATCTACACACACACATCAAGATCTTACAAGGATGACCGTTCTTTACCGCCGCCGAAGAGAAAAGAAATAGGGAAGGGTGGGTGGGGCTTTTTCAGACAGAGGGAGAACTTCCTGTAAGTATGTTCCTTTTCTTCCCTGTCTGTACCCTCCCACTGCTCTGATAGGCCTTGTGCCCATCCTATTAGCATATCAGCTGACCTTCCAGTGTAACCTGGGGAACCCATCAGGGGTTTATGCTCACTCAGTGCTTATTCAGCATTCGTGGTTCTTAAACTCCCCATCAGGTATCCCCCAGGTTCACACCTTTCCATCTCACCATAAACTTAACCTAAACCTTAACACTAACTTATATAATAAAAAAGACACAGACACAAGTGCTGGCGTTTCAAAATGAATGTCAATTTATTTTGACAATTAAACTAACTATATATATAATGGTGGCGGCACCAAAGAACGGTCATTATAGGAAAGTGGGGTTAAAGATGTTACCATACACACTATCGCTGGTGATCGCTCTCCCCGGTCATCCACTCGTGCTAGTGGTGACCACCCCCCGGGCGGAAGCATGGCCGATGACCATCAATGTCAGGAGAGAGCGACACCCCACTATCTACACACACACATCAAGATCTTACAAGGATGACCGTTCTTTACCGCCAAAGCTAGGCCCTAAGCCGCAGCACCGCCACCGAGTAGGAAAACGCTCAGCACTGTGTATCTAACCAACTAAAGACATCGCCCAAAAACAGAGCCACGCCCTCCGGGCTCAGATGAACACCATCGCTCCTATACAGCACACTCGGCTGAAAGCTGATGGCGTCATGGCGAATAACACCCCCGCCATTGGTCAGCAGATATGTCTCAACTGCAGCGTTCACCGTCTTCCGTGAACGCTCCAGGCGGGGGCAGGACATCGCATTCCTCCACACTATCCTCGATATGATGGAGGACCACACCAACTTACATGCAGGCAAATACAATGAAATAAAATAGAGGTCCCGCACAATCACTGAGCGTAGCTCGAGAGCGGTCACCCGCCCTAAGTCATTGCCACCCAGGTGGAATATAATGACTCTCGGGACCCCAAAATTTCGCAGGGCTCGAATCAGCCCAGCCTGCAGCCCTTTCCACAGCATACCTCTCTCACCCAGTCACCTAACCTCCCCAGCTCGACCAAACACGCGTACATCAGATGCTATGTTTGCCCTGGAAGCCCAATAGACAAAGGAATGTCCAATCATCCAAATGGACTTAACGTCCTGTCGACCTGAAATATTTATAGAGAGGTTAGAAGGCTGTCGACAAGCTTGCATACCACGCATTCACCACACTTGTTAGGAGAGAGGAATGAGAAAAACCGTGGCCGACCAGCTCTTGAGGCACAAAACACACCGTCTGGAGTAAACTAACAAGTACGCCATGCCAGATTGTAATTAAGCCGAATTGTGCCCCCAGACGGATGTGAAAACACACCTCAAGGCCCCCACTGTAAGTTGACGAGCGCTTATGCGTCCAGTCGACCATGGTGAAAAGTGACAGATAAAGCTGGCCGAATGTACCTCCGGAATGCTGCCGATCGCCATCGGCCCAGAGATTGAATCTCTGCGTCGGAGCGGCCCTCCGCAGCCGCCGAGGTAGCAGCCCCAATCCTAAAGGAATGAGACCCAAATTCCCTAGGATCGAGACCCGTGGCCTCCAGCGCCCGTCCCAAGACGTGACAAAATTGGTATTTGGTGAGCGGTGACCCATCCTCGTGCATCAGCCATGCGCCTGGAAGGTCCGGGGGCACCTGGGCGAAGGCCGAGACCAACGTCACAGGGCACGCCCTTTCCACCGTGCACGGGAGCAAGGACAGCCACCGCCCCCTTCCAGCCTGGTCCGTCTTAGATCGTCGCAGGTGACATAGCACCGAGTCAGCTTGGACCACCAGGTCGTCCACAGCCAAAGGCGAGGGCGCCCGTTTTGACGGGGCCACCAGCTCCCCAATCCTGAAGGCCCCATGGTATGCCATCACGTACGCCGTGCGGAACAAGAGTACCTCGTAATAAGGCCAGCAGATGTCCCCCAGAGCATCCAGCAGTGCTGGAAGTAACGACATATCAATGGGACGCCTGCAGTCCGGGGAGGCGGGTGTAGCCCGCCGCCAACCACGCAGCGCCCTAGACACCAAAAATGACCGGGACGGGTCCGCCCTACCCTGCAGTGAGGAGAAAAACGACACCCCTGCCAAAACCCTGCGCACGGAGGCGACAGAGCGACCATTGGAGAATGCACTCCATACAAAGGCCACCATGGCCGCTTCAGGTGTCTTACCTGCTTGCGGAGCAGCCAGTCTGAACTGCTCCCACTCCTGCCATCCAGCCTGATAGCAGTGGAGCGTCCGTGGTGCGATAGCCCGCATGGCTAGCCCCTCCATTCCGGCCTGATCATCTGCCAAATATAAGAGGGACAGCATTCACCAACAATAGATGCATCAGGAGCCAGGGCCCGAAACTTCTCCCAGTCGGCCCTGGACAGTGCGTCTGCCACAGAGTTCTCTACTCCGGGAACATGTTGTGCCACAAACTGTATGTTAAACAGCAGGCATCGCAGCACCAATCGCGCAAGCAGGCGAACTACAGGCATGGAAGCTGAACCCTGCCTGTTAATAGAGTGCACCACTCCCAAATTATCGCATTAAAATATGATGCTGGAGTCGCGAAGCCTGTCTGCCCATAGCTCCAGTGCCACTACAATGGGGAACAGCTCCAACAGCAGTAAGTTTTTTGTAAGCCCTTCCGATACCCATTCTGCAGGCCATGGCGCAGCGCACCATGACCCGTGCAGGAAGGCTCCGAAACCCACCCCGCCCGCTGCGTCAGTATACAACTGTAACTGCGCATTGGTGCATGGGCTCGCAGGCCAAATAAGGACACAGTTGAACTGCTCCAGGAAGGAGAGCCAAGTGCGTAAATCCCTCTTTATCTCTGCAGAGAGACGTACATAATGGAGGGGGTGCCTGACGCCTGACATGGATCTCTCCAACTTTCTACAAAAAACTCTACCCATGGGTATGACCCTGCAAGCAAAATGCAGAATTCCCAGGAGTGACTGAAGCTGGCGCAACTGTAGCTTACCCGTGGCCAATGCCAGGCTAATGGGTCCGCGTAGTCGAGACAGCTTATCCTGGGGGAGGCGGCAACAGGCCGCCATTGTGTCTATTTCTATCCCCAAGAAGGACAGGCACTGCACTGGGCCCTCCGTCTTGTCCTCCGCAATGGGGACCCCAAACTCCCTGAAAAGATTCTGCAAGTATGTCAGCAGAAGCTTGCATCGCTGGGAATCGGCAGGGCCCACACACAAGAAGTCATCCAAGTAGTGGGCCACACCAGTTTCGCCTGAACCCGCCTCTACGCACCAATGCAAGAAACTGCTGAATCTCTCGAAATAGGCGCAAGAAATCGAGCAGCCCATCGGTAAGCACCTGTCCACGTAAAAACCCGTGGGCAGGCGAAATCCCATGAACCGGAATGATTCCGGATGGAGAGGGAGAAGGCGAAAGGCGGACTTAATGTCCACCTTGGCCAGCAAAGCCCCGTGTCCGTGGCCGCGCACTATATCAAGGGCCTGCTCAAACGACTGGTACCGCACGCGGCACAATTGTTCAGGGATGGCGTCATTAACAGAACTGCTCGGAGGGTGGGACAAGTGCTGGATAAGCCTAAACTTGCCGCTAGCCTTCTTGGGGACCACCCCCACCGGGGAGAGAACCAGGTTCTCTATAGGGGGGGATGGGAAGGGGCCCACCATCCTACCCAAGCTCACCTCTTTGTCCACCTTTTCCAACACTATCCCGGGCATCTGAATTGCGGATTTTAAATTACGTGGGGCATGTGCTACTACCTCCCTCTGGATTGGTAGGCGGAAGCCCAGGAGGAAGCCTTGCTCTAAAAATTCTGCCTCCTCCCTACACGGGTATCGTCCCAGCCAGCCGGCCAGGCGGTCAACCCGTACAGGAGAAGGGGCCTTACTGAGGTGCGCCCCCGGCTGTTGAAGCCTGGGAGGTGCCTCCCTGCTTTCCTTTCCTGCAATCTCTAAATGGGTGATTGCCCCAACATTTAGAGCATGCGTGCTTGAACTTACAGGACGCTCCCAGGGCGCAACCCGCTCCGTTAAATGCAAAGCAACGCCCGGCGGGGGCTCCCCCCACCCTACCGCGAAAGGGTTGTTGTTGCTTGCGAGGGGCGGGGCTGGGGGCTGGTGTAGCTGCAGGAGCAACCGCCGTACCGGCCGCCGGCTTTGGCCCCATCCAGATCTCCACGTCTTTGCATCCCAATGCCATAATGGCCAGCCCTGACTGCTTGCGACGGAAGCTCTCATCATATGAGCGCCATGAGGAGTCGGCTTCTGACAGGAACATCTGATGAATCATGTGCATGTAGCGCACCATGTTCATGTGCTCCTGCGGTCTTGTTTCTAGGTAACAAGCCGCGAACATAAACATGCCCGCCTGCCACCGGTGATAGGTGCAGTAGGCCTCCTCCCCCATACCCCCTCGCCTCTTCGCCGCGCGATATTCCTTTTCCGCCTGTGCCGTCATGGTGAAGAAGCTGACGTATTTACCGTCTTTTATGCGTTCCTGGACGCTGCGCCTGAGCCCTCTGAGCACTGCTGTGTTCTCGCACTGGACCACTTTTCCCCTAGGGAACAACGGGGACCCCGAGCTGCCACTGGAACTAGAGTGCCTACGGCGCCTGTGCCTGTGACGCCTGCGAGACTTGCGGCCCCCATCCTCCTCCGACGACCCTGAGTCGGATCCACCTGAGGAAGAGGAGGTATGTGCAGCCCTACGCTTGCGCCGTTTGCGCTTGGACGCTGACCCACCTGAAGTACCCTCCACTGGTACTAGGCTCATCTGTGATGGATCCTCCACCAAACCCACTGGGGGGGTTCCAGAAGCGACGATATCCCTAGCGCTGAGGGGGGCCGTAGGTCTTGCCGATGCCGCCGGGGAGGCCCTAACTGCCAGGGCCGGGGCAGGGATCACTGAGGAGGCCGAAGGGTCCTGACTGTGGTCCGGGGCAACCCCCCCGGAAGCAGGTGACTGCCTCATAAAGTTGGAGAGCAGTGACAGGAACTGCTGTACCCCCCCATCTGCAGCCGCAGGTAGTGTGGGGGTTGCAATGGGACCCGGCGCAGCAGGCGCAGAGGCCTGAGCACTGCGCAGTGGAAGCAATCTGGCCCTTCTAAGGAGCTGCCGCCTCGCCATGTGCAGCGAGGATCTCATCCCTGGGGGCCTCGTTCCCCTATGTGTGTCAATGGGGGCTGATGGCACTAACTGGGCCCTAGTCGGCCCCTGACTCACACTTCTGGCCCTCCCACGGCCCCTACCCGCCCTGCTGGGGGTGAGGGGGGTTGCTCCTGATGGGAGACCCCCCTGTGGCAATCTAGAGGCCAGGATGGGGATGGATGAGGGGCGACCTGTATATATGCGCCTATCTGCGCCCTGTGACTGTGGAGGGGTGACCTGTGGGGCCTGTAACAAAACGCCTCTGACGCTGGACCGGGCGGAAGTCCGCGATCCAGGCCTGGCGGTATTGCCCGGCGTGCGGGGGCCTAGCCCTCTCGCACGGGTGTTAACTGCACGGGCGCTACCCCTGCCCGACCCCCCCTGGCCGCCGCGCGCGCCGCGGCCTCTGCCTGCACTACGCGAGGTCCGGCGCTGGGCCGCGTCATCAGCCGGCGCCGCGACCATCGCGCCATGACGCGCGGGCGGCACAGGAGCCGCAGGACCCCGCCGCGATCCCCTCCGGTCCCCACTGGAACCACCAGGGACCGCGCCGCTAGGCCCCGCAGCCTCCCAATCCGCCTCCGCCGCATCAGCAAGGCGAGCGGGCGGGCGGGTAGCCCTACGCGGCCTGTAGGCCATAAATGCAGCCAAATAGAGAGGGACAGGTGAAAAAGAGGGACAGATCTATGAAGAGGGGAAAAAGAAGAGACAGAGTAGTATTAAGGATGAGAAGAAACGCTTGTAAAGAAAACCGAAATTGATTGCTGCAGAGCAGCGCTTGCCTGTTCCAGCTGCAGCTTTTTCAGACAGAGGGAGAACTTCCTGTAAGTATGTTCCTTTTCTTCCCTGTCTGTACCCTCCCACTGCTCTGATAGGCCTTGTGCCCATCCTATTAGCATATCAGCTGACCTTCCAGTGTAACCTGGGGAACCCATCAGGGGTTTATGCTCACTCAGTGCTTATTCAGCATTCGTGGTTCTGTTTATCAATCAACAGGACACTGATGTCGTCTCGACCTCATGTCGACCATTCTGTGGTCTAGACAGGTTATTTGTCATTGTGTGTGTAGAACAAGGCTTTTGTGCCTCATTGGGATAAATTCGTGCTTATAAAAAGGGAGATAGCAAGAAAGATGGAAGATGGAGTATATGGGCTATATTGTTAGATCTCAATGTTCTAATTCTAGTGACCAAGCAATTTTAGGAGTACAATCAGTATATGGAAGATAAAGGATAGCGAGAAATAATGAAGATGAAAAGAAAGCACACAACGATCAGCCTATATGGACTGATTCTTGTGTTGTGTCAATAAGTTAATGGAGGTGTCTCTGTGAAAAAATGAACTGAAATGTCGTCTCAGTCTCATGTCGACCACTCTGATCTAATCAGAATAATCGTATTTATTTGTGGTCATAGGGTTTAATGTGTATCTTAGGATACACCTGTTCGTATAGGGGGGGTGCCCTCGGACTAAAAAACAGAGACGAAAAGAAGGCCTGCCACAATCAGCTTTTATAGGCTGAATTGTCAGGTCTCAATGTTTTGTATCACGTGTGTAAGCATTTTAAATGTACAATCAATGTGTGAAGAATAGAGGATAGCGAGAAAGAAAGGAGATGAAAAGAAAGCACACTACGATCAGCCTATGTAGGCTGGTTCTGATGTTGTAAAGGTAAGTACATATCAATTAATGAATCACATCAGGTACACAAAAATAGAAGAATAAAAGATAGCGAGAAAGATCGGAGATGAAAAGAAAGCACACTGGCGATTAGCCTGTCTAGGCTAATAATTTAGATCACCCTGCAGGGGTCCATACTACATGTTAGAGCACATCAAATATACATAAACTGGAAAGATAAAGGATAGCGAGAAAGATTGAAGGAAGAATAAAGCACACTGCGATCGGCCTGATTTGGGCACTACTGATAAAAATCAAGCTCAATGGAGGGATCATACAATTATCGACTATTTGGAGGTTGATGGCAGGTCACCCAGAGATTTTATATTGGTCAGCTAAGGAGCAGTATTCAAGTTCAATGTGGCAGTTCACTCTGGTGTGGCCCAAAATATCAAAGGGACTCAACTATATAAAGATGGAACAAATTAGAGAAATATGTTAAGTAACAGCTTATCATTAAGGCCATGCGGTTTGATGGTATTGAGGCGGTGGATCCAAACTGATTCTCTCCTGAGTAGGGCTCCATCCCTATCGCCCCTTCTCATGGTTTCCGGAATATGGTCCAGGATCATATGCTTGAAATCTGTCAATTTGTGTGATGCCTGAGCGAAATGCTTCGCTACCGGTTGGTCGTTCTCCTTCCCGGCCAGGGCCTTTCCGATTGCTGATCTGTGGAGGGCCATCCTGGTTCTAAGCGACCTTACCGTCTTGCCGACATATAGAAGCTTGCAGGGACATTGTATGACATAAACCACATGTGTGGTGGTGCAAGTCACTGCATGCTTGATGGGGAAAATTCTATCATCGCTGGGATGGATGAATCTGGGACCGGTCAACATGTGTTGACAGGTCGTACAGTTTATGCATTTTTAACAGCGATTGGCCTTCTTCAGAAAATTCTTGGTCCTTGTTTCAGAGCTGTTTGTAAAGCCAGTGATGTCGTTGTGCACAAGTATGTCCTTTAGGTTTCTTCCTCTAGTATAACATATGAGGAGTGTTTTATCCTTTAGGGCCGGCAAGCTTGTATCAGTTTTTACAATCGGCCATAGGGCTCTTGAGGCTCTTGGCAAAACAAAGCTGGCAGTGTTGTACCTGGACACAAACGGTAGAGCTTTATCATCTGTAGATTTTATCTTTGGTACCAGTAGGGTATCTCTAGGGATCTTGATTACCTCCTCCTTTTGTTTCAGTAGGGCCTTTTTATTATAGCCCCTTTGGGCAAACTTATTGACCACGGAATCTAAGGCATCAGGTAATTTTTCCGCATCACTGACAATCCTTGCGACCCTTAGCATTTGGGACTTGGGGAGGGCCTTCCTCAAGGGCATTGGATGGAAGCTATTTGCCTTTAAGATGTTATTTTTGTCAGTCGGCTTGGTGTATAAGTTTGTTTCAATTTTCCCATCTTTGATGCTCACGCTGACATCTAGATAACTGATTTGATGCCTTGAGTACTGATAGGTGAATTTGATCGGTGATTGCCGCCCGTTCACCTCTATCATGAGGTTCTCAAATTCTTCCTCTGAGCCAATCCAGACCATAAATAGGTCATCTATATAGCGTGTCAACTTCAGGATTTTGCCCTCTGCCAAATGATTCTCTAAGAACATCTTCCTCTCCTCTTTAAACATAAAAATGTTAGCAAATGATGGCGACACGTTGCTGCCCATTGAGCAACCGGCGAATTGTTTATAGTAACCGCTGTTAAACAAAAAGTAATTTTTTGTGAGTGTCATCCGTAGCAGGTCGAGGAACAGTTCTAGGTCAAGCGTGTGCAACTGGTTCTCAATAAGGAACTCCTCCATAGCCTTCAAGCCTTCATCATGGGGGATGCTTGTATAAAGGCTATTTACATCCATGACGCAAAGGAGGGCATCAGCCGGCATCTCTGGAATTTGCAGCAAGGTGTTCAAAAAGTCAGTCGTATCTTTGATATATGTAGACTGTTTGCAGATGAGGGGCTGGAGTATCCCATCCAGGAATTGTGATATGGGCTGAAAGATTGAATTCTGTGCCGAGATTATCGGGCGTCCCGGGGGATTATGCATGCTCTTATGGATTTTAGGCAGGGTAAAGAATATTGGTACAGTAGGATTTTCTTGGGTGAGTGCTTTCTGCAGTTGTTCGGAGATATGTCCTTGTCCCAGTGCTCTTGTCAGACGTATATCCAAGGTTTTTTTGTATACATCTGTGGGATCTTTGTTGAGTTTCTCATAGACGTTGGTGTCACTTAGTTGTCATTTACATTCCTTGATGTAGGTAGTTAAGTCTTGTATGACAAGGCCGCCGCCTTTATCGGCGGCTCTGAACACCACATCCTGGTATTTACTCATCTTTTTCAGGACCTCCTGTTCAGTGCTGCTTAGATTATGATGACTGGGATGTGGGGCATTGACAAATCGAGTGGTTACTATAAACAACTCGCCGGTTGCTCAATGGGCAGCAACGTGTCGCCATCATTTGCTAACATTTTTATGTTTAAAGAGGAGAGGAAGATGTTCTTAGAGAATCATTTGGCAGAGGGCAAAATCCTGAAGTTGACACGCTATATAGATGACCTATTTATGGTCTGGATTGGCTCAGAGGAAGAATTTGAGAACCTCATGATAGAGGTGAACGGGCGGCAATCACCGATCAAATTCACCTATTAGTACTCAAGGCATCAAATCAGTTATCTAGATGTCAGCGTGAGCATCAAAGATGGGAAAATTGAAACGAACTTATACACCAAGCCGACTGACAAAAATAGCATCTTAAAGGCAAATAGCTTCCATCCAATGCCCTTGAGGAAGGCCCTCCCCAAGTCCCAAATGCTAAGGGTCGCAAGGATTGTCAGTGATGCGGAAAAATTACCTGATGCCTTAGATTCCGTGGTCAATAAGTTTGCCCAAAGGGGCTATAATAAATAGGCCCTACTGAAACAAAAGGAGGAGGTCATCAAGATCCCTAGAGATACCCTACTGGTACCAAAGATAAAATCTACAGATGATAAAGCTCTACCGTTTGTGTCCAGGTACAACACTGCCAGCTTTGTTTTGCCAAGAGCTTCAAAAGCCCTATGGCCGATTGTAAAAACTGATACAAGCTTGCCGGCCCTAAAGGATAAAACACCCCTCATATGTCATACTAGAGGAAGGAACCTAAAGGACATACTTGTGCACAACGACATCACTGGCTTTACAAAACGCTCTGAAACAAGGACCAAGAATTTTCTGAAGAAGGCCAATGGCTGTTATAAATGCATAAACTGTACGACCTGTCAACACATGTTGACCGGTCCCAGATTCATCCATCCCAGCGATGACAGAATTTTCCCCATCAAGCATGTAGTGCAGTGTTTTTCAACCACTGTGCCTTGAGCTGTTCTCAAGTGTGCCTCCAGATCTAGAGATGCCCAAACTTGTTTACAGCCACCACCAGTTCAACTGTTATTTACTGGTCCCTTCTTTTCATTTCAAGGGCCAATGTATTTTATTTGTGTTACCTTGGGGACCAGTGTGAGTGTTTTTTTTATGGGGGGGGGCAATAGGTTTGTTTTTTTCCTGTGGGGGCCTATGTGTTTTGCTCATGGTGTGCCTTGGCAATTTTAAAATCTTATTTAGTGTGTCGCAAGGTAAAAAGGTTGAAAATCACTGATGTAGTGACTTGCACCACCACACATGTGGTTTATGTCATACAATGTCCCTGCAAGCTTCTATTTGTCGGCAAGACGGTAAGGTCGCTTAGAACCAGGATGGCCCTCCACAGATCAGCAATCGGAAAGGCTCTGGCCGGGAAGGAGAACGACCAACCGGTAGCGAAGCATTTCGCTCAGCCATCACACAAATTGACAGATTTCAAGCATATGATCCTGGACCATATTCCGGAAACCATGAGAAGAGGCGATAGGGATGGAGCCCTACTCAGGAGAGAATCAGTTTGGATTCACCGCCTCAATACCATCAAACCGCAGGGCCTTAATGATAAGCTGTTACTTAACATATTTCTCTAATTTGTTCCATCTTTATATAGTTGAGTCCCTTTGATATTTTGGGCCACACCATAGTGAACTGCCACATTGGACTTGAATACTGCTCCTTAGCTGACCAATATAAAATCTCTGGGTGACCTGCCATCAACCTCCAAATAGTCGATAATTGTATGATCCATCCATTGAGCTTGATTTTTATCAGTAGTGCCCAAATCAGGCCGATCGCAGTGTGCTTTATTCTTCCTTCAATCTTTCTCGCTATCCTTTATCTTTCCAGTTTATGTATATTTGATGTGCTCTAACATGTAGTATGGACCCCTGCAGGGTGATCTAAATTTTTAGCCTAGACAGGCTAATCGCCAGTGTGCTTTCTTTTCATCTCCGATCTTTCTCGCTATCCTTTATTCTTCTATTTTTGTGTACCTGATGTGATTCATTAATTGATATGTACTTACCTTTACAACATCAGAACCAGCCTACATAGGCTGATCGTAGTGTGCTTTCTTTTCATCTCCATTCTTTCTCGCTATCCTCTATTCTTCACACATTGATTGTACATTTAAAATGCTTACACACGTGATACAAAACATTGAGACCTGACAATTCAGCCTATAAAAGCTGATTGTGGCAGGCCTTCTTTTCGTCTCTGTTTTTTAGTCCGAGGGCACCCCCCCTATACGAACAGGTGTATCCTAAGATACACATTAAACCCTATGACCACAAATAAATATGATTATTCTGATTAGATCAGAGTGTTCGACATGAGACTGAGACGACATTTCAGTTCATTTTTTCACAGAGACACCTCCATTAACTTATTGACACAACACAAGAATCAGTCCATATAGGCTGATAGTTGTGTGCTTTCTTTTCATCTTCATTCTTTCTCGCTATCCTTTATCTTCCATATACTGATTGTACTCTTAAAATTGCTTGGTCACTAGAATTAGAACATTGAGATCTAACAATATAGCCCATATACTCCATCTTCCATCTTTCTTGCTATCTCCCTTTTTATAAGCACAAATTTATCCCAATGAGGCACAAAAGCCTTTTTCTACACACACAATGCCAAATAACCTGTCTAGACCACAGAATGGTCGACATGAGGTCGAGACGACATCAGTGTCCTGTTGACTGATAAACATAGAAACACCAGCACACACTATATTACAGACCCTTTAGATATCCATACTACTATAGACAAGAGTATTTTGGCCGATGAAATGCACTACATAACCCCCCTTTTTTCACATACACATATTTAGATATCAGCCAATAAGCTGTCCTAACACTTACACTGGTAACACCACGGCTCCTTATAATTATTCACTGTCTAATGTTTTTTAAAATTATTCACTGTCTAATGTTTTTAAGATATTGATTTGTAATGAAAACTTTGCCTTTTTACAGGATGTTTTAATTGGCTGACCTAACGGCGCCGGACAGACGCTCCCCTGAACCGCTTTACATATAGAGAGCTTGCGGTTCAGCACCATGACGCTGACACGCAAAGTAAGATCCATTCCACTTCCGGCTTCCGCCTTCCGGTCCCAGCGACTTCCGGCAGCGGGCTCCCCGGCGTCTGAGTGGTCTCGCCACACGGTAATATCACCCTATTTAAGTTTGATGTTTGATCATGATTGTTTTTGTTCTTACACCTTGACAAAGGGGCTAGTCCCCGAAACGTTAAAGTATCACTAAAACGATTTTTGAAAACCCATTGAGTGCCGCTGTCTGTCTTTACCTGGATTGTACCTGGATACATCTATACTGTTCATTGAATCCTGAGGGCACCTGGGAATCTGTCTGTGTGAGCAGGAGTGCCAAGCCGCAACACAAAGTCTATATATATACGCCAAAGGGTCCGGCACTCACCGCAATCAAAGTCACTGGAAGTTGCGTGCCATTGCTTGAAATATATACAAAGCAGCGTCACTGCACGTGCACATCACTGCAGCATAATGCATAAAGATTTTATTGCAGCCTTGACGGGCCGTATATGTATATATATATATATAAAGAAAACTGTGTATCCAAAGATACATAGAAGACAGCACTCCTTGATCCTTTTTAAAGTCCAGTGTAGCACAATTTATTTAATCCATAAAGTTGAGCATCAGACTTATATGCAAAACATGGCAATCTTATGCCTTTAGTAATAGTGGGGGTCACAAGCATATTCACCCATCCTTGCAGTTTATGACACAAGCAGTCGGCAGTCGACGGTTCCGTTTCGGCTGGAAGCCTTTCTCACAGACTGACCCTCTTTCATAAACTTATGAAATGAATATATTGTGACAGACGGGAATCATCTTGTTGCATTAGGTTATTTATAGGCAGTAAGTGAAATATCTTGAAGAAGCAGTTGGGCGGATTTCTCTGCAGCAAGATAAAAGGGTCACTAGATGCGCACAGCAGTAGATTTAATTTGAATTTACTTCTGAGTGAAATAAATATTTAGGTTCATCTCCATCAGAAACAAAAGGTAACTCAGAAGAGTTAATAAAATCATAATAAAATCATACGCCTTAGCACTGTTCCTTGCTGTAAATGTGTTCTGTATATTGTAAAACAGCTTGAATACACTGCATAAAAAAGCATAGCAAGCTAACATTAAATCAGAAAACAATTTAAAAGAAGATATAACCTTGGAAAATAGTTTATGGCAAAGCTTATGGTTTTACTTCGTTGGAAGGGTGCCAATATCCGACTACTAATATTCCATAGCATAGCGCATCCAGAAATGGGCCATTCAAATCAATTATAGAAAAGCATACATATGGCAGCTATTTTCCTCTTTATTTCCTAAAGGAGCAAAGTCATAAAAATGGTAATTTTAGCAACCTTTACTGACCTATACTAATGCGTGGAGCCACATACAAATTTATGTGCAACTACACTTCATTGTCCATCTAACAGATTATTTATTTTCTTCTTCATTATCAACAGCTCTTTCCCACAACTCATAGCAAAAGGGAAACTAACTATGGCACACCCCCTCTAGAGGATGCTGCTGGCATCAGCGGCCCTCTCTCCCCCATGGCTGCCAATCATCTTGTGAACGGCCAGCAATGGCTAGCAATATTATGTTTATTTAACAAGCATCCCAAATAGAACTAGAGCTGTTATATTAACAGGGTAATACATTACATTATAGAATTAAAAAAGAAGAGAACAAGAACACAATATAAGTTCCGACCTATACAGCCAGTTCCTTGGGTTTCCATCTCAGATGCAGTACAATGGTCTTAAGGCCCCCTTCCATTTGTCCAACTTGTTGTCCAACAAGTTGGACCTGATTGACTTGAGATTTATCATATGTGCGGAAAGAACAATCTCTTGGTTAGACCCAATGCGTATGGGATTGTGCATTGGGTCCTAAACATCAGGCACATCAGATTTTGTCAGATAAATTGGCCCAGTCCATCTGAATTGGGTCAAATCTGACAAAATCTCACAAGTGTAAGGGGTCTTTGTCTCCCTGCCAGCCTAGTCCCACTTCAGTTCCACTTTACTTTTTGCCAGGCACAACAGGGCTTGAAAAGTAATGAAATGGAGAATGATAAACATCCAACCAATCAGCTCATAGCTTTTTTAAATACAGCTTGTAGCATGGAACTTAGGAACTGACTAGCTAATGGTTTATCACTCTCCATTTTATCTCTATTCAAGCTTAGTAGATCTGGCCCACAGTCATGCACATTTGCAGGGCCCTGCTAGGTTAAACTATATGGAGGCCTTTAGGCAGTTGAAATCTTGGGTTCCCTTCCAAAATTCTCTGGAAACCCTCACAAATAATACATTTTAAATGTTATCAACCAACAGCCTACAGTACGATCTGGAAACTGTGAATTCAATGTCTATGGTTTATGCACTTTAAGTTGTTAATGGATACATTATATTAATACAGTATTTTCTCTATAGTCTTTAATGTACAGTTTTCGTTTCTTTGAGTTGATTCACTGGCAGTTGGTGTGGCTCCCCTATTTCAATTTTGGACTGTGCTGCAGCCACACCTCTGGAGCCACCACTGCTCTCTGCCTATATCTTTTTGTCATGCCACTCTCTGTATAGTGCTTGAGCTTCTAGCCGATCTCCCACCGGGAGAGCTTCCCATTGGCACTGCCATGTGTACAGATAAGATTTTCACAATAGATTTCAACCATGGAGCCTAATCTCTGGAGATAAAGTATACATAGTAATAGTATCCATTTCAGGCAAACTTTTTCATTCTTCGCTGTAGATTGCTGAGCTTCATAATGACTGGCGTCTGCCCAGATCTCTGAATGCATAGCTCTGCAAACAGCACTGTTAAAAGGAACAATGGGGGAAATTTACTAAGATGTGTATTCTACTTCACATGTTATGTTGCTATGGGCAACGAATCAGATCCTCTATCTTCTACAGGGTGCTAAATAAATAAGAAGCAGAATCTGATTGGTTGCCCATAGCAACATCACATGTGAAGTAGAATACACATCTTACTAAATTTCCCCCAGTGTGTCTTATTATCTCCATTTATTATCCTAAACTGTGCTTGCCTACTTTGTTTTTATCTCCTCTCCAGGAGAAGCCTGGGGTATGGGTCAAAATGGTCATCACCAAGCCCCACCCCCATGGCAGTCAATTTGTGGGTCTGTGGATTGGGGGATGGGCTAAAAGAACCCAAAATTATGCAATTTGTATAATTTTAGCCCAACCCCTTGCCGGCGACCCACAAAAATCCATATTTAGGCCCTTATTCTGGTTCACTCTCAGAGACAAATTCCTTCCCAAATAGACATAACCATGTGCACTGCAGGTGGGGCAGATGTAACTTGTGCAGAGAGAGTTAGATTTGGGTGGGGTTTTACTTCGAAGCGAGATCTATATTTCAGTGAAAAAAAAAAGAAGTCAGAATTTTCCCTGCACAGAAACAAAATAACTCACCCAAATCTAATTATCTCTGCACAAGTTACATCTGCTCCCCTGCAGTGCATATGGTTTTGTCCATGTGAGAAGGAATTTGCCTTTGCGAGTGAACCAGAATAAGGGCATATGCGCAGCAGGGATGGAGGTGCGGAGGCTGCGAGGCCGATGCGGGAGAATGACCCACTTTCCCGGGGGCCGGGAGGCGACCCAACTCGATTTTCGGGAGCCTCCCAGCCATTCTGGGAGTGTAGGCAATCCTGCCCTAAACATAATCCATTTCATATAATTAAAACCAGTATACAATAACTACTCATTGCACCACACAAGTGCTGGATCAGTAAAATCTTACTTGCATTTGGTTAACTCTAATGTCAGTGGTGTGTAGTGTGGCCGCACCTCCAATCTCACTACTCTCCTCAGGAAATCTATACCATCCCATGAAAAGTTGGATAAATAACAAATATACAGTACTCCTAAAATACACCTTCAAGTCATTTGCAACATTTCTTAGTTATCCCTGTCACCAAATCCATAGTTTTGACACAGTTAAAATATTTCCAAGATATTTAGACTGTGATACCCAGGACAGTTTACAGACTAGGAAACAGTGACTATGTGTAACATTTAAATTGAAAACAGCATTTTCAATCCATGTCAGTGTGACAGGTAAAGGAGTACTCCACTGCACTAGAAGCTTTTCTATCTCCCTTCACTCGCACTGCTGTCTACTTGTGTTTATTATACTGACATATCCATTCCAGTATCTAAGGCTCCACAAGTCTTCTGGGACTGCAGAAAAAATATGTTTCACAAATGTTCCCGTACATGTGCTTTCAAAACAGATTGCCCCAGTGTTCTCCTGTGGCCATTCCCAATCACACATTTAAAATAAAATAAAAATAAATAAAAAAGCTTGATCCTTGTGATATGCTGTACTGCTACAGCCAGAACGTATTAAGCTTACCACAGGACTCTACTGTACTGCAATATATACAGCCTATTCAGATTAATTGGCTTTAAAGGGTAAATTCATCTTTGTCTCTTTTGGTGTTCCATTAAGAGTTTTTGGATCGCATGAAATGCTGCCAATTTCCTGTCCTGGGAAGATTTATTGCATTCCCGCTGTTTGTCAGTTGAAAAAAAATCAATAAAGTGCGATTTATCACCATGCAATAAGCACTATTATTTTTTTCTTTTTTTTTTATGACTTGTGCTGTCCCTGGCATATTAAAAATCAGAGGACACAATATTACTACATTGAGACATAGCTTTATCAAAGAGAATATATATTTTATATACTCTCTTAGAGTCTAAGAAATTCATACATTTTGTTTGCACATTCCTTCATGCTAAAAAATAATACAGTGATTACTCTTCCTGATACATAATTCAAATGTTTTACGCAAGCCTAAAGGTGATTATACACTAGTGTATCACAGCACCATCCAACCTTTCCCTGAGGTGCCTAAAGTGACCATACACTACTGCAATGTATCACAGCAGTGTATGGCCATCCAACCCTTCCCTAAGGCGCCTAAAGCCTAGAGGTTACCATACACTACTGCAATGTATCACAGCAGCGTATGGCCACCCGCCCCCCCCCCCCGAGCTGCCCGCATGCGTTCCTTTCACATGTGATGTATTGCATGCCACCCCATTCTCCACCACCAGAGGTGCCAAGTAGGAGGGGCAGCAGGGCCGACCTCTGGCTTGGGACCGTGCATCGAATAGGTGTCCGTTTCTGACAATCTGTGGCCATTTTGGAAAATTTACGACATTCGCAAAGATTGAATGGTCAAATGTAAATTTGACCTACACTTGTCAAAAAGTGCAGATATTTCCGACTGCTTGGAATGTTGGCACACACAGAATAACCACCTTAAGAGTAAATGTACTAAAGCTTCTAAAAATGTAAAGACGGGATGTTGCCCATAGCAACCAATTAGATTCTGTCTATCCTTTCTACATTGTATCCTAGAAAATGGTCGAAAATTGAAAGACAGAATCTGGTTGGTTCCAATGGGCAATATCAACCTTTTTTAATTTTTTAAAGTTTTAGTAAATATACCCCTTAGAGCTTCATTTAACCGTGAGATCTAACCCCTTTTGTCAGTATTTACCAATCTAAGCCTACTGCTGTTAGTCACTGCACCGCAGACCCCTTCTATAGATGACAACCCAGTCCCGATTGCCAGAAAGAATACCCAACACAGCCTTTCTGAATTTAATGAAGCCTTCCAGACGTTGCCAGCTCTTTGCCAAGTGAAAGTGTAATGCACATGGGCATCTTACCCATGGGCATCTTACCCATTACGCATGTGCATTAATGAGCACCCCACAGCCGGCAGCTGTAGGCTTCCAGCAACGGAGCGGAGGACACTGCAGAGGAGGAGAATGTCGCTGGGCCTTGCTGGAGAGGTAAGTAATGTTATACTTATTATTATCATTATTAGTACTCATTATACTCATTATTACGGGACCCTTAATTTGTAGTTTTTATTTGCTAAAGTGTAACAATTGTAACTTAATCGTTGCTTTCAGTAAAACATTTCTTGAAAAGAGGAAAAACTAAGGAAGGAGCTTGGTATATGAATGGGTAACGGATGAGCTGGGAATAAGTAAGTACAGGTTTAATGAGAAAATATAGAATGCTATCAAATTTTCAGTGCTGTGGATAAATATTTTACTTTATGTATAATGGAGGTGTATGGATAGCCGTCATGCATTTCATTGAATAACTATATTTTGTAGTGGGGAATACTTGTACTTGCACTTAAGACACTGTGAAGGTCACACCTTTTACTAGAACGCTTGTTGAAGGTTAACGAGAGCGGTACATGACAATATGAAACATTCAATTCCTAGATGTGCGTAATATATTTTATGGTATACAGCAGTACACCTTTATAAGATGCCTTTGACAAGTAGGTTTTCATTTTCAATAAAGTTTTTGTGAGCAGCAACTCGTTCTATTAATTATAGTCTAACGATAATGTGGAATCATTTTCGAGAACGTAGATTGAGTAATGATGGATTCTTGCAGGTCTATGAAGTCTGCGGCTATTTTAATCTGAACCAAGAATAACTGAGCACCTGCTGTGTATCACCTGTAATATCGCTGCACGGTGTGAGGGTCTTTAAAAAGACAACACGACGTACGGTACAGTACAGTAAGTACAGGACACAGTCTACAATAGAGTGGTACCTGTTTAAAATGAAGAGGATTGCTTAACTGCAACTAATAACACTTAGTACATTATATATATATATATATATATATATATATATATATATATATATTGTTCAGCATTACCAGCTCCAATGTTTAAACTATCCAGTGTGTTTTATTGAGCCCATAATTATATTACATAAAGAGATTAAATAAGGAGTTGGTTGCCATAAGGGAAAGTGCATAGAATGCAGCCCACTCATTTATCTCATACTTGAATAAAATAAACTGCCCTTCAAGCTGTTATAGATGTACTATCTTTAGTTTAGCAACATTCTGGAATAACTATTAGTTATTAATATCAGTAATCCAATTTTATCTTATTTTCACAAGGGATCCTTTGGGATTATACTTTAACAAGTAGTATATGTAGCTGCAATAGTTCAGTCAGCTATTATTTCTTTATTTTATTTTGTATCAGAAATGTTTTTTTTTTTATTTCGATAACTTCTCTTATTCATATTAAAATCACATGCTTGTAGTTAAACCATACCAGAATTTTTTAAGTGTTGATTGGTTTATGTTATTGTACTTGTTCTACTGATAAATCTCCTGTTAGTGAGAGCCCAGATGCAATGTAGAAAATAAGGGGGTTATCGGAGTGCGCTAGACTGGGTAGCACCTAGCCAATTATATAGTTATATTGACGTGATATACCAATGACACTTCATACAGAAGTCTTTTGTCAATTTCCAGAAAAAAACGTAGACTTCGTTCAAACAAGTTCTTTACTAAAACCAACCCAAAGTGTTTCATCAAAACGACTTAATCAGGGCCGTGGCTAAAAGCGGTACAGAAAAAAGAAGAAGGGCGCACTTTGAGCATTTTAATACAAAGAAAACGTATATAAATGCGAAAAAACAAAGATACAATGTACATACCTAAAATAGACCTTATAGCGAGGTATGTACAGTGAAGGGTATTCTTTGAACAATGATATCAAATCTAAAAGAACAGATATAATAGATCAAGGTACTTAAAAATGATGAGGAATGAGCAAGCAAAAATACAATCCAGGATACAAAACTCAATCCAATAAATTTTGATAGTTAGAATCCCGACTTGACCTGATTCACCAGGTCTTCAGGGTGAGTAAGGTCCTTATAACGCTGAAATTTTATGAACCTGAAATCAGGATATATTATAATTGTGAATCCCAGGGTCAAAAAACAGGGGCCCACATGATGGTATGGGGTGGTGATAAAAAGCAAGGTGATATGGTAGGTATATATATATATATATATATATATATATATATATATATATATACTGTAAATATGTATATATATCCGATGATTATGACTGTTAGCAGCATGACTAAGTCTCTCCAAACCGGTTCACAGTGGTGAGTGGTACACTAACATTTACACGGCTGGTCCAATGGATGTATTGAAACAGGCACTGGGACTTTGGCAGACAGTGGATTGACTGCCATTGGAGGCTGTGGCTGCACAGTAGTGAAGAAGCAGGGCAACAGCGAGCCGTAGCACCAGCTCACTAGAGAGGTGTAGCAGTGCAGAGTTGGCTCCGGCCGCGTCAGTCAGGCAGCAGAGCATAGAGGCATAATACAGGTCTGGCTTGCTGCCGTGGCAGGCTGCGATAGATGGAATAGATGTGCCAGTCAGCGGAGAGGTTATTCTTGTTATTGTGTTATTATGTTGGCTGTTTCAGCTCATAGTCCAGATCTTAACCCTATTGAGAATCTTTGGGACAGTTGTAGATTCTTTAATGTCACAGTTCGTCATTGTACTTAAGGTGAAACAGCAAAACATACCACTTGCTGTGTCCAGGAACTTGTGGACAGTTTGCCAAGAAGGGCGTCTGCAGTAATCACTGCACATAATGGACATATTTACAGGAGATTCAAAAAGTTCCTCAATGGTGTGATAAATAGCTAACAAGTCTCCTCTCATGATATAATATTATTTAATTATTTAAACACTTTATTTATATGATAAAACATAATGCGTTATATACTTATCTATATTGAGTGTTGTCCCTCTGGTTATGGTATAAATGGTAGACAGTGTCTAGGACAACAGTCACTAGGTCGACCATTAATAATCATTAGTGACTAGGTCAACAGCTTGAAATAGTCGACATACCCAAGGTCGGCATTGACAAAAGGTCAATACAACCTTATGGTCTTCATAGCCATAGTCGACATGAATAAGGTCAGCATGAATGGTTCACGGTCTTTTTGTGTCTATGTTGACATATGTCAACATAGACACCGTATAAGTATACCACGTCCCCTCACATGGCTCGCTGCGCTCGTCATGTTTCGGTTGTGTTGCCTCACTGCGCTCGGCACACTATGATATTTTCACTTCCTGCCCACTTGGATAATAAAGTAAGAAAAAACACCTTTTTTTTTTAAAGTGAAAAAGTCATGTCCACCTTATTCATGTCCACCATGCCTATGTCGATCATAAGCTTGTATCAACCTTTTGTCAATGTCGACCGTGGATATTGTCTACCCAGTGACCCCTATTCTAACCTGTGCGTTCTCTCTGGGGAACGATGTTAGGCATATGCGCATACACAGGCGCATTTCTGCGCATGTGCATACTCCGGGTGCGTGCAGCAATGGCGAACACGACTAGACCTTGGGCAGCAGTAGCGCACGCAGGGGGGTTTCCGAGTACCCATAAACCCCCCCAGGAGTCTAAGGCCATAGGCTGAAAGCTGAGGGTCCCCTCTTTCCAGAGTACAAGAATTTTTAAAATCAGACCTTGTGAACCGGAGATATCTGACTTCAAAACAGTGGTCCCCATCCAAGCCTGTTAATTGCTCTTCCTAGTCAGATATTTCAGGTTCTGTCTGACTTAGAGTTTTTCTGAGGGTGTATTCCAAAAGCTGGGACTCTCACCCTTTGATGGACACTAGTAGCTTGTCACTACTCTTCCCAGAACCAGAGATATCAGCCTTCCAGCAGCTGGTTACTGCTCCAGCTCCACACACCTGGTATGTAGTTTTATATTCTCGTTGGCAGATTGCTCTACCTCCTGAACTCTGATCCCCTAGTCCCCAATACCATTTGGTAGGAGGGATTCTCTATTTCCGGGAAGTGGAGGTATCTGCAGTCAAGCAAGCTGTCCTCCCACCAGAAAATTATGAATAATAAGCCCACTCCACTATACACCCCTCCTCTGCGTATTAAACATCCTCTACCACCCTGGAAGTTATGTATCAGGGCCCCTTCATTCAGCCCAATGCCCCCTTCTCCCACCCCATCTCCCACCATCTGTGCAGTAAAGGGGTAATTAGTCGAAATGACTGACCCAGGCCCTACATGCTGAGCGGTTGATATAATACCCCCTACCACCCGCGGGGCATCAAAGCATATACTGGGTCACCTAAGTGTCCATCTCCGTGCTTTGCTCCGCCCCTCTGGAAACCCCCTTCTGAAAATCCTGCGTTTGCCCCTGCGCAGGGGGCATGGGAACGCCCAGCGTTTCTTGGCGTTCCCATGAAAACGCTGGGCGTTCCCATGTTAATCAGCCTGTGATGTGGGTGCCGGGGGCAGGCAGCTGACATCACCAGATGTCAGCTGCCCGCCCACTTCCTGCTGAATGTCCATGCATACTCTCAGGTAACCTTAGATATGGGTGGACCTTCCACATCATTCAATGTGAATTCACAGCCTTGTGAATCAACCAGTGACCACATACAGTCCCTCTCTGGCCTCCGACAGCTACAGAGGAGATCTTCAGCCAGACTCAGAGTCACTGTGGACAGATTCTTAGAACTCCCCATATAATTATTTATTTTCTTGTTTGTTTTGTTTTCAGTATTCAACTTAGGTAACATTCCAATATCCTAATTCAACTTTGCCCATCAAAGAAAGCCCTGAAGCCAAAATAATTGGTGAGGCAGACAATAACTCTGTGATATTGACCGATACATAGATTCAATTAAATGTTATGTTCGCTATGTGTTACTACATTCATCTATTTGTCGGTACATTTAACAATGTTTCATTGTAAGAAATTGCACTATAATTAAGTGTGCAGGTTGATGATACGTTCAATGCAAAAAAAAAAAAAAAACAACCTAGTACACTATGTGGTTTTGAGAATTAAAGTTTCCTTTTAATTCCCCTTGTCTGTGTATCTCTGCTAAGCAGGGCTGATGTTCAGGATTCAGCAGAAAGGAAGGCGGCTGAAGTTAAACTCCTGGGAAGAGATCCGTAAACATGCACATTTCTCTGAGCCCGTACTGGTTGCACAGATGGGAACTAATGAAAGAAAGCTTTATGATTGTATAGGACTGCTGCAATGTGCAATAGTTTTACAGAATTTGTAGAAGAACTTTATCTAGAGCTGATCTTGCTCCTTTGTGAAGCTCTGAGCTGTCTTTGAATCCGCAATTAGTGGTAACTTCATTCCTTTGCATTCCTTGAAACATTATTATATCTTGCAAATAGAGTATAGGCATATCAAATATTATACTCTATATATATGTCCTGTGGCGGCACTCCACTTTGAAAAATAAAAGTTCCTTTGTGGATCAGTAATGGGCTGGTGCCCTCCGCAAAACAGAGCCCAGCTGTGTAGATATGCAGAGTTTGGGGGGGCTCTAAAGTACCTTGATAAAAAAGCCTAGAGGCTTTGAAACTGTTGGTATATATATATATATATATATATATATGTATATATGTATATAGGAGGTAATGATCAGGCGGCACTCGAAGCGTGGCTTAGACGGAGGACGTGGTGACGTCATATTATCTGGGTGAACGAGGGCTGGTTCCGGCGGCGTCTACACTGCACAGCATGAGAGGCTGTTTGATAAGGATGGAGTTTATAAGAGCTGTTTTGCCGATATATCGCTGAATGTCATAATCCACCTGTTATCTTCACCCATGCTATATATATGAATGATATGAAATCCCGGCGATCGGAGTCCCGGCGTTCAAAATCCCGATGTCGGAATCCCGACCGCCGAAATCCCGACAAGGGGGGGACGTGGATCGCCCCCCCTTGCGGACTAGCTGTGCTCGCCACGCAGCGGGTCCGGTGCCTCGCTACGCTCTAATTTATTCTCCCTCTATGGGTGTCGTGGATTTTGAATGCCGGGATTTGAACTGCATTATATATATATATATATATATATATATATATATATATAGCTGCTATTGGAGGGGATTCATGCTCCTTGATACATGGAAGGCAACGGACATAGTGCAAAACATTTAGTGAGTGCCAGAACCAATATATACAGTATATATAGATATATAGATATATATATCTATATATATATATATATAGATATATCTATATATATATATAGATATATCTATATATATAGAGAGAGAGACAGAGGGTGCGGCACTCCAACCTGTAGTAACTTGGCAAATAAACACGCAGGGACGCAGTGTTGTATATCCTGTGTCCCTGCATGTTTATTTGCCAAGTTATTACAGGTTGGAGTGCAGCACCCTCTGTCTCTGTATCCCTGTTTTGTGAGGGCACCTGCCGTGGCTAAAGTTGTTATTGGGAGTGCCTATCCCTCCAAGTATATATATATAGTGGTAGAGATGTGACCCACTCGGGGTGAAGCATCACACGGCACTCCAAGGATTTTCAAGTGAATTCAAAATGGTATTTATTGCAACAGTTTCGAGGCTGCTTGGCCCCTTCGTCAGGCTTACATCTTGATGTAAGCCTGACGAAGGGGCCAAGCAGCCTCGAAACTGTTGCAATAAATACCATTTTGAATTCACTTGAAAATCCTTGGAGTGCCGTGTGATGCTTCACCCCGAGTGGGTCACATCTCTACCACTATCTACTGCCTACAAAGGCACCCAGGTTTTTGATTCCAGGACAGCGGAGTGGCGGGTCGACACCACTTAGTATATATATATATATATATATATATATATATATATATATATAGCAGGAGATGCGTCACTCGAATATAAATGAAATAAACACGCTGTACAAGCGAAAGTTTTGCTATATATATATATATATATATATATATATATATACACATACACACTTACTGTACACACACTGTATATTTCAGTATTTAATAATATTAAAGATGAAAGCTCTAACGTTAATTAAATATCCATTTACAGCATCCAACCTTGTGATCCGCTGTATTGCTTACTACTGCAAAAATCTTTTCATAGATACAACCAGAGATTACCTTATTGATCACTGTCTTAAGACTTAAGCGGCAACTAGGTCTCTGGATGGTGACATGCTGATGGTTTATATGTATATTTATAGGCTGCACAAATGTCTGTATTTCACTACCAAGGTCCTTTGTTGATTGGGAAATTACAGCTCTAAACAATACATGGCTCCATCAAAATGCATCTGAAGGGTTGTGTTGACTATTCATACAGTTTAATTATATGTTCTTTCCTTGTTAATGACTGCAATTAAAGAGACACAGTGGTTTGTGTGGAATAAAGATGTCAGTGAAGGAGCTTCTCAATCTTAAACTGAAAATGTATAGACAGGCTTTCATACATGTCAGATTTACACTGCAATAATACAGCATACATATATAGTGACATAAGAGATATGAATAGAACCTATTGCTAGTACTTACTGAGATTGATAGAAAAGTTAATATTCTAGTGTAGGAATAGCTGGCTCTCATGGAACAATCCATGTTACTCTTCAAATCTAGCAATATCTTATATCTCAGACCATGGAGATCACAGCCACCCTACCTAAATGAGCTAATATCCCACTCATATACACTGTGGACCTTATTCAGGTCTGTTCATTTGCATGAAAGCTCAATGTTTTCTAAATACGCATGCGCCAGGTGTGTGCATCCAGCAAACAGATTGTACGCGGGTGCCGGACGGGGTCCCGACAGGCATTCACCTTGACGTCGGGATCCCGACTGTCAAAACACCAACAGCCGGGTTTCCGATGGCAATATTCACTCGTGGGGGTCCACGACCCCCGTGAAGGGAGAATAGAAAGGGGCTTAGTTGCGCTCTCCATGCTGTCTGGGTCCGGCCAGTCGGGATCCCGACGTCGGTATAATGACTGTTGGGATACCGACTGTCGGACCCCTATACCACACCCATTGTATGCTGGGTGCACATACCCAACATTGCGGGTGATGGGCGGGGGTCAGTGGCCCGGGGTTCTCGGCCATGGGAACGGACAGTGTTTCATGGGTGTTTCCATGAAATTGCTGGGCGTTCCAATGAAAATCGCCGGGTGACGTGGGTGCTGGGGGCGGACAGTAGACATCACTATTCCAGCTGCCTGCCCAGTTCCTCCCGAACCTGAGAGTCACTTTATATATATGCGTGCATGCTCCACATCTTTCAATTGAAAGATGTGGGACAGTTTATTTGATATCAAACTGGCACTTTAATTGATAGCAGCTAGGTTTGTCCCACGGAGACCATCAATTCATCTATGAAAGATGTGGGAGTTTCCCTCTGGCCTGCGAATGGATGTTTATGTAAAACATCCATTTGCAGGCCATGCAAACATGCGCATCGTGCGAATGGGGGCGGGCAGGCTGCCATTTGCAGCCTTGTGAATCAACCAGAATAATCCCCTTAGTACTGTTCCTATTTCCTTGTTTATAAGTTTTAGAATCCCATATCCAGTATTGAAAGTAAACCTCCCCTTCCCCTTATCTTGCTTACCAACTTATCAAAATCTTGGCTCACATTTGACATTTCTTAGATGAGCCATATGTTTTCTTTTAAGATGACCCTTCTCCCTAAACTCATATACCTTGTTTATACAATCCCTTAATTCTTTCCTAAACTAGCTGTCTGTACTACTATTTTAATGAAGTATATTTGAGTCAGGAGTCCTCCTAAACTAGCTCGCTCCAGGTTGAAGAGGTCTTTGTCTACTGGATTGGACTCTGAATCATGAAGCTTGCATATTATCTCAACTTAAATACTGAGTATATAACGGGTTGGGTTACTCTTGTAAAATGGGTGCCGGATGACTCCCCGACAGTCGGGATTCCGACAGTCATTACTCCGACGTCGGAATCCCGACTGCTCCCTCGTGGGGGTCCACGACCCCCATAGAGGGAGAATAAAATTGGTGGTGAGCTCAGCTCGCCACCGTGCCCGCAGCGTGGCGAGCGCAGCGAGCCCGTAAGGGGCTTCACTGCGCTTCCCACGCTGTGCAGTTGGGATTCCGACGTCTGACTAATGACTGTTGGAATTCCGACTGTCGGGCAAATATACCACACCCTTGAAAAATATGTTAACACACCGCTCCCAATTTTTTTTAGGATTCCAAACTATCTCTGACCAAAAGCCCCTTGTCTATTACCTTCTACCCGGGCTTTAAACCAAGATACCTGCTTTCGGCATACAGGTAGCTGGTATTTCCATACAACATTTGATGAAATTGATTTAATTTTAATTTATCAAGATGGATTGAATTGGGTGTAGAAGCTTTCGGTCTTTGTCCAGAGAGTAGCTATTATTTTGATACAGTGAGTTTTACTCTATAGACGCATTATGTGATACTAATAGGGCAGCACAGATGGTGTAATGCTTGGCATTGCTGCCTTAGAGCACTGAGGCCATTGGTTTGATTCCCACCACAGCCCTAACGGTGTGGAGTTTGTATTTTATCCCTGTGCTTGTATGGGTTTCCTCCGGGTACTCCGTTTTTTCCCCGACAATCCAAGTACATCTCGCCCAATGTGCCTGTTTGTTTGTGACATTAGTTTTTATGCTGTAAATCTTGCATTGTAAATCGTGTGTGCCCATCATTTCTGCAGTTGCTGCCTACAGTATACTGTGTCCCTCTAGAAATATCTCCATTCTAGTTACTGCATTTCTCTGTGTGTCCTACAGCAGCGAGGACTTCTTGTGCTGCGCCCTCCAGGACTTTTATATTAACTTTTGACGCTTCAAAGGTTTTGGTAATTTGTACGGAATTCTCTAGTTTGAGATCTTCAAGTAGTTTTTCCTGAATCTGCATCTGTTTAGTCACCAGTAATATGCAATCCCCATTCATATTGCGCAGCTTTGTGCATCTGTTTTAGCTGATTTATTAATTTCTCTATCAAGTCGTCTGACTTTTGATGCCTTTCACAAAATTCCTTGCAATTGTATCAGACAGTTATTGCAGAGATAGTTACAAGTATCAAATTTGCCTGCTACTATATCTTATTCTTGTTTCTGCTGCATATAGCTCTTCCTTAGCAAACTATTCAGAAAGACTGAACAACTAAAGTATAATGTAGGCGCCAGCAGCTGTGCGCGACCCAACAGAGCATTACCTACCAATACCTACAGTATATAAAGACATATCTATTTATAAGCATATCTGTTTTTGGACACTTAGGGGGTTATTCTGTTTGGTACGGTGGGACCGTATACGGGCGGATCCGGCTTTTTTTTCCATCTGCGCATGCGTATCTTTCACAATGCGCATGTGCGGCGACCTCGCACCACTCACGGGACGTGCGAAAAAACCTGTCCGCAAGAACACGGTCATTGTGGGCGGCATGTGGGCGTTTTTATGGGAGCGACCGGAATAATGAGGAAAACTGGGCGTAAACATGGGGGTGTGCACACAAAATGCACGGTGCCACAACCGTCTCGATCGGCGAACGCACCGTGCATTTTGGCCCAAAAACAGGCGGACGCCAAAGATAGCTCCAGACCACCCCTAGAGATACCGCATGAGAGAGGACGCCTGGGTCTGCTAATTAACGCTGATTACTAGTCAAACACATACACCTGAATGTAATAAGCAATGCTGCAGGCTGTTAAGTAAAAACCCTTATTTCACTACCTGCAAGTCACACACAGCACTCAAACACATTGGAAGCATATCTTTCTACACTTCTCAACATGTAAAGGTTGGTTTAATTTTAGGTAAGATTCATTCTAATACCTGCTTATATATGTCCAGGTAGTTATTTTATAACCATCTACACCCATTCAGAAAGTGTTTTTTTCTACTTTAAAAAGCAGGACACTCAATTCACAGGAGTCGACATGTGTCAACTTTTTCACTATAACACAAACATACCAGTTTTTTATTATGAAAAAGACACATAAACCACGTCTAAGAGCAACAATGATGTTTTTGGACTCAATTTCTACTTGCAATGGTGGAGCAATGTCCTAAGGCCATGGCTACTATTTTGCACACAATCTGTATTTTTTCCCCAAGAACATACATTATGCACTTTCATATCTGCTATGAACTTTATGTAGCACACTCTGTATGTAAGATGCCACCAAGCACATTATTGCAGTGACATATCTCTAACAAAGGATCCCAACATCTGACTATCACACTCTAAAGTCTTATTTTGAACAATATTAGAACATGTTTGCACAGGGCCGTTTCTAGACAATTTAGATCCCAGGGCGAAGAAATAAAAATGCGCCCCCCCCCAAAAAAAAAACATAACATGGTATCATAGAAATTGCGCGCGCCTGAGGCGCGCGCCTAAATAGGGGGTGTGGCTTAATTTTAAAAGGGGGGGTGGCTTAATATAAGGCGTGGTCTAGCAGGAAAACAATTACCTTATATCACACTTTTGCAACCTGCATGACCAGACATTGGTTACTGCAGGAATTGTTATTGTCCTCCCGCACTTAAGTTGGCCGGCTGAAGGCCACACAGTGACTTAGTACGCCTCACAGATCAAGGCCAAACAATGACAGGCTACTTAAATCATTATACACTATTTATCCGTGATGACAATTACCCATTACGCCGTACACTGTGATGACGATTACATATTACGCCGCACACCGTGATGACAATTACACATTATGTCGCACACCATGATGACAATTACACATTACGCCGCACATCATGATGCCCATTAGACCCCACACTGTGATGGCAATTACACAATACTCCCCACATCGTAATGCCCATTACACATTATGCCCCATGTGCCGCTGCCGCACAACTGATGCCGTTTACTAATATGCCCCCACAGTGCCAGCTATGCCCCCACAGCGCCACACATATGCCCCCACAGTGCCACAAATATATGCCCCCACAGCGACACACATATGCCCCCACAGTGCCACACATATGCCCCCAGTGACAGAAATATATGTGAGGATACGAGTTCTTCAATCACTCAGACACCGAGCAGATGAAACCAGAAGAACGGTTTATTTTCCACAGCACGCACAAATAGACAATAAACAGTGGCAAAGGTAAATTGCAGAGTAGAAAGATATTCAGGTAGCAGGCCCAAACAGACAGTCCTTGTATAGTCACAGTCCCAGATCAGTTCCACAGGGCAAACTATCACTTATCCACACAGCTGTGATAGCAGAAAACTGTATAAGTCCACAAAACACTGGCAACTCCACAGAAGCGAGGATGAGGCGTTCCACAAGACACAGGTAGAGCATACCTCTGAACCTTAAGACTGCGACTAACCTCCTTCATCCTCTCTTCTCCTTCAGCTCTCCCTGGTCTGACCAAAAAAACACTTTTTTAAAACATTTCAAATTCCCACGGTGATCGCATCATCTGTGGGGTTGCCCAAGTTCCTGATTGGTGGATTCAAGCATAAGGTATATCCCACCTTCAATCCACAGTTGTCCAACTGCTGCTCCCAACCCCTGCTGTGTCTGGTTCCACAAAGTCTGCTAGAGCCCAGAGGTTTACAAAGAATTGTAAACCCCCCTGTGGAGATTGCCTTTTGGGAGGACAGTTTATGATAACCCTTTTCCTGTAAGGGCACGGGCAAATGGTCTCAATGGTATAATGCTTATACCATTTATAAGCCTAGTGAGAATACTAGGCTGACACAGCCTGGCTGACTATTGAAAGCTGACTATTGATATTTTGTCAGTTTTTAAAGTAGGAAGATTTTTAAGTAGGGAAAAAGTTACATAGATTAAAGATTGGACTTATTCTGGAACGACTGTGATGTAACGCCTGTCTTCTTCTTATTCATCTCATTACAGGTATTTAACCTTATATGCCATTGCCAGTATTGAGTCACCATCACTCTGCCTGCATATTGCATTCTTATAGGTATTTAACCTTATATGCCATTGCCAGTATTGAGTCACCATCACTCTGCCTGCATATTGCATTCTTATAGGTATTTAACCTTATATGCCATTGCCAGTATTGAGTCACCATCACTCTGCCTGCATATTGCATTCTTATAGGTATTTAACCTTATATGCCATTGCCAGTATTGAGTCACCATCACTCTGCCTGCATATTGCATTCTTATAGGTATTTAACCTTATATGCCATTGCCAGTATTGAGTCACCATCACTCTGCCTGCATATTGCATTCTTATAGGTATTTAACCTTATATGCCATTGCCAGTATTGAGTCACCATCACTCTGCCTGCATATTGCATTCTTATAGGTATTTAACCTTATATGCCATTGCCAGTATTGAGTCACCATCACTCTGCCTGCATATTGCATTCTTATAGGTATTTAACCTTATATGCCATTGCCAGTATTGAGTCACCATCACTCTGCCTGCATATTGCATTCTTATAGGTATTTGTGCAATTGTATTAAGAATTAAAGTGAGTTAGAATGTATTAGTGGCTGGGATGGTATGTAACCTCTTACCATTTGTTTATCTTAGTTTTATTGCTAGTGGGAGAGGGGCTCTGGCTGGGTGGGGTCTTAATCAATTAACTTAGAAACAGCTTTTAGTATTTAGTGAGAATACTAGGCTGACACAGCCTGGCTGACTATTGAAAGCTGACTATTGATATTTTGTCAGTTTTTAAAGTAGGAAGATTTTTAAGTAGGGAAAAAGTTACATAGATTAAAGATTGGACTTATTCTGGAACGACTGTGATGTAACGCCTGTCTTCTTCTTATTCATCTCATTACAGGTATTTAACCTTATATGCCATTGCCAGTATTGAGTCACCATCACTCTGCCTGCATATTGCATTCTTATAGGTATTTAACCTTATATGCCATTGCCAGTATTGAGTCACCATCACTCTGCCTGCATATTGCATTCTTATAGGTATTTAACCTTATATGCCATTGCCAGTATTGAGTCACCATCACTCTGCCTGCATATTGCATTCTTATAGGTATTTAACCTTATATGCCATTGCCAGTATTGAGTCACCATCACTCTGCCTGCATATTGCATTCTTATAGGTATTTAACCTTATATGCCATTGCCAGTATTGAGTCACCATCACTCTGCCTGCATATTGCATTCTTATAGGTATTTAACCTTATATGCCATTGCCAGTATTGAGTCACCATCACTCTGCCTGCATATTGCATTCTTATAGGTATTTAACCTTATATGCCATTGCCAGTATTGAGTCACCATCACTCTGCCTGCATATTGCATTCTTATAGGTATTTAACCTTATATGCCATTGCCAGTATTGAGTCACCATCACTCTGCCTGCATATTGCATTCTTATAGGTATTTAACCTTATATGCCATTGCCAGTATTGAGTCACCATCACTCTGCCTGCATATTGCATTCTTATAGGTATTTGTGCAATTGTATTAAGAATTAAAGTGAGTTAGAATGTATTAGTGGCTGGGATGGTATGTAACCTCTTACCATTTGTTTATCTTAGTTTTATTGCTAGTGGGAGAGGGGCTCTGGCTGGGTGGGGTCTTAATCAATTAACTTAGAAACAGCTTTTAGTATTTAGTGAGAATACTAGGCTGACACAGCCTGGCTGACTATTGAAAGCTGACTATTGATATTTTGTCAGTTTTTAAAGTAGGAAGATTTTTAAGTAGGGAAAAAGTTACATAGATTAAAGATTGGACTTATTCTGGAACGACTGTGATGTAACGCCTGTCTTCTTCTTATTCATCTCATTACAGGTATTTAACCTTATATGCCATTGCCAGTATTGAGTCACCATCACTCTGCCTGCATATTGCATTCTTATAGGTATTTAACCTTATATGCCATTGCCAGTATTGAGTCACCATCACTCTGCCTGCATATTGCATTCTTATAGGTATTTAACCTTATATGCCATTGCCAGTATTGAGTCACCATCACTCTGCCTGCATATTGCATTCTTATAGGTATTTAACCTTATATGCCATTGCCAGTATTGAGTCACCATCACTCTGCCTGCATATTGCATTCTTATAGGTATTTGTGCAATTGTATTAAGAATTAAAGTGAGTTAGAATGTATTAGTGGCTGGGATGGTATGTAACCTCTTACCATTTGTTTATCTTAGTTTTATTGCTAGTGGGAGAGGGGCTCTGGCTGGGTGGGGTCTTAATCAATTAACTTAGAAACAGCTTTTAGTATTTAGTGAGAATACTAGGCTGACACAGCCTGGCTGACTATTGAAAGCTGACTATTGATATTTTGTCAGTTTTTAAAGTAGGAAGATTTTTAAGTAGGGAAAAAGTTACATAGATTAAAGATTGGACTTATTCTGGAACGACTGTGATGTAACGCCTGTCTTCTTCTTATTCATCTCATTACAGGTATTTAACCTTATATGCCATTGCCAGTATTGAGTCACCATCACTCTGCCTGCATATTGCATTCTTATAGGTATTTAACCTTATATGCCATTGCCAGTATTGAGTCACCATCACTCTGCCTGCATATTGCATTCTTATAGGTATTTAACCTTATATGCCATTGCCAGTATTGAGTCACCATCACTCTGCCTGCATATTGCATTCTTATAGGTATTTAACCTTATATGCCATTGCCAGTATTGAGTCACCATCACTCTGCCTGCATATTGCATTCTTATAGGTATTTAACCTTATATGCCATTGCCAGTATTGAGTCACCATCACTCTGCCTGCATATTGCATTCTTATAGGTATTTAACCTTATATGCCATTGCCAGTATTGAGTCACCATCACTCTGCCTGCATATTGCATTCTTATAGGTATTTAACCTTATATGCCATTGCCAGTATTGAGTCACCATCACTCTGCCTGCATATTGCATTCTTATAGGTATTTAACCTTATATGCCATTGCCAGTATTGAGTCACCATCACTCTGCCTGCATATTGCATTCTTATAGGTATTTGTGCAATTGTATTAAGAATTAAAGTGAGTTAGAATGTATTAGTGGCTGGGATGGTATGTAACCTCTTACCATTTGTTTATCTTAGTTTTATTGCTAGTGGGAGAGGGGCTCTGGCTGGGTGGGGTCTTAATCAATTAACTTAGAAACAGCTTTTAGTATTTAGTGAGAATACTAGGCTGACACAGCCTGGCTGACTATTGAAAGCTGACTATTGATATTTTGTCAGTTTTTAAAGTAGGAAGATTTTTAAGTAGGGAAAAAGTTACATAGATTAAAGATTGGACTTATTCTGGAACGACTGTGATGTAACGCCTGTCTTCTTCTTATTCATCTCATTACAGGTATTTAACCTTATATGCCATTGCCAGTATTGAGTCACCATCACTCTGCCTGCATATTGCATTCTTATAGGTATTTAACCTTATATGCCATTGCCAGTATTGAGTCACCATCACTCTGCCTGCATATTGCATTCTTATAGGTATTTAACCTTATATGCCATTGCCAGTATTGAGTCACCATCACTCTGCCTGCATATTGCATTCTTATAGGTATTTAACCTTATATGCCATTGCCAGTATTGAGTCACCATCACTCTGCCTGCATATTGCATTCTTATAGGTATTTAACCTTATATGCCATTGCCAGTATTGAGTCACCATCACTCTGCCTGCATATTGCATTCTTATAGGTATTTAACCTTATATGCCATTGCCAGTATTGAGTCACCATCACTCTGCCTGCATATTGCATTCTTATAGGTATTTAACCTTATATGCCATTGCCAGTATTGAGTCACCATCACTCTGCCTGCATATTGCATTCTTATAGGTATTTAACCTTATATGCCATTGCCAGTATTGAGTCACCATCACTCTGCCTGCATATTGCATTCTTATAGGTATTTAACCTTATATGCCATTGCCAGTATTGAGTCACCATCACTCTGCCTGCATATTGCATTCTTATAGGTATTTAACCTTATATGCCATTGCCAGTATTGAGTCACCATCACTCTGCCTGCATATTGCATTCTTATAGGTATTTAACCTTATATGCCATTGCCAGTATTGAGTCACCATCACTCTGCCTGCATATTGCATTCTTATAGGTATTTGTGCAATTGTATTAAGAATTAAAGTGAGTTAGAATGTATTAGTGGCTGGGATGGTATGTAACCTCTTACCATTTGTTTATCTTAGTTTTATTGCTAGTGGGAGAGGGGCTCTGGCTGGGTGGGGTCTTAATCAATTAACTTAGAAACAGCTTTTAGTATTTAGTGAGAATACTAGGCTGACACAGCCTGGCTGACTATTGAAAGCTGACTATTGATATTTTGTCAGTTTTTAAAGTAGGAAGATTTTTAAGTAGGGAAAAAGTTACATAGATTAAAGATTGGACTTATTCTGGAACGACTGTGATGTAACGCCTGTCTTCTTCTTATTCATCTCATTACAGGTATTTAACCTTATATGCCATTGCCAGTATTGAGTCACCATCACTCTGCCTGCATATTGCATTCTTATAGGTATTTAACCTTATATGCCATTGCCAGTATTGAGTCACCATCACTCTGCCTGCATATTGCATTCTTATAGGTATTTAACCTTATATGCCATTGCCAGTATTGAGTCACCATCACTCTGCCTGCATATTGCATTCTTATAGGTATTTAACCTTATATGCCATTGCCAGTATTGAGTCACCATCACTCTGCCTGCATATTGCATTCTTATAGGTATTTAACCTTATATGCCATTGCCAGTATTGAGTCACCATCACTCTGCCTGCATATTGCATTCTTATAGGTATTTAACCTTATATGCCATTGCCAGTATTGAGTCACCATCACTCTGCCTGCATATTGCATTCTTATAGGTATTTAACCTTATATGCCATTGCCAGTATTGAGTCACCATCACTCTGCCTGCATATTGCATTCTTATAGGTATTTAACCTTATATGCCATTGCCAGTATTGAGTCACCATCACTCTGCCTGCATATTGCATTCTTATAGGTATTTGTGCAATTGTATTAAGAATTAAAGTGAGTTAGAATGTATTAGTGGCTGGGATGGTATGTAACCTCTTACCATTTGTTTATCTTAGTTTTATTGCTAGTGGGAGAGGGGCTCTGGCTGGGTGGGGTCTTAATCAATTAACTTAGAAACAGCTTTTAGTATTTAGTGAGAATACTAGGCTGACACAGCCTGGCTGACTATTGAAAGCTGACTATTGATATTTTGTCAGTTTTTAATAAGTAGGGAAAAAGTTACATAGATTAAAGATTGGACTTATTCTGGAACGACTGTGATGTAACGCCTGTCTTCTTCTTATTCATCTCATTACAGGTATTTAACCTTATATGCCATTGCCAGTATTGAGTCACCATCACTCTGCCTGCATATTGCATTCTTATAGGTATTTAACCTTATATGCCATTGCCAGTATTGAGTCACCATCACTCTGCCTGCATATTGCATTCTTATAGGTATTTAACCTTATATGCCATTGCCAGTATTGAGTCACCATCACTCTGCCTGCATATTGCATTCTTATAGGTATTTAACCTTATATGCCATTGCCAGTATTGAGTCACCATCACTCTGCCTGCATATTGCATTCTTATAGGTATTTAACCTTATATGCCATTGCCAGTATTGAGTCACCATCACTCTGCCTGCATATTGCATTCTTATAGGTATTTAACCTTATATGCCATTGCCAGTATTGAGTCACCATCACTCTGCCTGCATATTGCATTCTTATAGGTATTTAACCTTATATGCCATTGCCAGTATTGAGTCACCATCACTCTGCCTGCATATTGCATTCTTATAGGTATTTAACCTTATATGCCATTGCCAGTATTGAGTCACCATCACTCTGCCTGCATATTGCATTCTTATAGGTATTTAACCTTATATGCCATTGCCAGTATTGAGTCACCATCACTCTGCCTGCATATTGCATTCTTATAGGTATTTAACCTTATATGCCATTGCCAGTATTGAGTCACCATCACTCTGCCTGCATATTGCATTCTTATAGGTATTTGTGCAATTGTATTAAGAATTAAAGTGAGTTAGAATGTATTAGTGGCTGGGATGGTATGTAACCTCTTACCATTTGTTTATCTTAGTTTTATTGCTAGTGGGAGAGGGGCTCTGGCTGGGTGGGGTCTTAATCAATTAACTTAGAAACAGCTTTTAGTATTTAGTGAGAATACTAGGCTGACACAGCCTGGCTGACTATTGAAAGCTGACTATTGATATTTTGTCAGTTTTTAAAGTAGGAAGATTTTTAAGTAGGGAAAAAGTTACATAGATTAAAGATTGGACTTATTCTGGAACGACTGTGATGTAACGCCTGTCTTCTTCTTATTCATCTCATTACAGGTATTTAACCTTATATGCCATTGCCAGTATTGAGTCACCATCACTCTGCCTGCATATTGCATTCTTATAGGTATTTAACCTTATATGCCATTGCCAGTATTGAGTCACCATCACTCTGCCTGCATATTGCATTCTTATAGGTATTTAACCTTATATGCCATTGCCAGTATTGAGTCACCATCACTCTGCCTGCATATTGCATTCTTATAGGTATTTAACCTTATATGCCATTGCCAGTATTGAGTCACCATCACTCTGCCTGCATATTGCATTCTTATAGGTATTTGTGCAATTGTATTAAGAATTAAAGTGAGTTAGAATGTATTAGTGGCTGGGATGGTATGTAACCTCTTACCATTTGTTTATCTTAGTTTTATTGCTAGTGGGAGAGGGGCTCTGGCTGGGTGGGGTCTTAATCAATTAACTTAGAAACAGCTTTTAGTATTTAGTGAGAATACTAGGCTGACACAGCCTGGCTGACTATTGAAAGCTGACTATTGATATTTTGTCAGTTTTTAAAGTAGGAAGATTTTTAAGTAGGGAAAAAGTTACATAGATTAAAGATTGGACTTATTCTGGAACGACTGTGATGTAACGCCTGTCTTCTTCTTATTCATCTCATTACAGGTATTTAACCTTATATGCCATTGCCAGTATTGAGTCACCATCACTCTGCCTGCATATTGCATTCTTATAGGTATTTAACCTTATATGCCATTGCCAGTATTGAGTCACCATCACTCTGCCTGCATATTGCATTCTTATAGGTATTTAACCTTATATGCCATTGCCAGTATTGAGTCACCATCACTCTGCCTGCATATTGCATTCTTATAGGTATTTAACCTTATATGCCATTGCCAGTATTGAGTCACCATCACTCTGCCTGCATATTGCATTCTTATAGGTATTTAACCTTATATGCCATTGCCAGTATTGAGTCACCATCACTCTGCCTGCATATTGCATTCTTATAGGTATTTAACCTTATATGCCATTGCCAGTATTGAGTCACCATCACTCTGCCTGCATATTGCATTCTTATAGGTATTTAACCTTATATGCCATTGCCAGTATTGAGTCACCATCACTCTGCCTGCATATTGCATTCTTATAGGTATTTGTGCAATTGTATTAAGAATTAAAGTGAGTTAGAATGTATTAGTGGCTGGGATGGTATGTAACCTCTTACCATTTGTTTATCTTAGTTTTATTGCTAGTGGGAGAGGGGCTCTGGCTGGGTGGGGTCTTAATCAATTAACTTAGAAACAGCTTTTAGTATTTAGTGAGAATACTAGGCTGACACAGCCTGGCTGACTATTGAAAGCTGACTATTGATATTTTGTCAGTTTTTAAAGTAGGAAGATTTTTAAGTAGGGAAAAAGTTACATAGATTAAAGATTGGACTTATTCTGGAACGACTGTGATGTAACGCCTGTCTTCTTCTTATTCATCTCATTACAGGTATTTAACCTTATATGCCATTGCCAGTATTGAGTCACCATCACTCTGCCTGCATATTGCATTCTTATAGGTATTTAACATTATATGCCATTGCCAGTATTGAGTCACCATCACTCTGCCTGCATATTGCATTCTTATAGGTATTTAACCTTATATGCCATTGCCAGTATTGAGTCACCATCACTCTGCCTGCATATTGCATTCTTATAGGTATTTAACCTTATATGCCATTGCCAGTATTGAGTCACCATCACTCTGCCTGCATATTGCATTCTTATAGGTATTTGTGCAATTGTATTAAGAATTAAAGTGAGTTAGAATGTATTAGTGGCTGGGATGGTATGTAACCTCTTACCATTTGTTTATCTTAGTTTTATTGCTAGTGGGAGAGGGGCTCTGGCTGGGTGGGGTCTTAATCAATTAACTTAGAAACAGCTTTTAGTATTTAGTGAGAATACTAGGCTGACACAGCCTGGCTGACTATTGAAAGCTGACTATTGATATTTTGTCAGTTTTTAAAGTAGGAAGATTTTTAAGTAGGGAAAAAGTTACATAGATTAAAGATTGGACTTATTCTGGAACGACTGTGATGTAACGCCTGTCTTCTTCTTATTCATCTCATTACAGGTATTTAACCTTATATGCCATTGCCAGTATTGAGTCACCATCACTCTGCCTGCATATTGCATTCTTATAGGTATTTAACCTTATATGCCATTGCCAGTATTGAGTCACCATCACTCTGCCTGCATATTGCATTCTTATAGGTATTTAACCTTATATGCCATTGCCAGTATTGAGTCACCATCACTCTGCCTGCATATTGCATTCTTATAGGTATTTAACCTTATATGCCATTGCCAGTATTGAGTCACCATCACTCTGCCTGCATATTGCATTCTTATAGGTATTTAACCTTATATGCCATTGCCAGTATTGAGTCACCATCACTCTGCCTGCATATTGCATTCTTATAGGTATTTAACCTTATATGCCATTGCCAGTATTGAGTCACCATCACTCTGCCTGCATATTGCATTCTTATAGGTATTTAACCTTATATGCCATTGCCAGTATTGAGTCACCATCACTCTGCCTGCATATTGCATTCTTATAGGTATTTGTGCAATTGTATTAAGAATTAAAGTGAGTTAGAATGTATTAGTGGCTGGGATGGTATGTAACCTCTTACCATTTGTTTATCTTAGTTTTATTGCTAGTGGGAGAGGGGCTCTGGCTGGGTGGGGTCTTAATCAATTAACTTAGAAACAGCTTTTAGTATTTAGTGAGAATACTAGGCTGACACAGCCTGGCTGACTATTGAAAGCTGACTATTGATATTTTGTCAGTTTTTAAAGTAGGAAGATTTTTAAGTAGGGAAAAAGTTACATAGATTAAAGATTGGACTTATTCTGGAACGACTGTGATGTAACGCCTGTCTTCTTCTTATTCATCTCATTACAGGTATTTAACCTTATATGCCATTGCCAGTATTGAGTCACCATCACTCTGCCTGCATATTGCATTCTTATAGGTATTTAACATTATATGCCATTGCCAGTATTGAGTCACCATCACTCTGCCTGCATATTGCATTCTTATAGGTATTTAACCTTATATGCCATTGCCAGTATTGAGTCACCATCACTCTGCCTGCATATTGCATTCTTATAGGTATTTAACCTTATATGCCATTGCCAGTATTGAGTCACCATCACTCTGCCTGCATATTGCATTCTTATAGGTATTTAACCTTATATGCCATTGCCAGTATTGAGTCACCATCACTCTGCCTGCATATTGCATTCTTATAGGTATTTAACCTTATATGCCATTGCCAGTATTGAGTCACCATCACTCTGCCTGCATATTGCATTCTTATAGGTATTTAACCTTATATGCCATTGCCAGTATTGAGTCACCATCACTCTGCCTGCATATTGCATTCTTATAGGTATTTAACCTTATATGCCATTGCCAGTATTGAGTCACCATCACTCTGCCTGCATATTGCATTCTTATAGGTATTTAACCTTATATGCCATTGCCAGTATTGAGTCACCATCACTCTGCCTGCATATTGCATTCTTATAGGTATTTAACCTTATATGCCATTGCCAGTATTGAGTCACCATCACTCTGCCTGCATATTGCATTCTTATAGGTATTTGTGCAATTGTATTAAGAATTAAAGTGAGTTAGAATGTATTAGTGGCTGGGATGGTATGTAACCTCTTACCATTTGTTTATCTTAGTTTTATTGCTAGTGGGAGAGGGGCTCTGGCTGGGTGGGGTCTTAATCAATTAACTTAGAAACAGCTTTTAGTATTTAGTGAGAATACTAGGCTGACACAGCCTGGCTGACTATTGAAAGCTGACTATTGATATTTTGTCAGTTTTTAAAGTAGGAAGATTTTTAAGTAGGGAAAAAGTTACATAGATTAAAGATTGGACTTATTCTGGAACGACTGTGATGTAACGCCTGTCTTCTTCTTATTCATCTCATTACAGGTATTTAACCTTATATGCCATTGCCAGTATTGAGTCACCATCACTCTGCCTGCATATTGCATTCTTATAGGTATTTAACCTTATATGCCATTGCCAGTATTGAGTCACCATCACTCTGCCTGCATATTGCATTCTTATAGGTATTTAACCTTATATGCCATTGCCAGTATTGAGTCACCATCACTCTGCCTGCATATTGCATTCTTATAGGTATTTAACCTTATATGCCATTGCCAGTATTGAGTCACCATCACTCTGCCTGCATATTGCATTCTTATAGGTATTTGTGCAATTGTATTAAGAATTAAAGTGAGTTAGAATGTATTAGTGGCTGGGATGGTATGTAACCTCTTACCATTTGTTTATCTTAGTTTTATTGCTAGTGGGAGAGGGGCTCTGGCTGGGTGGGGTCTTAATCAATTAACTTAGAAACAGCTTTTAGTATTTAGTGAGAATACTAGGCTGACACAGCCTGGCTGACTATTGAAAGCTGACTATTGATATTTTGTCAGTTTTTAAAGTAGGAAGATTTTTAAGTAGGGAAAAAGTTACATAGATTAAAGATTGGACTTATTCTGGAACGACTGTGATGTAACGCCTGTCTTCTTCTTATTCATCTCATTACAGGTATTTAACCTTATATGCCATTGCCAGTATTGAGTCACCATCACTCTGCCTGCATATTGCATTCTTATAGGTATTTAACCTTATATGCCATTGCCAGTATTGAGTCACCATCACTCTGCCTGCATATTGCATTCTTATAGGTATTTAACCTTATATGCCATTGCCAGTATTGATTTACCATCACTCTGCCTGCATATTGCATTCTTATAGGTATTTAACCTTATATGCCATTGCCAGTATTGAGTCACCATCACTCTGCCTGCATATTGCATTCTTATAGGTATTTAACCTTATATGCCATTGCCAGTATTGAGTCACCATCACTCTGCCTGCATATTGCATTCTTATAGGTATTTAACCTTATATGCCATTGCCAGTATTGAGTCACCATCACTCTGCCTGCATATTGCATTCTTATAGGTATTTAACCTTATATGCCATTGCCAGTATTGAGTCACCATCACTCTGCCTGCATATTGCATTCTTATAGGTATTTGTGCAATTGTATTAAGAATTAAAGTGAGTTAGAATGTATTAGTGGCTGGGATGGTATGTAACCTCTTACCATTTGTTTATCTTAGTTTTATTGCTAGTGGGAGAGGGGCTCTGGCTGGGTGGGGTCTTAATCAATTAACTTAGAAACAGCTTTTAGTATTTAGTGAGAATACTAGGCTGACACAGCCTGGCTGACTATTGAAAGCTGACTATTGATATTTTGTCAGTTTTTAAAGTAGGAAGATTTTTAAGTAGGGAAAAAGTTACATAGATTAAAGATTGGACTTATTCTGGAACGACTGTGATGTAACGCCTGTCTTCTTCTTATTCATCTCATTACAGGTATTTAACCTTATATGCCATTGCCAGTATTGAGTCACCATCACTCTGCCTGCATATTGCATTCTTATAGGTATTTAACCTTATATGCCATTGCCAGTATTGAGTCACCATCACTCTGCCTGCATATTGCATTCTTATAGGTATTTAACCTTATATGCCATTGCCAGTATTGAGTCACCATCACTCTGCCTGCATATTGCATTCTTATAGGTATTTAACCTTATATGCCATTGCCAGTATTGAGTCACCATCACTCTGCCTGCATATTGCATTCTTATAGGTATTTAACCTTATATGCCATTGCCAGTATTGAGTCACCATCACTCTGCCTGCATATTGCATTCTTATAGGTATTTAACCTTATATGCCATTGCCAGTATTGAGTCACCATCACTCTGCCTGCATATTGCATTCTTATAGGTATTTAACCTTATATGCCATTGCCAGTATTGAGTCACCATCACTCTGCCTGCATATTGCATTCTTATAGGTATTTGTGCAATTGTATTAAGAATTAAAGTGAGTTAGAATGTATTAGTGGCTGGGATGGTATGTAACCTCTTACCATTTGTTTATCTTAGTTTTATTGCTAGTGGGAGAGGGGCTCTGGCTGGGTGGGGTCTTAATCAATTAACTTAGAAACAGCTTTTAGTATTTAGTGAGAATACTAGGCTGACACAGCCTGGCTGACTATTGAAAGCTGACTATTGATATTTTGTCAGTTTTTAAAGTAGGAAGATTTTTAAGTAGGGAAAAAGTTACATAGATTAAAGATTGGACTTATTCTGGAACGACTGTGATGTAACGCCTGTCTTCTTCTTATTCATCTCATTACAGGTATTTAACCTTATATGCCATTGCCAGTATTGAGTCACCATCACTCTGCCTGCATATTGCATTCTTATAGGTATTTAACCTTATATGCCATTGCCAGTATTGAGTCACCATCACTCTGCCTGCATATTGCATTCTTATAGGTATTTAACCTTATATGCCATTGCCAGTATTGAGTCACCATCACTCTGCCTGCATATTGCATTCTTATAGGTATTTAACCTTATATGCCATTGCCAGTATTGAGTCACCATCACTCTGCCTGCATATTGCATTCTTATAGGTATTTAACCTTATATGCCATTGCCAGTATTGAGTCACCATCACTCTGCCTGCATATTGCATTCTTATAGGTATTTAACCTTATATGCCATTGCCAGTATTGAGTCACCATCACTCTGCCTGCATATTGCATTCTTATAGGTATTTAACCTTATATGCCATTGCCAGTATTGAGTCACCATCACTCTGCCTGCATATTGCATTCTTATAGGTATTTAACCTTATATGCCATTGCCAGTATTGAGTCACCATCACTCTGCCTGCATATTGCATTCTTATAGGTATTTGTGCAATTGTATTAAGAATTAAAGTGAGTTAGAATGTATTAGTGGCTGGGATGGTATGTAACCTCTTACCATTTGTTTATCTTAGTTTTATTGCTAGTGGGAGAGGGGCTCTGGCTGGGTGGGGTCTTAATCAATTAACTTAGAAACAGCTTTTAGTATTTAGTGAGAATACTAGGCTGACACAGCCTGGCTGACTATTGAAAGCTGACTATTGATATTTTGTCAGTTTTTAAAGTAGGAAGATTTTTAAGTAGGGAAAAAGTTACATAGATTAAAGATTGGACTTATTCTGGAACGACTGTGATGTAACGCCTGTCTTCTTCTTATTCATCTCATTACAGGTATTTAACCTTATATGCCATTGCCAGTATTGAGTCACCATCACTCTGCCTGCATATTGCATTCTTATAGGTATTTAACCTTATATGCCATTGCCAGTATTGAGTCACCATCACTCTGCCTGCATATTGCATTCTTATAGGTATTTAACCTTATATGCCATTGCCAGTATTGAGTCACCATCACTCTGCCTGCATATTGCATTCTTATAGGTATTTAACCTTATATGCCATTGCCAGTATTGAGTCACCATCACTCTGCCTGCATATTGCATTCTTATAGGTATTTGTGCAATTGTATTAAGAATTAAAGTGAGTTAGAATGTATTAGTGGCTGGGATGGTATGTAACCTCTTACCATTTGTTTATCTTAGTTTTATTGCTAGTGGGAGAGGGGCTCTGGCTGGGTGGGGTCTTAATCAATTAACTTAGAAACAGCTTTTAGTATTTAGTGAGAATACTAGGCTGACACAGCCTGGCTGACTATTGAAAGCTGACTATTGATATTTTGTCAGTTTTTAAAGTAGGAAGATTTTTAAGTAGGGAAAAAGTTACATAGATTAAAGATTGGACTTATTCTGGAACGACTGTGATGTAACGCCTGTCTTCTTCTTATTCATCTCATTACAGGTATTTAACCTTATATGCCATTGCCAGTATTGAGTCACCATCACTCTGCCTGCATATTGCATTCTTATAGGTATTTGTGCAATTGTATTAAGAATTAAAGTGAGTTAGAATGTATTAGTGGCTGGGATGGTATGTAACCTCTTACCATTTGTTTATCTTAGTTTTATTGCTAGTGGGAGAGGGGCTCTGGCTGGGTGGGGTCTTAATCAATTAACTTAGAAACAGCTTTTAGTATTTAGTGAGAATACTAGGCTGACACAGCCTGGCTGACTATTGAAAGCTGACTATTGATATTTTGTCAGTTTTTAAAGTAGGAAGATTTTTAAGTAGGGAAAAAGTTACATAGATTAAAGATTGGACTTATTCTGGACTTAAACTGGACAGAAACTGCCAACCAACTTAACATCTTGATATCAAAGTGATTCAGAAAAACAGAAACTACAGCAACTCAGAAAACCAAGGGACTGCTTTGAGTGAGCTCACTTCATACTCACAACATACTACTCCTGGCTATCTGTATGTTCATCCAACTTATCACTATTTCTGCAACTGCTAAAACTTTGAATATCACTGTTAATGCTTGTATTTGCACTGTCTGTTTTGAAAATGCACAGCTGTACCTCTAATGACTTCACCACTTCTGCTCTTCCATTGATAGTAGGTGTCCCCCATCATTTTATTCTTGGTCCTCTTCTTCTCTATCTCTATATGTCCTCCCTGGGTGAGCTTATTTGCTCACTTAACTTCCACTATCACCTCGATGCTGATAATACTAAAATATACTGCTCCTTTCCTGATCTCTCTCCCTCTATCCTCACTCATATCTCCTACTGTCTCTCTGCTATCTACTCTTGGATGACCCAGCGCTTTTTTAGACTTAAAATATCAAAGACTAAGCTGACCTCTTCCCACCCTCCAGCATAAAACCTGACCATCTCTCATCCTAAACTACTGTTTATGCTCACTTCTTTCCCTTCTGTGTCACCCCTGTCTGTCTAACCCTCCCCTTTTAGAATGTAAGCTCTCACGAGCAGGGCCCTCTCTCCTCTTGTGCCTTTCTTAGAATATATAAACCTCTGCCACCCTGATGATTGCTTCAGTGTCCTGTCCCCTGATGCAACTATCCATTTTTACCATGTACTTGTCCTAAACTGTCTTGTACTGTAATTTGATATGTGTTTTTGCTCCTAATTATGCTTTGTAAAGCGCTGCGGAATCTGTGTGCGCTATATAAGAAACTGTTAATAAATAAATAATAAATAAATAAATATATGTCCCCACAGTGACACAAATATATGCCCCCACAGTGCTACACATATGCCCCCACAGTGACACAAATATATGCCCCCACAGTGACACACATATACCCCCACAGTGCTACACATATGCCCCCACAGTGACACAAATATATGCCCCCACAGTGCCAGATATGCCCCCACAGCACCACACATATGCCCCCACAGTGACACAAATATATGGCCCCACAGTGACAAACTCACTTTGTCTCTCCCTCTGCTGCCGCTGCTTCCGAGGGGAGGGGCGCGCATCGTGCCTCTCTCCTTCCCCTTCAGTGTGTACCTGAGCTGAGCCGTCAGCCATTCATACCTAACACCCGAGCTCTGATTGGCTGACAGCGGCAGCCCAGTGACGTGAGCGAGGGAAAGGAGAGACGCACGATGCGTTCCCCTCCCCTCTCCAGGGAAATCTCAGCCTCTGCTTCTTGTGTCGTGTGTGGAGTCGGGCCGGCCAGGGAGACAGAGCGGAGGAGGAGGAGGAAGGGAGGAGGAGGTGGCGGCTACGGCGGCGTTGGGGGAGGCTGCCGGGCGCCCTGGCTGTTTCAGAGGCGGACAAGCCATGCGGCGCCCCGGGCTGCTGCACGGCTTGTCCGCCTCTAGAAACGGCCCTGTGTTTGCATGTGGCGTCCGCTCAGATATACGGAATGCGTCGGTGGGAAAACGGACGAGAACTGTTCGTAGCACTGTGGCGTACACTCTGATGTACGCCAGGTATCGGTGGCTAAGAGGGAGATCCGTCCGTGCACGGTGGCGTACGCTCAAGTGAACGCCACTCCCCATTGTCGGTGTCTGTGACCGTGTGCGGCTGTTCTGTGGGCGGACTTACGCTCACCGTGAGCGTACGGAAAATGCACGGTGTGACTGACCGTACGTACATTTCACTGTACCAAACAGAATAGCCCTCTTAGTCCACTTGTCCGAATTAAGGCCTGTAATGTGAGATCAAGATGCTCCCTCCATGTTGCACATGTCCTTGATACATTTCCTTTGTGGATTTATTGTACAAGGAGCATTGTGTTTACCATTTTCTGGAATGCTGCCCTGTGATAGTGTGCAGCGACATTCATGCTGGAATCTGATTCTGCTTGGTGAATACTCACAGACTTTGGCAGATACAGTGTTGGGGGAGGGGCACTTGGGCCCTTTCACACCGCACAGTGACCTGGGTTGACCCGACAACATCCTGGGATCCACCTGGGTTATTTTTGTTATGTGAAAGGGGGTAGAATTGACCAGAGGAGTAAACGTATATATATAGAGAGCCTGGATTACTAATCATTTATGTGGTTATTTTGGCAAGCACTGGTGCATCTATAATGGGTGCAGTGTGCGCAATGTACTGTACATGAGCCCCCTGGACCACCCTGCACATGTTGTATCCATTTTTCAATATTTACCCTCCAGGAGTCCCACAGCGGCAGCAGCACTGCTGAAAAACACCAGGAAAATGGCATGATGGCATTTTCCAGGTGTTTTGCACATGCAACGTAGGATAATAATTTGGGATATGCCCACTACACCATTTTTCCACTTATGCTCTGCTGGCTGGAGAGCAGGGGATCCGGACAGAGATGGCACACAGACCCCCTTCTCTCTTGTTGGATCCCTGCAGGCAAGGTTTTACAGTTTTATTTATTGCCTTACCATAAGTCTGTGGCATTCTATAAGGTGATGTCAGAGAGGTAGAAGTAGGGGAGAAGACACCAGATAATGTATTATCCTTCTTGGCAGCTCTACATGACCTCTGTCCTTCCTTAGTTGCCTCAGTCTGTTTCTTTCTTATATAGCTTGTCTCCTTGTCTGCAAGAACCTTTTCTGTCATTTACTTTCTGTCTCCTTAAAACTGGCATCATGCCTTTACTCTGTGAGATATCTTCTCTGATTTTCAGCCTTCTGTTAGATGTCCATCCTTGATAATGGCTGATTGCAGTATAAATATTGATGTTACAGGTCCACGCAGATCATGAACAAATGGCTGCAATGGATGGATTCTTAAATGCGAAAATATGCAGATGCCAGATGAAGCATTACCCTTCTGAACTACCGCACACCGGACTTAGCAAACCCTGTAGTGTCCACATGTGGGCCACACCATCGCTCACAACATGGACTCCTTGAGCAGCCCCTATCTGGTACAGAGTCTCTCTTGTCTCTTTTTTAATATAACAACTGTGGCTGCAGTGGTGTGAAAGAGATTATAGCCAGATACTGGGACATACCCATGACACTTCCATAACACACCTACTGTATGTGAACTCCTCTTTTGCTTAGGCTTAAGGCCACTCCCAGTCTCCACCCTTAGGTGGGATATACCCAGAGGTTAAAGTAAGGGGGAACGGGGTGGAACTGAGTTCCACCACCTCTGATGGTTTGGTTGGACATTTTAATCTCCACATTGGTCCTGCACAGTAATTCTAACAGAAAAGCATTTTAATTTGCAGTCGGATGCCAAAATCCCTACCACTGGCCCTGTCTCTGCCTAATGGGGGAAAGGGAGGGGGTGTAATTAGGTGGCATAGAGAAATGAGTTCTCCCACCTCTGCATAACCACTTTATGCCCTGGATATACTAACCTATTGTGGTACATCCCACCAGGGCTGTAAATAGGTATGTACCAAATGTGCCTTGCCCACAGAGCATCTGCGCTGTAAACACACCGCTGGAACACACCTTCCAGCCCTGTCAGCACTACAGACAGTGACAGCACAACCCCTCTGCATTGCACTGTATTTCCAAGCCATCTGTTGAGCAGAGTAATGGATCCAGGGCACCGAGGGGGAGCGGCCAGATGATGCTAATCGGTGCTCCGTCCTAGACTCGGCACTCTGCTCGGCAGGCAGAACTTTGACAGGACCTATGATTCAGTGATGATCTGCCGGGTGTCAAACAGAGTGCAGCAGGAACACAAGTGGACACTGTTGTGTAACCCATCACAAAGGGGGTTGGATGTGACACAATGGAAGGGAGGGATGAGGGCATGGCTGACAATGGGGGGAGGGGGACAGGCCTGGCACTGGGGAAAGGGGGACAGGGTGGACACTGGGAGGGGAGGGCTGACACTGGGGAATGCTACTCCTGTGGGTATTTTGCAGTGTGTCAACCTATACCTGGTACAGTGTGTCTAAGGGGTTCTACCTGGTGCAGTGGATCTAAGGGACTGTACCTGGCGCAGTGTGTTTAAGTGGCACAATGAGAAAAATGGACACTACTGTGTGCTGTAATGTAAATTGGTACTATTATGTAGCCACAACCATACATGAAGCCACACCTATACAAAAATCGGTGCACGTGTTTTGCGCACACTGTCCGTGTTTTCACTATGCACCAATGTTCTTTGTGGCACACAGCACCAAAATGTCAAGTTACGGCACTGCATCCCAACACCCATCGAGTTGATACTAATTGCTTATGTACTTACATATGCTATTAGTAATGCAAAAGGCAGGTCTCCCGATAAGAGCTGCTCATTGTGATGGTCGCCACTCACTGGACCTCTGGGTTCGTGACCCAGAAGTCCTTCTGGACAAGCACAGAGTGATGCAGCAGCTCCAGGGGATGCTGGGAGAGATCCGATTACATCCCCTTGTCAGCACCGATTCAGAAAGAAGCCCAAAGGCTTCCATAAGGTAATGCTGGTGTAAAATTCGGCACATGGGTCATAGTGCATATGAGAAATGTGGTAAAACCCCAAAATGAGGGGTTTTACCGCATTTTCCCAATAGTACATCTTGCCCTACGACAGTTAGCAAATTGGTTGGTAATTTATCTCTCTCCACTTTTTTTTTCACTGCCCTATTAATGGAAAGACTATATTTTATGAATTCAGTGAGCGGAGCCGGATACAAACTTATGTTTCCTTTGGGCCCTTCATGAAACTATATAACTCTGATATATTCTCTAGTATTATAAACTTCCAATAAACAGGACATTTTATGTTAATCATGTAAAATACAGTCATCGCCAGAAGATGTGAATCCCCTTGATAGTCCCAATGTTTATATTTCAGCATTTAATGTATAGTATTTGTTTGTATAAATTGGCTGTCAGCTGTATTGATAATCCATCCCATGAAGGTCCCCAGCCAGAAATCTCATAATTGATATTGATGGTGTTCTCTGTGATTAGGCCTCTGTTTCTCCTGCATTGCTGCAGCTTAAAGTCTCATCCTTCTCTTTATTGTCACCTTACCATCTTGTCTGCAGACCTCTTCATCCTAATAGAGCAGCTCTCACAGCTCTCAGCCATATCTCTAAAAGGCAGTAGGGAAAGTGAATATTTCCAACACGATTTTGATGTGCTCTGAGCAAAATTGTCAGTCTATGATTTCCTTGCTGGAATAAGCTTTGCTTTAGGATCAGTCAGTATATTTGGTGGTCGAACTAAATTATTGTACTAATTTTATGATGATTACAGTATAAAAATTTGAAATCTTTTAAACGAATTCAACAATTATGAATGTACTAGGTAAAAGCTCATCAAAATTACTTTCTTGCAGATATTTAGTGCCAGTTACATATTACAGTATGTCGTCATTAGTGCTGGTACAGTTGTCCCCAGTTGTGCTTTTAGCAAAAAAAAAAAATCCACATTTTGTAATGTATAGTTTTCGGAATAATTTGGATAACGGATATTCAGGTAAGGGATGCTCAACCTGTATGAGGCCCGACATCCACAGGTGGTGGTTGTGCTTATAGCCCAACACCATGCAGGACATTTAACATTTGCCAGAGAACACCAAGATTGGCAAATTCGCCACTGGCGCCCTGTGCTCTTCACAGATGAAAGCAGGGTCACACTGAGCACGTGACAGAGGTGACAGAGTCTGGAGACGCCAAGGAGAACGTTTTGCTGCATGCAACATCCTCCAGCATGACCAGTTTGGCAGTGGGTCAGTAATGGTGTGGGGTGGCATTTCTTTGGGGGGCCGCACAGCCAGAATGTGCTCAACAGAGGTAGCCTGACTGCAACTAGGTACAGAGATGAGATCCTCAGATCCCTTGTGAGACCATATGCTGGTGCGGTTGGCCCTGGGATCCTCCTAATGCAAGACAATGCTAGACCTCATGTGGCTGGAGTGTGTCAGCAGTTCCTGCAAGATGAAGGCATTGATGCCATGGACTGGCCTGCCCGTTTCCCAGACCTGAATCCAATTGAGCATATCTGGGACATCATGTCTCGCTCCATCCACCAACGCCACGTTGCACCACAGACTGTCCAGGAGTTGGAGTCCAGGATCAGGGCCGGCGCCACCACTAGGCAAATCTAGGCATTTGCCTAGGGCGCCGGCCACTGGAGGGCGGCATTTTGTGCCGCCCGGGTACCTGTCCTACGGCGCTGTGTATTTAAATCTAGCGGCGGAGGCAGCGGGGGTCCCTGCAGTCCATTAAAAATCACGAGCGCTATCCGCCGGGCTATGCGGAAGCGCTTCTAGTGTGAAAACTCTGGCAGCACGGCGCACGCTGATCTCAGCCAATCAGCGTGCTGCCAGTGTTTTCACACTAGAAGCGCTTCCGTATAGCCCGGCGGATAGCGCTCGTGATTTCTAATGGACTGCAGGGACCCCCGCTGCCTCCGCCGCCAGATTTAAATACACTGCGCCGCAGGACAGGTACCCCCCCCCCCCGGCACCGGGGCGCCCCCACCCCGACTCGCCTGGGGCGCTCCGGTGCCTTGCACCGGCCCTGTCCAGGATGCTTTAGTCCAGGTCTGAGAGGAGATCCCTCAGGAGATCATCCGCCACCTCATCAGGAGCATGCCCAGGCATTGTAGGGAGATCATACAGGCACACGGAGGCCACACACACTACTGAGCCTCATTTTGACTTGTTTTAAGGACATTACATCAAAGTTGGATTAGCCTTTAGTGTGTTTTTCCACTTTAGTTTTGAGCGGGACTCCAAATCCAGACCTCCATGGGTTAATAAATTGATTTCCATTGATCATTTTTGTGCGATTTTGTTGTCAGCACATTCAACTATGTAAAGAAAAAAGGGTACTTATATGTTAGTTGGGTGCCCACTATAGTTAGTACGCTCATACCCCCACTATCCATGTCGGCATGGAGTTGATTTTATATAGTGTGGCGAGCCACCGAGCCTGAAGCGTACGCGGAAAACTAAGCAAATAGCTTAGTGGGCACCCAACTAACATATAAGTACTGAACAAAGTATTTAATAAGAATATTTCATTCATTCAGATCTAGGATGTGTTATATTAGTGTTCCCTTTATTTTTTTGAGCAGTGTATATAGATAAGCCAAGGGTCTGATTCATCTTTGTAAGAAGTTACATTTTTAAAAAAGCAAACAACTGGGCAAAACCATGCTGCACTGCTGGTGGGCAAAACCATGCTGCACTGCAGGTGGGCAAAACCATGCTGCACTGCTGGTGGGCAAAACCATGCTGCACTGCTGGTGGGCAAAACCATGCTGCACTGCAGGTGGGCAAAACCATGCTGCACTGCTGGTGGGCAAAACCATGCTGCACTGCTGGTGGGCAAAACCATGCTGCACTGCAGGTGGGCAAAACCATGCTGCACTGCAGGTGGGGCATATAAGCAAAGAGATTTAAGCCCCTTCAAGAGTACATCATTGATGCTATTGCTCATTAGGTGAATCTAGTAATGTGTATGGGACTTTAGATTTGGGTGGGGTGCTCTCAGACTGAAATCTACATTGCCGGTTGGGCTACATCTAAAGGCAGACAGTATTTACCCAGCACATTATATAACCCACCCAAATGTAAATCTCTCCGCACAAGTCACATCAGCCCTACTTGCAGTGCAGTTTGTTTTTTTCCCCAATTGTGCGCTTTTTTGCTTTACTCACAAACATGAATCAGGGACAATGTGCGTGGGGGCATATTTGTGTATCCCTCTGAGAGACACAGATTACTGTCACACAAATTTAGTAGTAATAGCCAGAAAGTGTTAGAAGAAGAGAAATAAAGACATTTCATGGGGATAATATGAGAAATATCTTTTAATCAGAAAATGTTTTTATTACAATATTTTAAGTCTATCACTGAAAACTGAAATTTGAGGCCAGTGTGCTAGCAGATGTGACACAATATGAACAGGTTTTTAACAATATCATGATTGTTAAAAATGTAACAACTGAAATACAGTTCTAATTTTTAAATATTAATAACTAACAAACAAGGCTGATCTAGCAGTCTGGCCGAAAGGGTGGTTTGTTCTAGAGTTTTTTGGGGGGGGGGTTTGGATTCAGTAGTCAAGGGTTGTAAAGTTCACAATTTCAGGACAATAAAAGGTTCTACAATTATTTTTGGATACAGTGTACACTATGGGCCTTATTCTGGTTCACTCCAATGGACAAAACCATGGGCACTGCAGCTGGGGCAGATGTAGCATGTGCAGAGAGAGTTAAGATATGGGTAAGTTATTTTGTTTCTGTGCAGGGTAAATACTGGCTGCTTTATTTTTACACTGCAATCAGGGCCGGCATTTGGCATTAGGCATTTGCCTAGGGCGCTGGCCACTGGAGGGCGGAAGTCAGGAGCAGCAGTCGTCGTCCCCCTGGATCGAGGTGAGTGGCAACTCTCCCCTCCCACCACCATCGCCCCTCCGAGCGTATTACCCATCCGACCCGACCGCCATGGAGGTGAGCAGCAACTCTAGTCCTCCCCCCTCACCTGCCCCCCCCCCTGCATCCCTGCCGTGAAGCGATGAGGCGGCGATGGCCATGCTGCATCACACGGCACAAGGCAGTAAGGCATCATCCCCCCGTGGAGCGAATCCCCACCCGTGGAGCGACGCAGCGTTTGAGCGCCGGGCCGCCGCATTACCCCTCCCCTGGAGTGCCCCTGCCTGGCCCTGACTGCAATATAGATGCAGTATCTGTTAGGACTGGATCTCTGGAACCCACAGGATAGGGTGATGAGTGGATATTTCCAGAGAAGCAAGTGTGATTGTGTAAGGAAACCACAGAAACCCCTACTCTACAGACTAACTCTGTTATTTCTCCACAACTGTTGGTGGGTGCCTGCAAAGCTAGACTTCACCTATAATAGCCGCGTTTGAATGAGAAAATTAGGTCTGCACAAACTGATGGCACCAACCGAGACTGAAGAGTGCATAAGAGGACAAACTGACTAAGACTAAGATGTAAGATACCAAACCTAAAGTACAGGGAAAATAATAACAAATTCTGAATTACACATCCACAGAATAAGCGAGACTTCAGCGCATACCAGAAACAACTAAAGATGTGCGGTAACACCGTGAACTGCGAAATCGGCTAAGGAAACCGTGGCCTAGTCACAGAAAGTGACAAAGGTAAATTAAACACAAACGGCAGCAATAACAGAAATAACTGAAAAAGTCACGGAACACAATACAAACAAAGTATGTACAAATGATGCATCAATGACTGCAATGTGCAGTGAAGCCACTGGACTCACAGTACCACGAAAGCTGGAAACAGAGTCACTGGAGGATCCAAGGATATCTGGAAGGTCAGGAGAAACTGGAAACCGACCAGGGAATTCACTGGAGCAGAATACACAGTAGGCTGAAGAACAGGCTACAAGAAGCTATTTCCAGCGGGGATGGGCTCAAAGGAAGTTCCCTAAATGTCCACCAACCACTGCAGCAATTGCCTGATTGAGTAAGTTGAGGCAGCTGCTAGCTGCAGCAGCCAAACTGAGGGGTAGATTTATTATAGCGGCGCTAACAGCGCCGCTATAACAGTTCCTGCTTCGCCTCAGTAGCGAGGTGAAGCAGGAGGGGACACCGACAAGATTTACTACGAGCTTAACTACTTACGAGGTTAACACTGACGCGCTGTCTCCTTCCCCCGGCCGGCTGGACTGTGCATGCGTGGGATCTTGCAACTCACGCGAGATCCCCAGCGCAGCTCAGAGCCAGCAGCAGGGACAGCGCTGTCCCTGCTGTAGGCATAGGGCATCACCGTCTGCAGCTGACGAAGTCGATAGCTGCAGGCGGCAGAACGGTCAGCGATGCTGACCGTTCATAAATCAGGCAGGAGGCAGGTGCGCACTACGAAATATCGTAGCTGTGCTATGCCTCCTGCCTCACACGGCTCGGCGGGTGTCTTAGATCAGGGGAAGCGCTATCCCCTGCTTTAGTGCATGGGGATAGCGCAGATTCCCCTGATCGCCAATTAATAAATCTGCCCCTCCTGTTAACTGTTAATCTGCCCCTCCTGTTAATCCTGTTAACCTCGCCACTGGCAAACATCAGTTTGAAGAAAAAACCCCACCCAAATCTAACTCTCTCTGCCCATGTTACATCTTCCACACCTGCAGTGCACATTAGAGAGAATTTGCATTTGCGAGTGAACCAGAATTAGGGCCTATACCTGTGTGTCAGTGTAGTATGAGAAAGTGGTCTTTTTGTACATGGTAGCAACACAGTTTTTAATGAATACGTTGCACAATACTTTGAAGATTGCCATCAAACTGTTGGTGTCACCAAGAAAAGAACAAGAAAAGAAGAGAAATAATGGGTCATGTAATTCAAAGTGATATTTATGTATAGCAAACTTCTTTCATGACAAAAGCGCTAGTCAGACATTTGTCTTCCCTGAGAATGATGAATTGCAAGAATTATAAGTGTTTCAAAGAAAAAAGAAAATCAGTATATTACCACAGCTCACAGCTGAAACGGAATTCTTACTGGCGTTACATTTCTGAGTGAACTTGGAGACCTAAAGCGTCTTTAGTGAAACATGGATGCAAATATATTACCACATTCCATCCTAATTCTACAAAGGGGGTTAAGTTTACTGAGATGTCTTTGCACAAAGCGTGGGGGCTTATCAGAATTCTGCCTGCAGCTTGTGTTAGACTGCTAAGCACGTTCCTACATGGTAATCCCCAACATCAGGACCAAAAGAACCCTGCAGGAGGTAGCTAAAAAGTTGCTACAGAGGACTGCTGTGGATGGTAATTAAAACTTTCTCAAAGGCCAATTCTCACACACATTATATTAAAAGAATAAAAAATGGATGTCGAGATACATATTTCTAAAAAAAAAAAAAAGAAAAAGAAGAAGAAGCATAACGAGGAGTAACTGGGACCCTCTGTATATGCTGTTTAAATGCAAAGCTCCCGATAGCCAGAACAGAATCAGTATATATCACTGCAGTGACTACTTAAAGGTTCCGCTTCTTCACAACGAGAATTCATATAATGTACTGAATATTTCAGCTTATTCACCGAAGGCAGAAAAGTGTCCTCTCGGAGATTCTCCAATTGCTTATAAAATTCCTCCATGCTTAGAACAGGATGTGGCACCATCTTTCTTCCCAAGAACCAGAATTGAAGGAGGTTGCAGGTGAAAAAGGTAGTACCAAAATAAAAATAACAAAACCTCTGCACTTGGCGATGCTCTTCACAGAGACCAGGTCTTCATACAGCAGAGTAACTAGGTATTTCTAGGCCCTATAGTAAATTGTTTGTAAAAGCCTCTATGTACCAACTAATGGTGAAAAGTGTATACACTACAGTATACCTCATATAACTTACACAACAATTATGGGCCCCCATACAGCTCTGGGCCCCATTACAGCTGCATCCCTTGCACTTATATGGTAGTTACGTCCTAGTCCACACATACAACACACAAACACCATTGACAAGGTTTCTCTGATTGCACCCATGTTGCAGAGGCTTCATACTAATAAGCTTTTAGAGTTCTGGGAGCCCTGTTTAACTTTTCATAAAGAGACACTCAACTTAGCAGATAAGTGTGAGGACCTGCACACAGTTGTGATGCCCTAAGAATCCATAGGATCCATGAATCTATTGTACACACTAAATTGCAACATGAATATTATATTTGGTGCCCTTCATGCTCATAGCTAGCTATGCCCATGTCTCCCACAAACAGCCACCATTTATTGTTGGCCTGGAAGCCATCCTAGCAGCATGCAGCAACAGTGGTTGTAGTGGACAGCAATGTAGTTTGAACAGCATTTACACATTTTTTATTCATTTCAATGATGAATAAAAGTATGAACTAAAGGTCCATACACACTGGGAGATTTTGCCCAGTGTGTATGCTGACCGGTGATGGGTAAAATCGCTGGGCTGAAAAACGCTCAGTGCATACACACTGAGCGTTTTTTGCCTTTTTTAGAGATTTTCCCCAGGGTGGACAACTTTCCATAGCAGGACCATATGGAAATCCGTCCACTCCGGTAATACCAGCAGATGAGCCTCTGGTCCAGCAATGAAGCTGGAGTGCGCATCAGTGCTTACTGCTCATTGCTGCCCCATACACACTGGGTGGCTTTGGAGCTCAAACAAGTAAACTGAGCAGCTTTCAGCACAAAGTTGCCCAGTGTGTATGGGCCTTAAGAGAAGCAACCAAAGATTTAAATGATAATAGAATCAGGTACGACCATGGTTTTTCTTTCCATCTTATGATCAAAAAGAGAAGGAAAAAAAAAGTTACTACAAGGAATCTTTAAGAAGGTTCCCCTTCCCCAGTAGTCTCCTGCCCTGTCCTAACCAGGCTGGTTCTGCTTCTCACACTGTGGGATTCCCTGTTATAGTGTGACCAGCACAGACTTTATGTCCTGATTCACCACATTTACATCAGGAGACAGAAGAAACAAAGGTATACAGCGCTATGGTTTAACTGAATTATACACACTACCACATGCAAAAATTAATACATATTTATTGATACATACATAAAATAAAAACAGTAAATCAGTGAATTCTCATCAATTTTAAAATGAGCAATTGGTGATCGCAGCTGTTTGAGGTAATCTATCCAATCATTGTTAGTATAAATGCTCCATTGACTAAAAATGTGCAACAGTTCACAGCATCACAGTTTCTTGGGGTGCTCCGGTTTCCTGCCACAATCCCAAAAAATACTGGGTATTTATAGAGTAACCAAGGATAGTTTGATCATTCCAGCTCCTGAAGAAGACATGTGAACACGTTGAAACGCGTTGAGCTACAGAGCCATATATGCAGCACAATCCAGACTGCATCTTATTCCGGACCAGTTTTTCCAATCTTCCATCAGGATCCTACAAAGCTCAGCTATTCCATTCAAGCAAGGTATTCATATACCATACAGACTGCCTGCATATTTTGCCTCTGAGTATATCAGGATCCCACTGGGTAATATTCCAGGACTATTCCTATCCATACAGATTTACAAGGAACCAAAACCATCTTGCTGCCTTTAAATTGGGTAATTATAACAAACTGTGATTCTGTGATCTGTTGCACATTTTTATTCAATGGAGCATTTATACTATCAATGATTGGTTAGAATACCTCAAACAGCTGCGATCACCAATTGCTCATTTTAAAATGGATGAGAATTATCTGATATACTGTTTTTATTTTATGTATATGCACTGCATTTACTGTATTCATGGGGAATATGCACCACATTTATGTCAGGAGATAGCACTTGCTAATGCAGTACATTTAGGTCAGGAGATACTGTAGCAGCAGCGTAGGAGGCAGGCTTACATCAGGATGTGGCCTAACAGTGGGCCTGATTCAGGTCAGTATTGCGAGGCTGACCGAGTTTTCTGATTATTGGAAAACTGCAAATGTGGCAGATCTCTACTGGGCATGTGTAATATAGGTAATGTATCCTCGCTTACAGTGAGGCTACAGTCATTATGTAACTGACAGTCTGCAGCCACGAGTGGGATGGCAATAAGATCCATTTCCCAAAACTGAGGCACTTTTTTCTTCCATAATGTGGGAATGCCACCACCATGGTCTCTGCCTTACGAGGATAATTTTGCCTTTAGCGGCTTACCTGAGCCATCGCCGGCCCATCCAACAATTAGTACTTGCCCCCTTTTTCAGCTCCCCTGGCATTGTGTTATGGTATGGTATTATATAGTATGGGGAAAACCTTCCTAACTTAATTCACAATACATGTTACCCTGTAGTTTGTTTTAAAATTACAATTTTAGGGTAAAATGAAAGTATTTTATAAAAAAATGTAAAACATTTTGGCAATGTATTATGCTTGGTTTTTTAAGTTGTTTTAATTCATATGTGTTTTTTTTTAAATAATTCCTCATAAACTAACTTTAACTTAAACTAACTGCAGTTTTACAAATGTATTTGTCAATTAAAACAAAAGACAAGTGAGAATGAAAGGATCAAAATATAAGCAAAGATTCCAGTGTACATATTTGTGCTTTCTGATTATGCTGTTAGGAAGGGATGAGATGCAATGAACAATACAGTACAAGCATGGAATTAAACCATTAGCGTCTGAGAGATATTTAATGCTCTGGAACTGAGGGGATTATCTGTTTTGTATTAAAGGTTCAGCAAAAATATGAAAGAGATAACCACATCAGTGACGGGGGATGCCGGCTGCATACAAAGTAACTTCAGGCAGTAAGAGATGCTGGAATGAGTTTCACAAAATTGTACAATCTATTGTATTGTGCATAGAGGGGTTGCCAGTACAGACTTGTCATTATTATTTTAACATTCTTTCTGAAAAGAACTATTCAAAATACATACTGCCCAAATTCATCCTATTGTATCCCAAAACAGTAAAAAAAAAAACAATCTCAAAGTTTGTGGGATATACTCTACAAAATGCTGTAATGCTTTAATAGTGATCAGTATGGAGTCATTTAACACTAGCAAGGATAGAGCAAACGTGCAAGTTTACTTAAAGGCCCCATACACTACTGCGAGGGAAGAAGTCACAGCCGATCCCACTTGAACATGTTACATTTGCCTCACCTGCAGTGCAACAGGGTTTTGTCCATTTGGTAAAAAAGCAGCTTTGCGATCAGGTCCGAATTAGGCCCATTTCCTAAATTGTTGCCACAAAGTACTGAATAGTGTGTCAATTGAAACTGCCACAGTAGGACTCTATGGGCAGTATTCAACGTGAAAAATTCTCCGTGCATGGCGAGAGATTTTTTCTCTTGCCATGCACTCGCCCTGTTCCGGAGGGTTCGCTGTCACACCTGCTCCCACTATTCAATGTGGTTAAGATTCGCCGCAACTCGCGGCGAGTCTTAACCCATGCAGCGGACGAGCGTCCGCGGCAGGGAGCTGGCAGGGAGCCGGGGGACGGTGGCAGCCAGGGAGATTAAAGTCTCCCTGGCTGCCCCAGAACATATGTGGAGGGGAGGTGGGCTCCCCGGGACCCAGGCAGCACAAGCTGCCCCCCCCCTATAGCCAGCGGGGGACCCATTATTTACTGCACCCGATCGTGCATATGTAATGATCGGATGCAGTGAATATATGAATATCTAATGAGCGGCTCGAGAGCTCCGGCCCCCTGCTGGCTGCTCTGTGTAAAAAAGAAAAATTTAAAAATATATATATTTTTTAAATTAAATATATATTCATGTGCTATAAGCACATGAATAAAAATAACATGCCCCTTCACAGAAAAAAAATCCTGATTTTTTTACACCAAAATTAAAAAAAAAAACCTTTTAGTTTAAAAGTTCACCTTCCAGTTCTTCATGAAAAGATGGAGAATTGCTACACGGAGAGACACTGCGAAAATCACTTAAAAAGACGGGGAAAATATCACATTGAATAGGGTGGTTCACTTTTGGAGAGCAAAATGCTCCTTCCAACGTGAAAACAGCACAAACACGCCATAAAACAAGGCAAATTTTTCTCATTGAATACTGGCCTATGACCTGCCCACGCCACCAAAAATGAACCTAAACCATCTAACTAGACCTAAAAACTCTAAACACCTCCTCCAAGAAGACATCCATCCTGATGTCAGATAGGTGGACACCATCCTGACAGTACAACCTACTGTCACAAAAGGAAATGCCCGGATGCGGGATAATGTGCCCCCCATGATGGCGGACCACTCTACCCACAACCAAATTAATCCTCCAGCGAACCACATCAATCACCCCTGGATTAACGGCATCCTTCACATCTGCCAAGGCACAATGTCGGACCAAAAAATATTACAAAAAGGGCATTCTTGTATAAGGCCTGATAAATCATTCTTGATCTGACATATAATGTCAAGACCAGTCCTAACAGTGAGATCATTGCCCCGAGCGTGAACTATCAAGAACAAGGGATAGCCCCAAGTATCAACTGAGGATTTCAGCAGATCCAAAAAATTAGGCCATCTCAGACCTCTAACACCAATCCATCGGAAAAACCTTAATTCAGGGTAGTCCCTTATGGATGATGCCGACACATAAAAAGACATCCAGTGCACGTAGGAGTGCCCTATGAACCAGATCATCTGTGGATCTAACCGCATACCTGTAAAATAATGTTTAGATGAGATTAATAATAGTCTGTTATGGTAAGAAAAAGGGGGTTATAACCTGATTGTAAATTATTAGCCTAATCTACCTTAGAACATCACTGACCAATCAGTGGTGCTCCAAGTGAGGTGAGGAGGGGGGGGGATTGTGGGTCCCCCAGCTTGACGATGCAAAAAACAGCAAAACGTCCACCAGCCGGCAGTAACCGTAGAACTGGTGGTAACACAAAACATTCATCAAGGCCCCCCAAATGCTAAGGCGCATTTAAACGAGCGGCTACTCCTCAAGGGGGCGCACTGGTTGATGCCAGATTGATGTAACGTCGAAACTCACCAGACCTCCATCCCCCAAGTGACCGTATATCATCATCGGACCAACCCGCCACAGCAGCAGCGCCGATACGGAAAGAAAGTGTGTCCCATAATCGACCGGTGATAAACCCACATGCAGGATACAATGTTCCAAAACCGACCAAAATGGACAAAGTGTCAAGGGGGACCTGTCTAAATGATTGAGCCACCCCTCGCAAGCCTGAGGCCTCATGTCCAGGTAAACCCCAGCCGCACGCACCGGACAAATCCGGGCATCATGACTGCGTCCCACCTGAACCCAACACCCCTTGCTGACTACGTCAGTCTTAGAATGTTGTAGTCTACACCACAAACCGTCGGGCGCACAACGACGTTGGACCTCAGCATAGGCGAAACTGATGTTCTGGACTTTGACACCAGTTCGCCCACCTTGAAAGCCCAATGATGAACCAATGCAAAGGCCCTTCTGGACAAACGGACCTCGTAATCCGACCAACAAACCTCCTTCAAAGACCGCAAGATCCGCATCAAAAAAAGACCATCAATCGGATTTCTTGTATCAGGCAAGGACGGGTTCGCCCTTGCCCAATTTTTCAGAACCCTAGAGAGAAGAAAATACTTGGTACAGTCCCTCTCCCCCCTAAGGCTCAGAAAGTATGAAATGCCTGCTAGAGTACGGACCGCATATGCCCATGATTTTCCAGCGATACAAAACTGCCAAATGAAGGCAAGAATCAACTTGCGTAAACTCTTACCTTGAGTGGCGTTTGCCATGAGGAACTGGGACCCAGGAAGCCAGATAGGCCATGAAGGTTGCTGTTGCCAGGGACCTGTGCACCAAATCTTCTAGTCCTGCAGGATAACCTGCCATACAGAAGAGGGACAACTTTCACCAATTCTGTCTGCCCCCAGAGCTAATCTTCTGAATAGCTCCCAATCACCCCGAGAAAAGGCATTGGCTATATCATTATCAACACCAGGAACATGCGTAGCCCTCAATGTAATGTTACTAGATAAACAAAGCAAGGTTATCCTGGCTAAAATTTGCAGAACAGGGAGTGACGTTGACTTCTGGTAGTTAATGGCGAAGACGACGCCTAAATTATCACACCAAAAAATCACTTCCCTATTCTGCAAGTCCATTGACCACAATTCTAGCGCAACGAGTATTGGAAATATCTCTAATAACAGCATATTTCCAACAAGACCTTTGTGTACCCACTGAACGGGCCACCGTTCTGCGCACCATCTTACATAGTTACATAGTAGGTAAGGCTGAAAAAAGACTTGCGTCCATCTAGTTCAACAATCTGCCCGCAAAATATGCGCCAAATCCTATGGATCCTGCCGCATCGATAAACAGCTGCAGAATGGTGTTAGGAACCGGTGTCTCTTGCCATATTCTCACACCGTTAAAATTTATGAGAAATTTATACCAAGTTTGACCTGTTGAGACGAATGCAAGAAATTACATGGACGTTTTACTCCAACTGTAGCCCTCTTTTCTACAAAAAATGTGCCACATCCAAATAATGCATCAATCCCATTTCCCCAGCACACTCTTGCATGCACCATTGCAAGAATGTGCTAAAAGGCTCAAAATAAGTGCACAATATGGAGCATCCAATGGGCAAGCATTTATCTATGTAAATACTATATTCTAATTGAATACCCATATATACAAATGCAGAGGGATGCAGAGGGAGAAGCCTGAAATTGGATTCAACATCTAACTTGCATTACAATCTGATGGTATTAATTGCTGAATCAAAAGAATGATAGATAACACTACAACACTCATCAGCTATAGCATCATTGACAGAGGCACCCTGAGGGCAAGACAAATGCTGAATGAGCCTGAACTTACCAGGGACCTTCTTAGGGACCACCCCAGTTGGAGATATAACCAAATCTGTTATTGGTGGCTCCGAAAACGGATCAGCCATCCTACCCAAATTGATTTTGTTTTGAATTTTTTGTTTCAAAACGTCTGGGTGTCCTAAAGCTGATCTCAAATTTCTGATTGGGCCCCTATGAATTTTACCTGAAATGGGTAGTTTAAAACCTGACAAACTCATTTTCCAAGGAAATAGCGTCTTCCACCCATGGATATCTGTGCAGTCACGGCAGAAGAGCATCTACCTTGATGGGAGTGTTAGCCCTATCCGTCCATGTCAGTCGCTGGACCGCGACTTTGCCGAGCCGGAGCTACGGGTGTACTTGAAGTAGCGGGTTTAATGCAGTACTTTACTGCATAAAACTTACCACACCTCAAACAGATGTGATGGAAACGACATCTATTAACCAACTTACACTGGCCATTATTGAATGCAAAGCATTTTCAATGGTTCTGTTTATTAACCAGGAAACGCATCTTTTGTCCCTTATCATTAGATGATCTAGAGGCATGCCTAGAGGCCAACCAATCTGATGAAGCTCCCGCCGATGGCGTGACCTTGACAAAAAGCTCTACATCTTTCCTGACAAAGTCAACAACGTCTCGCCCATGCTGTTTCCTGTGAAACTCTTCATCATAGGTGCGCCATGCAAAACCCCTATATTTGGTAAACAAGTGATGAACCAAGAACTGGTAACGCAACAATAATCGCTTGTGATGTTTTTGAAATACCTTCCCTTCCTTATCCTATCCCTTGCCCTAGGGTGTAGACCATGTTTCACCGCTGTATTTGAACAGTGAACAGTGTCTGATTCCTCTGATCCCCTTGAATGTTTGGACTCGGAGGTATATTTTCTAGTGCTTTTCTTCTTTTTAGGCCTATGAACACCCCATAGGATGTGAACACATCCTCCGAGGATGTTGATGCCAAGGAGGAGTCAGTTCGCTTATGCCTCCTTTTCCTAGACTTTTTTTAATGTGATTTCTTACTCACGCTATTTGAACCGTCAGTAAATCTAGTACTGCAAAACCATGACTTAGATGAACGGGAGCTAGACTCCAATTCAAAATCAGGGTCCGATGAAGACTCACCGAAACCACAATGTCCAGCACTTGGCTCAGCCCTAGGCCATGAAGAATCCCTGCAAGAACTGCCACTGCCATGCCTGGGAACTTCAATCCTCGACGCTGGTGGAGCGGTGGACCCCACTCTACCCTCACGACTGCCACTTGCACTTCTTTCCATTTTGTCCCTTACTAAAACCTTCTGTGGACATAGAATCAATAGCATCTCCGGATGAAACATTAACCCCAGCCAAATTGCCTGAGGGTATCTCTGAGTTACCTTCAGCAGATAAAGTGGACAAAACTGGAGCCAGTGCCCGATTTATGGCTCCAGCCAAGTGCTCTGAACCTTGACCTGGACTATTATCATTACTCTGCCCACCTGGACCGGCGGTTAGCAGAGGAACTACAGCCTGCAGTACTGCTGCGCAAATAGTTGAAATTGTGGATGCATTTAAACTACCTGTTGCCTCTATAGGGGCAGGGGCTCTAACTGCATCCGCATAGGATATGCCTTCCCTGCGTAAGCCTCTATTACCCCCAGTGGGCACCAGTGTATCCGAAGCTGCCCCCTGACCCACTACTCTTGCAGCTAAACACTGAGCAGGATGGCGGCGCATATACCTCCTTGCCCTAGCATTGACAGGAGCAGCCGAGTGCTGTCCAGGCCCACCCATTATGGGAGTACGACCGGGAGGCACATCTAGACGCCTGCAAAATACATGCCTGCGACTGCGCCTTCTATTCACACCTGGCATATAACCAGTATCATCTGGCACCATGCCAGGAAACACAATGCTTTTAAAATGGCGCATATGCGCCGATAACTCAGCGCTTCTAATAACACTGATATTCCTCTGGTTACTGCTGGTGGTAACCAAACCGGATGACTCTGCAACAGGCTCGGCCTACCACGGTGTGCAAACTCTCCCCTAGAACCACGACCCCTACTGGGTGCAGCCACCACTGTCTGACCGCGTACCTGCACAGTAGACACAGGACCACGGCCGCAGGCCAAACTGCCGCAGGCCGAGGACGGGTTGGATCAGGTAAACCCTCAGCACCACTGACCAAAACTGCAGCCCGTTCTGACCTTACAGGTCCGCGGGCCTGGCTGGGGAGGGAGACGGTACCCTGGTCGAGCCCCGACTCGGAGGCTGGGCCCGGCCTCTAACTCCCGCTACTCCTGACATGTCCAAAGACCCCTCTACACCTGACGTTCCCTCACTAAATCCAGCAGGAACCCCTGGAGCGCGTCTGGGCCTATCAGACATGACACTTTACCTCAGAAAAAGATAGAGAATAGGATGAGAAGAAAGAAAAAAGATTAGAAAGGGATAGAAGTGAGAATAAAAGAGAAAAAGTTTAAAGAAATATGCGTATATAAATCAGACCAGACAGATATTGAAGAGTTAACCCTCCAACGATCAAACTGTGTAGTTCTACCGCAGCTGGACTACCTTATGATGCCTACCCTTTGCCTAGAAAACAAATTCCATAATACAGCTCACTGTCCCTTCTTTAGGGAACAAAACCATAACGACATTATCACAAAAACAGTATTGCTAGTTTGGTTAGTTTGCAGTAAAACTGGAATAGCATGAATAAAGTGCTATCAGTTTTATGTGAAACTATAGTAAATAGGGAAATGACTTGTTTGATGATGTCTGGGAGGAGAACCCATAGAAGAAGGCAGATTGCTTATCTCCAGCAATTACTGTACTGAACCACACAAGCGATACATACTGCACTGTATAGGAAATATATATGTAAAAAAAATGATTTAGTTTTGCAGCTGCTTCACTTTACAGATTAGTTTGTGGACTTCATATTAACCTGCAGAGGGGGCTGTAACTGAGTTTGAGGGTTTAGATCAGGCATGTCCAACGTTGGCCCTCCAGATGTTTTGAAACTACACATCCCAGCATGCTTTGCAATAGTTTTAGCATTCTCTAATAGCAAAACTGTGGCAAAGCATGCTGGGATGTGTAGTTTCAAAACATCTGGAGGGCCAACGTTGGACATGCCTGGTTTAGATGACTAACTGCTATATACATATTAAACTGAATGATGGGGAGATTGGACATTTTTAAAAGGATCAAAATAATTATTTTTCTTTCTTATAGCATAAACACATTCTACAGTACTGCAAATAGAATTGTAAATGCATGCAATGTAACGTCTGTACCAGAAGCAAAATAAGTAATAACAAACACCAGAAAATATTTCCCATGTCGCTATACTATATAGTGGAAGAGACCAAATTGTTATACCTTCCTCTGTACTACCCAGGGCTTCTAAAAGTGGTCAGAGGCCCAGGTACTGAGGAGGTCTGGCCAAATACAGAGAGGCATGTACATGTCCTTTAAAAAAGTTTAAAATAGTGTTCCCAATAGCCTCCAACACAGTACATTGCTGGAGGTTAGGCAACTATGGGTAAGAGTAGTGTTAAAAAAGTACTTTATTTGTACAAACAGTATAGGCACACCACCAACTATGCAGCACCTGATGGTCCGGCACCTCTGTTAATCCAGATACATAAGGTGCCAGGGGAAGATAGGCAACAGGGGTATTTAGGCTGCATGAGGGCTTATATATGCTGCAGGAGGGCTCAGTCCATGGGGTAGACTTAGGCTATGGGGGTGGTTAGACTGCAGGACATTTAGGTCCTGCGGGGAGGGAGTAAGGCTGCATCAGGTAGGCTGCAGGAGTTCAAATATGTGTACAAAAATGTACAGTTAAATATGTATTCTCTACTAGCACTCAAATGGGGGGAATACTGCACATCTCTTATAAGGGAAGGACGCCTCCTCTTCTCCATCTCTAGTTTCAAGGTGAGAATGGTCTGGTAGGAGGTTTTTTAAAATAAATTAACAAAGAGTGGGAAGAAAATACTGCACATCCCTCGATGGGGATCACTGTCTCCGGTACTTATATGTTAGTTGGGCCCCCACTAAGCTATTTGCTTAGTTTTGCGCATCCCCTCGCGGGGCTCCCTGCGCTCGCCACGCTACGGGCATGGTGGCTCGCTGCGCTCGCCACACTATATAAGGTCAACTCCATGCCGACATGGATAGTGGGGGTATGAGCATAGTAACTATAGTGGGCACCCAACTAACATATAAGTACCCTGTCTCCTCTTCTCCGCTTCTCTGGTTAAGGATATTTAGGTGAAACCATGGATAGATGTTCACTTCAGAGCGACCCAGTGTCATGGTACATAAAATGGATGGAAATGGACAAGAAATAGTGTAATACAATTTAATATAGTAATAAAGACAGAACAGTCTCCAGTAAAGGAGAGAATTACTGGAGATGGTGGAGAACTAGTTGGTAACAGTTCTCAAAAAGCGCTTTAGACAGGGTGACAGTTCCAGTATCTGGCCCTGTGAATAGGCTGGAACATCCTGGTATTATTCTCCTCCAATTGAAACTGGTCTGTTGCTACCGATGCGTTTCGACCCTCACTAGGTTCTTTTTCAAGGAGATATTTTAGGTATCCTTGAGTATCTACAGCGTGTCCCAAGGGTATAAAAAATTCATTTTTAATCCTTTTATATTCCATGAGAATTATCATATTCTATTTTATATGTTTTACTTTTATAATTAAATATTGTATATTTTGAAATAAACCGTCATCCAATTTCAAAATTATTTGAGAAACATAGCCAGCGCTGGTTGTTCTTTTCTTTATCCTTGAAAAAGAACCTAGTGAGGGTCGAAACTCGTCGGAGGCAACAGACCAGTTCCAGTTGGAGGGATTTAATACTGGGATGTTCCAGCCTATTCACGGGGCAGGATACCGGAACTGTCACCCTGTCTAAAGCCCTTTTTAAGATCTGTTACCAACTAGTTCTCCACCATCTCCGGTAATTATCTCCTTTACTGGAGACTTTTCTGTCTTTATTACTTTATTACTTGTTTTTAAAACATTTTTTTAGATTGCTATATTAAATTGTATTAAACAATTTCTGGTCTATTTCCATCCATTGTATGTACCATGACACTGCAGTTTCACCTATATATCCTTAACCAGAGAGTCGGAGAAGAGGAGACACTGATCCACATGAAGGTATGTGCAGTATTTTCTTCCCACTCTCTGTTCATCTATAAAAATAAAAAAAAACTCCTACCAGATTGGACAGATCTAGGATAAAGGGAGCGCAGGGGGCCAAAATGGCCCCCGGAGCAGGATAAGGGGGTGGGGCGCTAGGCACCCTGCAGGTCAACGGCGGGAAACCTGGGTTCGGGGGGATGGGGGGGAGGCAGCAGCCAGGGTAGCCGGTCCCCTTCTTGTCACCTAGCCACGAGGAGGGCCAGTGAGAAGGGACAGGTTTAATTGAGGGGGGAGTGAGCAGCAGCAGGAACAAAAGCAGAGAGCAAGGGGGCTGAGCTCACTCATCACCCAGCTAGGACAGAGACACATCTTCAGCAGCTCCAACACTTATATCCAGCAGAACAAAGGAATCAGCAGGGAGCAGTTACTGCATTCCAAGAAGGCCTGTAGCAGTCCCAGCTGAGTGCACATTCAAGGAGGATAGTGCTTTCCCAGCTGCACATCCAGCAGCACAGGCTTCATACCTAACATTCCTCACATTCCAGCATTCGCAGGCCATCTCAGGGAGCAGCATGGAGGGAGGTAAAAAGCCTGTAAATCGTTCGGATAGAAGCAGGAGTAAGCTAGCACGGTTCACAGATGGAGATGATCGAGGAAGGCACCACATACAGGGGAGAAGAAGCTCACGGGCACCATCTAGTGGTCGGAGGAAAGAAGTACGGAGCAAGTTGGTTCAGCAAGGTTTCTCAAGCATCCGGCCAGCAGCAGCACAAGCAGCAGCACGGGGACGCAGAAGGGAAATTCCGGCCAGGTCAGACGGGGCATCGCTACAGGGTGAAGGCAAGCGTTTGATGGGGGGTGGTGATTCCTGAGGCCACGGGATCAGAGGGGCACGAATCAGGGGTGGAGGGCCAGGGCAGTGTTTTTACGCACCAGGCCCAATTGGGCACGCCGGAAGGGGTGCAGGGAGGCCGGGAGGATTGCCAGGAGCCAGCGGTGGGGGGCGGGAGCCAAGGTCATTTCGCCCACTCGCCCCGTTTTGTTTCCCCCCCCGGAGGGAGTATTGCAGCCCCACTACCCCTGCTAATGGGCAGCGGGCTCAGAGCTTTGATACCCCAAGGGCGCAGGGGCCAGAGCATCTTGCCGAGGAGGAGCAGATGCAGGCATTGTTGGAGCAAGCCAGAGGGGGGTTGGGGGGATCTTGCCACAGAACAATGGGGGACACATTGGCCCTTGCCTCGACCAGCAGGGCGGCAGCACAGCCGGGTGGAAGCAGTTGGACCCATGCCTCGGCCAGCAGGGTGCCAGCACAATCGGTGGGGACTGGGGCCATTGCCCAGAAAAGCGCAATTCAAGGAAGCATCGGATTGGCAACGCACGGTATCGGTGAGATAAGCAATGTTTGTAATGTATATGCAGGTATTGAAGCGGTTGGGCAGGGTAGCAATGCGAAAAATGTTTCCGTGTCTGAGGTTACTGAAGAGGGCAGTCAGATCATAGCGGTAGGCGCAGGGGCAGTGCCATGCAGTAATAGCAAGCAGAGCATCGCAGAGGTTGGCATAGGCACAGGGGCGCTCAGCCGTAACAAGCATGTATAATCTGCAGAGGGAAGCACCCACCGAAGGATTGCTATAAGCAGAAATGTCAGCACAGGGACAAGGCACCCGGAGCGACAGTCACAGAGAAAAGCACCTAGCCTAGGGGGGATCTGGGGGTGGCCATCCAGATACCCTTAGAAGGCAGAGGCCAAGCGGTTGCAGGAGGGCTTCCTGGAGGGTTTTAGGGTCCTTATAAGGAAGCCCGTCTGGCCCAGCGTGGGTTACATGGTATATGCAGCGATTAGGGGAAGGTGGGTTTAAGGTAAAGACATGGGCACACTGGACAGGCTAACACTGTATATACAGTACGAGCAGAGGCGCGTTCAGTTTCCCTGGGTCAAAACTGCAAAGGTATTGCATTTTGTCCCCTTTTTTAGAAGGTGTCCTAGACAGCAGATATGCTGGGAGAGATAGTTCCACAAGCGCCCAGGGGCAGCCCCCACCTTCCCAGATAGGGGGAGGAAATACTTTGATGCTAGAGTGATACCAATTGAGGACACTTCCGGCTCCCCCACCCCTGTTGGTTTTATGGCAGGAAGGCGCACAGCTTGTGGTCTTTGAAAGGAGAGGCCAAACGCTGATAGCAGGGTCACTCCAGGGGGGGGGGGGGGCGGAGTAGTACACATTGTTCACAAGGCTGGGACAGCTGGTTTATTAGAAGCAAACAGCTGGGCAGGAAGAACATGCAGGCAAGTTAATTCATTATTTGTTTATTTACGGTTTCATAGATAGTGCAGCTGTGTCCGTGGCACCTGACACTGGTAGACAGTGATTAAACAAACTGGTAACAGCAGACAAAATATGGCAGGTTTGCCTGAGAGGGAGTTTTCAGGGCAGACTGGTCTAAGTGGATGGGAGATATTTGGTGGGAAGTGAGGAGATATATGCTGGCGCAGTAGGGTTAATGGCTCTATATGCGAGTAGAAGTGTTTTATGTTGAATCTGGAAAATGCAGGCAACCAATGTGGAGTGGCAGAGTGGAGCTGCAGGCAAATGAGTGCCTTGCTGGGAAGATCAGCATAGCAGCAGCATTTAAATGTATTTCAAGGGCCATATGGTGATTATGGTTTTAGATGCATTTGCACGATCCGGGTGGCATGAGGTTACTGGGGGGCAACCAGTGGGGAACGGTCACAGTCCGGTGGGAGGAGTCCCATGCAGCGCAGGTGAGGAGCCGCAAAGTGCATAAGTTGCGGAGGAAGGTGGTGTTGCTAGGGCAGGGTGGGGGCTTCGGTACCCGGCGCGCCGGGAACCTCGTGTGGCGGGAAGGGAGCGGTGCACAAGGCAGGAAATGTAGGGGAGTTACAGAATGCCTCGCATACTCACCATTAGGCGGCCGCACGCCTGGTTCCAGCATTAATACGGCAGGGGCCATACGGGTTGCGTGCCAGGTAGGGTGAGGTGCGGATGGTAGCTGATCCCATAATGGTAAGGGGCGTGTTCACGTGAGTCACATGATGGTGGCTGGCACGGCCCATAGCGTGTAAGGGGCGTGTTCACGTGAGTCACATGGTGGTGACTGGCACGGCCCATAGCGTGTAAGGGGCGTGTTCATGTGAGTCACATGGTGGTGACTGGCACGGCCCAGGCGGTACCAACTTGGTAGGGGGCGTGGTCGCGTACCCACGGCGGTGGAACGGACACGTCCCAGGGGTACCACATTAGCAGGAACAGAGCGCACCGCTCCCCTTTCTATCCCTTGCCCTGCAAAAGTGTTTGGTTATGATTATGGATTTGTGAAATAAAGCTGTGACCATTTTAATTGCCACAAACTATGTAGTCATGTTTCCATTATTTCGTTGACCAGAGCGGGGTGCCGGTAAGTCGCCCTCTCCCACCTTAAGGGAGCGCAGGGGGCCAAAATGGCCCCCGGAGCAGGATAAGGGGGTGGGGCGCTAGGCACCCTGCAGGTCAACGGCGGGAAACCTGGGTTCGGGGGGATGGGGGGGAGGCAGCAGCCAGGGTAGCCGGTCCCCTTCTTGTCACCTAGCCACGAGGAGGGCCAGTGAGAAGGGACAGGTTTAATTGAGGGGGGAGTGAGCAGCAGCAGGAACAAAAGCAGAGAGCAAGGGGGCTGAGCTCACTCATCACCCAGCTAGGACAGAGACACCCACCCACCCAGCCCAGTTGTTTTGGTAAAAGCCGGGGAAAGGCACTTGACAGGTGTCAGGTTGTAAATCTTGTATTGGACATGTTTAAAAATGTTGTAGTTGTCACGTCAAAATGTTGTGTTTAAAAAAAAAAAAAAAAAAATTAGAATATTTAAAAATTAAAAAAAATAAATAAAAATTATATAAAAAATTAAAAATTATAAAAAAAAATTAATAAAAAAAAAGGAAATATATATATATATATATACTGTTTGCATGCTTGTTGTATTATGTTGTATAGGAAGGCTATATTGGCTATGAGTGTAATTGTAACATTGGCTTTGGTTGTCATTGTCATTACGGTGTATAAGATGCTTGAATAAGAATGTTGTCACAGTATTGCGGGAAGGGAGCGGTGCACAAGGCAGGAAATGTAGGGGAGTTACAGAATGCCTCGCATACTCACCATTAGGCGGCCGCACGCCTGGTTCCAGCATTAATACGGCAGGGGCCATACGGGTTGCGTGCCAGGTAGGGTGAGGTGCGGATGGTAGCTGATCCCATAATGGTAAGGGGCGTGTTCACGTGAGTCACATGATGGTGGCTGGCACGGCCCATAGCGTGTAAGGGGCATGTTCACGTGAGTCACATGGTGGTGACTGGCACGGCCCATAGCGTGTAAGGGGCGTGTTCATGTGAGTCACATGGTGGTGACTGGCACGGCCCAGGCGGTACCAACTTGGTAGGGGGCGTGGTCGCGTACCCACGGCGGTGGAACGGACACGTCCCAGGGGTACCACATTAGCAGGAACAGAGCGCACCGCTCCCCTTTCTATCCCTTGCCCTGCAAAAGTGTTTGGTTATGATTATGGATTTGTGAAATAAAGCTGTGACCATTTTAATTGCCACAAACTATGTAGTCATGTTTCCATTATTTCGTTGACCAGAGCGGGGTGCCGGTAAGTCGCCCTCTCCCACCTTACCCACCCTTACCTCATCCTCACCTTGAAACCAGAGAGGCAGAAAAGAGAAGGCGTCCTTCCCTTACAAAGGATGTAAAGTATTCCCCCATTTGAGGGCTAGTGTAGAGTACACAACTCTGTACATTTTTGCACACATCTTTGAAGTATTGTTACGTGGTTAGGGTAACCATTTATGTGTTATTCCTTATAAACTGCTCAACAGCGCAAGCGGTCACAGACTCTACCACTTTTCTCCAGGCTGCAGGAGGGTTTAGCTAGGCTGTTGGAGGGAGTCAGGCTGTGGGAGATTAGGTCATGGGGGCAGATGGGAAAGCTGTTGAGATGTACCACCGATAATCCGGAAAAATAGAAAATCTGGCACAGTTTTGGAACCAAGAATGCTTGTTTTGGTCTACCTGTACAAATTTCTTAATTCCTATTTATTAAATCCCACAATAAAAAACCTGTTTAGCTTTTAATAGTTATTAAAATAAATAGGATGTATTAATGATTGGGCTGTGAGCAATTATCGTTAATGTTTACGTGATAAAATTATATCCATGTGTCACTTGTTTTTTATTGAATTTCTTACAACGTCTTTTACTCAATAGTGAAATGATCATGTCAAAGTAATATATAGCTCTTCTAGTGCACATTTATTCAGGCCACCCAGGAATAGTGCAACTCAAGCAGATTTTCCGACTCAAATATATTCATTACATTTAAGATTGACATATTGGGGCACAGACAAAGTAAAGTAGTTATAGATAAAAATAGGATTACCAACCAATCACATGAGGATTTATTATTATTTTATAACAAAATCAAAATTTTCACTCAACTATGAGTTATTACTTCATTTTGCAATCAGACAGGAGACATATATTACAAATTAACAGGACCAGAGAATTATAAGACTGCAGTCAAATCATCTAGACAAGTACAGTATCTGCCAACCTTGAAATTGCTTGTTTGAAAACATAAAATCTTTGGTGGAAAAGGTGGAACTGTATTATTTTATCATATATAGAATTCTGTTTTGCTTGTATTCCCTGCACTGTTCTTCATAGTATCTTGTCATTTCACACAATGGGCAATATTTAATAGCCTGCAATCTGCATGCTTTTTGGGAATTTCCATGTGTCTTCCTGTATTTTTAAAGCAGCAAACATTCAATCTTTTACACAGCAAAACCAGGTCAGTTTGGCCATGGGAATGATTGCTGCTTTAAGATTAGGGGCAGACTCACAGAAATTCTGCACATCGCAGGCTATTAATTATTGCCGTGTGTGTTGCTTTATGTATTTAATGCAGCTATTAAGTACTGTGCCTGGGAATATTGTCCATGCAACAGTAATGTTGGACAAGAGTCACAAGACAAAACCAGATGGTATTAGGTCTGGGAGAAAATGACTGAAGAGCCTCCTGATTCTCGCAACCTATTTTGGATGTAGTAACTAAGGAGAACAGTAGGTATTGAAGGAAATGTCTGAGTCTAAATCTAGTTCAACATACCCATTTCCCCCACATTGATAAAGTCTCTGGGGCTGGGCAATATAAGTGTCTTGGGGGCTGGACACATTGGAGGACACACACACATGTTTGGGAGAGAATAGGAATTGCCTTTACTATGCATTACTTTTGCTCTAAAGGAGGGAGCTATATTTTTCTCTCTTACCTAGACGGCACTTCTTTCTCCAAAATTGTTTGCTTATTACCATTTCTGCATGGAACAAGAATATCGAAAATACTCTGTATACTCATTGAAGGTTACCCTTTGAGGACATCTTTTCTAAATATGAACCCTACAATATATATTTAGAGAAACTATCAGGATAAAACTCCTTTACAACTATTATTGAGGATTAATCCCATTACGACTTTTCAAACAATTTCATACAAGATATCTTTTTTTTTTTTTTACCACTGATGAAGTCTTTCTAAAGACAAAACGCGTCGGGTATGATGCATCTGTGATTACAAACAACTGTTAACATCAAGATATACTCCAGCCACAAGGAGTCATCGTAATATTATTTCATTTTATAATAAAACATTTCTTTAAATGTTTGAATTCTGTTGGTTTGTAAGTCTGGAATAAATCCTATTGAAATTCTGGGCTCTGTTGGAACTATTGTATTCGAAATATATAGATATATATTTTCAGTTGTAGTGGGTGGCACTCACGGTCACATGTAGTTTGGGATGTAGAAAGACTCCCAAGTAGTAAAGTTTTTCTCCATCCCTAACTACATAAGACCATGAGTGCCACCCACTACAACTGAATATATCTCTAATTTTGGGGAGGCACCAGGCACCTACCAGAATACTACTGTGAATGGAACACAGGAGTGCCGTTTGAACAAAAGAATATATATATGCCATATACAGAGTTAATGTAACGTTATAGATATTCATGCTTACATTAATAGCTAAGTTTTCTCTTCCAAAATTAATTTCCATGTACCTTTTTCATCAATAAAGGAATAAAGGTCAGGATTCACTCAAGAAACTACTATAACGATTTGGAAATATTGCTGGAAAAAAAACAGCAGTAACCTAATATCTACCAAATAACATTCATACAGTACTTTTATAAATAGCCTCTTAAGAGTTTTATCATTTATTATCACTTCAATCCATCATCTCATCAGAAAGCAAATAGGCAAATTTTAAAAACAGCAAATTATATTTACAACCATCCAACAAAACATCAAAACCCTACCACCAGCTACATACATCGGATATCCAACCGCTTGTGGCTTTGTTGTGTTCTGTTAATGACATCTCTGAGGACATCAGACAGCGAGCAGGTCCTCATCTTCCACGCCAGCTTCTAATCTCACCAATATATAAATAAACATATCACACCCTAAAACCTTTGTTTCCATGCCCATAGATAAACCGTGCTTCAAACCGTGCACAGCTGTACAGTATAACTTAAAAAACTTCCCCAGAGCAAAATTCTATTTATACAAGAAAACATGAAAACCTGTCTTCAATCCAGTATCTGCCTTAATAAATTAGCCGGGCATTTTCATTTTAAGTGGAATTTAATGTTATTGTGCAAAACTCATATCAGAAATATATGTAATGCTTTTAATTAATGGATACACGAATGTATCCTCATTAAATAGCCGATTTTAAATTAGTGTATAATTTACAGTTTATTTAATGGTTGTTCCTACATGCCTCTGGGAATCATTTGTTTATTTATAAAAATTCAACATTTCATTAAGTTTTCTAACAGGAAAAAAAAAATAGTTCTTCTCTCACCAAAGACAGTTCACGGTAATTATTCATGCTCAGAATAGACCCGGAATGGGAGAAAGCAACTTATTTATACAGCTAAATTTAGTCCCTTTTAGCATTAGTGATGCTGATGTGAAACACAGTTAGCGGCAAGCACCTTGCATTAGGATAGAGATTTAGCAATTAATACTGTAAAGCAGCTAATGTCAGTCTGCAAAGCCAGAACATTACAGCTGTCAATCACTAAATCAGGACATGATTTGTCTGCAGTCAATCAGCATTTTTTTTTTTTGCAATTCCGATAAATTTTAGACTATATTCGAAAATGAAAATATTCATAGACCTTCAGTGTGATTGACAGGTTATTGTTCGCCTTCTGCAGGAATTAAAAAAATAATCACTTTCTGGTTGTCTAGATGCTTCGCATAGAGTATACGTGTCTCTCCATAGAATATTAAACTTAATACAGGTTGAACACAGATTATCCAAAACCTGATGGTGCGGAATTGCGTATAATGTGGACAGAGTAGTTGCCAAGGGGAAGTTAGGATTCGGGTGGATGTTAGATGTAGAAGGGGCTGTAGGAGGGCTTAGGAGGGCAGCGGGACAGTGTCGGGATGAAGGGGGTAGTATCGTGCCGGGGGCTGCACTGCGAGGGCTGAGATGCACTGCTGGGCTTGGACAACCTGTGAGTGAGAGACAAGCTGCAAGGGGGCAGGGTGAATTGTGCTGCGGGAGTCCCGCCATGGGGGTATTGGGGGGATCCCTGCATGCATATGATACCACCTATTATCCGGCAAAATTGGAAATCCTGTTGACTGCTGGAAACGACAATGATGAATAATCCGTGTTCAACCTGTATGTAAATAATTTTTCGGTACTTGTGACTTATCTGGGCGCCCGATGTTGAAATTGTATGCCAGTACCCTAAGCATGCGATTTGATGTGATTTGACGCGATTTCCCTTGAAATTCCCTTGAAGAGAAAATCGCGTTGCATTGTATGCTATTGTATTGCATGCGATGCGATTTGATGCGATTTTAATATGTACAGGCACCCAGATGCCTGTTTCATATGTGAAATGGCCCCCCAGACCCCATTTTTAATTGTATACCCACCCTGATGGCTAAATGACCCCCATTGTTAAAGCCACCCCACTATCAACGCCAACCCGAAGCGTGGCAGCCGGAGCGAGCCCGCGAGGGGCGGCGGTACGCGTCCTCCGACCTTTTCATACCCCCACTATCCACGTCGGCGTGGAGTTGATTTTATATCGTGTGGCGAGCGCAGCGAGCCACCGAGCCCGAAGCGTGGCGAGGGGATGTGGATACCTTCACAACTATACGCGTCCCCTCGCGGGCTTCACAGGTATCCGCGTCCCCTCGCTGCGCTCGCCACACTATATAAAATCAACTCCACGCCGACGTGGATAGTGGGGGTATGAAAAGGTCGGAGGACGCGTACCGCCGCCGCTCGCCACGCTTCGGGTTGGCGTTGATAGTGGGGTGGCGTTAACAATGGGGGGCATTTAGCCATCAGGGTGGGTATACAATTAAAAATGGGGTCTGGGGGGCCATTTCACATATGAAACAGGCATCTGGGTGCCTTCATATATTAAAATCGCGGCAAATCGCATCGCATGCAATCTGATTGTATGCAATGCGATTTGACGCGATTTTTAGGTGCGATGAATAAAATCGAGCGCCCAGATAAGTCACAAGTACCAATTTTTCTCAATTACAGTAAGTTTCACATCATAATCATTAACAGTATAATAAAAAAGTAACCTTGCTCCTAAACTCTTTGGGGGCAGCTCAAGTATTTTGCACACCGGCGGCCACTAGATGGAACTCAACGGAGCATTTCAAGTGTTCCTCCGTTCAGGCACACACAGCCACCGCCACTGACAGTTACTATTTTGATGGGCTGGTAACTAGTGCATTATAATTAGTTATGGTTATTTATAAATAATGTACAATTATATATATATACTTACCATACTTCTATTTTCCTTACAGTTGTGCAATGAGGGGTTATTTAAACTTCAAATAAAGCCAATGCTGGATATAAATAAATATACCAAAGAGTAGGGGAGCCCAGAGTAGGTCCGATCTATGGGGTTGGTAGGGGGATGCATGCCCCGGGTGCCACACGTGATACCTATACATGCATGCAGGGGGAGAGAAGAGTAGGAGCAGAGACAAATGACTGCTTTGCCCCGGATGACGAGCATCGTAGTTGAAGCACTGCCCAGAGGAAGCTTGGGTGCCAGTGATTTGACTCCTGTTCTATTAGACAGACCATAGCTGTAAAGGGCAGGATTGAGCAAGTGGGCCACCACAGGGACCTTGGCTAGCCATTTAATTCACCATGCAGGCCAAATGCCAGTTGTTTTCATTTTGATGCTAGTGGCCCTGAAAAATCACATTGCTCTGGCACTGCCACGGGGTGTCTGTACTTCTTGCCATAAGTGCAGCCTTGGTGGTGTGTGCCTCATGGATTACCTTGTAGGTTACATGTGCAGCTTTGGTAAGGAAGGAGCTAAAATTGGATCATATGCCTAGAACTGGTAGGGCATCAGTTTTGGAGCTACAACCATTATATGGTGTTCAAAGGGTACAGGTCCAGAGATTAGAGGGGTTTGCATAATGTAGCTGAAATAGCTTATCAGAGCATGGACAGGCAATAGGAAATATTAATCTTCATGTCCAATACGCATCAATTTCTGGATCAATATTGGAAGCATAATGTATGGAGAAGTCTGATACCATGAAATGCATAAGAAATAATTACTGTACCAAATAATTCCACCATACTCTATTTAACTTCCTTCTCTTCCCCAACAACCATCCTTCAGACTCCTGGTAAGTGGTGTGGCCATATTACAGAGGTGGGATGACCATGATCCCAATGTGCCCATTATTCCTCTACCATCTATCTCCTACCACCCTTTCACTGCCACATGTGAAGTGCCTACAGTACCTGTTTACTGTGCTGCTATGCAGAGTAAGGTGGGGTACTCTGCTTGACAACAGGACAGATGTATTGACATATTGCATGGCTGCACACACTGTATGATCCTGTGTATGACCACACAATAAAGCAGCACATCCCACTTTCACCCTCATGTTGTAGCACATCAGATGGAGTGAGCCACTGATGTGGACATACAATTGAGCACACACAATGAACAATATGGCTGATATGTTATTCCAAACTGCCTCAGTACAATATATTGGCCAAAATATTGCTTTATGCATATCCTCCAACAATTCCGAAGCAAAAATCGGTACAGGCCAGGGGGTGTGGCCATAGATAGGGGGTGTGACTGTCGTCCTGGTCCCCGAATCGGTGCCCAGGAGAGGTGCGCGGAGGGCACGGACTCTGTGGTCAGGGCTCCAATCTGGGTGTCCCACACCCGTATCCGCCTATCCAGCCTGGAGAGGGGGCGAACAGGTCCCAGCTGCAAGGGGAGAGGAGGCTGGCGGCTTGCACACACCGCCCCCCACAGCTGTGACGTCCCTCAACCAGAGTCTCTCCCTGAGCAGGGGGAGGCGGACCTGCACGTCCCACAGCCATGCACTCTGGAAGATGTAGTCCTGGCCGGCTGCTCCCCCACACTCCCTGGGGAGCAGTCGACGATGTTATTAACTACATCTCCGAGAGTCCCTCAGCCAGAGCTGTAAAAAAATCGGTACAAGCGGTACACTTCATTTTGCCGGTACAGACTGTTAAAAACCGGTACTGTCCGACTAAAACGGTACAGTTGGAGGGTATGTTTATGTGTACCTAACAGTGAACACACACACCTCTCAACTACCCTGACACTGGGACATAGCCCTGAAATAGGGACTGTTCAGGCAAAGCCAAGATGGGTAGGGGGAATGTACCTATGTCACCCCATCTCAGACATCCAAAGCCCCAGGGATAGGTGGCTAATATCACTGTCTCCTAGTTGGAGGACATCATTTTACTGACAAACATGCTGTATATCATCCTCGCACAAGCTCAGTGCTTTATTGTACATGACACTGTATTTGAAAACATGTCATATCCCAGTCCTCGCATGGTTATAGAAATGAACAACAATCCCATTAATCTTGAGAAACTAGCACAACGTGAAGTATGAAGACAGTTAGGCATCCTGGTTATAGATTTCCGGTTCTCATCTGGAAAATAAAACAAGACTCATTGGGGCAGATGTATTAAACCTGGAGAAGAAATAAGCTGGAGATAAGGTGAAAGGAGATAAAGCACCAGCCAATCAACTCCCAACTGTCATTTTCAAACACAGTTAATTGGCTGCTGCTTTATCTCCTTTCACTTTATCCCCAGTTTATCTCTTCTCCAGGCTTCTTACATCTGCCCCATTATGTGATTGTCAACAGGAACGGTGAGAGAGGAAAGCTCATTGGGCCATAAGGATCTCCGGGGGGGGGGGGGGGGGCATATATTTTACTGTTTGGAGGAAGTTGATTCGCTATTGGAAGACGTGAGCGGCTCGTGCATACAGAGTTCCCAGTGAACGGATGAGTGCACAGTAAAACAATGTCATTAATAACTTAACACTGACAAAGTTGACGCTTGAATGGCAAACAGCCCATTTGTCCAATAACTTTTCTGAGTTGTTTGATTATAATATGAGAGGCAAACAAACAGACAATAATAATTTGAGAAAGTTGATTTAATATGTTGGCTGGGTCATAGCTATGCACACATGCCGTAGCTCCAGAGCAGACCTAGGCTGCATACAGATAAGGCGTACACAGAGGTCTCAGGCTCACAACAACATCAGAGTAAAAAATAATGGAAATAATAAATAATCAATAAGCTGCATCCATCCCATAACGTATATGCAGCCCTGCGAAATGCCACTCACCTGCCACATACCCCCAAGAGGAAGTCAGAATCTGATGTATACTGCTTAGTACAACAGACAAGCATAGATATATACATACAGTATGTGTGTGTGTATGTAGGTTCCAGCATGATTCTGGAATGCCTGGAGCAATTTAGACCAAACTTGGTACACATATGACTTACAATCTGGAATAAAATGCTGTGGGGGTAAAACATCCCTAGCTCCCCCGTGGGGGTCCCTGGGCCCCAAAAAGAGGTCCGCCCGCTACACAAAGTGGACCAGGGAAGCAAGATTGCATGACATGGAGAGGGGTAAAGGACATTGATTGGGTTCAGATTAGGTTCACAACCACTTAGACCCCCAATCCCGACCCTGCTGGGGGCCCAAAAGGGGGTCTGGCCACTACAAAATGGGTTAGGGATGCATCTGTGTACACAACAGCTGTGCAGTATTATGCTAAAGCCGAAGGAGGAATCTTAAGTAAAAAGACACCCATTGGCAGCTTCTCAGATCTGCTGCTGTGTCCTAAGATGCAGTACTGGATCAACAACTACATGAACATGGGACGTCCGGAGTCACCCTCAGGTTAATGTTACACCGAGTGGATGTTGCTCAGATCAATTTCTAGGTCACTACATCTGCATGAAAGGGAGGGGTAAATCTAGACTAGGGGGACAAAAAACAACAAATTTCCCCAGCACATTGCAAATGAGAAGTAATAAAGTGCCTGGTACTTTGTATCACCAGCCACTCAGCTCCTGACTGTTAAGTTACAGGCTGGATTTGAAAAGGGACAGTCAGGAGCTGATTGGCCGGTGATAAATTACCAGACACTGTATTACTGTACTTCTCCTCCCTTATCAATGCTTCATACATCTACCCCTCTTTGTACAGTAGGTGGTGCCACCGTTCCTACATTGTGATATAATAGCAGCCTCTTTGGGTCATTTATTTATGCATTTCTAAATTGGGAGCTAATTTGCTTGGAGGCACCCTAAGATCCTCCAACATGGCTCTGCAGGGATGAATATACCCCACCTACTAATCCCATTAATATCCCTGAGGGCAATGATACAATGAATGGACGTTGTGCTGATTGGATTACCTGATAAAAGACCTGTTTTGCAGCATTAACAACTTCAGTGAAGCCAAGGAGTTGTCACCTGATGCAGTGCCGTTTTCGTTGAGCCAGGTGAAAAAATCCCTAATAAACTGCATCACATGCCAGCTTCTGAGAGCTAATTAGATAGCCCCTAAAAATCCTATTACAGGTTGAGTATCCCTTATCCGTACATACCATATCAGAAATATTCCGAAAACCACAGGTTTTCAGAATATTTTGGAGATTTTTTTTGGAGATTTTTTTTGTCCCCCCCCCCCCCCCCCCCCCCCCCCACACACACACACACACACACACACCACGCACCTTTTTTTATACTCACCACATCCCCCGGTGTTCACAGCGGCCATTGGAATAGTGGCAACCCGACCCCAAGCATGCATTGCGCAGGTGCACTGGTGGCATCATCCAACGATGGAAGACAAATCCGATGGTCACTGTGGACGTCAGGAGACGACGTAGACGTCAGGGGACCAGATAAGTATGTTAAAAAAAAATATTCTGAAATCCGGAATAATCCCATATCCAAAATGTTTGTGGTCCCGAGCATTTTGGATAAGGGATACTCAACCTGTAACATTGAACGTGAATTATAGGATACCACCACCCGCCCCCTACACGTATGATTTGTACAGTGATTGAGCAGCAACTTATTTTGCAACATTTTAAGATGAAATATGGGCAGGGCACACCTCTGAGAGTGGTGTGTGTGTGTCTGTGTGTGACAGCGATTGCCGTAATATACTACACAAACACATCAATTGACAGTTTCTATGCCTAACGAGGTCAGGTTGTCAGATACTGAACTGTGGTTTACCTCACCAGAACATTTGCTATAGATTTTGTCAAAGGTCTCAGATACATTCATTATTTAAGAGAACATATGTTAAAGGATACAATTCTTGGAACAAGTTCTGCCTGCAATGTATTGTGAGGCAGTTATTTATAACGTAGGTGTCCTTAGCAACTTGTACAATTAACTGAGATAGCAAATGATTAGCTTTACATTAATAGACAAGAACATAGGCATATTGGATTAACACAGTAGGAGACATGGTTAATCTAGAATATTACCCTAATGCAGTGTTTCCCAAACTGTGTGCCGTGGCACCCTGGGGTGTCCCAGGCCCCTTGCAGGGGTTCCCTGAGTTGGAGACCCAGGATCAATAAAAATGATTTATTATAAATATAACATGTGAAACCAGTGCTGTCAATGATAACATGTGAACAAACAGTATCAACACCTGCCCCATACCATGTAATCGACCCTAAGGATGACATATAAATACAACTTTCTTAATTTAATATTTTTTTGGTGAATTTATCAATAATTAACAATTGATCCCAAAAAGTTTGGGAACCACTGCCATAATGACTGGGCATTGCATAAATACAGGGCCGTAACTATGTGTGTGAGTGGTGACTTGTCCACAGTACATCTGCAATGCCACACACCTAGCCCGCAGAGTGGGGAAGCGCCATGCAGGGGAGATGCTCTCACCACCCTGCATCCTGCTACTGCTTGCGAGGGACTCGATGGGGGGGGGGGGGGGGGCAGAGCTTAACTGGACTTGCAGGGGCAGAGCTACGCAGAACCTGATGGGGGTGGAGATATGCGGGACTTGGTGGGGGTGGAGCTAATTTGACTCAGGCTGCTGCTGCTGGAGAGCACCATTCAGTTGAGAGGCTACTTCAGTTCCAGGGCTGCCCAGCCAGTCAGACTGCATGCTACAGTTATTTGTAAGGTAAGAACATGTCAAGACACCTTAGGGGGAGGATAGGGTTAAACAAAGCAAAAAGAATAAGTCCCAAGGCGCAAAGCCCTCCTTCAGCCGGATCCACAAAGATGGGTCACCACTCAACCCAAACGTAGGTAAACTTGTTCTGCAGAAAATGGACCAATGGGCGCTGGAGGGTAGTATACACAAATTCACCGATGTTCCTCTCCCGAATAGGTGATATAAGGGGGAAATACAAAGGGGGAAAAATACAAAACAATGTATCAGAGATATTGTAGTCTAATAATCAAAATAGTGGGGTTCACGATGAGGATAACCATAAGCGTACCATCACTCACTATATGAGAGGTATAGACGTGCCCATAAAGGTTTCTTTTTATAGGTTCACCCCACGTGCGATCACAAGAACATATGGATGCGTACCGTACTCACAAGGGTATACGTAAATACAGACGCATCTGGGTATCTTTCACTTTAAAACGGTGGGAATACTCTCATGTAGATATCACAACTCCATATGGATATATAAAAACAAGAGAGCCCACTTTCAACGATACATAAATTTTATTCTGAACGGATACACAAAATAACTGGGATAGGCTGGATGGAACAAAGCACGGTACCTTGAGGCTGGGGTATTGGCCTTATACCCCAGTCTATCACCGTCTATCAGCGCAAAAATCCCAGTCAAATAACAGCAATAGTCCGCTCCTCTCCTGCCCTCAGCGCCCATTGGTCCATTTTCTGCAGAACAGGAGGATAGGGTTAGGCTGTGGGGAGAGAGGTTAGAGTTAGGCACTAGCAGGGATGGTAGGGATAAGGCTGCAGGGAGAGAGTGGCTTAGGCAATGGGTCAGAGTGATAGAGCACAGGCTGCAGGATGAGGGAGCGCATCAGAGTGATAGGAGCACAGGGTGAGGGAGCACGTCTGTGTGATTGATAGAGCGCAGGCTGCAGGGTGAGGGAGTGCATCAAAGTGATAGGAGCACAGGCTGCAGAATATGGGATCATGTCAATGTGATAGAGCGCAGGGTGAGGTAACGCAGGGTGAGGAAGTGTGTCAGTGTGAGAGCACAGGGTGAGGAAGCGCGTAAGTGTGATGGATCGCAGGGTGAGGGAGCATGTCAGAGTGATAGAGCACAGGCTGCAGGGTGAGGGAGTGCATCAGAGTGATAGGAGCACAGGCTGCAGGGTGAGGGAGCACGTCAGTGTGATGGAGCGCAGGGTGAGGGAGCACGTCAGAGTGATAGAGCACAGGCTGAAGGAGTGCATCAGTGCGATAGAGCAAAGGGGAGGGTGCACATCAGTGTGATAGAGTGCAGGGTGAGGGAGTGCATCAGTGTGATAGAGCAAAGGGGAGGGTGCGCATCAGTGTGATAGAGAGCAGGGTGAGGGAGTGCATCAGTGTTATAGAACGCAGGGAGCGTGATAGAGCGCAGGCCACACTGTGAGCGAACGCATGAGTGTGATAGAGTACATGCCGCAGGGTGAGGGAGCACTTCAGTGTGATAGAACTGTCCCTATTTTAAGTATGGGGGTGGGGGGCACCAATTGCCTTCCTGGCACAGGGCACTAAAATGTCTAGTTGCAGCACTGCCTAAATATGTTTATCAGGAAGCTCAATTGAATGTACATTCTTTTCCATGTAAACCACCCCCCCCCCCCCTCCCCCAGTTAGATGATCAATGGAAATCCCTTGTCCCCGGGGCTTGTTAGAGTTTCACTCGCCTGTCAGAGCTTGTCCAATAAGCTTACAGCCTCAGACAGCATGATTTGTGTTGCAATTTACTCCCAGCTGTCAGCCCTGAATCATTAGGCACAAGTGCTGCGGAGATGAGCCTTTCCCAAACTAAACATATACTAAATATATTGTTAGATATGGAGATGGATGTTGGGGAGAGGATTGTAATTGTGCAATGTTCCCTGGAAAAGCTACACCAATGAATATTTCTGTTGCGTATATGTCATGTTCCCCCATACAAGTAGCAGACATGATGTCTGGTCATTGTAACAGAACTCTGGTCAGTCATAACCTGATTAAGAGATTACCAACAGGTATGACCACCACTGCCCAATTTAGCTATACAAGTACATGTTTACATACAGATGTGCCCTGATACAAGTTTTCTCTGATCACGCCAATTAGCCCCACTTGGCACGCCACAGACTTTGCAGCTGAGATGCGCCAAGATTCTTTTTTTCTTATAATTATTCCTATGCGACAAAGGCACAAATCTGTGTAAAAAGGGTCTGAAACGAATGGCTGCAGCCGTTCCTTCCACCATGTTTCATTATGAAAAATCTGCGAGTTTACTTTTATACCAATTCATTTCATTTGTTCCCTGGAGTCTCTGGTGCACTGTAAGCTGTTTTGTATGTGGCTAAGATGCAACTAAGATGTAATATTTAGTAAAAGGAATATTTCCCTGCCCATGGCAAAGCGTATAAGTCAAGCCAAGTATGTCTCACTATTTGGTGATACTGAGCCACTGGTATTAAGCCTTAACAAGAGATAAAGTGGAGAGTGATAAAGAGTGATAAAGGACCAGCCAATCAGCTCCTACCTGCCATGTTACAGGCCATGTTGACAGTTATGAGCTGATTGGATGGTCCTTTATCTCATTTGATCACTCTCTATTTTTGGCCTGATTCAGGTTGGCTCAGTAAGCAGCATAAATTCACTGCTTAACGAGCAGACGAGCAAATGCCCCCCTCCCTTCCCCGAGCGAATGGCCGCATTTGCATGAGAATGGGTGTGTTTGCTGACAGATTCCTTTGGATTCGGGTGAAAAATCATTCGATGGTCGCAGATCAGTCAGTCTGATCTGACTTTTATCTGGGCTGGAGTTGGCCGAAGAGGGGGCGGAGGCTGGTGTCATGTGACGTCAGCCACCAGCCCTGTGCAGGCTTTGCTACACCTGCATTCGCATGGGGAAGACCAATGTTTTTCTGGGTGCACCCACCGTTCTTGCAGGAACACCCAGGAAACGCTGGGCGTCCCCCTGCGCCATCCTCCTGTTCGCCCACTGTCTGTGTGACCTTTATTGCTACCTAAGGTGTTAGCACAGCAGCCCTGCACATGCGTATTTGTCACCAATACACCATTGATCCACTGAGCCAACCTGAATCAGCCCTTTAACTCTTGTTAAGACTTAATACATTTGGCCAACAATGTGTAGTAGGAGGGACCTGGTTATTGCCAAATATGAAGACCGAAATTCAGTTCATAGACTGCTGTTGTGACAGTGACCCCATGAGCATGTTTGCATAATAATTATGGTCATATAGTGGCATAGTGGCAGATCACACGGTCACTATAGATCTTGGACAGCCTGTCACATCCTCCTCTGTTTATGTGAGTAATCAATATCAAGGGTGTTGCTAGGCAGATCTGTAATGCTGCAGTCACTGCAACGGTTGTATGTTCCCGATCCCTATTGTTTCTATGCCAATTCAATGAGTCCTTCTAGGCAGCCAACCTCCCTTTTACAGCTGGAGGATTGGTACAGTGCACACAGCTACCTAATGACAGTTATTATTACAGCTGAGGGAAGGCAGGAGTCAGATGAGATATATATTTGAGCAGTTACCAGTAATACAGCCCTAGGCTACCTACTGTATGAGAACAAATGATTAATAATATGTTTATGTTTAGATATCCTTCTGAACCATAATGTGTTTATTGCCCACTGCAGAATAGTCTCAGGACTGTTAGAGCTGCATATGTTTTCCATTATTTTGGGGTTAGCATAATTTTAAACGTTACTTGTTTAGTTTCAGGGCGGAAGCGCTACTTCCGGGTTCGGCGCTCGTCAAACTTTCTAAAATAAAGTAAATTAACTCCATGCCAACATGGGTAGTTCATACCCCCACTATCCACATTGGCATGAAGTTGATTTTAGATAGCGTGGTGAGCATAGCGAGACACAGAGCCCGTAGCTTGGGCTAACAGAGTGGGTCCCGCAAGGGGACTCAGACGCACGGCGCCATGCTGCCGCCGTGAAACTAAACAAGTACCTTTTAAACTCCAAATGTATCATTGTGAGTGGCACAGTGCACTTATTTTAGTGATAACTATTGATTGATCATCAGATAGTAACCATCAATGTTTCATGCGCAGTCAGGTAGTGTGACAGGTGGCAGCACACACACCTGTTTCTGTACACACTGTGGTGTATGCACATGGGCTCTATACATGCAGCTGGTTAGCAGTGGTGGTGCAGTGCAACTACAGTATCGATGGGGTTACTGGCCTGTGTAACACCGTTTCACTGTGAGTATACTGGAGACTCTCGGTGCCTGTCCTTCCAGCTTGGGAGTATTATTGAGACCATTGCTGATCCTGCATATAAGTATTTGTCAATTAATAAACCAAAAGGAACTGGAAAGACCTACAGTATGTACCTTATCTGTAGCCATTATGGGCAGCCCATCCCAAGAAACCATCATGCAGAGAAGCATAGAGAGTTCATGGTCAAATGTGAAATGGAAGTTTGATCTCATCTTTTTATATTTAATTATTTTATTTTATGCAATATTTAGATCTCTTATATATTTTCATTTATTTTTCATAAATGTATAATTTTGCATAGAGAGTAAGCAATGTATTATCAGTAAGGAGATAACTATTGAGAAGAAGGTAAATGAAATGTTCTGATGCACAGGGAGCCTGTTTTATATGTACTGGGAGTGTTAGCATATCATATTGGAGCTCTCACAATGGGATACATTTACGAAGTTGAGAGTTCTATTGAAGATGGATGTTGCACAGATTCTACTTATTTAATTAGCACCTTCTAGAAGATATAATCTGATTGGTTGGTATGGTTAGCATCTCATCTTCAATAAAACTCCCATCTTAGTAAATTTACACCAATATGTCTCACCTCCCTGAAGCATCAGTCAGTGTATTACAGGATACAGGGTGGCCCGGTGGGTGTCGGTCTCTTGGCAGCTGTGGCCACCCGTGCCTGATCCATAGATAGATTTGGACATGGTAATTTGGTACCACAAAAAAATTGGCAGGTTTATGGTGTAGGCGATCGGCAGTCAATAGACCAATAATGGTAAACACTGATTAGGTCGACACCTGGTAATTGGGGACCTACCATAGGTCGACACTGACAGGTCGACACAAGCTTAAGGTCAACATGGGCACGTTCAAAAAATTGTGCCTATGTCGATCTATGTTAAAATGGGCACCGTATAAGTGTACCGCATCCCCTCGTTTGGCACACTGCGCACACCATGCTTTGGGCACACTATTATAGCCTTACTCTAGGCCCACTTGGATAGTAGCGTATGAACCAAGACGTCTACACCTAACAAAGGTGAAAACTTGCGTCGACATTTTAAGTGTCGACCATGTCCATGGGGACCTAAAGCTTGTGCTGACATTTGACCTAGTCATTGTCGACCACTAGCAGTCGATCTAGGGACTGTTGACCTAGACATTGTCGACCCAGGGACTGGATACCCTCTGCAGAAAGTGGCCTCATTTGGGCCTGTTTGAATTACGCTCCGCTCCCAGCGAGCAGCCCAGCGAGCAGGTCTGAATCAGGACCTTTGTCACACACCCTTGCACACAATCACCTCTACTTCCTCATATTTCCTTAGGCATATACTCATGTAGCCCTCTCTGTGCTGGACAACAGCAGACATGTACAGTGTTTATAATACACATCCTTCTAATTATCCTCCAAGGTGGAGCTTTGGGTTCATTTAGGTAATACCCCCATGAATTGCCCCTCCTGAAATGTAAGCCATAGAGCAATTGGTGTCTTAGCGTCCACATATGTGGGCTTCTGATGGGGGGGGGGGGGGAGAACCTCCAAAAGTGGGTGACCCTTTTAAGTGGTTAAAACATCAAATTATATATGGTAAGGTTTTAAACCTCCTTGTGTAATATTTTAAGTATAGACTTCAAATTGAGAGTAATAGAGGAATGCACTCTGCATCCGCAATGCTAATTAATGACAATATTAAGATGGATTAAGGAAATCTATCATCTTGACTCTTGCCTTGGCAAAATCTTACCTGGGTTTCATAGCACATTTCTTATCACCCATTCACATTGAAGAAGTGAGTGTAATTAGAAAATGTATGAAGAGAGCAGAACTGTACTACTATTTTTTTTAAACTGTATTAGGCTATGTCGAAATGTTATTTCTTCTTTCTTTTTTTGTCTTAGAATTTCATTATTTTATATGTACATTTTTTTTTCGTATTTTATAACTCCATTTACCTGAACTGAGAGGTAAATTGTCATACAAAGCCTTCTTAAAGGGAATATTCACCACCCACCCCACCGCTTACACAAATCTGGTGTGCAATGGGCCCTTTTTTTTCCAAACCCCATATCTGATCAGTGCCTGATTAACCAATAAGCTGCAGCCTAGGGCACCAGGATTGGCCAAGGCGCCTTTCAGGTGACAGCCAAGGAATACAATTAATGCCTAATTTACTCCATGCGTGTTAGCTATTACCAGTCCCGATATAGTGTGGGGGATAAAGTTCTTAAGGTAACTACCAGATGGCTGTGGCAATGTAACTTACCAATGGAACCATAACATTATATACATTGTGCTTCATTGCCAGCTGGGCAGTCAAAAGCCAAAGTCTTCTTGACATGCCACAAGTACATGGCAGTTGTATAACCTTCATTACCTGCACATGGACAGCATCACTGCAAGTACCTGAGCGCTCATACGTGTGTGTAGCAACATTACAAGGGAGCTACTGTACATGTGTATTAGCCTAGGGCACCTGGAACCTTCAATAAGGCCCTGTGTACAGTAGAGGCATGTAAGTGCCTTACATTACTACCTATTAGAAAGCCCAGCGAGACTGAACACAGACCTCAAACCCTCCATCAAGCAAACAACTCATCATCATGATCCCCTAAATTTCATACCCCACCGCTCCCCCAGTGTAGCGCAGAAACACCCCAGAAAAGTATACACACCAGTTAGCACCCACACCTGTCCCTCTAACAGATTTCAAAATGTATATACCTGGGCACCCGGCTTAGATGACTATTTGCAGTGTTGGCTACTCTGTGAAATAGCAAAGTTTGTTTGTGTGGGAGACACAGCAGAGCCTGCAAAGCAGGGAGGCTCCAGGCTGTGAAGGCGCTTTCCCTGCTCTGCTACTCTACTGTGTGCAGGTCAGGTTGCATCTCTGTGAGTATGCATCCAGCCCCCTTCTTCCTCTGTAGCTCCTGCTCCCCCCACCCCTCTCTCCCGTTCTCTCTGTCTCCTGTATGTTTTATATTTATATGGTCTGCAGACAGTTCTGTTCCTATTTGCTCCACACGGATCAGAATTTGAACTGTGATTGATTCTCCACTCCACACTGTCTCATATTCATTTAAACCAGCGGATAGTAGTTAAACCCCTGATGAAGTCTTTGTAAAGACGAAACGCGTTGGGTTGTTGACTATACGTTTCCAAAAGAAATACCATCTCCAGATGTGACATTTGAAAAAAATTTTTTTTTTAATAAAAATACACTCTGGTTTTACGATTACTAATTGTATTGTATTTAACTGCTATTGGTGGAAGTCTGAGCTGGTGGCTCAAAGCGCTCTCTAATTCCTGCTTTCTCCATTTCCATTACTGCCTCCCACTAACAGGGGGGGTTTTAGAGTAGCTGCTTACACCACTAGGGCGCACTTGGGGTCACTCTTTTGTTGGATATATATATATATATATATATATTCTGTGCCCAGTTTCTGCCCAACTTCTGTCACCCTCTCTCTACCCAGCATTGGTACCCCCCTCTTTCTGCACAACATTTGTGTCCCCCCCCCCCTCTCTCTTCCCGGAAAATGTATCCTCCTTTCTTTTTCCCAGCATGTCTACCTCGCCTTTCTGCATAGCATTTTTGCCCCCCTTCTCTAGCTCTCTGCCCAGCATCTATTACCCCATTTTTTGTGCCATATATGTCCCCTCTATCAGGCATCTGTCAGGGCGCCCAGCGCTACCCGGAAGTGTGGATTCCAGTAGCGCTGGACACTTACCCCATGCCAATGATTATGTAACCCCTTGGGCAACAAGCATTTAAATTCCCTCTAGGCAATGAGCATTTAATTCCCCCTGGGTAATAAACCCTAGGCAATAAGCATGTAATCCCCCTTGGCTTCGAGCATGTAACCCCCATTGGCAATGAGCATGTAAATCATGGCAACAAGCATGAAGGTAAGATGCACTTATGTGAAATAATATATACTAGGCATTATGGTTTGTGACATTATAGTGTAATTGGCATTATGGTGTGTGGTATAATGTATAACGATGTGTGACATAATGTATAATGGGCATTACGGTGTGTGGCATAATGTGTAAGAGGCATTGGTACTTGTTTCCTAGCATGGCGCCACCGATTTTAATTGTATTGATCGCGGCCGCAAAAATTGCATCGATCGCATCGCATGCCAACCAAATCGCATGCGATGCGATCGACGCGATTTTTACATTGAAATCAATGTAGAATGGTCCCTGAGACCCAATTTTACATAGACTTCAATGTAAAAAGCCCCCAAACCCCCCATTTTCATAGCAAACCTCCCCTGATGGGTGAAATGGCCATCCATTGTTAACGCCACCCCACTATTGACGCCAACCCTAAGCGTGGCGAGCGACGGCGGTACGCATCCTACAACCTTTTCATACCCCCACTATCCACGTCGGCGTGGAGTTGATTTTATATAGTGTGGCGAGTGCAGCGAGCCACCGAGCCCGAAGCGTGGCGAGCGGACGCGCATAACTTCACAGGTATACGCGTGGGCTCGCCATGCTTCGGGCTCGGTGGCTCGCTGCGCTCGCCACACTTTATAAAAGCAAATCCACGCCGGCGTGGATAGTGGGGGTAGGAAAAGGTCGGAGGACACGTACCGCTGCGCTCGCCACACTTCGGGTTGGCGTCAATAGTGGGGTGGCGTTAGCAATGGGGGGGCATTAACCATACTTAATACCCATGAGGGGGCATATACAATGAGAAATTGGCCATATTGGCCCTTTTCCCATTGTTCCCTATGTAAAATCGCGTCGATCGCATCGCATGCCATTATAATGGCATGCGCCTGACGCGATCAACGCAATTTAACTTTAAAACTCATTTAACATTGTTCTCTATGGGAAAATCGCATTGATCGCGTCGGTTGCATTGCGGGCCATTATAATGGCCCGCGATGGACGCGATAAACGCGATTTTCTCTTTACCGGCAATTAAAGCTGGTAATTGACAGAAAATCGCGTCCATCACGTCGATCGCATGCCTTAAGTACCTTAACTTAAGGCATGCGATCAACCCCGACGGGCGCCGTGCTAGGAAACAAGTACCGAGGCATTTATAGTGTAAATTTTGGCACGCTCTGTCACTATTTTCAGGGGTTTTTGTGGACAGCAATTCCTTTTCTGGCCCATTGCAACAAAATGTCTACTTATGGCACCGCTGCTACTAGGCATATTATGTGTATGAGGGACTACTACAGGCATTGTACACCCGTTTTTCAGCATGCGCCTTTGTCATGCGCTGTCTCTTTTGTAAAGTATGGGAGAGTGCAAATTTATAGTATGCAGGGGGCACCGAACACCCTAGCACTGGCCCTGGGGAAACAGAAGATAACGGGGCCACTAATCTGTGCAAGGCCACAGTTTACAAAAAAAAATAAAAAATGAATTGACTTACTGGTGGCCTCACAGGTTCATTGGTCTCTCGAGAATCTTCCCTGGCGGTCAATGGCAAATCTGCCCCTGGTGGCTAAAAAATTGAAAGACACAGTAGGACATTGGTATATAGCATCTTGTTTTATAGATATACAGTATTTTGTTACAGCATATATAGTATTACAGAGTTCATAAAATAATTTTGGAACACAGAAGCACTGTTTTTTTACATGGAATCCTAGTAAGCCCTTTAATGTTCAATGTCCCGATGAAATATGGAGCCCTACATATATTTTACAGCCATTTCTTTTGTAGCGGGAAGGAAGCGTTATTTGAAGATGTACGTCTCTAGCTTTTACTTTGTTATCTATAACCTACGTTTCTGAGCATGTACTGTATGTCCCTTTACAACAAGACAGATTCTATCTCAACTCGGGAAGCATCAGGAATGGAACGTCTAAATCCCTCTAGGACAATATGCATAGTTATGTCAACATCTGCCCCAGTCTCAACTGCACCCAGATGCCAGACAGCCAAGTGAACTTGGTGATGGCAGCTATCCAGTACATCCCACTTTGGTTTGCTTCCTGATCACAGATGGTGTGTACCCTGCTGGCCACTGTGCCTCATTGTCATACTCTGCAGAAGCTCCTTTGAAAGTCGAAAATTGCACGTACATCTCATGCTGATTAAATAAATATTTTAATTCCAATCCTCCATGGCGGTAACTTGTATTTGATCCCCTAGAACTGCGTTAGCAACTGCTGTTACTATATATTACAGTGAAACTACCACTTTTAAGTGCTCATTTATTTTCGGTAAGAGTGAACCAATCAGGAAACGGCAATAGCCTGGCTTGAAGGCGTGCAGCTATAAGCAATGTGCGCAGGAGCTGTGATCAGCAAGCTGTGGTATAAGAAAAACAATGTGTACAGAGCAGCATGCAGCTGTACTTATCAAGCTGCAGCAATCAAGAAGCTGGAATTATAAGACAATTATGTAGCCGCAGTCAGTCAGCTGTAATCATTAAACGACTGAGGTTGTGCTGAAATCTCCGAAAAGCCAAGACAATGTTGCAGTGATCAGAATCTCCACAACAGAGACAGGCAACCTGTGGCTATACAGCTGTTGTGGAACTACAGGTCTCAGTATGACTTACAAAACAACAGGAGCACCAGAGGTTGAACGTCTGCTGTACAAGATAGATGAATACACAGGCAGTAGAAACGAGCCAACAGTGGGTAGTTAATTACATACCAGTAATCTTGGATATATATAGCAGTAGCAGTAGTTCACTGATGCTAGGAATGGGAGCCATCCAACACAAACAGCTATTACCAATAAAAGTAATTCAGCAGTAGAAATTATATTATATTTCTTAATATTTCAAATAAAAAAAAACAGATGTTTTGTAGATCACCTACTGCCTAAGATGGGCCTAGTGGGTGTTATTCATAGCTGAGCGCACAATGTAACATGCAGGCGGCAATATTGTGCTCTTACATACAGTACATCTGGATTTTTATTTCAATGTATATAAAAATATGAAGCTGAAAATACTCGATGAAAATGCAGCTGCAACAAGATATAATATAAGCCCCTCTCTAATACCTGCAGCATACCTCCCAACGTTTCATCCCATCAAGGAGGGACAGTGACATTTTGGGGGTGTGGCCTAGAGTGAAGGGGTCGTGGTCTGTACTTGTGGCGTTGCCACGAGGCCACGCCCCATTTTCACTGCTGTGGCTCCAACCCCTCTGGCTGCAGGAATAAAGGGTGACGGGGGGGCACAACTGCCGCAGGACACTGCCAACCCCAGGAGGGACGCTGGAACCTTCCAAAAAAATGGGACAGTTGGGAGGTATGCCTACAGCCTGGTTTAGGCTATGACAGTATTATTTTTTTTATAATATCTCTAAATCATTTATCCAAACCATTCTGTTCGGAGGGGAGGAATTAGGCGTAGAATCATTATTCAGGGCTCGGGTCTCGTTTCCCTAAGGTGGGGCCCAAAACATTTTCAGAACTTATTCTCTCAGGGAATTTGGCTATGGGGCCTATTCAATCGAAAGCATGCGCACGGTATGCTATGCGCATGTGGAAGCTGTCAGACCTCACGGAGTGCACGTGTCCCCCCCACACACACACACACACACACACTTCCCTGCCCTGTGCAGGGGTGAGGAAGTGTGTGTGTGTGTGTGTGTGGGGGGGGGGGGGCATGCATTCAGCATCTCAGAAACTACCTGCTTGCTGGGCTCCACACACTCGCAGCCAGCAAGCAGGTCTGAATCAGACCCCATGACTGAATAGAGCTGGGTGGAGTACCACTTTGTGCCTGACCCTGCAATCAGGGACATGCCACCCCTCCAGAATGAAATTGCACCGCCGTGCAAGTCTGCAGTTACTTAGCATGGCTTGTGAAAATATAGCAGCCCTGCGATTAGCTGTGAATCCATTCGCAAGCCACTCACCATCAAAGATTTTGTCATTGTGTGCTGCCTGTGCGTAGCCCAGGACTAACTCGGAGGCTGTAATAGAAACTGTAAGATTGGGGTCAGAGCTGATGGCCCACAACTTCCTCTAAAACACCTGGGCATGACTGCGTTTTCCCTGACACTCCCAGAAAATGGGCGGTTACCACCCACCAACATCGGCTTTTATCACAGGACGCCCTCAAACATGCGTACTACGGGCCATATGCATTCATAGTCTATCATTAATCCTCCAACCTACGAATTAGCAACTGTGTGATCAGGAAGAATGGGGTTGGTTGCCTAGGCAACACTATCAGGCACTGAGATGGGTGGTCCGTGAAGCAGCTAATTAGAGGGAAGGAGAGATCCCTATCAAGCTTTATCACCTTTGATAAAGCTGTGCCTTGTCACAGCAAAAGGGCTCAGGAGTCAAGCACTTGGACACCCCTTTGCTACTTTGCATCCTGTTGCATCCAGCCGCCTTTAACATCTATACCACATAGACACTATCGATTCCAGAGGACAAGAATCTCAATCTCGCCCACTGCCTGCTACCATGGAGGATACTGCTGCAATACCATAGTAATTTGGATTAATTCCTCCAGTGGACACTCAATGCGGACACTCATCTTTTTAAAGAGAGACTTTTTCGTTGGACACTTCGCACTGTGGTTTATATATTGGCGGTATGAATAGGAACGGATCCAGTCAGTTTGCATCTATCCTACAGGAATGTGCTAAGGGTGACATGTGCTTTTTATCACTTGTGTTATTTTTATTAAATTACATATAATTTCATATTAATTATTGTCAGCGCTACCAGTAGTGCACGCAGGGGGGTTTCTGGGTACACAGAAACCCCCCAGGAGTCTAAGGGCCCTAGGCTGAAAGCTGAGGGTCCCCTCTTTCCATGGGTACAAGAATTAAAAAAATCGGCCATTGGGAACTGGAGATATCTGACTTCAAAGCAGTGGTCCCCATCCAAGCCTGTTAATTGCTCTTCCCAGTCAGATATTTCAGGTTCTGTCTGACTTAGAGTTTTGCTGAGAGTATATTCCAAAAGCTGGGACTCTCCCCCTTTGATGGACTCTAGTAGCTTGTCTCTGCTGTTCCCAGAACCAGAGATATCAGCCTTCCAGCAGCTGGTTACTGCTCCAGCTCCACACACCTAGTATGTCGTTTTTTATTCTTATTGGCAGATTGCTCTGCCTCCTGAACTCTGATCTCCTAGTCCCAAATACTATTTGATAGGTGGGATTTTCTAGTTTTTAATTCCATTAAAATCTAAGAAATCTATTTCCGGGAAGTGGAGATATCTGCAGTCAAGCAAGCTGTCCTCCCACCAGAAAATTATGAATAATAAGCCCACTCCACTATACACCCCTCCTCTGCGTATTAAACATCCTCTACCCCCCTGGAAGATATGTATCAGCCAGGACGCCTTCATTTAGCCCAATGCCCCCTTCTCCCATCATCTGTGCAGTAAAGGGGTAATTAGTGGAAATTACTGAGCCCTACATGCTGAGCGGTTGATATAATACCCCTACCACCTGCGGGACATCAAAGCTTCCCCCACCCCTACCGCTGGAGGATCGGTAGGGGCCCCAATACATTGTTATGCCCAGGGGCCTACACTGCTGCCCCTGTATGTATATATACATATATATATTTTATTTTTATTTATATACATTTGGTCTATCTATAATACTTTAACTGACCCGGCATATACTGGGTCACCTAAGTGTCAATCTCCGTGCTTTGTTCCGCCCCTCTGGAAACCCCCTTCTGAAAATCCTGCGTTTGCCCCTGGCTACTTGCATTTTTTTTGTAGCTGTTTGATCAGGTCTGAATTAGGCCCTTTGTCAGGATACAAAGGGCACCAAGAGGGAAGGAGTGAAGTCGGGAGGTATATATTAAGGAGTCACTGGGGCTGGTTCTGAGGTGGGAGCAAAGAACAAAAGAGCAAGTATTTGTGCACCTTTCCAATCCATTCTGTTCTGCAGGCGGGGCAGACTTAATGTGCACAGATTTAGATTTGGGAGGGGTGGGTCTAAACTCAAATCTAATTATTTTTGGAAACCCATCCAGGCTTTTAACTTATACTGTATTTCAAGCTCCAACCAGGTTTCCATGACAAGTGTGCGTAACATCCCTTATAGTTACGGACATAAATGGGGTGTATCACATTACTGTTGCCCATCTGAGCTGCCGTAATCTCTAAAGTGCAAGAATGAGGCAGATGAGGGAAACAATTACAAAGTATCCAGGGTTTGATTCTACAGAGCTCATTCGTATCTGCAGAAACCAATATACTAATTTTTTCAGTAAATTATTATAAGATCACTACATCTTTCTCAAGCTAAGAATTAAAATTTCTGCAAGCACCTGCCAGTCAATGGTCACACCTGAGAGGGTAATTCAGACCGGTACTTATGTAGTATCTGGGCGTCCGATTTAGAAATCGGATCGGATCGCATCGCATCACATCGCATGCGACCAAATCGTATGCGATGCGATGGTCAAGATTTTTCCATAGGATTCAATGTTAAAATGGTCTGAGTCCATTTTAACATAGAATTCAATGGGAAAAAGGGGTCCTTTTCCTTTCCCCACTATCCAAGTGGGCATGGAGTTGGATATAAACCTGTGGCGAGCGCAGCGAGCCACTGAGCCCGAAGCGTGGCGAGCGTGGCGAGCGTAGCGAGCCCCGCGAGGGGACACAGAATACTTTTTAAGAAATATGCGTTCGCTCGCCACGCTTTGGGCTCGGTGGCTCGCTGCGCTCGCCACGCTATATAAAATCAACTCTATGCCCACTTGGATAGTGGGGAAATGAACAGGACCTTCTTAACATTAAATCCTATGCAAAATCGCATCGAATCGCATCGCATCGCATCTGATTGTATGCCTTAAGGTAAGGCATACAATCACAAAATCTGCAGCCCAGATACTACATAAGTACCTTCAGACCTGCTTGCTAGTCTGCATTTATTTGGAGCCTAGCAAACAGGTTAACACCGCCCTACCGAACGCACCCCCGCTACCCAAATCCCCACACTACGCTTCGAGCGGATCTGTACACTTACAAATCCGCTCGGAAGCGTACAAACAGACAAAAAATCCTTCTATGGATTTTTCCCCATGCAGGCAGCCGAAAGGAAGCCCAGAACGTACTTTTCGGCTGCATTCCCTGGGGCCCACCCAACATTTATATGGTTGTGCACACCGTTTTTGTGGGTACACCAGGTGTCACTCAGGCAGTGAGCACCCAGGGAAGGAAAATATCGCCGAAGGTGCTCGCAGTGGGGATCTGCAAATCCGCATTAGCACCAATGTGCAGACCGCCACCATCGACAGAGGGGCCGAATTTGCTGCTCTATGAGCACGTCTGATCAACCACGGCACAGCTGAAACATTGCAAACACTTGAGGTTTCAGATGTTTCTACTGCAGCATAACAATATACCTACAGTAAGAGATATATATAGTACAATGTAAAATCCGGCACCCACGTTATCTTTCCCGGTACTAGCTCCGATGCCCTCCGGTGACTTGAGGTGACTGTATATCGCAGGGATAGATGAGGCGGCACTCGGGAGACTTCATAAATTGCAAAAAGGTTTATTCAATGTGTCATATCCGACACGTGTTTCGGCCATGCAGGTTTGTTGTCAGGTATCCCTATATATATATATATATATATATATATATATATATATATATATATATATATATATATATATATATATATATATATTGCAGGTGTAGAGAGCACTCACCATCCTACTTCCAGTCACTAAAAGCATTCCTTTATTATTCCAAGTAAAATGAAAACATCAGGTCAACGTTTCGGGTCACTTGAGACCATTTTTTGAGAGATGTAACGGCTAGATCCAGTATGCTACATATTGGATCCAGCCAGTGCATGTCTTGATAAAGGGTCTCAAGTGACCCAAAACATTGACCTAAAGTTTTCATTTTACTTGGAATAATAAAGGAATGCTTTTAGTGACTGGAAGTAGGATGGTGAGTGCTCTCTACACCTGCAAAATATATATATATAGTTTACTGTTATGCTCGATATGCTTGGGACCATGTGTCTTGTTGTGCTCAGCATACAGTACTGTACTTTACCATTCCCAATCATAGCCCTAGTGAAAGTATTAAAAAAAAAAAGTATAATTTTTTTTTTAATTGGCTTTGCAATTGCTGATATCCACAAGTGAATGTGCCACGCAGAAATGAAAATCAGACGTCCTATACAGAACCCAAAATGGCCATGACATGCCTGTGTTGATACAACCACTCCCCATTACCTCACAATCAGTCCTTACCTATCACGTTGCAAAAATATCCAAATTGGAATTGCAGTGGCATCTTGACGCATGTGCGATATGATTGCGGCACATGCGCAGTCTGCTCAAATTTGCGCACTAGCGTGCAATCAGCTTGGTGTTCATCTCTGAATTAGGCCCTTTGTCAAAATCTGCCACCTAAAGAGGGAACACAACTCGGATGGAGATACTGCCTTTAAAATTTTGTGAGACTAAACTATCCAGGTACATAGATGACCGGTACAGGGGCTGCATGCTCAAAAATAATTATGTATTAATCACATATAACTCCATTACATTGCTTTCACTGCTTCCCTGTCACTGTTTCCCAATGCATTGCTGTAACTCTCGTTTCCTCTGTACATACACTGATTTCCCACTCTAAAGCTATTATGCATTCAATCAAGTCACTGAAAGCTTAGGTAATCAGCTATTTAAATGGAGGGTTGATTTACACCATTAAACGTTGTAAATAATTAACTATGGCACACTCACTTCCCTGCACATACGCCACTTATCGATAGATACATGACTGGTTACGGTATGCTGCCTATAAGCAGAGGATTACGCATGAAAGAAGTGTACAGTATTAATCTGAAGTGCGTGGATACTATTTATTCTATTCACAAGAGAATCATTCGCTTCCATGAATAATCATCACAGCTTTGCATTATAAAACATCGTTTTTGACAATTAACTTTTGAATGAATACACTTTACTTCTAGCAAGCCGTGAAGAGGCTCATTCAGATGCAGTGGCAACTTTGATGGTCTGGCAACTGAGCGATCATCAGCAGACTGCGTAGGCATCGCAGCCGCATTGCGCACGTTCCAAGGTACCTGTGCGATGCTGCTCACAGTGAGGAATTGGTCGCAGAGTCATTTACAGGCAGAAACCATTGAGGGGTGGTAACAGGGTGTGTCTGCGATAACACAGGGGTGAGGTGACAGTTTTTGGGGCATGTCCCGGTGCCTGACTGTTATTTTGTATGTATAAAACATGGTGTCAGCGTCGCCAATCTCACACTATTCTGTGCACCCATGGAGACACTAAGGGAAGGATGTATCAACTTGATACAACTGTCCCTTAAGGAGTAAATGTTCTGTCTCATCTGCATTGCAGTTGAGAAGGAGAATGCAGTTGTTGAGCGTGTTTGGGCCAACTTCACCCAATTCCAACAGATTGGGCTGAGAAATCGAGTCAAATCGTCCACACTTGCATGTATTTGAAATCCCATCTGATCCCATGCGCGGTCCCAAGCACATTGGATCGGAGTTGGAGGTCAGACCTGCTTGCATGTCCAACCTCCGATCCTCTCCCAGTGGCAGGAAACAAGGTCGCATGCAATATGTCACATGTCAAAGGACCTCATGTGATGCATCGCATGTGATCCTGCCACCTGGAAGGCCCTGTGTAGCTCAAGGGGGATCCGATGGCCATACACTGCTTGGGGAAATTGCAATAGTGTATGGCCACCTTTAGGTGGACATCTCTGTTCACTTGTGGATGGCTGCTACACTTGCGCTGGCTGGCAGTTCCAACACTAAAAAATATTATTGCTGCATTGGCATTACGACTGTATCTGAATGCAAACCTAAGTGGGGATGATTTGTGGTTTTGCCATTTAAATATTTTTAGATCTAAGAAATGCTTGTCACTACTTTGTTGTTTGGGTCTGATTTATAGGTTCACAATGATTTGTTCGCAACTGGCTAATGTTCTGTCCACTGTGAATTGTGTCTAAGGTGCACAGCACATTTGACGGGTGGTGGGGGCAGATACTAATTACCTGGGCCCAAACCTAAAGGATGGGCCCGGGTCTGCCGCTCACCCCTGTGTGCTGGGCTGTGGTGGTTGCAGGAAGGTTGCTGCCACTGAGCATCAGTCTCCCCTGGCTGTGTAGAGGAGAGCTATTGCATTGATGTAAGGTTGGACATTAACCATTGATGGTTACAAACCATCAATCAGCGGCGCCGATTTCCTTTTTTCTCCGTGGGTGCACCCAACCCCCACCAACCCCCCCCCCCCCCCCAAAAAAAAACAGCCCCCCCCTCCTGGACTCACTCGCTGTCGGGGTCCGGGAGCAGCAGCAGCGCCGCAGCGGGGTCAGGGAGCAGCAGCAGCGCCGCAGCGGGGTCAGGAAGCAGCAGCGCCGCAGCAGGGTCCCAACAGCAGCGGATATGCCGTCAGCAGCAGGGTCCCTGCGGAAGATGGGAACTAGCAGCGGTATCAATACCGCTACTAGTTCCCATCTGCCGCAGGGACCCCCGCTGATGACAGCATATCCGCTGCTGGGACCCCGCTGCCATGGGCAGTGCCGTGGGTGCTCCTCACCTTCCGTGGGTGCTTGGGCCCCGAGCACCCACAGTTTCGGCGCCTATGGTATCAATGATTTAATGCAAGAAGCCCCTGATACCCCCCCCCCCCCTCATAACCGCCACCACCACCACCACAGTTGGTGCTGGGATTTATCAGTGAAGCCCTGACCCAGGTACTTAAGGGTAAATTTACTAAGCTGATTGGGGAGATCAGTGAGTTTGGCAGATCTCTGCTTAGAGATGGGAGCTTGGTAAATTTATCTGACTATGGATTCCTAGATTTGAGTATCTAGAATTTTTATTGGGATCAGTTGTGGTCATTATTCTACCGCAACTGGCCCCGATAAAAATAATTTTAATGGAATATTAATAAATGAAACGAAGGGCGCCCACTAAGCTATTTGCTTAGTTTTACGCGTTCCCTCGCCACACTATATAAAATCGACTCCACTCAGACATGGATAGTGGGGTTATGAGCGTACTAACTATAGTGGGCGCCCAACTAACATATAAGTGCCGAACAAAGTACTGTATAGAGAACATAAACTGTTCTATAAGTAAATATAAAATATGGCAGAAAATTACTCAAAATAAATCTAAAAAGTAAAAAGAAAAGAGAAGATAGGCGGCATAATAGAATATACAATATACATTGTATAAATAAGGAGAGAGAACTAGGGATTGACACCAGTGAATATATAAGGAATTAAGATGGAGTAGGTGGAATAAACAATATAAAGTAAGCTGGAAGCCTTCTCAGGCAGCAAATAATTGCTCCAGCTGGGCAACAATTAAAGTTAAGAAGAGGAAATGGAATTATATTAATAATAATAACGTAGTGGGGGTGAACCGGTTCAAGCAGAATAATGTAAATGAAATATTGAAATACGTTAAATACAGTTATGTTAGATATAATGGTTTTATTACAAGTGTAGATAATGGATAGAAATGAATCAGACTATAATAATGGAAATGAGTTAATGAGATAAAGGTAAATGAGAAAAAAAGAAGAATGATACAAAAGCATAAAAAGTAAATATGTTACTTAAATTATGTTTAGCTGGTTTAACCATTATGAAAGCAAATGTCATTAATGAGGCAGAGATATAAAAAAATAATAATAAATTAGATGAATAAAGTAATGATGCAAGCAGTAGCAGTGCTGTGCGCGTAGGCATATTTATAATGGGTGCAGGGTGTGCAGTGCACATTGGTCCCGCACTGCAAACTTTGCACCCAGTGGATACTATTCTGATAAGCGGATCCCACCAGCTCCATGGTAACATCTTCTCAGCGACATCTTCGGGAAGGTGGCACCGTACAGTAAAAGACAATGCTTTGATACAGTGCCAGAGCCTTTGCTCTCTTGTGAACATGTGCCATGATCCCTAATATCACAGGGAAGATGGGGCTGTGGAGCAGGAGGAGACTTGTCATCACAAGGTAAGATAAGGGTATTGAGGGATGGGAGGTTCCTCAAAGCAGGGGGCCTGTTGCACATGAGCCATCTTGTGCTTCAATACAGGGAAGATCCCCGGTAGGCCACCTGACAGCCACTGAATGGGTTTTTTTTTAAGATGTGGCCCTGCCCAGAGTAGTGGCCCTGTCCCTTCCTGTCTCCCACACAAACAACTTTTACGGTTCACAGAGCAGAGTTCCCAAAAAATCAAACACACATCTAAGACAGGTGCTCATCTATATCCATTGTGACATCTGTTAAAGGGACAGGAGTAGGTGCTATCTGGGGTGTAAAAATTTCTGGGCTCCACTGGGGGATACATGTAATATTTAAGGGATTGTGGTTATGAGTTGTTTGTCTGTTTGATGGAGGTTTGGGGTCTGCTTTCAGTCTCAGTGGGGAAGTCTCACAATTGGCGCATCTTGCTGGACACTATGGGGGAAATTTACTAAGATGGGAATAAGACTTCACATGTGATGTTGCTATGGGCAACCAATCAGAATATACATCTTATTTATTTAGCACCCTCTAGAACTGGGGTAGCCAACTGCAGTCCTTGAGAGTTACCAACAGTTAATGTTTTCCAGATCTCCTCACAGAATCACAAGTAATTAGCTCCACCTGTGGATCTTTGAAAATGTGTCAGTGAGTAATGAGTGCACTTGTACAGCAGCTAGGTTGTCTGGAAAATGTGATCTGTTGGTAGCTCTCGAGGACTGGAGTTGGCAGCCACTGCTCTAGAAGACAGTAGACAGGATCTGATTGGTTGCCCATAGCATCCCATGTGAAGTTTTATTCCCATCTTAGTGAATTTCCCCTTATATCTTCTGCAATGCGCCATGTTTAAGACCTCCCTCCTCCATGCTAGATGATAGACAATATAACATAGCCCACATTTCATTCATACAGTACATTCCCTCTGATCAATGTTAACAGCTTCCCAGTTACAGTACATTCCTATCTCCATCCTTCAGTTTACTTCCTCCAGACACCACACTGCAAATAACCTGCATCTGCCCCCTCCCATACACCAGCAGAAGCATGTCACAAATCTTCTTACATGACACCGTGTGTGACAGCATGACAGCTTTCCGCTCACTCATTAAAATAAATCTTTATGGTCACAGAATTTTTTATTGACGTCTAATATGCTTACACTGTATTTCACAGCAGAGGATAAATCGTTTTCACACCTATGACACTCTGTCATTTCTAATCACTAGGAAAGATATTCTTCTGTTTTCTCATATATACAGTATATTATATGGTGACACACCAATGCACTGTACACTATTGGAACAAGGGCTATGCTGTAAGATCTAACTATGGGCATTCCCATGTTTTTTTTGCAGTCAATAAGAATTAGCTTACTGCATGTTTAAAGCTGGCCATACATTAGAACAAGCTGCATACAAGGCAGATCATACTGTATGCATGTCGTATGATTGACCGAACAAGGGATCGTATGTGCTATAAAACACATACGATCTGCTTACGACCGCAAGCCATCCTGACTGATGATACAGTATGTGCAGCACATATGATCAGTTGAGCGACCTCTCGACCCGTGGGACCACGCATCGCACAGATACACCTCACAGTGTGCACAGAATCAATCACATGACCCATCGAAATCACGCCTGATATTGTTCTAATGTATGGCCAGCTTAAGAAATAAAGGGGCAGATGTATTAAGCCTGGTAAAGTGATATAGTGGTGATAAAGCAGTGATAAAGTGGAAGGTGATAATGCACCAGCCAATCAGCTTTGTTTGAAAAATGACAGGAGTTGATTGACTGGTGCGTTATCACCTTCCACTTAAAACAACACAGCTTTATGTCTTTACTAGGCTCAAAGGGAAAGATAATGAGTTCAGTTTTGTCCATATTGAGCTTCAGACAGCGCTCAGACATCCAGGAGGAGATGGCGGAGAGGCAGTTGGAAACCTGAGGGAGAGCAGTGGGGGACAGATCAGGAAGAGGAGAGGTAGATTTGTGTGTCACCAGCATAGAGGTGGTATTTGGAGGCCAAAGGAGATAATGAGTGCATATATATAGATACAGGTTGAGTATCCCCTATCCGAAATGCTCGGGACCGCGAGCATTTCGGATAGGGGAATTTTCCGGTATTTAGAATAATTTTTTGCAGCCATACTTACCTGTCCCCTGATGGTCCCCGGGCGTCCCTCGGCGTCCGCGCAGTCCCCGGGCGTCCACAGCAGGCCTCCTGCATCTTCTCCTGGTCTCCAGCGGTCCCAGGAATGCATTGCGCGAGTGTGCGCGCGCACCGGTGACGTCACCGGCGCGCGCGCACACTCGCGCAATGCATTCCTGGGACCGCTGGAGACCCTGGAGAAGATGCCGGAGGCCTGCTGTGGACGCCCGGGGACTTGGTAAGTATAAAAAGAGGGTTAGGGGGTTAAAAAAAAAAATTCGAATGATTCCAAAAACCACGGTTTTTGGAATAATTCGGATAAGGGATGTCCGGATACCGGATACTCAACCTGTATAAATATATATGCACTCATTATCTCCTATACATATATATATATATATATATATATATATATATATATATATATAGATGTATATAGCCGAGATGATGTGGCACTCACGGGATCCCAATCGCGTCGCGTGCAAATCGCAAAATGCATAGACTTATCGCACCGTCTATTTGCAGGGCACCTTTAGTAACTGAAAAAAAGTGGACACAGAGGTCTGGCAACTGGAGCAACATTTTGAGCTTTAATGGCTCTTCTTCAGGCAGAAGACAAGCCCCGTGAGTGCCTCATCATGATCGACCCGTTACAGTGCACCTGGGCCATTACTTGATACATTGTAGCGAGTGCCCGTCCGCTCCCCCTATATATATATATATATATATGTATATATAGTCCACGGTGTTAGCCCGGCACTCTTGCCCAAAATGTAAGCAACTGCCGTTGGTGCCTTCCCGAGAGAATTTCAGCCCCTTCGTCAGGTCAAACACCTACTTTGACCTGACGAAGGGGCTGATACCCCGAAAGCTTGTCCTAATGATCTGAATACACCTGTTTTGTGCTTCACTATATTGCCTCCTGAGTGCCATTCTTTTTGGACTGATATATGGATGTATACTTTCGGGCACCGGGGCTAGCTGCACTGTTGGGAAGTTGAGTGCCGGCAGAGTTGTATCGCTATATATATATATATATATATATATATATATATATATATATATATATATATATATATACACACACACACAAACACATTCACATTTCTGCGCATGTGCAAACGCCAGCAGTGAACAGCTTTGGTGACATTCGCCGTAGGGAGGGAGGACCGGGGGCGTGCAAGAGGCAGCAACAGAGGAACTCCCAGCGTTTTATGGGAGTCCTCATTAAAACACTGGGCGTGTCCCTGTACAAGAAGGCGTAGCAATGCCTACTTGGGGCCAGCGGCTGACATCACTTGACATCAGTACCCGCCCCGTCTTCGGCGACCACCAATGGAATTAATAGTCAGTTGAAATCATTCGATGGTCAGTGACCATCGAATGATTTCTCTACCCTTCGGCCGTATGCAAGAGGATGTGTTTGCGTATAAATCCTCTCTCATGGTTCCGAGGGGATTCGGCAGCAGGGGCAGGTGTTTGGCCGGGTAGCTGGCAGCGTTTATGGGCTTGCTGGGCAGGGAATGTACACTGCCTAGTGAGCCAACCATTTATCCCCTGCAGCCATTCAAGCTTAGATACTGAAAGTCTCTGTGAGAGCTGCTTCCGATATTTGACATTGTGATGGTCGATATAGTATAGTGACTGCATCCCGTTTTCACAGGCAGTAGCGCTGTTTGTCTCTGTATGCTCAGCTTAAAAGACCTGTGGCTACAGTATCAGATTCAAGGACCCTTAAATATTTTTTTTATTTCATTACATTTAACCTGAACTATACCAGGGGAAAAACATACAGGGCTAGATTCTCTAAGCTTAAAAAATGATAACATGGAGAGTGATAAACCGCCAGCCAATCAGCTCCTGCCTGCCAGGTCACAGACTGTGTTTGAAATATGTCAGACAGGAGCTGTTTGGCTGGCTGTTTATCACTCTCCATTTGATCACTTTTAAAGTTTAGTGCATCTGGCCCACAAACTCTGTATAAGCAAGTTGCAGGTGCACACTGGATCTAACTATCCCTTTAGATTCCAGGGCTTCTTCATCTGTGAAACTCTATGATACACCCAGCTGCTGCAGCTGTGTTCTGGGAGGCCCTCTGCTAGCAGAAGATCACTTACAGGCTATTGATAGCATCGAAAGCCTTTTACTACCAGGAGCCAGCTACTAAGTAATTGCAGCTGCTTTAGTACATAGACGCAGCCTTATAAATAGCACTTCATTATTACATCTCCCACATAGATTCCATCTTATTCATGTTTATTGGGATTTACAGAAAACCATTTCTTTTCCTCTCCAGTAACATTTAGGCAGACACTTGATGCACTTGCATTAACACCTCACAGTCAAATCATGAAAGCTTTTGGGACATTTGTGTTAAAATTCCTGTATGTATTACTGCAAACAGTAAAGCCCCGTACACACGGGGCAGATATATTGCTCAGCCATATATTGCTAGCAATATATGGCTGAGCAATATATTGCTCAGTTTCTCTTTTTCATCAGCGACCAGAGATGGTCGCTGATGAAGGGGAACCTCTGCCAGGCAGTGCCGCAGAGGTAATCAGCTGGTCGCAGGAGCAAGCTCCTGCGACCAGCGATTAAAACGGGGCAGAAAATGGGAGCGCGCAAATGGGTACACTCCCATCACTGGCAATATGGTCGCTAGCGACCAGATTCCCAGCGATTTAAGCCCCTATCGCCCACGTGTGTACACAGCTTAAGGCACCTAAAATACATATTTTCAGAAGTTGCTCAGTGAAGCTACCATTTTAGGGTGAAAGTCCATCCCACAACCCCATGTCATTGTCTAAGGCAGTGGTTCCCAACCTGGGGTACTAGTACCCCTGGGGGTAATCTGCAGACCAGCTTGGGGTACTTGAAAATAATATTAGTAATGGCGGACGATGAAAAGGTCTTTTGATGGCTGAAGAAGACCCATTGCCATGGAGACAAACTATGTTGTGTCATATCCCAGCAATCCACTGGGAGCTTCCCATGCTGCCCTCAGACATCAGCAGTCATCTGCCCATCACTGACAAAGGTGGAGGAAGCAGCAGCATTAATCCTACTGGTGTTAGCGGGAATCCTGGAGATAATACACATCCAGTGTCTAGACACAGAAGGGCCTGATTCCTTGCTGTATACTACTACTTCGGGGGTACTTATCAATGAAAAGCCTATCCTCCCGGAATGGCCGGGAGGGTCCCAGAAGTCGAGTTAACCTCCCAGCCCCCTGGACAGGTAGGCAAGCCTCCCAGAATCAGGGCAGCCTCCCGCGACCCGTGTGAGCAAATGACACGATTTGCGTCTTTGTAGCCCCCCCCCCCCCCCCTCCCCTGCTGTGCAATGCCTGAAATACCAGCATTGCACAGAGGGGGGCATGGACACGAGGATGCAATCCATACCTCCCAACTTTGTGAAGATAAGAATAGGGACACTCGCGCGGCGAAGCGCCCGAAAAGGGGGCACAGCGTATGCAAATTAGGGTTCGGCTTATGCAAATTAAGCCGTACCCTCGTTTTCGGCGCGAATAGACGCTGTGCGCATGCGCACAGCGTCTATTCTGTGAGATTGGGGGGGACTTCCAACTGCCCTCCGCAGCGGGACACTGCCGGCCGCAGGAGGGACGCGGGAACGTACCCGAAAATCGGGACGTTCCCGCGTTTAGAGGGACAGTTGGGAGGTTTGTGCAATCGCATTGGCCATGCCCCTACACTGCCCATCCGGCGGCCGTCCCGCCCCCATCCCGTCCTGTCAGTGGCCCCGCCCCATACCTCACTGAACTGGCTGCCCTCGGAGAGGGGGGTTCAAGGAAAATAGGATGCGACTTGAGGCTCAAACAAGTCACAGTAGTGTATGGGGGGCCTCAGTCACTAAGAGGATTAAGCTCTGTGCATGCTGAAGACAAGGTGAGAGGGGGCTGAATGGACACAGAGAGGTGCAGGAGCTCCTGGAAGGATAATGATTTGTACAGTATATAGTGTGCAGACAGGCTCTGTAGAAATCATGCAATTTAAGCAGATTGCTCCATAGTCCTTGTCATGTTTCTCCGCTGACTGGCGAAAAGCAGTTTCCTCCGACGGTTTAGAGATATAATTCAATGCCTTTGTCTGGATTGGAAAAAAAAGCTGCAAGGTTCTCCCACAAACTACAGACACATATTAACAGACTCCATTTGGGCTCATTGACTCACCTCTAAACAACCAAGGTAATGCTATTTTTAAAGTACTGACAATATATATACTTTTAGTGTGGGGCTCAGCTCACTCAGAATACCAGTGGTCATATTGCCTGTTTATACACGGAGAGGTTGAGCATGACGCTGACAGCTTTCAATGAATTATATGAAGCTCTTCCTTTGGAAGTGGATTGGATATTGCACAAACACAAGAATTGTAATATCCATAGTTTCTCTGTAAAGACTGTTATATCTCTGATTCCATCTAAGGGCCTGATTCTGGTTCACTTGCAAAAGCACATTCTCTCTCTAATGGACAAAACCATATGCACTGCAGGTGGGGTAGATGTAATATGTGCAGAGCGAGTTAGATTTGGGTGGGGTTTTTACTTAAACTAATCTATATTGCAGTGTAAAAATAAAGCAGTCAGTATTTTCCCTGCACAGAAACAAAATAACTCACCCAAATCTAACTCTCTCTGCTCATGTTACATCTGCCCCACCTGCAGTGCACATGGTTTTGGCCATTAGAGAGAGAATTTTCATTTGCAAGTGAACCAGAATCAGGCCCTAGATGATGGCTCTATTATTTTGCTTGCTGCTCTTTGCAAATCAAGCTGATCATTTTTGTAATAAGTGTGGTGATGTGACATTTACCACCCAGAAATGCCAAATTAATCCACTAATGAAGACAGCTTACTATCAAGGTAGGGAAACATAATAAACCATGGGCACTTTATTGCTGTAAAACTACATGGATGATTTAATGACCTAAGCGACAAATGAGGAAAGTATGATTTTATTCATAGCTGCCTACTTCCTGGTTGCCCAGCCAGTTCAGTGAGGCAGGGGGGCGAGGCCACGGACAGGGCGGGTGGGGGCGGATCATGAGTGTGGGGGTGTAGCCAACATGATCACGTTATTGTGGCCAAATACGGGAGTCCCCCAGTCTTTTTGTCCCCCAGATTTTTGAAACCAGGACCAGTTCAAGAGCCCGGTGTTGGTTTCTTAAATACGGGGAGACCCCATTACTCTCCCCCCCCCCGGTATTTGGGAAACCAGGACCGGCTCAATGAGCACATGCTGTACAAGTGGATGTGTATGCCTGCAAATCTATCTGCGGCTGGGAGAATATGTCCTATGTACATCGCAAGCTGCTCACCATCGAATGGTTTTTACACTGAGCACAACTCATCGCAGGTTCACAGTAGTCAGAGACTTACTCGGCGCTGCAATGAAAACAGGCATATCCGGCCCAGAGCTGATGTCACACGCCCTCCCCTAAAATAGGTAGGCATGCCTAGAATTTGGGGGGGGCGGGGCACCCCGGCATTTTTCTTAGCACTCCCAATGAACAGCTGGTCACCACCCCCAGGTGCCAACTTCCTGTCCATCACCCTGCGACCGGCCAGCAATCAAACAAAAAGCAGGAGTTCATCACTGCCGGACATTGCACACGCGCATTGTATCCCATATGCATGCAGTCAGCCGGGAGCTGTACCCACAGCACCCCCCTGTCGGCGGCCCTGCCATAGAGCAAAGAGGGGAATATACTATCCACTCGCACAGAAATCCGGTTCTGTGTATGGCAGTCCTCCCTTGTGAGATTCTCTGATGTTCTCATCAATCATGTTCCCGGAAAATGTTCAGAAGCCAACTGTAATATGTACTTGACAATAATAAACAATATTACTATAATCAATCATATTTGCATTTTAAATTCATTTTCTTTACAGCATACTGTATTTCATTTCCCATTATCAAGTGTAAGGAAATTGTCACTTTGATAAAATATTATTTTCCAAAATGTAGATGTTTTATAATATACAAAACTGCAATATGTAGTAAAAATAGTGTATAATTTCTATATGACATTCAATAACCTTTTATTTATTTTACATTTTATTTTAAGCTAATGCAGCGCATAGTGCCGTAGAGGATCTATATTCAGATTTATTGCAGTGACAAAGAGGGCTAGGAAACAAGGGCGTGGGGGGATAAGGGTTAAGTTGTGTACACATGCTTAGATTTTTCCCTGTTTTCGATTCGATTTTGCTTATAGAAGCAAAATCGAATCCACATCGAATGGTTTTTAGGACACTTTCGATCTGCATTCGATACGATGCGCGCTCCCGTTTTATCAAAATCGAATAAAAAAATATACTGGGCAGCCAAGGAAATCTCGAATTTCGATCCAGTAAATCAAATGAGTACATTGCGCCTACATTGTGAAATCAAAATCGAATCGAATGCAAAAGTACAGATCTAATGCCAAATAGAATGGGATGATCTAATGCCAGATCTAATAGAAAATCGAATCTAACATCAAATCTAAAGCAAATCTAAGCGTGTGTACAGGGCTTTAGGCTGCGGGGAGGATGAGTTGGGAGGGAGGCACGGGGAAAGTGGAAAGTGGAAAGGATTCTTAAGTATACTTAACTGACTTCTGTGAGGATTCCCTCCATCAGGATGCATCAGAATTCTGATCATTAGCATCCCCAATATCAGTCATCCCATTGTATCCCGTAAGAACAGTGTGAAAAAAACAGCATTTTAAAGCTGTGGCCACAGCGTTCAATTTGCAATAGCGATTTTGACTATATGGTCAAAATCACTTAGCACATTCAAACCGTGCTATGCGGAACCCAATCAATATCTGATCCAGATGCAAGGCCCTGTGGCATTGGAATCAAAAGTAGAAACAGACTGTACAGGGCCATGATCCTGCACCCCCTCCGCGGCATCGCTCCCTCCCTGCCTGCCGATGCTGGCAACCTGCCGGGTCCCAGCAGCCACAGCTTTACACTTTTAGTGGAGTCTATGTACTAAGTCTTACAAAGCAGTTAGGATCTTATTGGTTTGAATGTCTCTGTGTCCACTTTCTCTCTCCAAGGCTTAGTAAATTGAGGCCTCACAATCAATCCTGCCTACATCATGGCAAGCTTTGTAAGTGGGAGTGACTGTTGATGTCATTAGGCTCGAAACATTGCAGCAAACTGTAGATTATCGAGGGGGCAAGGCTAAAACAGAGATTCTATTTGTTATCTCCCCAACCAGCCTACTTCATTAGGTAGGTCTGAACGGGAGATGCACCACATCTTCCAGGAAGTGTGGGGACTACCCCAAAACATCAGGAGTCTCCTACAACTTCCAAGATAGTAGCCAAGTGTGACTAAGATACACCAGTAGATGGCAATGATTTATTTGATATACAATACTTGTGCGACTTGTATCTGTGTGCGACTGAGTCTGAATCTATATACACAGTGCTAGTGCAGCTTTTTTAGATTCCAAAGTACTGTGCTTTATGTAGAGGCTCAGTCGCACACAGATATACAAGAGTCACAAATCAAATTAAATGTGCAAAAAGTAGGGATGTGCACCGGCAACTTTTCGCATTTTGGGTTCTGATTACCTTGAGGTTTTGGGTCCTAATAGGTTTTGCCAAAACACCCCCTCAAAGTTTTGAGTTTTGGGTTCTGATTTTTTTTTAAAGCATAATAATAGCTGGTAGGCACCCCTGGACTGATACGGCACACATGGGGGCACCCATGGAATTATACGGCACACATTCGGGCACCCCTGGAATTATATGGCACACATTCGGCACCCCTGGACTGGTATGGGACACATTGGGGAACCTATGGAATTATACATCACACATGCAGGCACCCATTAGTTGTCCCCCACAGCAGTCCCATATAGAAGCCCCCCTTAGTAATGCCCCCATAATAGCACCCTTAGTCGTAGTGGTACCATCAGTAGTTCCCCCTTAGTATAGTTTCCATCACAGTACTGCTGTAATTCCCCCTTAGTAGATGTACCCTGCCGCTAGATGGTATAGTGCCCTGGTTTGCACGGCTGCTGGGGTTGCTCTGGAAGCTGGTCCGGTCACAGTAGGAAAGCTGAATGGGGGATCCAAAGGTGGGTGTCCTGGCTCCAATACACCAACGTGTTTCGCTCGTATGGCTTTTTCAAGGTGATCACCTTGAAAAAGCCATAACAGCGAAACGCGTTAGGGTATTGGAGCCAGGACACCCAACTTCAGATCCCCCGTTCATATTTCCTACTTTGACCGGACCAGCTTCCCGAGCAACCCCAGCAGCCGTGCAAACCAGGACACTATACCATCTACAAACCAGGTTGAGCCCTACAAAATCCGGTGCTCCCTGGGCTGGAGGATGCCATTTCTCCTAAATAGTTCTTTCAAATTATCGGCTTAAATTCTATGGGACACAAATAGGAAGCATATCTAGGAACGGACACAAGGACACTATTCCCCTGAAAAACTGGGTGACTATCCTTGCTCTATTTTACCAATACCAGCATTTATTCATGGAATGTTTACAGGAATTCCCATTTTAGAAGTGTAAAATTTTATTAAATGTGTTTTTTAATTTCTCACCTGTTGCATATTATTAGATAAAGCGTGGTTTCACACCCCTTTCCTTACTATATTTCTGTTTGTTTGGGCTTGACTCCCAAACCCACGAAACCGCAGCTTAAGCAAAACCAGCCATTTTTTTTTGGCGCCCTCTCAGGACACCTAGTGTCCTAAAATCCCCTTTACTTACCTGGCATCCCAGCTTTCTGGCGCTGGCCATGGTACTGGAAGTGAGCGGTGCACGCTCTGCATTGCTAAATAAGCCACCGGGTGAGTTCTGGGGGGGGGGGGGCCACGTGTGCCCCCCCTGGCAGAAAGAGGAGACAGCAGCAGTAGAAAGTCCAGAAACTAGAGGCAGTGCCCCAGTGTCCACTCAGAAGGAGAGCCAGTTACGGTGCCTGGAGGCAGTCCCTGGTGTCCACGTGGATCCGTCCATGTGGGAGTGGGACGGGTGCCGGTCCGGGAGGTCAGGCCTGGGGGGTGGTCCAGCTTATCCCAGGTGCTCGCACACACCCGCATCCCACTCACAGCTCCGGCCCAATCCCAGGCTGGCCCCGCCAGCATCATCAACTCACCCCACCTCCCGCACTAAGGCCCAGATGTACTAAGCTTGCAAAGTAAAAAAATGGAGAGTGATAAACCACCAGCCAATCAGCTCCTAACTGCCATGTCAAAGGCTGTGTTTAAAAAATGAAAGGTAGGAACTGATTGGTTGGTGGTTTATCGCTCTCCGTTTGATCACTTTTCAAAGCTTAGTACAGATGTATCGGGTCTCGTCCTTACTGGCGGATCGCCAGCAACACGGCGCCGCTATCTGACTGAGATGCGCGTGCGTCCCCCACGCACGCGCATCTCAGTATCCGGGCGGCGGGGCGGCAAGGCGGACGCATTACTGTCCGCCTCCCGCTCGAGGGGGCAGGGGGGGACCCGAGGAGGCTGCGGGGGGGTGCGGTCGCCCGGTGTGGTCGACCGAGGGCAGCACCGTCGGAAGGGGACACGCGCGCACGTCCACTTCCGGCATACAGATGGCGGCGGGGCAGGGGATGGCGATGGCGACGCCATTGCCATCCCCTGCAAAGATGAGACCCAATACATCTGTACAACTCACCCTAACTCTCCCCCATCACACCAGAAAATGGGCCAACCCAGTAATGTCCCTGCATGATCCCTGGACTGATCTGGTGTGAAAGGGGTATTAGATCTGGTATAATGAGTCCAAAGAAATCTTTAACACTGTTCAATGCAGTATTCATTTCATTTGTATTTTTGCTGTTTCCTCTGCAGAATTTGTCCTTAAGTGTTCCTAGTCCTATCCTAAACACAACACACAGCTTAATGAATTGACACTTGTCCCCCCCTCCCCCTCCCACCACTATTCATAGCCCATATATTCCACTAAATGTAAATTTACAAATACAGTGCAAAATGCCATTCCAGCAGCTTCGCTTATCTCTAATTGGTATGTAACACTTTGGAGGAATAAAGGAGAATGTTGTATTTTAAGTTGATGAGAAGCCAAGACAGCAACATTAGGAGAATAAAGAAGAGACAGAGTTAGAGAAGGGGGGAAATATGGAATAAAACAAAAGCAAATCAGCCGCATACACACAATTATTCATCTTAAATTGTTATGTCAGCATTTGCCCAATAGGTTAGCACAAATACAAGTACAAAACAAAAGGACATCAAGTGCATACACACAATTATGAATCTAAGTTAAAATATGGAATGACGAACAAGGCAAGAAGTAGGAGTCAGACGGAACTGTAAGTAAAAGATTACAAAATATAACTATTAAGAAACTCAGCGATACAAAAGGGAGTGAACATATGGACTTACCCAATGGAATTATTTATTCATATAAATGCTATATCTTTAATGATTTTAATGATTGTCTTATAGCTATACTATTTACTTACAGCTCACTTTTGAGCAATTACCCCAAGTATATCTCGGCAGTGTGTATGACTCCCCTGTTAACCATCACTGTTCCAATGTTTAAATTCGGAGAGAACATAAAAGCAATCATGAGAAGCGTTTCTCTGAAGGGTTTAGGAAGCAAAAGAGAAATGATGATCAGCTGTAATGATGGACGTTCCCGTGTCCCACCTGGAGTGTGTGTGTGAGTAGATAAAGAACTCCTTAGGTGGGATAACTGCTGCACGAGTTCTGTGTAGATAAAAGCAAATGTGCTGGGAAGAGAATAGCCAGTGCAGTCATTTTTATAGCCAAAACTCTGGAGAAAAAAGTCTGTGGCAGGTGAGGCAGTGCCCCACCTGGCTATCTTTTCTGCGCATCTCTTATCAATTTTTTTTTTTTTTTTAGTGGACAACGTTTCAGTTGTATTAAACAACTTTTTTCAAGTCTTACATGAATACAAGCAGTGAGAAACATACCTTTATAGAAGACATGCAATACCAAGTGAACAGTGCTGGACGGCGCCGGGCAGGACACAGCGTCAATCCGGGAGCCGCCACTAGTGATGACGTCATGGCGCAGCCGCGTCATGAACGTCAGATCAGTGTACCCTATCACCATGGAAACTGGCAAGGGAACGAAACAGAAAGACAGCCATAAGAGGCAGAGTAATATAATGAATGAAAAACATTATAACTAAAAAACATCATAATATAAAGCAGCGGTTAGCGAGAATGTTACACAAAACATTTACATATGAAATTTAGCTGTGAATTTTTTATATATATATATATATAGATATATGTGTGTGTGTGTGTGTTTGTGTGTGTGTGTGTGTGTGTGTGTGTGTAAAGCAACAGTGTATTGGCGCTAGTAATTAATGTCCATAATGTGGTTTCCCAAAGTCCAGAGTTTGAGGCAAAAGTCTTATCCAACGGTTTTGATTAAAAAGTCTGGACTTTGGGAAACCATATTATGGACATTAATTACTAGCGCCAATACACTATTGCTTTACATAATGTTTTCTTTTTTCCCTTCCTTCAAGGGAATTTAGTGTACAGGCTGCTATAAATGTTATATAGTATTCTTTATAATAGCGCAATTTGGAAGATTGTTGTTCTTCACAGAAGAATTTTCAATATAGTAGAGGTCCCACCTAGATCCCATCGAGCAGCCCCGAGCTTGCAGAATGAACTGTCTGTTATACAAGAAAAAGTTATTGCACAATACCAGTTCCAGAAGAGAGATAATCGATAAAATCTGTTCAATCGAAAAAGTACTTTTCTCCGTTAGAAATTTTTCGGTGGCTTGTAATCCAAAATCGTGTGGGATTGACGTGTACAGGCTTACGACATCCAATCCAATGAGCCAACATTGTTCCGGTAAATCTTTTAACTCCTTGAGCTTAGAAAGAAAGCTACCAGTGTCTAAGAGAAAGCTTGGTTCCACTGGGATGAGAGGTTGCAGTATAGAGTCCAGGAACACCGCTGTAGGCTGAAATAATGAGCCCCTGGCGGCAATGCCGGGGGGTGATGACAAATTGTTATGAATTTTTGGTATTGTATAAAATACAGATACCAATGGGAATTCTGGGACGAGAATCTGAGCAATTTCTTTTGTAATCAAACCAACTTCTACTGCACGTGCAATCTCTGTGTTGAGTTTGAGCTTGTAGTTTGATGTAGGGTCTCTGGGTAGAGGACAATATATATGTCTCGATCAGAGAGTTGGGATTCCGCTTCTCTACGGTAATCTGTCAAGTCTTGTAGAACAATTCCCCCGCCTGCGGATGATCAGGTTGGAATTTGCAGCTAGTGATTTCAATGCCGCTCTTTCTGTTTCTGACAAATTAGGATGCATCGGCGTTGTTGGATGAGTAAGATCATGCAATTTTTGTTCCAACAAACGGGTGTACGTTTTTATGCTTGGGTTATAAGACACTGGGTCGAAGGACGATGCTGGGCGGAACTGTTGCAATTGCTGAGGAATGTTGGTGTTGGGAGCGGTGTTGGACGGATGCAGAAAAAATAATTATTTTAATTTTAAACTACGATATTGCTTGTATTGTTCCAAGTTGCTCTGGAACTCGTCAAATGCCACAGATGGAATATAAGATAGCCCTTTGGATAATAGGCTTTGCTCACTGTCAGATAGAATGTGAGAGGAGAGATTAAAAATCACGCATTCCAACCCATCGGGGGTCGCCTTGTGCGTGTGGATGCTTCTCGTCTGGCCATCTCCGCGCGTGCACCTCCTCGGGGGTGACCTCTTTGTTTTGGAGGGTTTCCTAAAGGTATTTGTGCAGTGGTTGGTTCCTCCAGGTCTGTTTTGGAACTGGCTGTTTCTTGCGATGATTCTGTGTCAAATCTGGATTTTCCAGGGCGATTCCTTTAGAAGAAGGGTCGTCTGCGGTCTTGCGACTGTTGGTTAGAGATCCACGACATACGGTATGCCGCTCATAATCTGTTTCCACCTTTTGTAGTTTCTCTTTTTTAAATTTTATAAGGTCTCTTTTATATTGGGCAATTTGGATCTCCAATTTCTCTAGCCATTTTTGCTCGGACTAATTACAATAAGTCAAATGAGCATTTATTTAGTATTGCTATCCAGCGACGGCAGAATTGGGGGTCCTGGCGTCCGATGGTCGGGCAGTTGCGGACTCTAAATCCACGTGGTATTTTTTTATAGTAGTCACTTAAAGAGAGATGGTGAAGGTGAAAATCCACTTCTTTCTTTTTTAATCTTAATAAAATTGCCTCTGCTTCTGAATATGGAAAAATGTCTCCAATTGGGAACGACATATGTGCAAATTGGTCATCCGTCCGATGAACTGCCTCCACTCCAACACGAGAAAACACAGTTTGTAATGACTCGATCACAAAGGCGTAACTACTTTTTTTGCGCCCCCCCGCCGGACATTTCGGGCGCCCCCCCCCCCGAAATATCGAAATATTAACCCCCTCCTTACCCGTCCCCATTGCCGCTGGCGCTTCTGCCTCTAACCCGACACGCAGATCTGTGTCGGGTGGCGGGCGGTCCCCGGCTCCGGCTGCAGTGCTAATATAATAACAGACACTCGAAAAATGGCTGCCCCCATACAGAATTATGGGGGCAGCCATTTTCCGAGTGTCTCTTATTATATTAGCACTGCAGCCGGAGCCGGGGACCGCCCGTCACCCGACACAGATCTGTGTGTCAGGTTAGAGGCAGCGGCGCAGGCGGCAATGGGGTAAGGAGGGGGAGGGCAGGAGTCGGGAGCCGGGACCAGGTGGTAACTATAGTCCCGCAGACCCCCCAGGCGCCCACACCTGCCTAGCGCCTCCCCGCCACTGCGGGGGCTGCGGGACTATAGTTACGCCACTGCTCGATCAATCACTGTTTTTGACTGCTCCTATGTATATTTTTGTAGGGTCCGGCACTCCCAACAACATACCAACTTGGGCTGGTGCCTTCACAGAAGAATTTCCAATATAGTAGAGGCGCGGCACTCAGTCACTATAGACATACAATATATATATATATATATATATATATATATATGCAAAAACGAGTATCCTTAAAGCGCTGATTGTCTGTAGATCACAAATATCCTCCAGGAGATATTTATTACAGGCTTGTGCTGCACTCCTTACACAGGGCTCTTCCAACTAGCCCAAGCTGTATGTGTAGAAAAAGTAGAAAGAAAGGAGGCCCACCATAGTGTAGTATTTTAGGTTTTAAAACAACAATCCTTTACTGATGGGTAAAAAACACTCACAAGAATAGATGTGCTATATCGCTATAACACAATTTTCGCATAAAACATGATATGACAGGGTATATCACCGCATTGGTAGAAAACACGTTTTTTCCTCGTCAGCCTGGCTCCTGGACCCCGCTGCGTCACAGCGTCACCGCGTCACAGCCAGCGTCCTCTCAGTTCCGCCCAAACGCGTTTCGTCCTATAGGGACTTCGTCAGTGGGTGTGTTTAAGTCACAGACCTCGTGCATATTTATAGCAGTATTGATTGGTGCTTGTTAATATCGCGTCATTAGGAGCATTGCCTTATGGGAGTGCCGAGTGTTCTTTCTCTCACTAGAGGCTATACATATATATATATATACAGATGGAGCAGCTCTCATTAGAGCTGCTCCTAGCAATCGAATCGCAAAACTCCAGCCATCGGAACTTGATTGGTCCCCCGCTTGTTTGCACGACCAATGTTGAAGCTCTACGCATATTCACTCAGGGAGTTAAAAAGAATCATGCCCTAGGTACATTGAATTAAACAGGGGTATGTAATATCGCCAGAGAGGATTTCAGCTTCACTTTGGATGTTTTGAGATCTGTAAATGAGGCCCACAGACTGGCATGTGTGAAAAGCATAGCATTAAAAAGTAAGGTTCCATAACCCTTAGCAATCAATTGCATTTATTTTGCCAAGTTCTTTTAAAAAATAATCAACCGTTGTATTAGTTGCTATGTATACATCACCTTTTTTTCTGTGCCAGTTTTCACAGATGTCTCCCACAGAATTTGTAACTTCTCAGATACTTCACAGCATACTGTAGTCAAAATGTTCCTGATTTTTACGGGAAACACCAGCTTTGAAATATTTTGCCTTAGCAATTTATTTCTGAAATTAAAATTTTAATTTAATATAATATTAAATAATCAAATCCTACAATACAACTACTCTTATTTTGTGTACAACGTGCAGTTCTAATATTCAATCTCTGAGAAATTCCCATTGAAATTAATATGAAAAGCACAATATAGTGCGGAGCACAGCATTCATTTGCTTTGTGACACATATAAAGAGATTCTTAATTTGTTAGTGGTTTATTTAATTGTTAACATTACTGTATTAAGATGAATATTGAAAGATCCTGCCATAATTCTCTTCTCATAGAAAGCAATTACTATGGAGTATAATGAGAAGCTTAGAAAATGAATTATAATAACATATTCCACCTCCTTATTGTTAAAGAGACAAAAACATCTGGGGTGCTTTGTAAAACATAACCAAGAAAAATAAAACACTCAACGTCAAGATCCTTTTTATTTCGACAATGATCGAAGGGTGTCTAAATGTTTTACTATTGTGTACGCAATTCGGCTAGTAATAGAAAACACCTGAGAACGAAGCTTGAATATTCAGTTCAAGGTCGTAATTTCTCATTACTTCTTAGTTCATCTCCCTGTTCTATTCCCGGCCCTTTGTCTGTTAGTTCTTAAGAGCAGGGCCCTCCACCCTCTTGGTTCTCATTATACACAGTCTTTGTTTCCATTGACCTCCCACTCACAGTTAGCAGCATTGATTTTTTTCTGTCTGCCCTGTGCATGGGGTCATTGAGCATAAAGGTTAATAATGGTCTATCATTTTCTTGCAACATTGTGTCATTATTTGAACCTGTACTGTTTGAGTGATAATTAATACAATTGATATTAGCAAAAGGTGCTCATTCATTTCTACAAAGTTATTATTTCTCCCATGGAAAAATTGAAAATAAAGGGACCATTCTTTTCAATTCTTCAATTTACATGAAAGGTTTGTTTTTTTCCAATTGTTCATTGATTTATTTTCCATGCTTATCACTAAGGAACCAGTATTTCAGGTCAGCAGAGAGGGGCCCTCTTTCACATCACCAGGAGTCAGATCATTGGAACATACAGTAGGATGGTGAAATTATCCGGACCCCACCTAATCAGGTTATAATTGTTTTTCATCATCCATGGTCATACTCCAAGTGTGGGCTATAACAGGGCCCTCAATGAATTGTATTTTATGTACTTTTATGGGGGGGGGGTTAATAGGTATTTTGGAGAGTGAATCCATTAAAAAATCTTTTACTGTGAAATTCCATGCCGAACAAAGATAAGTTTATTGTGACTTCACGCCCCTGCTTTTGATAGAAGAGGTGAAGGGGCATCACTGTCAAGCATTCACCTATAAGACATTCTAAGTATAGACAATCTGCAGGGGTGCTTTATACAGCCTTTACAGTTTGGACATACACTACTACACCACCATTGGTTTTCTTTCTCGCTGTTTCCCCCTTTTACATGGCACCATCTATACAGGGAGACCATTGGTGGCGACAGGAGGACAACTCTCAAGGGAAACCGAAATATTCAAATATATAAGGGAAGTTATACTCCTTGTACTTTTTACTTAAATATTGTTAAGTTAATTGCTTTATACGGTATATGTCCCCCTGTCTCCTTGTTGTTCCAGTATTTCAGGGATGTTTGCAATGTCTGATATTTTGCTTAGCAACGGTTTAAACAATTGGTAATTTTTTTCCCGATTAGTCATTCATAGATTTGGTAACAGAAAACTGAACCATAAATCGCAAAACAAAATATTTTTTTCTAATAACTTCTTTGAAACTAGCAAGGCATATAAGCAACAGAACGTAGATTGCATTATTTCTTGTCAGGGGGCTCAGTGCAGCAGGATCAATCAATAAAGAGAAGGTGATGCAGCGCTGAACTCAAATTCCAATCATCAAAGTCCGGCTTCATGGTTGGACTCCCATGGAGTGCCTTCATTCTGCCATTCTTAATATAAAATTCTGCCTTCAATCACAGGCTTGATGAAACATGTAACAATGCAAGGCTGTCCATATGTCAGATACGTACAGTAATTCAAGGACATTTATGCAGTGACAAACCAAAGATTAGACAGACGTAACATAAAGGTTGTGTTTTGAGGATTTTAGTTACTTACTGTAAACTAACATTACTCAATGATTTGATTGGATAGCAACAACTGTACCTTGGTATCTGTACAGAAATGAATATTTCAAACATGACCATGGAATTATATCTGCCAAAGCACTCTACCTCACTGTTTCCAAGGTGTTTTTGCTTTAAACCTAAGACATGCTCATTTTATGAACGAGAGAAAATGCTTCTTTCTATGCACACCTATACACCTATTTCACCGTCAGTCATATTTCAAGGTGAAGAACAGGCAGGATTCTAGTCTAAAGACCATTAAGCATAACCTTCCAGCTGTAAATTACATAAACTACACAATAAAACACTTGTACTTCAAAACATGTACTTATAGATTATTTGCTTGAATTGTTTCCAACAACCCTGTCTCGCATATTTATATGTCCTGCTGGCAATGCCAAAATTGAGTTGCCTAACTTTCTGTCTTCTGTGGAGGAAATGCTAAATGTGCCTGGCGAGAGACCTCATGACATCCAACAGTCACCCACTGTTTCTCGCTACAGCCGGTAAATGTTGTGTACATCATGTTGTCCTTTTCTATGTTTTCTGTACTTATTGCCAGAAATGTTTGAAAAAAAAAAAATATTTCAAGGGAAAAAACAAGAATGTACCTCACCAATTAGTTGAGTTTAAAAAACAAAAAAAACATAATTACACAGGCTTCCGTTTCGGTCACTTAAAAGCCCCATAGACATAGTAAATCTGAAATCTACAATACAGATGTGCAGAAAAATTAAATTGTGAACCGTGGCTTTCAATACATAAAAATGAACAATACACACATGACCATACAAATTAATAACACTTTCCTTTTGGTGCTCAATGAGAGGTCCCTAATCTTTGGATGCAAAAACATGTAAATCAGAAAACAAACTATTCTCCTGACACAGTTAAAAAAAGTAGTCTTTTATTGTCCCATACGGTGAATATAACAAAGATGATGATAATATGCTTTGTCCACAACCTTGTAACGTAACGCTGGATGTCCTCTAATTATTACACTCGCAAACTTAAATTGGAAACTACTGTAGGTAAGTGTATCTTTGAGACTGGTAATACCATCTGTTTCCGTTATTTTCCCACTAAAAATGTCTTATTTACAGGCTCTCACATGCACAAAAGAAGATTCCAGAGAAGGGATTCATAGGGGTATATTCAATGTTCCCAGTTCGCCATTTTTTTCTGCACGGATGCCTTTTTTTTTGGTCGAGAAGGCGAGTTCTTTCACCAAAAAATGTCCTCGCCATATTCAACGCTCTTGGTTCGCCAAAAGTGCACAGGGAGCTTCGCCCTCTTTTGCCGCTTGGTCCTTCCCATTGTTCTCTTAAGGGAAATTTAGCATACCTCGCCGAAAGTCTATTCAATGCTAAAAAGGTGAATGTTCCTCTCTTTTTTTTTTGTTTGGTATGCCTTGTCGTTTTGCTCTAGTCATCTTTTTTAGGTGAACTCAACTTATGCATTTATAAAAAAAAAAATTTTAGTGTCTATTTTAGTGTCAAATTCTATTTAGTGTCATTTAGTATCAAATTTAGTGTCTATTTTAGTGTCAAATTTTTTTTTGGTCTATTTTTGTTTTTATTATTTGAAGGATCTATATCTTTTTTTTTTTCTTTTGAAACAACACATTAATACATTTTCAATTTTTTGTGGTATGTTTCCCCCATGATTCATTTTGTATCTCACTTTTAATTCTACCCATGATTCACCTCAGTTATGACCCATGATGCACCTCTTTTTCCTCACTCCTTCATTTGGCCTTTGAGGAGATATACACAGCTTTTGCAAGCTTCTGATTGGAATCTTTTTTTAGGGTAAATTGCATTTTTCTGCATTTCTCAGCAATTTTTGAACGCTGCCTACAACAACTCAGTCTGCCTCCTATTACGCCGCATTGGTCAATGCTCGCCATCAGGGGCGGCGATCATCAACAGAGTTGAATATGGTGAGCAGGAGGCATGGTGAGTGGTAGAAAAAACAGAGACTGCAAGGTGAGTGCATGGCAAACAAAAAATGGAGAACGCTGTGCCGTGCTTGCCGAAGCATTGAATATACCCATAGTGTGAAATCCTCCTAATTAAAAACATGACAAAGCAACCTTAAAGGCCAGTTGAATACTCTCCTTTCTCGTTGAGCAGCGATCACTCTACAGAAACTGCGTCAATGGTTTTATGACAAATTGGATAAAATGTATTCCCTGTTAGCTAACAAACTAAGGCGTAAACAAGCCCTGGCTACCATCGACAAACTCCACTCTAATAAATTGAATGGCCTCACATACGATGCCAGGGTAATGGTTGAAGAATTTAGAGACTTCTATAGTTCCTTATATAATCTACTGAAACCCCCTATTTTCCAGATGAGTCAGAAGAGGTACATTCCTATCTATCAAATACTCCCCTACCTTGTATATTAGATGACCAACTATCTGCTTTAAATGTAAATATCTCGGCAGAGGAAACCATCACTGCCATTAAATCTATGCACCCTCAGCTGCCCCAGGTCCTGATGGTTTTATGACCCAATATTGCAAAGTATTTGCGAAAGAACTTACCCATCATCTTACTTCCCTGTTTCATAATATACTGAATGGTGCATCTTTTGCACCAGCCCCCCCACATGCTAATGTAATAGTGATCCCAAAACCAGATAGAGACCTCATTAAAATGTGCTAACTACAGACCAATATCTCTACTTAATGTTGATCTTAATATTTATGCTAAAACTCTAGCAACACCCCTGTCCACCCATCTTCCTCATTTAATCCGCTCTGACCAAGTAGACTTCATCCCGGTTCACCAAGAATCCGACAACACCAGAGGAGCTCTAGACGTAATATACTCCATCCAAAGAAACTGCCATCCCTGATTCTGGCACTTGATTACCATATTTCCTGGTCTTTTGCCTGCCAGTTCCTTGGCAGGATGGGTTTTGGTGGTAATTTTTTTCATGGTACTCAAGCCCTATATCAATAACCTACTGCCACAGTATCAGTTAACCGATTTACCTCCTCTTCTTTTTTAATCACGAATGGTACCAGACAAGGATGCCCGCTCTCACCCTTAATTTTTGCACTAGTATTGAAACCCCTCGCCATGAGAATACAAAATAACTCAGACATCTCTGGTGTGCAGTTTGGGTTAACTGAACACAAGATCGCACTATTTGCCGACAATGCTCTGTTATCTTTGAGAAACCGGACTCCATCTCTGCAACCTCTTGTATCTGAAATAGATCTATATCTCAAATTTTTAGGCTATAAAATGAACACTGACAAAACTGAGGTTCTTGATTTCTACCTCCCAGGGCCAAACAAACTAATGCTAGAAGCCTCCTTTCCTTTTAATTGGCATAAACAAAAACTTAAATACCTTGGTATCTTCTTAACTCACCACATTCATCAGTTATTTCAGGCAAATTTCTTCCGGGTTTTAGATCAAATCAAATCAGACATATTTTCGTGGTCCTCTCACTTTATATCATGGATAGGTAGAATAAATTCAGTAAAGGTGAATGTCCTTCCTAGATTTTTTTATCTCTTTCAGACCCTCCCAATCTTTATCCCCTCCTATGTGTTTGCATTTCTAAGATTTCAAACTTCCCATTTTATTTGGACAAATAAACACCCCAGAATTTGATTGCAAATATTACATAGTGGAGGCCTGGGTATCCCAGATTTTAGGCAATACTATATTGCAGCCCAGTTAGCTCATTGTGTTCAATGGTGTAACCCCGAGGCACAGAAGGTCTGGATGGATATTGAGGCTGCCGACTTGGGGCTCTCTTCTATGTCTTCCCTACTCTGGATCTCGAGATCCAAATGACCTAAAGGTATAGCTTCCCACCCGATTGTGTCTGGCTCTCTATCCCTGTGGGATTGTGCAAATAAAAAATATAGCCGAGCTTCCAGCCAATCCAATAAATCCACACTACTTTATAGATGGTATTATGTTCCCTCTAGACTCAACAAAATATACCCTGGCTCATCAGACAGATGCTGGAGAGGGTGGGATTCTACAGGCTCATTCATGCATACATTATATGGTGGACATGCCCTAAGATATCTGATTTATGGAAAGGAGTCATCAACTACAGTATATAAAAAATCTATTACTTGTGCCCATTCCAAATGACCCCAAATATTTTCTTCTTCCACTAGATGCCCCAACTTTATCCAAACTACAAAATATTGCATGGAGTATATGACAAGCATCCTCAAAAGAAATTCAACTTCATCTCCTTGGGTTTCCCTCCAGCAGATAACCTCCCCTTTCACTAATTGATATTGAGCCCTGTTGACAAACCCCTAATCTATTATATTATACTTGTATTCTGCCGAAGGTTCACCCTTTCTCTTCCTATCCTCTCCCTTTTCTGTTTCTCTACTTCTTCCTTGTCCCTTTTTATCTTACTCTCTCTTTTTCTTTTCTCACATTTTCTCTTATAGCTTTTATCTTTCCCTTTCTAAATAACCACATTATTTAGATTCATTTTCTTCTTTTTATTTTTTTACAAAATTGTTTAAATGGATCACATATTAAACTTTATCACGATTGATTCTTACAATTTATTGTCTGTAGTTTTGTTGCTTCATATGTATATTATATGAATTATTGCTCTGATGTACCATGATCTACCAATAAACAAACTTTGAAAAACCTGAAAAAGTAGTAAACTGACAGCAAAAATAGCAACTGTATATGGTGAAGGGACTCCTACCAGAGTTCATATAGAGAAGTGAAAGCGGGTCCGGTCTCCTCCTCCTCAGCATCAGTCCCCACTGGAATAAGCTGTTTTTTTTATTTTACAGTAAGTCACAAATGTTTTCAAAACGAAGTTTCTCCCCATCTGCAGGACACTGTGGTCCGCAGGTGGGACAGCAGCACGCTGCCTGAATATAGGGACTTTCCCACTTGATCCAGACAGTTGGGAGGTATGTGTCGGCTAGTCAGCATGAAGCTGGAGTCCGAGGAAAGTGCACAAAACAGCAGAACCTTAACTAGAAAGAACTTGACCCATGCTTATAAAACTCTGGCTATTCTCCCATAAAAATAAATAAAATATATCTGCCCAAAAAGTATTTTAAAGCAGCTCTTCATTTATATATAAAATATAGATCTTGTAAAACTGTAATAAAAGCTCTATTGTAAAAACACAGATACCATATATACTCGAGTATAAGCCTACTTTTTCAGAACATTTTTTATGCTGAAAAAGCCCCCCTCGGCTTATACTCGAGTGAGGGTCCCACTTGAGTCAATAAGTTTTCCCAGTTTTTATTGTATAATTAGGTGCCTCGGCTTATATTCGGGTCGACTTATACTCGAGTATATACGGTAATTAAAATGTATGAATGTAAACAGCCTTTTTGGGGATAAGTTGTTGGTGGATGGGTAACTGGGATAAGGAGAGTTAATTTTGCTGACCCTACCTTTCCCTAATAACAGGGCAGAGCTGCGTCCCGCTCTGATGTTTCTGCCCTGTGTGCGAGTCCTGTGCTGCCGCTGTCAATCACTGCACTTCAGCACTGCTCACACGGCTCACAGTGTGAGTGAGATCTTCTTGCGAGGCATGCAGCAGGTTCTTTTTGAGGTTCCCACGTCCACTATCAGCCACCAACCCGTTTTGTGCAATCTCTACATTTTTTAAGGATAGCCTACCTTTTCCTTAGTTTAATTATCTTTATTTAACAAATGTAAATTATAAAAAAAAAAAAAGAACTTGCTGCATGCCTCACAAGAAGATCTCACTCACGCTGTGAACTGTGTGCTGGAGGTCCTACCTGCCAGTCACCAACAGGACAAGCAGTCCCGGATGCGGGACAAGGGATCTACAGCCATTAGATAGACACCATTAGTTAGACAAACAGAAAGGTCGACATGCAAAAAGGTAGACATGCAAATAGGTCGACAGGCAAATAGGTCGACATGCAAAAAGTTCGACACTGCCATTAGTTCGACAGTGTCTAGGTCGACAGTCAAAATGGTTGACATGTTTTTTTTTCACTGTTGTTTTGCCCAAATGTCGACACAGTGAAGTGAAACGCAGCCCTCGCTTCGCTCGCAATGCTTCGGGCACTATTATAATCTAACTCCACGCCGTTGTGGATGGGAGGGCATGAAATACCACCTGTCGGCACATGTCGGCTCAAATAAACAGTGAAAAAAAACATATCGACCTTTTGACTGTCGACCTAGACACTGTCGACCTAATGGCAGTGTCAACCTTTTTGCATGTGGACCTTTTTGCATGTTGACCTATTTGCATGTCGACCTTTCTGTTTGTCTAACTAATGGTGTCTATCTAATGGCTGTCTATCTTTTTGCTGTAGACAAATAGTTCGGATACCTGCAGTCCCATGGGAAGCCACTCCCTCCCTGATCATCAGCCCAATCCAGCCGCCAATGCAGTCCATAGAAGCTGGGCTTTCCCACGCATGCATTTATACCGGCGCCTTCCAAATCCATTACACCTGTGCAAGGACCCAACTGGCTGCCCCTTGACCAATAAAATGTAGGAGCAGTCAAGCGCATGTAGAACATACAGACTCCACATAAATAAGACCCTTGTCAGGAATGAATCTAATTCCTACGCTGTGAGTAAGCCATCCTAACCACTCTGCCTTTGTGCTGCACCAGTTTGTGCCTTTGCCTGAAGTAGATATGCTTGATATTATCGTCATTCCAGTTTAACTTCTAGAGCAGAACCACCTGTGCTGGTGAGCCCCAAAGCACTTGCAATGAATGTGTTTTCTATAGCTATACCCTTGAGCATGACTCCCAAAGTGAAAACACTTCAAGGCTTTCCAGTAAATCATCCACATCAGCTGCCAACTTACACCTTTACTTTCTCTATTTCCTAAACTTAAATAATACTGAAACTTTTCAGTGCAATGAGTGGCATTTATGATGCAGCATTTGATGCATCTATTATGTATAACTTAACTACGTTCTGACTGTGTTAAACTTTACATTACCACTTAGCTAAAACTCACAAAGAGAAGAAGTTACCACATACTGTAATAAATAACGGAACACATTCCTAGGGAAGGAAACATCTGCAGTGCGCACATAGCTTGAATATAAGAAAAACACTTTGACATTAACTGAGTATTATGGATGATTCTCCTGTGTTATTACAGACTGAGGAACATAACCAGATTCACACAGAACAGCATAAAGCACAAAGCTTTCTTTCCTAAGTAAAATATATTGCATACTGTATAAAGTAATTGTCAAAGATGTATAAATCAAAGTGTCATCTTTCGCATTAAAATTTACCAAACACAGCAACCATAGGCAGATGGAAAAGTTACAAACCGTAAGAAATCTTCAATAAATCTAAGGAGCATATTTATCACAATCCGCATTTATCACAATCGGCAAAAATATTTTTTGTGTAAATTTCCACATTGAAAATGTATATTTTCGCACACATTTACTGACTTACTCTTGCCAACAGATGCGTCTGATGAGAACGCATACTGGCTAAGAACTGGGAGCAGTGAGATAGTGTAACACGATCATGCATCTTCCTTATCCAGGGTGGCCAGCACATGCATTACCGGTTGGCGATAGAGAGGGAGAGGCTGTCTTCTGCTCAGAGGTTCCACCGCCATGAAAAATGTCAGGTAGTATCCCATAGGCTACTATAGGATACTGCCATCTGTAGCATGGTAAATCTGGCAATTTTGTAACCCGCAATTGAAACTGATGGGGCTGTGGGCGCTGTTGGAAATGGAGGCCCGAGGCTTGATTAACAATGGGGTGGAAGCTCCAGGGCCGCCACATAAAAATAAGCCCATCATCATCATGATAATCACCAGACAGTCACCAGCTGGCCACATGATTGGCCATAAATCATTAGTATAAAAATTGCATTTCTGTTTTGCATATTTATGCTATTTTTGTACTTTAATATATTTAGAGATACACTGGGGCTTATGGTGTATGGGTTCTACCTGCCTACATGGCATTGGCCTCACCTCCTTCACTTCCCATAATAGGCCCTTGAACATTTTCAGCTCCAGGCCCCCATGGCGTTGTGGTGCCTTACCAGGGCCTCCACAGACTTGGAAAACAGTCTGTAAAGTGCTTGCATGTGGCAAATTCAGAAATATGCATGAAAAAACAATTTAAGTCACACTGAGCGATGCCACATAAAGGCCCTTATTTTGGTTCACTCGCAGAGGCAAATTCCTTCTCAAATGGACAAAACCATGCAGGGGGGCAGATGTAACAAGTTAAAAAGAATTAGATTTGAGTGAGTTATATTGTTTCTGTGCAGGACAAATACTGAATGCTTTATTTTTACACTGCAATATAGATCTCACTTTAAAGTAAAACCACACCCAAATCTAATTCTCTCTGCACAAGTTACATCTTGCACCTGCAGTGCACATGTTTTTTTCCCATTTGAGAAGGAATTTTCCTCTAAGAGTGAACCAAAATAAGGGCCAAAGTGAAGAGGAATAAAAACCTTTCTTACATATACAGTATAAAGGTTTTTTTTATTCTTCTTCAATTTAAATTGTTTTTACGTGTGTATTTTCAAACTTTATGCCCCCTTACATTATGCGATTTGGGCACGATTTTGCCTGATTCGGATGAATTGGGCCGTGAAATCGTCCCAAATGAGAGACATCCCCTCCGACCCGATGCGCGGCCCCGTGCGCATCAGATCGGAGACGGGAGGTCGGACGGGCTGCACATAAGATTTGCTAAATCTTATGTGCTGCCCGGACCGTGCTCCCCCGCAGCAGGGGACCTACCAGAGCAGAGGGATCAGGCGCAGGGAGCCGGGCAGCATCAGCGGGAGCAGGGGGGAGTACCAGGGAGCCGGGCAGGAGAAGACGCTGCAGCAGCAGCACTTACAAAAAAAAAGCCCATACAAACGCATAGGAAGCCATTCATTGGCTGAGACCTCTCTCAGCCAATCAGCGATTGGCTGAGAGAGGTCTCAGAGCCAATCAATGGCTTCGTATGCGTTTGTATGGGGTTTTTCTTTTTTTGGAAGTGCTCTGCTGCTCATGCCACTCGTACTGCTGCTGCATCGTCTTCTCCTGATCGGCTCCCTGGTACTCTGTGCTGCCGCCCCCCCCTGCTCCCCACCCAGCGGCTTCTTGCCCGGCTCCTTGCGCTCCCCCTGCCCGCTCTCTGGTTGCGGGCATATCCCCGCTGCTGTCCCCCACTCCCATTGTCCCTGCAGCTCCCCGGGAGTGCCATTGCATGTGATCCCTCCCAGGGAGCTGATGGGACAATCGGGTCCGACTTGTCGTTATGACAAGTCGGACAAATGTAAGGGGGCCTTTTGGTGAAAGCTTTATTTTTTTTGTCGCTAGTGCTGAATTCCACAGGTGGCGCTACAGGGGAGTTTTTCAAAAAATCTTTAGCAAAATTCAGAAATATGCAACAGCCATTTGATTTGTACTCAAAATGGGTCAAGCATGTGAACTATGATAGTGCTAAGGGCAAAAGAACATTGACCAAAAATTTGAGGGAAGACATGTTAAGATGCAGGCAGCTTATCAGAATTGGGAATGCTGAGATAAAGAGGATTAAAGACACATTAAATAGTGTACTAAGAGTGCACAGGAAATAACCATGGAAGATGTTCGCCCATCGGACAGGATTGTCATCCAACAAATTTCCTTGCCTCAACACAACTGAACACCAATGACTTAAGAACTTATGCTGTATCCATCCAGTGGCTTCTGAGTTTATTGTACTAATGTACTATATGTCCATCTAGGGCATGGGTGAGCAATAAGCATCCCTCCAAATGTTGATGAACTACACATCCCAGCATGCCTTGCATCAGTTTCAGCATGGCAAAATAGCAAAACTACATCAACAGCTGGAGGGCCACTTATTGCCCACCTCTGATCTAGGGGCTTTTTGTTGTGTCCTTGCGAAAAAAAAAATTAATTCTACGAATCTCAAAATAATAAAACTTTTCAATAGAATGGCTTTAGTGAAACTTCATACTTTAATCACCAAAATCAATTTCGACCCATAAACTAGATCCAAAATGTTCACATATTGCAAAATTAATATAATTAATGGTCATATATAACCCCTTTTTTTTTTTACATCAATAATCAACAAATAAAATCTGAAGTCAATCTATTCAAATTCTATGAAACTTATTAAACATATGGTACTTGTTTCCTAGCACAGCGCCTGCGATTTTGATTGTATCCATCGGGTCCTAAAAAATCGCGTTGATCGCATCGCATGCAACCAAATCGCATGCGATGCGATCGACGCGATCGATGCGATTTTTACTTCGGAACCAATGTAAAATGGTCCCTGAGACCCAATTTTACATTGGGCCCAATGTTAAATGCCCCCCAGACCCCAATTTTCATTGTATACCCACCCTGATGGGTCAAATGCCCCCCCATTCTTAACACCACCCCACGATGAGCACCAACCCGAAGCGTGGCGAGCGCAGCGAGCCCGCGAAGGGCAGCGGTACGCGTCCTCCGACCTTTTCATACCCCCACTATCCACGTCGGCGTGGAGTTGATTTTATATAGTGTGGTGAGCGCAGCGAGCCAAGCTTCGGGTTGGCGTTCATCGTGGGGTGGCGTTAAGAATGGGGGGGGGGGGGGGGGCATTTCACATGTAAAATACCCATAAGGGTGGGTATACAATGAAAAATCGGGTCCATTGGCACATTTAACATTGTTCCCTATGTAAAATCGCATCCATCGCATTGGTCGCATCGCATGCCTTAACCTAAGGCATGCGATGGACGCGATTTTTTAATTGTCGGGGAAAAGGCTAAAAATAGCCCTGAAATCACGTCGGTTGCCTCCATCGCATACCTTAAATTAAGGTATGCGATCACCTGCGACGGGCGCCGTGCTAGGAAACAAGTACCAAACATATTTTATGCAGTGTCCATATTGAAATTTCCTTCTAAATTGTTTAAAAACAAGAATCAATTTAGCAAAGCTCCATGTAAATTTTGTTTCCTTAAATTGAATCTGCTTTTTTACAATGATAGAGCTATTACAGAGAAACATAGAATTTGGTGGCAGATTAAATCCACTTGGCACATCTAGCCTTCCACTTTTTAACCTTATAATCCTTACTAAAAATATATAAATATATAGGTAACTAAAAATTTCAATTAAAAATCAAAAACAAAACAACGCACAGTAGTGACAATCAAAGCGAAAATCAAAAACAAAACAAACAGTACAGTATGGAACAGTGCTTAATAAAATTAAGCTGCAAACAGAACATTTTTAGAAAACCTCTATTTTGCTGTTTATCATTTAACTTACAAACAAAATGGAGGTTAAAAGTGTAATCTTAATGAATTGTGATGGTAATTATAATATATAAAGAAGTGATCTGTCCATACTGTACCTTACACATAGGGCAGTATTCAACGCTCCTGATTCAGCATGGCAAATCGGGCTGTTTTCACTCCTTGCGGTGAATCTTTTTCACAGAAAATCTGATTCACCCTATTCAATGTTCACTGTTCGCCGAATGCGAACAGTGAATGCCGGCCAGTTCTCCGTTTCATGCTCGCTGCAATTCGCTGGTGTATTTCAATGGGGTTTTCACTGTGATTCACCGAGAGTGTATTCAATGCTAGGATGGCGACCTGCTTTCAGCATGATTTTTGCAGAGATTCACCAAGGTGAACTGGAACATGATCTTTTTAAAATAAAGGTTTTTTTTTTCTGATGTAAAAAAATCAGTAATTTTATTCTGTGAAGGAGCATTCTATTTTTATTCATGTGCTTTCAGCACATGAATATATATTTATTATATATTATAATATATATTATATATATTATATTGATTTTTTTTTTACACATCGCCAGCAGGGGGTGGGAAGCCGCTCATTAGATATTCACTGCACACTGGTCCTGCTCATTACAATGCAGCATTTCCCTAACCGCGTCCCTTGCCAGCTCTCCGGGGGGGCAGCTTCTGCTGCCTGTGTCCCCGGGAGCCCTCCTCCCCCCCCCCCCACATTCCGGCGCAGGCAGGGAGACTTCTATCTCCCTGCCTGTTGCCGTCCTGGTTAAAAATCGCCGTCAGGGGCAGGGAGCCCCTGCAGCGGTGAATAGGGTGAGAGGAAGGGCTGGCAGCAAATGCTCCAGCCCTCCGGAACCCTGCGAATGTGCAGCAAATCCTGTTTAGCGTTATTTAACATTGAATACTGGCCATTAAGTCAAATACTGTATATTCACAAAAAAATAAAGGTACCTGCTAAGGGAGGTAGGAGGATGTAGCAAATTGTATCAGCATGTCTAGCATTAAAAATAACAATAGCAGGAATCTGAAGATTAGAGCAAAAGGATCAATCACAAAGAAATATATATTGTTTAAATAAATAGATAAAAATAAATAAATGTAATGTATACATATAGTATACATATGAACATATACCTCAATGAACCTTTGATTAATTACATCATTAATAAAAGCTATGAGACATATACTATCCAATTAGCCTCGGTAGCAAGCACTTATCAAAGTATGTGCCTGATAACAAGCCCTAGGAACCCTGTTTTGCAGTGATAACACGTGGGTTTGGAAACTTATCCTGGATCCCGTGTGTTATCACACAAAATCAGGATCCTTTTTTCGGCCCGAAAAATGACTCTCGTTTTTTTTTTCCAGCCAAAAAAGTGATGCAACTAAATGAAAACTCCACTAAATATTAATCAGTTCAAAGGTTAGTCAGATATCAGCAAGCAATCATATATTTCCGACACATTCTCGCTGTTAGTGAGATACAAGAAACTCACAGTATTCAGACTCTAGACACAACTATTAAAAAAACAAAATGATATGATCACTCTCACAGAACATACTGATTGCAAATATCCAAACATATTGCCAGGAGAAATTTTAAAACATTTTGGTACCAATGTGGTCTTGGACATATTACCTCGAATACACAGTACATAAAAAGGAACACAATGTTATATTTCTTCCTAGAATCGCCACCTGTATAAAATAAGGTTTAGGTTTCATAAGCAGAAAAACCTTTTTCTATTTCAATATTTCCCTGTTAGAAAACAAAGATCATCTTTTTTTCCCTTTGTTTCTTTTTTAAACCTGGGAACGTTACACATTTTCTGATGACAAGCAAAAAATTGGCAGGAATACAAATATTGCATAACTGCTAATGTCATGTCTTAACCTCTTGTTGATTCTCTGTTAAAGACAAAAAGGTTATTTGCAGTTCTTCAAATCATCGCTTGTGAATACAAATAAACGTTTATAAGGAATCAGATAGCGAAATCACATTAAATATGTTCCCATTTTCAATTGTATTTTTGATTCTATTTTTTTTCCTTTTAATGGTATTTAAAAATGCTTTATGCACCAACACTCATATTTCATACACAGTGTCGTAACTAGACATTTTGGTGGCCTTTCCCAGAAAGGGAATTGGTGTGTGTGTCCCCAATACTTAAAACAGGGAGTTGCTTTGTGGGGAAGGGGCATAGTCACACAATAGTACAATTCACATTGGGGGAAATTTACCAAAATGGATTTTTTACACATTTGTATTTTCGGGATTTACAATTCCCAATTCCCACAAGTCCCAGCCTGCGGGGCATTAAAGGGCCCGCTGGGTCTTGTAGTTCCACAGTATTAAAAATAGTAAAATAAAACACACTGACACACACTTAAAATAAAACTTTAATACATACAAAGCCCTTACATACTGATACTTACCTATCTTTTTCCCGTAGGTAGCCCTGGTCCTGATGTCCTGTGTCGTCTTCTGGTCCATGTCGACGTCGCTGTCCATGTCGGCGATGGCGTCGGCGTCCGGAGTCCGACGAAATCCATGTGGGAACCTATGGAAGGAAACCATACTCACCTGTCCCAGGGCGACGTAGTCCAGGTAAGGGGTCTTTGCAAAAAAACAAACCGACACGCGAAACCAGACGGACAGCAGAGAGCCGCACGGTGTTTGTGTACATCGTGCGGCTCCGCCTCCCGAATGCCGCTATTGGCCGCCTCGCGGCCTAGCGGCTCCTGATTGGCCGCTAGGCCGCAAGGCGGCCAATAGCGCCATTCGGAGGCAGAGTGTGTGTTTTATTTTACTATTTTTAATACTGTGGAACTACAAGACCCAGCGGGCCCTTTAATGCCCCGCAGGCTGGGACTTGTGGTTCTCCAAGTCCCAGCTTGCGGGGGAGGCTTGCTGGGACTCATAGTGCCCCAGTATTAAACAATAGATTATTCTATTTTTTACACCACTATCAGCTCGATGCCCACCGCCCAGGGGCATCGAGGACAGCACCAGGCTTCAGCCTGGTCAGGTAAGTCCTGGAGGGGGGTGGACCCCTTTATTGGGGGGGTCCCCACTCCCCCAGGGCCCCTGGCCAGGCTGACTGGTCGGTAGGGTTAATGTTTTGGCCGCGGGACCTTATATCATAAGTGTCCCCCGGCTGTGACATTACCCTGCTGGCTGGTTTGGCCTGAGGCTGGTTCTTAAAATACGGGGGACCCCTAGTCATTTTGTCCCCCGTATTTTGGGCACCAGCCCCGGACCTGGAGCCTGGGGCTGGTTGTTAAAAATCGGGGAACCCCTATTTGTCGGGTTCCCTGATTTTTAATTACCGGTCCCGGCTCCTTCAGCCTGGTGCTGGTTACAGCTGTGGGGGGGACCCCACGCTGGTTTTTTTATTTATTTATTTAATTTTTCTATTTTTTTTACACTGCAGCCTGCACGGATCTGACTGATCCGTGCAGACTGCCTGTACGAATTCGTATTAGCGGCCGTATATATGGCCAGCTAATACGAATTCCTACGACATCGGTGGGTTACAAAGCAGTCGTATATGACTGCTTTGTACATTCCCCTCCGGAACACGACTTTGCATACGACTGAAACAGTCGTATGCAGTCGTAGGGGAAATACCAATACGAAAAACTAGGTTTTTCATATTGGTAAATTTCCCCCACAATATCACACTGTAATGTCCATTTTTCACCATGACGTCTGCGCTCTATCATACTGATATGCAACCTGCATTCTATAGCACTTACACACTCATTCACCATTCGGCCTGTGCTCTATTACACTGACGCACTCCCTCACCTTACAACATGCACTCTATAAAACTGATGCGCTCCCTAACCTTGCAACCTGCGTTCTATCACACTGACATGCTCCCTCACCCACGGGCTGCGTTCTATCATACTGACGCACTCCTTCACAATGCGGCCTGTGCTCTATTACACTGATGCGCTTCCTCACCTAAACAAAGCTATTAAATGAGAACATTGCAAACTACCAAAAAGAGATTAAATCATGTCTCAATTTGCGGGAGCAAAATGATTTAATAAATTGGATTCTGACAAATCAAGCTAGATGAGGTCAGCTCAATGATTCATACAATTTATACACAAGTGGGTCAATACAGATTTCTTCGACTACCTTATGGATATTGTCTACTCCAAAAGTATACCAAAAAAAGGATACATACTGTATTCCATGTGTTGAAACAATGATGGATAACCTTATTGTCTGGGGATCTACAAAAGGAAGAACATGATTATAGATTGAGACAAGTCATGGAACTTATGAAGTAAGTGAATCTATCCGGCCTTTGCATGCTGAGAGATGCTACAGGTCCTACTGGACCTCTAGCGTATGTCAGGGGACTGCAGTGTATACATTGCTACCCAGAAGTGCCAGATTCTGGGAGTGCTGGTGCGCTGTAATCCTGAAACCCATTGGCAGCAAGCATGTCCCCTGGCAATGAGCATGTAACCCCTGGCAACAAGAATTGAAACCCCTGGCAATGAGCCTAGAAATACTTAGCAAAAAGCGTGAAACCTCCTGGCAACAAGCATAGAAATCCTTGGCAATAAGCATGTAACCCCCTGGCAACGAGTTTAGAAAACCCTGACAATGAGCATATAAGCCCCTGGCAATGAGCATGAAACCCCCTGGCAATTAGTATGTAACCCCCAGGCGACGAGTATGAAATCCTTGTCAACAAACAAGAAACCCCTGGCAATGAGCATGTAACCCCTGGCAATAAGCATGCAACCCTCTGGCAATGAGCATGTAACCACTAGCAACGAGCATAAAAGCACCTGGCAATGAGCATGAAACCCCATAGCAAAAAGCATGTAACCCCCTGGCAACGAGCATGAAATCCTTGGCAACAAGCAAGAATCCCATGGCAATGAGCATGTAACCCCTGGCAATAAGGAAGAAACCCCTGGCAGGTAGGTAAAACAAATTATAATGTCTGGGGGTCACAAGAAATTTTTTATCAGTAATGAATGTGCCATTTGTGGATTGATTAATCTGTCAGTTAAAAGTAATGAATACACCTGGAAATCATAAACTGTCCTTCTGCACTGAGTTTGACCTCTCTTGATGAATATGATACAAAAGAAAAAGATAACTTTTGCACGTAACCAGCATATGCCTGAAAATGTAAATATTTTTTGCCTTTGCATAGGTTCTCTATAAATCAGATAAGGAGACTTCCCAGCAAACCATATGCCCATAACAAATATGGGGCCTAATTCAGCACAATTTCTCTCGAATGGACAAAACCATGTGCACTGCAGGTGGGGCAGATGTAACTGATGCAGAGAAAGTTAGATTTGGATGGGGTGTGTTTAAACTGAAATCTAAATTGCAGTATAAAATAAAGCAGCTAGTATTTACCATACACAGAAACAAAATAATTCACCCAAATGTAACTATATCTTGTTACATCAGCCCCACCTGCAGTGCACATGGTTTTGTCCATTATAGAAGGAGTTGGCTTTTGCAAACCCACCTGAATCACCCACTTGGTTAGCCTTTCATTTGAATTTAGGTCATTTCAGTCTACTAAAAGTCTAAAGTCTCACTGAAAAGCTTTATATTACATTTGATAATAAAATGAAGACATATTACAGTCCTTAGCGTAATATTATGCTCGATTATTAACCCCTTCCCGACATTTGACGTATATATACGTCATGGCCGGGATGTACTTCCCGACACATGACGTATATATACGTCATGACTTTAAACTGTCACCGCGTCTATAGACGCGGTGACAGTTTAAACATGTCAGCAGACATGTCCCTGCATGCCCAGGGGGGGGCGGCGATGCCTCCCCCCCGTCGGCGATCGCTGTGATTGGCTGTTCAATGTGAACAGCCAGTCGCAGCGTTTTCCTGTGTTACCGGCGAATCAGACGCTCGGTAACACAGGGATCAATCACCGCCGGGTGGGATGGGGCGTGAGGGGGTCACCGGTGATGACCACACCTCACCCCACCTCACCCCACCTGCCCCCAAGGCTGTGATTGGTCCGTCGGACCGACGGACCAATCACAACCATGGCGCGTTATTTAAACTAACGGTGACTGCGCTGCAGACGCCATTCCGGTCTGGAATTGCGTGCAGAGCGGTCACCGTGCCAATCTGTCATGATATACTGACCTGATCCTTGCCTGATACTTACCTGATCACCGCTGGTGCTGCCAGCAGCTGGATGCTTCCTGGATCTTGTGACTTCCTGTGTGCTGCTGCTGCAGAGTCACAGATCGTGAGAGATAGTGAGAGATAGTGAGAGATAGTGAGAGATAGTGAGAGATAGTGACAGAGAGTGCTATATTTTGTGTCTGCTGCCCCCCCTTTTGTGCTGATCAGCAACTTTTTGGGGGTGCAGGTTTTTTTTTTTAATATATATATATATATATATATATATACCTGTCAGTTGCACCAAAGGTTGTGCTGCCTGTGCAACTGACTGCTGCCCCCCCTGCTGCCCCCCCTTTTGTGCTGATCAGTATAAACTAAGTGATCAGCACCTTTTTTGGGGTCCAGGTTTTTTTTTTTTATATATACCCTGTCAGGTTGCACCCACAGTTGTGTGCCTGCTGCCCCTCACTGCTAATCAGTGTTGCATCACTGCATCACTGATCTGCAGTTTTTTTTTTGGGAGAGTGCAGTGGGGTTTTGTTTTTACACCCACGTTGCTTTTGTGGGTGTCCTGTGGCCGCTGAGCGCTGATCAGTGACATACATCACTGAACAGCATTTTTGGCACAGGGTTGATATAATTTTTTTTCTGCAGTTTTTTAAATTGTTTTTTTTTGGGAGAGTGCAGTGGGGTTTTGTTTTTACACCCACGTTGCTTTTGTGGGTGTCCTGTGGCCGCTGAGCGCTGATCAGTGACATACATCACTGAACAGCATTTTTGGCACAGGGTTGATATAATTTTTTTTCTGCAGTTTTTTTAAATTGTTTTTTTTTGGAGAGTGCTGTGGTTTATTTTTTTTAAATTGTTTTTACACCCACGTTGCTTTTGTGGGTGTCCTGTGGCCGCTGAGCGCTGATCAGTGACGTACATCACTGAACAGCATTTTTGGCACAGGGTTGATATAATTATTTTTTTTTATTGGGATCAAATTCCTGTATAAAGTATTTTTTTTTCTGCACTACATACACACTACACACTACATACCCCCTGTGTTGAAATAAAGTTTGTACCCCCCCTACACTATACACGTGTTGAAACATTACACTTACAGAAACACAAAAATAAAAATGGCATCCCAAATGTCATCCCAGTCATCCAGAAGAATGTATTCAGCGGAGGAGGCATATGCCATGCTTGCCTCTGACTCTGACACAGCCAGTGATGCAAGCGGGGAATTTGAAGGATTCGTCTTAACCTCATCTTCCTCCTCTAGTGATGAGGGACCCCCTCAAAGATGCCAACGTAGAGCAGCTGAGACCCCCCCCCAAATGATTGATCCCGTATGGACCCCACCACCAGACAATTTTGAGCCCCAGGTTCCTGAGTTTTTGGCCATCCCAGGAATCCAATTTGATTCAACAGTTCTCAGAGAAATTGACTTTTTCAAATTATTTTTCTCTGATGATTTTATAAATTTAATGGTGGACCAAAGTAATTTATATGCCCAGCAGTTTATTGCTCAAAACCCCACATCATCATTTGCTAGGTGGACCCCTGTAGATGCAGTAGAGATGATGACGTTTTGGGGTCTGGTGTTACATATGGGCATAGTAAAAAAGCCAGAAATTAGGCAATATTGGAGTACAGATGTTCTGTACAGCACCCCACTTTACCGTATGGCCATGACTCGGACTCGTTTTGAGATAATCCTTAAATTTTTACATTACACCGATAATGCACAGTGCCCACCCAGAGATGATCCCACCTTTGACCGGCTATTCAAAGTCAGGCCGGTCATTGATCATTTCAGTGCCAAATTTGCAGAGTTGTACATCCCTGAAAATTGTATTTGTATCGACGAGTCCCTTATACATTTTAAAGGAAGGGTTAAATTCCGCCAGTACCTTCCCAGTAAGAGGGCAAGGTATGGCATAAAAATGTATAAACTGTGTGAAAGCACCTCAGGGTACACCCACAGGTTTAGGGTATATGAAGGGAAGGATTCAAGAATTGAACCGCCAGAATGCCCCCCCTCCCTCGTAGGTGTTAGTGGAAAAATTGTCTGGGATTTAGTGCACCCCTTCCTGGATAAAGGTTATCACCTCTATGTGGATAACTTTTACACTAGCATCCCCCTGTTTAAGGCCCTTGGTTCAAGAGGTACAGCAGCTTGTGGTACTGTGCGCAAGAACCAAAGAGGCCTCCCAAAAACGCACATTGCCCAAGTACTGAGAAGGGGTGAAAGCAGGGGAATATGCACCGAAAATATGTTGTTGGTCAAATATAAGGACAAGAGGGATGTCCTTATACTGACAACAATTCACGGAGACAGTACCACCTCCGTTCCTGTACGAGGTACCAGTACCCACACCTCAAAACCGAATTGTATCCTAGATTACAATAAGTACATGGGCGGAGTGGATCTTTCAGATCAGGTACTGAAGCCGTACAGTGCCCTGCGGAAAACAAAAATCTGGTACATGAAGCTGGCCGTGTATATCATCCAGATGGCACTGTATAACGCTTACGTGCTATTCCGTTCTACCAGCCTGAGGGGGACATTTATGCACTTTCAAGAGGAAGTCATAAAGGGCCTAATATTTGGGAACCAGCAGGCAGAGGGCCCCAGTACTTCTAGTACTGGCCCCCGTATTGTACCAGGGCAGCATTTTCCTAACGAAATCCCCTCCACTGCAAAAAAGGGCAGGACACAAAAAAGGTGCAAAGTTTGCTATAAAAAGGGAATAAGAAAGGATACTATTTTCCACTGTGAAACTTGCCCCGACAAACCCGGCCTATGTATAAAGGAGTGTTTTAAAATATACCACACATCTATGGATTATTAGGTTCATCATTTCACCGTGCTTCGGGGGTCTTGCTAATGCCACATAGCACCCACCATTCATTCCACCAGAATCTGTGCTGCAAAATCCAAATATCACTCCTTCCCTTCTGAGTCCTGCCATGCACCCAAATGGTATTTTTTGGTCACATGTGAGGCATTGCCGTACTCGGGAGAAATTGGGGCACAGATTTTGGGGTGCTTTGTCTCCTTCATTCCTTGTGAAAATGAAAAATTTTGAGCCAGAACTGCATTTTTGTGTAAAAAATTTAACTTTTCATTTTCACTGCCCAGTTGTACCACAATTGGTGAAACCCCTGGGGGTTTGAAATGTACATTATACCCCTAGTTGAATTCCCTGAGGGGTGTAGTTTGCAAAATGGGGTCACTTGAGGGGGGGTTCCACTGTATTGGTGCTTCGGGGGTCTTGCTAATGCGACATAGCACCCACCAACATTCCACCAGAATCTGTGCTGCAAAATCCAAATATCACTCCTTCCCTTCTGAGTCCTGCCATGCACCCAAATGGTATTTTTTGGTCACATGTGAGGCATTGCCGTACTTGGGAGAAATTGGGGCACAGATTTTGGGGTGCTTTGTCTCCTTCATTCCTTGTGAAAATGAAAAATTTTGAGCCAGAACTGCATTTTTGTGTAAAAAATGTAATTTTTCATTTTCACAGCCCAGTTGTACCACAATTGGTGAAACCCCTGGGGGTTTGAAATGTACACTATAGCCCTAGATGAATTCCCTGAGGGGTGTAGTTTGCAAAATGGGGTCACTTGTGGGGGGGTTCCACTGTATTGGTGCTTCGGGGGTCTTGCTAATGCGACATAGCACCCACCAACATTCCACCAGAATCTGTGCTGCAAAATCCAAATATCACTCCTTCCCTTCTGAGTCCTGCCATGCACCCAAATGGTATTTTTTGGTCACATGTGAGGCATTGCCGTACTCGGGAGAAATTGGGGCACAGATTTTGGGGTGCTTTGTCTCCTTCATTCCTTGTGAAAATGAAAAATTTTGAGCCAGAACTGCATTTTTGTGTAAAAAATGTAATTTTTCATTTTCACTGCCCAGTTGTACCACAATTGGTGAAACCCATGGGGGTTTGAAATGTACACTATAGCCCTAGATGAATTCCCTGAGGGGTGTAGTTTGCAAAATGGGGTCACTTGTGGGGGGGTTCCACTGTATTGGTGCTTCGGGGGTCTTGCTAATGCGACATAGCACCCACCAACATTCCACCAGAATCTGTGCTGCAAAATCCAAATATCACTCCTTCCCTTCTGAGTCCTGCCATGCACCCAAATGGTATTTTTTGGTCACATGTGAGGCATTGCCGTACTCGGGAGATATTGGGGCACAGAGTTTGGGGTGCTTTGTCTCCTTCATTCCTTGTGAAAATGAAAAATTTGGAGCCAGAACTGCATTTTTGTGTAAAAAATGTAATTTTTCATTTTCACAGCCCAGTTGTACAACAATTGGTGAAACCCCTGGGGGTTTGAAATGTACACTATACCCCTAGATGAATTCCCTGAGGGGTGTAGTTTGAAAAATGGGGTCACTTGTGGGGGGGTTCCTAACTTTTAGCATCTTATGGTGCCTAGAACCTACATGGTGCCTAAAAAATATTCTCATAAAAAGGAGGCTCCAAAATCAAGTAGGTGCTCCTTCTATTATGAAGCCTGTGGTTTGGTCAACGTGCACACTAGGGCCACATATAGGATATTTATGAAAACAAAGGAATTGGGGGAATCAATTTTTAGTCACATTTCTCTAGTAAAATCTACTGTGTTCCTTAGAAAAATGTATTAAAATTGAAAATCTGCAAAAAAAATGAAATTTTGAAATTTCACCTACACTTTTTTTTAATTCCTGTGAAACACCTAAAGGGTTAACAAACTTCCAAAATGCTGTTTTGAATACTGTGAGGGGTGCAGTTTTTGAAATGGCATCATTTATGGGGGTGTCTCACATACAAGTCCCTCAAAGTCACATCAGAACTGAACTGGTCCCTAAAAAAATCAGTGTTTGAAATTTTCTTGAAAATTTGAGAATTTGCTATTGATATTTTAAGCCTCCTAGTGTCCAAAAAAATTAAAAGGAGGTTGAAATAATGATGGAAACATAAAGTAGACATATGGTCTATGTTAATTATTAACTATTTTGAGTGGTATGATTATTTGTCTCACAAGCAGAAAATTTAACATTTTGAAAATTGCTAAATTTTCCATTTTTTTACGACATTTTGGTATTTTTCACAAAAAAACACAGACTGTATCGACCCAAATTTACCACTAACTTGAAGTACAATGTGTCACGAGAAAACAATCTCAAAATCACTGGGATAAGTAAAAGCAAAAAAAAGTTATCCCCACTTAAGTGATACATGTCAGATTTGAAAAAAAGGGCTCTGTCAGGAAGGCAAAAACAGGCTGCGGCGGGAAGGGGTTAATATCAAAATGCAGGTCTACAAGCAGCAGTGATGCTAACATATGGTAATGCAGCAGGAGCTGTCTGGTATATTGTAAGTATACAACTTCAGCATGCATGTGTGATCTTCTGCTTCATCTGAGGATGCAACATCGGATCACCTGCGACATCTTCGGCCAGCTGAGTAACCCATGAAAGTCAGAGCCAGATTAAGGTCTAAATGGGCCTGGAGCTGAAAATTATCAAGGGCCTATTATACGCAATAATAGGGGTTGTGGCCAGGACCTAATAATGTAGGGGGCGTGACCAGTGTTCTGGTTGGGTGGTCTGCTCATGGGTGTGTCTCTATTTGTGTAAATACTTTCAACTAATTATATAATTCCAGCCCCCTGCCTGGAAAAGGCAGTTGGCTGGCATAGGAAAAATGCAGGGAGATATATTGGTGGGTGCCCTCCAAACATGCACCCACAGGACGCCGATGTCCTAAGATACTTGTGGGGTAAGGCAGCACTCCAGTCATAAAAAAAATACTGAAAGCCAAAACTTGGTAGACAACATTTCAGCACCTTTTATGTGGTCACCTAAGTTTACCACACCATATACCCCTTATACAAATCATGTAACACAATAGTAAGTCCCTTGTACTTTACTTGCCTCTTACACAATATGCCACATGGAATGAGCCAAAATTCACACTATGGCACACAGATTAAGGCAAAATTCACATTTTGCCACATGGATTGACCCAAAATAAACACTATACCAAACAGATTGAGCAATAATGCACAATATGCTTCACAAATAGGGGCATTGCATAAAAAATTTACACCATAATGTCCATTGTATGTTAAAGCCACACACCATAATGTCCATTACGTATTATGCCAAACACCATAATGCCTATTAAAAATTATGCTACATAAGTGCTGCTTACCTACATGCTCATTGCCAGGGGTTCCATGCTCATTGCCAGGGGTTCCATGCTCATTGCCATGTGGGATTACATGCTCATTACCAAAGGGGAATACATGCTCGCGGTAACAGGGGGACAGCCGCGACAGGCAGAAAGGACAGCCGGGCAGAGAACAGGGGGCTGCCCGGCTGTATTCAGAGCACTGCAGGTCCCGGCTATTGGAAATAATACCCCTTTCACACCATAAAATGCAGAGACTTACCTAGTAATATGGTCCCACGATCATGCAGGGACATTCCCGGGCTGGCCCCTTTTATACCAGCCTAGTTCCTGCATTTTCTGGTGTGAGGGGAAGATAACCCCCCTTTAAACAACAAGCTATATCTTCGGAACCAACTGACCCATTTTCATGTGGGCTTCAAATGATTTTGGTCCCGTGAATCTGGGCCATTTGGTTCCAGAGAAATCTGCCCTCAAACAACATGAACAGCCATGAAATTACGGGTGAGATTTAATAGGATAAGAGATTCAGAAAGTGAGAGATTTGGGTAGAAATCTTCAGTTTTTTTAAAGCGGCAGTCATATCCACAGCAAAATCAAACTGGTTTTGCAGTGTAAATGATTGCCGCTTTAATTTCTTCCCAAATCTCTCACTTTCTGAATCTCTCATCCTATTAAATCTCACCCTTGATTTCAGAAATGAAAAAAATCGGTTTACCCACAATAACTCTAGAACCAATGAACCCATATGGACCAGCCTGGTATCAGATTGAAGGCCCAGCGATTTGAGATCAACCTCAAGCTTTTGTGACGCCGGAGGGGGAACTGGCTGCCGTTGGAACGGGGTGTGGTTGGAATTAGCGGGTCCAATTTTATCCTATGGGGAAAACATTCCAGCTTTGCCTGGTGGTATCTACGGTTCCGGGGAGGCTAGCAATGCGGGGCCAGGCTCATTGGAAAGCCCTAGCCCTCAGCTACAAAATGGGCCTACTTGGAGAGTGGGCCTGGAGCTGTAGCTCCATCAGGCCCATTGTTAATCCGGCCCTGATGAAAGTTACTCAGTAACTCAACACTAGGAATTCAATGTTCCTATTGTCGAGTGTCCGCGAAAATGGACGCAGATTGTCAAAAAACGGCCATGAACTTCACAACCTCCCAACAAAACAGATCTGCTGACAAAACAGATCCAACTTTAAAAAAAGTTGACACCTTTCAATGCGGCCGTTAATGGCACTGTCGGGAAATATCGCCACATATTGACTATCCCCCTTAAAGTTATAACATGAATCAGTATTCAGATCAATTTAATAACACATTTCAGCAGCATATAAAAAATTACAATATACAGTATCAAAGAGTTGGACAGTCAGAATACAAACTCGTAAAATATACAGGTTTAGTATCCCTTATCCAAAATCCTCGGGACCAGAAGAGTTTTGGATAATGGATTATTCCGTATTTCAGAATATTTTTATATTTCAAAGATCTATCTTGAGGTATGTTGCATTTATGTTGTACAAACACATCAAATACATGAAATACACACTAATATATTTTATTTGTGCATAAAACAAGGTTTCAAAACATGAAACAAAGTTTGATTGCACGTGTAATGGTTAGCATTGCTGCCTCACAGCGCTGAGGTCATGGGTTCAATTCCCACCATGGCACTAACTGTGCAGAGTTTGTAGATTCTCCCTGTGTTTGCGTGGGTTTACTCCGGGTACTCTGGTTTCCTCCCACAATCTAAAAATATACAGGTAGGTCAATTGGCTTCCAACAAAAATTAACCCTAAAATGTCTGTGTATGTGTGTGTGTGTACATGTGGTAGGGGATATAGTTTGTAAGCTCCACTGGGGCAGGGACTGATGTGAATGAGCAACTATACTCTGTAAAGCGCTGTGGAATATGTATGCGCTATATAAGAAACTGTTAATAAATAAATAATAAATAAATTGCCAAGCAATCATTTTGTTGCAGATATTTAGTTCCAGTTACATATCATGTTCCGCAGTAGCGCTGGTGCAGATGTCCCCAGTAGTGGCAGTTACACATCATGTCCGCAGTAGTGCTGGTACATATGTCCCCAGTAGTGCCAGTTACATATCATGTCCGCAATAGTGCTGGTGCAGATGTCCCCAGTAGTGCCAGTTACATATCATGTCCGCAATAGTGCTGGTGCAGATGTCCCCAGTAGTGCCAGTTACATATCATGTCCGCAGTAGTGCTGGTACACATGTCCCCAGTAGTGCCAGTTACATATCATGTCCGCAGTAGTGCTGGTACAGATGTCCCCAGTAGTGCCAGTTACATATCATGTCCGCAGTAGTGCTGGTGCAGATGTCCCCAGTAGTGCCAGTTACATATCATGTCCGCAGTAGTGCTGGTACACATGTCCCCAGTAGTGCTAGTTACATATCATGTCCGCAATAGTGCTGGTGCAGATGTCCCCAGTAGTGCCAGTTACATATCATGTCCGCAATAGTGCTGGTGCAGATGTCCCCAGTAGTGCCAGTTACATATCATGTCCGCAGTAGTGCTGGTACACATGTCCCCAGTAGTGCCAGTTACATATCATGTCCGCAGTAGCGCTGGTGCAGATGTCCCCAGTAGTGCCAGTTACATATAATGTCCGCAGTAGTGCTGGTACACATGTCCCCAGTAGTGCTAGTTACATATCATGTCCGCAGTAGCGCTGGTGCAGATGTCCCCAGTAGTGCCAGTTACATATCATGTCCGCAGTAGTGCTGGTACACATGTCCCCAGTAATGCTTTTAGCAAAAAAAATATACATTTTCCCACTTTCTGGAATGTATGGTTTTCAGTATTTATTTGATAACGGATATTTGGATAAGGGATGCTCAGCCTGTAATTGTAAGAGAATTGTACAGTACTCCAATCAGGAAGGGATCATTCCAGGTGAGTTTGTACTTGTCTAAACAGTTTAGGAGAAACAGTAAATCCATGATCTAGTGTTAACGTAGAAAGAACTTTAGCAGATTCTAATTCCAGTTAATTGACTTCCAATAGTGTCTGCCTGTTAGGGAAATCAGGCTGCATTTAAGCCCAATGTAAATCCTTGAGCTAAACTACTGCAGGAATTTTTAATTTGGCGAATCTTTAATAAAATGATTCTTCTTATAGTGAAAGCTGTACAAATGAAGCTAGTGCAATGTAATATCCTTAAGTACAGCCTTTCGGTCCTGTGTCATCATTGACTGATCTTGTGCTCTCTTAAAATATAAAGGTACCTAATGAGCCGGTCACACAGACTCCATATATTATGAATGATTTATCGTTATTACGGACCTGGTTCTATTCTGAGGAAACTGCTGTGACCTTGGTGCTATTTATCATCGTCTGTAATCACAATTCATCAGTTTTATTGCAAAAGAGCATTTCATTTAAAATGTATAGGTGTTAATTCTGCACCCGCCTATTCGCACAATAATTCAAAAGGCGCACAGCAGGGGAAGGGTTAAAAAGTGACGTCAGACCGGCTGCTGCCTCTTCATTTTTTTTTTCATTTTCGAATATCCAAGCGCAGTTTTGAAAGACATAATAACAGGGGCTTCATAAGCTTTAGCGTTTCAGTTTGTTCTACATGTTCGTATTAATAAAGTATAAGAAAATACAATCTATAGCCTGTTGCTGCCGAAAAGGGAGATTGGATTTTTAATGGGGTATTTGTAAATTACTTTCGCTATTTACAAACTAGCTCTGTCAAAATATTTCTCATTAAAGCTTTTGATTGATTCTGTTTCTGGAGTGCAACCTGCATCCTCCAACATTCACAAAATAGAGACTTCAAAAAGTCTCCTCGTTATTTACAGCTAATTGCAGCGGGAAAAAAACCTATAAACATTATGATTTAATAGTAATTTTAGAGGATTGTTCCATCGGCATGTGTAAAATGAATTCAATGTATGTATGGCCTGATATAAAACTATTCAGTCACTTTCTTCACCCCATTTTCAAAGTTCAGGTATATTTTCTGATTACAAACATGAGTCAGTGCAGGACATATGCTGGGCCTACTGCGGCCGCTCCAAAAATATTGATGGGTCAGGCCTGCCGAATCATTCTGCAAGTCCATCCGATGCAATATTTCTTAAGTTGCAAGTTTGCCGATTCAGGCAGTGCAGGGAGGATCTAGACTTCTCTTTTAAGAGGGGGTGCATAATTTATCATGACTCCTCCCCTTTCTGGTTCCAACTCCTCCCTTTTGCAGGTTTTTTTTTTTCATTAGTCACATGGATTATTTCAGTTTCTTTCTATGTATATTTAAGAGTTGGATGTACTGAGGTCAAAATGCATCCAAAACTCAGGAAAAGACGTTTGATTCCGAAAAATGGTTGCATTACGGATGTAATATGTAGTACATCCAACCCTTAATGCTTTTTCTAGCATTCCTAGATAAGAAGATGATATATATGGTTCTGTAGCCAGTGTACATGGGATTTATATGTACAGTACCTGCTGCATTCTTTAACGTTGTATGCATTGTTACTTGAATGGAACAGATCTGACAACAAACACTGTCCCATGCAAAGTTATGAATTTCAGGATTATACGTCAGTCAGTGCATTCAGGGAAGAGGAGGGATCCAAAGGATTCCTGTCCAGGGATTTCTACAGAAACATGCACATAGGCTTCTATAGATGGCGTTGCCTATGGGGCATAATTTTCTTGAACTTTGTAGTTTTGGACGCATTTCTTATTTGCACAGTTGTTTGAGCTTTGACTGCATTTTAGTGTTAGTACTGTACATACAGCCCTGTGCGTGTATACATGTACAATGCAAAGTGTGCTAAATGCATGTATATAAACTGATAGGCTTAAGTAAAAGCAACAATGAGACCAGAGTTGACTGGCAAACTGCAGGGCGCCCATCCCTTGAAACCTCCTTTCCAGAAACATGCTAAAAAATAGCACTGGAGGCTGTCAATAGCCATGTGCCAGCCAGAGCCCGGTACCCAAATCTGCAGCCTTTTACCTGGGTGAGACAGGGCAGGAAGTACATGCAAGGGCGTAACTACCATAGGTGCAAGGGGTGCAGCTGCTATGGGGCCCAGAGCTGCAGGGGGCTCTTCTTTGCTGTTTGATTAATATGTTTTACATATATTGATCACCATCAGTTGCTCAATAGTGGGCCCTTACAAACTTTTGCTATCGGGCCTATGAATATCTAGTTACGCCGGTGAGTACATGATATCTGGTGTGCAGACTAAAGATTGTGTAGTGGGGCTGGGGAACAGGATCACCTGCTGCTGCTAATACATATCTAACTTTGCAAATTGCAGCTCCATAAGTTGAACTTTCAGCAGCCTCCTCCCCCAGGATCCACTGAAAGGACCCCAGAGGAAGATTCCACGTAGTGTATTGGTCAGACCAAGATGCAAACATGCCCCGCTCTCTGACCCGAACCCTGGAAATATTGGTCAGTCAAGACTGACTTACTGTATTTTTGCAAAAAATCATTTGATGGTCAGCGACAATTAAATGATTTTTTCCCCGTACGCTCCCCTGTGAATGGATGCTTATGCAAAACATTCATTTGCAGTGTGGCGAGGAAATTCACATGGCGGAGGGGTGCAGCATTTGCTTGCCCGGTGGGTGGTGTTACATTGCTCACTAAGCACAGAATTTATGCTGCTTAGTGAGTCAATCAGAATTAGGCCCATAATGTGAATTAGGAGCTCTACTGTGTGGCATAATGGACATAAGGGGTACTACTGTGTGATAGAAACTAAATAAGGTACACTACTGTGTGGTATAATGTACATAAGGGGTACTACTGTGTGATAGAAACTGAATAAGGTGCACTACTGTGTGATATAATGTGAATAATGGACACTGTTATGCAGTGTAATGTGAATATGGTTGCACTCTTTTATGGCACAATTTTAATATTTACTACTGTGTAGCCACACCCTTTGCATGCTCTAGTTATTTAAGATATGGTGGGGGAGGGGGAAGCAATGCTCTTTCTTGCAGAGGACAACAAAATGTCTAGTTAGTACTATAGATGCACGCATCTCCATACAGTACCTCCCAACAGACCCTGTAGAGAAAGTCCAACAGGACAATAAGCCAAAATCGGGACTGCTTCATCCCAGAAAATTCAGCAGCCAGATGGTCTCATCTTTCTCCTCATTCCATGAGCGGGTGCCGGAGGACTCACCAGCAGTCGGGATTCCGACAGTCATTACCCCGACAATGGAACCCCGGCTGCTAAAAGCCCAACACACTGGCAGCGGTTATTCCCCTCGTGCGGGCACAGCAAGCCACAAGTCACTGTGCCCGCAGCGTGGAGAGCACAGCAAGCCTGCAAAGTACTTCCTTGCGCTTTTCTCGCTGTCTGAGTCCCTGCAGTCAGGATTCTGACATCGGGGCTAATGACCATCGGAATCTCGTCTGTCTGGGTATTATATCACACCCCCATGAGCTTAGTGTCTAATTGTCAGGGTCCTAGAATGAAGGGATGATTTTTTGAAAAATAAAAGGTATCTGAAATGCTGTAGGAAAAATCAGCAATTAGCCAGCCTCCCCAACATTAAATCAATAGCACCGCCGATTAATAATATGGCTTCGCTTCCTAGTTGCAATGTGCAAGGATAAAGGCTCTAAATAGTGCTTCCAGTAATAAAAAAACATAATATATTATCATTTATATGAACAAAGTAACACCGTATGTGTATTAGAAGTGGCAATCACATTGATAATGTGACAAGCAGGATAATAAAATGTCACTCCCTTTAGGCACAAGAGGGTGGCAGCCATCCTTAAAACACCTAATTTCCTTGGTAAAATAGATCTGTAAAAGATAGAAATGATGAAATAAATAAATGTAATGAATTATAGTGTGCAGTAGAGTAGTGAATTGGCCTCATACCAAATGATGATCTAGTGAAGGCATATCTGTATTAACGTAGATATTTCTGGATTCTTGGTGGAAACTAAATATACTGTATCATGTCGAGTGGAAAATAATCTTATATGATGTAGCACATAAATAATAGCACTAGGTGACCTGTAAAGAGAAGTAAAATGTTGGCCTTGTGCCCTATATCAAGTTGAGTCATAAAAAGCACTTATGTAGAATTATACAGGATAAGCAGAGAGACAACGCACCATTTAACCTAAACAATTATATATGAATATACAGTAGAATAATGTTGCATTGGAAGAATGATCATAAATAAATAAAAATGACAGCACCTGTATTTATTATATTATTTATTATTACCAGTTATTTATTAAGTGCGCACATATTCCGCAGTGCTTTTACAGAGAGAATACTTAAACATTCGCATCAGTTCCTGCCCTAGTGGAGCTTACAAACTATGTTACTTATCACATGTACACGACACACAGTCATTCGAGGGTCAATTTTGTTGGGAGCCAATCTGCCCAACCAGTATATTTTTGGATTGTGAAAGGAAACCAGAGTACCCAGAGGAAACCCATTCGAGCACGGGGAGAATATACAAACTCTGCACAGTTGGAGCCATGGTGGGGATGGAACCCATGACCTCAGCACTGTGAGGCAGAAATGCTAACCATTACACCGTCTGTGCTGCCCAACCTGTATGCTAACCAGGGTTGAGATTATTGTAGTTACTAAAAATAAAGAGAAAATAAATCTTTAGGCATAACTTAAGGCCCCCATACCAGTGGCATAACTATGCCACCACAGCCTTAGCGTCCTATAGAGTCCTATACAAGGCTTAAGCTCTGCTGCAGCAGCAGCCCGTAGTATACTTCTCTCTCTACCTCTGGCTTTCTGTGTGAGGACGCTCAGTCACCCTGAGCGTCCTCACACAGACAGCCAGAGTCTGCTCGCTCTCCCTTCCCGGCGCTGGGCGACCCGCTAGACTTCCACTGTGGCCGCCGCTCTGCGTGCATTAGAGAACAGCAGCCAGCTGCTGCCTGGCCCAGCAACAGGGGGGTCCCCAAAACATCCCCTCACACCACTAAATCGCACTGTACTCAGTGCTCAGCTGTCAAGCACCCCAGCTCAGCGGGTGGGCATGGCTTTGTGGAACCCAATGGGGCGGAGCTAAATGGGACCTGGGTGGTGGACGGAGCTACATAGTTAAGTGGCTGCTGCTGACTGCCTGGGAAAGAGGGAAAGGAGATGTTGCTGTGCAACTTCAGTTCCAGGCCTGCCCAGAACCAGCTAGACTGCACTCTGTGGATGCTCCAAAAGGTAAGAGCGAGGGTTATGGTATGTGTGTATATTTGGGGGGTGGGTTAGGCTGAGGGGGGGAAGGGTTAGGTTCAGGGAAGGTGGGGTAAGTGATAGGCTGGGGGGGTAAGGGTTAGGCCTCAGGGTACGAGGGTTAAGCACTAGCGGGGAGGGTCAGAATTATCCTGTTGTGGGTCAAGACGGAGGGTTAGGGAGCTCATCAGCATAATAGTACACAGGCCACAGGGTTCGTCAGTGTTATAGAGTGCAGGTGCGGGGCAATTGAGTGTGCCGTGGGATATCATGCAGAGTGATAAAGCTACAGGGTGAGGGAGTGCGCCAGTGTGATAGAGCTCAGGCCGTGGGGTAAGGGAGTCTGATATAGCACAGAGTGAGGGAGTGCGTCACTGTTATATAGTGCAGGGTGAGGGAGTGCGTCAGTGTGATAGAATGCAGGGTGAGGGAGTGCGCCAGTGTGATATAGCTCAGGGTGAGGGAGTGCATCAGTGTGATAGAACACAGGGTGAGGGAGTGCATCAGTGTGATAAAGCACAGGGTGAGGGAATGCATCAGTGTGATATAGAGCAGGATGAGGGAGTGTGTCAGTGTGATAGAACACACACTGAAGAGACCCCGCTGTGCACTAGCATGCACCCAGCACACAGGTAAAAATTCTGCTACTGTAACTGCACATTTAATCCAGGATGCGTTCCTCTGCTACTCTGGGTCGGGTGGCGGTGGTGGTAAGCAAGGGGGAAGTCTGGTCCCCTTTTTATATATTTTACAAATTTCAATGTGTTCCTAGTCCCTTTTCATTGATAGATAGATAGATAGATAGATAGATAGATAGATAGATGTGTGTATACATACATATGTATGTATATATATATATATTTATATATATACAGGGCTATTTTTGTGCAGGCTCTAGCAGGAACTGTGGCCCTTATTCTAGCTCACTCTTTCTGACAAAATATTTCTTAGATGGACAAAACCATGTGCACTGCAGGTGAGGCAGAAGTAAAACCCCACCCAAATCTAATTATCTCTACACAAGTAACACCTGCCTCACCTGCAGTGCTCATGGTTTTGTCCATCTAAGAAATATTTTGTCAGAAAGAGTGAGCTAGAATAAGGGCCACAGTTCCTGCTGGAGCCTGCACAAAAATAGCCCTGTATATATATATATATATCACCTAAAACAAACAGAGGGGGCGCTTCATGGTGTAATATCGTTTTAATAAAACGTGGAAATCACTTTAAAAACTTTTCTCCCACGGAGAAGATAAAGCCCGTACCGAAGTAATCATCCGGTGTGGGCTGAATACCACAAGATATGTAAAACAATCCACTGGTTCAATACTGCATGCCCAGAATTTGAAACGTGTCACTCACGGTACCACTCGGCAAGACGCCGGCGCCTCAGCGCCTCAGCAGCGGGGCTTCCAAACAGCGTGAACACAGCGGACTCACAGATGCGTCACACAGACCACGCCCCTACGCGTTTCGTCAATGGACTTCGTCCGTGGGGTGGTCTGCGTGACGCCGCATCAAACATTTATACCAATATACTATATAATATAGGTATATTGGTATAAATGTTTGATGCGGCGTCACGCAGACCACCCCACTGACGAAGTCCATTGACGAAACGCGTAGTGTGACGCATCTGTGAGTCCGCTGTGTTCACGCTGTTTGGAAGCCCCGCTGCTGAGACGCTGAGGCGCCGGCGTCTTGCCGAGTGGTACCGTGAGTGACACGTTTAAAATTCTGGGCATGCAGTATTGAACCAGTGGATTGTTTTACATATCTTGTGGTATTCAGCCCACACCGGATGATTACTTCGGTACGGGCTTTATCTTCTCCGTGGGAGAAAAGTTTTTAAAGTGATTTCCACGTTTTATTAAAACGATATTACACCATGAAGCGCCCCCTCTGTTTGTTTTAGGTGGAGTTTACGTTTGGAGTCCCATGGGAATCGGGACATTCAGAGGGGAGCTGCACCTAGTAAAATTCATTTGGACTGGTGTGGATTATACATCCAAAGAACTTGTTTCCTTGGACTGAACGGACTTAATAGTGTCAGCGCACCTATATTTGTTTTGTGTATATATATATATATATATATATATATATATATATATATATATAATGCAGTAGTGAAGAAAGCACTCATTTGCAGAGAATAATTCATCTTTAGAAAAAAATCGGTGCACAGCTCATATAGTTCAATAGTAGCACTCACCCTCCTGTGTCCAGCAAGGATCAAAGAGCCGGCACTCAAATTGAAAGGTCCAATGCAGTTTTATTAGGACATGTAGTAAAACACAAGCACGGCCCCACAGCCATTTCAACTACTCAGTGCAGTTTTCTTCAGGGACTCTGAGGCTCTATAATACTTTATATAATCTTCTTTGTGGATTGCCACTCACCCTAAAGGTCCATACACACTGGAAATTTTTGCCCAGCGTGAATGGATAACAGTGATGGGGTAAATGGACATCATTATGGTGTGTGGTATATTCTGTAATGGGTATTACCAGTGGTGGAGTCGGGGGGGACAGGGACCAAGGCATGGGAAGGGGACCAAGGACCCCCCCCCCCTGTCATTTAGGTGATTATTCTTTCTTAATCTAGTTTAAGTTAGGAGCTGACACCAGAAGCAAGAGCCGGGAGCTGGAGTCTGAACCTTGCGGGAGTCAGAAGCAGACAGGTAGAGGAGGGAGCCTGACCCTCAAAGCTGCCTGGAGCTGACACCAGAAGCAAGAGCCAGGAGCTAAAGTATGATCCTTTGTACTAGGGGGAAGCTGACATCTAAAAGCAGGAGCTGGGAGATGGAGTCTGACCCTTGCAGCTGCCAGGAGCTAGAAACCATAAGTGCGAGCCATGCAGCAGCCTTCAGCTGACAGCCGGAGGTAAGTCGGGAGGTCTAGCACAGCTTAGGATGTGGCAGTATGGCCCTCTACCTCACAAGCTGCTTCACGCCACACTTGCACCAATGTTACATCACTCCATCTTTCTTTCTCTGTCTCTCCTCCTCTCTCTCTCTATCCACATCTCTGTCTCTCTTTTCCTTTCTCTCCCTTCCGTTACCCCTGATCTCTCCCTCCTCTCCATTTTCTCTCCTCCCCTTCATCTCTCTCTTCCTCTCTCTCCCATTACTCCTCCCCCTTTTCTCTCTCCCCCTCCTCGCTCACCTCCTCTCTCCCTCCCTCCTTAGCCTCTATCGCTTTCTCCCTCTAATCCTCTCTTCCTTTGTCTCACCCTCTCCATTGCCTTCTACCTCACTATCTCTATCCCCCTCCTTTCTCTCCAACCCCCTCCACCTTCCCCACTATCTTTTTCTGTCACCTCTCCTGTCATCCAATGCCTCTACCTGCCATCCTCTGTCACACATTGCCTTCCCTTGGCATCACCCACTTACTACCTCTTTTACTCTCTCCTTGGTCACCCAATGCTTCTCACTGTCACCCTTTGTCTCTATCTGTTAATCACTATCTCCCACTATCCCTCCCCTTTATCCACTACATCAACCTCTACCTCTCCCCAGTGTGACTGTCACTACTTCCCCATTTCCCTCTCACTTTCCTGTTGGTCTCTGCCTCTTTCAGACATCACTCTTTGCCTCTCCCTGTTACCTTTTCACTGTCCACTGCCTCTCTACATCATTCCCTTTGAGACAACGCCATTGTGAGGCCATGGCCATTGTTCCAGGAGCTCACCCAAATAACCTCTCCCACTGTCATGGTGCCCCCCCCCTGTCACTTTGTTCTGGATCCGCCCCTGAATATTACGGTGTGTAATTGAAGAGTGATTATTAGTTCCAACAACAGTCCACAGCGCTGAATTTACATACAAAAAATTTGAAATATGTAAAATCAGCACTGTGGACTGTTGTTGGAACTCATAATCACTTTTCTGTTCATCTTTGAGGACTACTGGCGTGAGTCCTATTGAGTTCCAAAAACCACCTACAGCTGCTTTAGCACAAACTTTCAGTTACACTCACTTTTGTTTTTATAATGTGTAATTGGCATTCTGTTGTTGCATAATGTGTATTTGGCATAACTGTGTGTGTGGCATAAGGGGTTATGGACATTACAGTACGTGGTAAAATGTGTAATGGCCATTATGGTATGGAGCATAATGTGTAAGGGTCATTATGGTGTGTGGTATAATATGTACTGTAATAGACATTACAGTGTGTGGCATATTCTGTAATGTGCATTAAAGTGTGTGGCATATTGTCTAATAAGCATTGCCACACACCCTTTTTGGAATGGGCACACTTTAGGTTCTTCATAAATTGTTATGTTTTTCTTTAATTTGGGGGGCGGCATATTTTTACTGTTCACACTGGGAGCTGCGAATTTCCAACAAACAGTCCTGTTTATTTATTTTGCCAAAAATGGGAGGGGGCGCTATAATATTTTTTGGCTGGGGGGAGCAAAATTTCTAGTTATGCCACTGCCCCATACATTAGTCCGACTTATCCTTAGATTGTTCCAAGAGGTATCAAACCAACCAGTGGCTGCCCATTCATTTGTATGGCCTTTTTTTCTTTTAAGTGCTCCCGCTGTTGGCGCTGCCCAACAGCAGCTTCCCCTGACTGGCAGGGGCAAACGCAGGATTTTCAGAAGGGGGTTTTCAGAGGGGCGGAGTAAAGTACGGAGATGGACACTTAGGTGACCCAGTATATGTTTTGATGTCCCGCGGGTGGTAGGGGGTATTATATCAACCGCTCAGCATGTAGGGCCTGGATCAGTAATTTCCACTAATTACCCCTTTACTGCACAGATGGTGGGAGATGGGGTGGGCGAAGGGGGCATTGGGCTGAATGAAGGGGCCCTGATACATAACTTCCAGGGTGGTAGGGCATGTTTAATATGCAGAGGAGGGGTGTATAGTGGAGTGGGCTTATTATTCATAATTTTTTGGTGGGAGTACAACTTGCTTGACTGCAGATATCTCCAGTTCCCGGAAATAGTATATAAAACTACATACCAGGTGTGTGGAGCTGGAGCAGTAACCAGCTGCTGGAAGGCTGATATCTCTGGTTCTGGGAATAGTAGAGACAAGCTTCTAGTGTCCTTCAAAGGGGGAGAGTCACAGATTTTGGAATATATCCTCAGAAAAACTCTATGTCATGACAGAACCTGAAATACATGTTTGGATTGGGACCACTGCTTTGAAGTCAGATATCTCTGGTTCCCAAGGTCCGATTTTAAAAATTCTTGTACTCTTGGAAAGAGGAGACCCTCAGCTTTCAGAAAATGGCCCATAGACTCCTGGGGGGTTTCTGGGTACTCGGAAACCCCCCCTGCGTGCGCTACTGACTGGCTCCCTGTTACCTGCACATTTCTCCGCCCGGCTCTCTGGTAGTCGCATAGTATATGAGGCCCATTAGGTTTTGCTCAAAATAAGAAGAACTGATGGCCAGCATCTTGAGCCTATTATTAAATATAATGGTAGGGTATTCTGGATGAAGTCTATCAGGCATCATGATACAGTAATTTCTCTACAATCAGATAATAGAAAGATTTCCATTAGCACAGACATGCTTTCACTCAAGGTCAATTTACTACTATATTACATACTCTATTTTATTACATTTATTTTATCTTATGGTACCCATAATTTATATTGTTCATTAAATTAGTAGAATTCAAAATAATTAGAACTATTTCCACCCAATCTGCTCATATATTAAATGTATATAATACACATGAATAAAATGACTATACATGGCTATCATTTCTCCATTGCATCCTAGAAAACGATAGACAGAATCTAATTGGTTGCTTCGGGCAACATCACCTCTTTTCATTTTTAGAAACTTTACTAAATTTACCCCTTGCTCTCAGCCCCAACTGAACCGCGAACTGCTCACTGAGTTAAAGTTGAAAACTGAAAGGGCTGCACATACATGCAGTCCACTTTTGTTTAGTTTATATAGAGAAAGATGGCCCAGAGGATGCATTCATGCAAACTTACTTTTATGGTCTACAGTGAGTAGTTGGGAAATGAGGGAAATGGTGCAATGGTAGGTCTATACAATTATGTGTTTAAGCCAGTGGTATATCTATAATGGGTGCAAGGTGAGCAATGCACATGGGCCCCTGGGTCCAGGGGAGCCCACACTATATATCCTGCACCCACTTCTTGAATTTTTTCCCCTCTGGATTCCTGTGTCGGCAGCAGTATTGCTGCCCACGTCACTTAGAAAATTTCCCATGCGAAGTGGTAAAATCCCTGGTAAGTGGCCACCAATAGTTTGGACGTGCCTAGGTTCACAGTCAATTCCATTAGGCCAACATAGTGAAAAGGTTGACACAAGCAAAAGGTCAATATCAGTTTTTCTGATTTTTAAAAAAAACTTTTTGATACTTTACCATCCACATGGACTCCTTTAGGGAAAAGTCTTAAAAGTGTTAGTATTTAAGGTGCGTACACGCGGGGGCGATTTTTGCTAATATCGCAGGCAATTTGGTCGCTGAGCGACCATATTGCCCGAGATGGGAGTGTGCACCGGCGATGTATCGCCGGGTGCGCGCTCCCGTTTTTTCCCCCGTAGTGATCGCTGGTCGCAGGAACATGCTCCTGCGACCAGCTGATTTCCACTGCCAGGCTTCCCCGGCAGTTTCGTTTTCATCAGCGACCATCTCTGGTCGCTGATGCAAACGGGTTACTGAGCGATATATCGCTCAGCGATATTTCACCGATCGATATATCGGTCGGCGATATATCGCTGCCGTGTGTATGCACCTTAAATGCTAAGGCTGCAGTACGCTATCTGTACTAATAATAACAATGTAATGGATTGTGATACACATGAGAGAACAGTGTCACCACAAATGTAAATAAATATAAAAGACACATTTTAATATCAAATATAGTTAATTGCAAACACAAAATGCTAAGTAAATTGAACAATTACATTATAATAAAGAAAAAATAAGTGAAAATCTTTCCTGCCACATTCCAAGTAGAAATGTCAATTAACTAATTAATAGACATTTACAGCTTCATATACTATAGCTGAAATGCTAATGACTTAAGTATTATCAGTTGAAGGGTTCTAGATGCAATTAGCCAATCAAGAGAACTTAACTAGAGTTTCTGATCATCACTATAATTGTGTACCATCAACAACATACAGGGCCGGTGTAAGGCTTCACAGCACCCTAGGCAAAACCTCAACTTACTGCACCCCCCCCCCCCTCTCACCCATATTGCCACCAACAATACCCACTTTCCAACACCTTAAGGCATATTTGACAAACTTTCTGGAATGGCATGGAGGCTCCCAAAAAAATCAGGTGGTCCTCCCAGCCCCACCTTGGGAAGGTGGGCAATTCCCTGCTTTCCCTGGAGGCCCCCTTTGCCACCCACAACAGATGCAGGTGGCATTAAGTACAAGGATCCTCATAGACATCCTTAATTTTTGATTGGCAGGCTTGGTGGCGCCCACCAGAGCCTGGCACCTAGGCACCTGTCTAAAGCTGCCTAATGGTAGAGCCGGCCCTGACAACATATACATGTTCTACTAGGCATTCAGGGCCTGGTTCAGGTTGGCTCACTAGCAATGTTCCCTCTAATTTTACGAAGGCTGTGTGCGACAAAAGATTTTGGCTATGCAACTTTGGAAGGAAATTCTAATTTTTGTGCGTCACTTATATACAACTGGAAAATGACATTCAGCATTTGTGTTAACTTTTTTTAAAAATGATATTAAACATTTAAACATTCAAAACACAGCACACAATGTAGTTAATGGGTGAAACACACAATAATTGAGTTCACAATTGCAAAAAGGGACCACTGCTGCTTTGTGCGCTCTGTTGTAATGTCTGTGCGCACGCTCATCGAGTTGTGTGTGCTCGCACAGCTTAGAGGGAACACTGCTCACTAGGCAGCGTATATTCGCTGACCAGCAAATGTGTTAGCGACCACATCCCTCACATGCGGCCGCTAGCAGGAGAAACCATTCGCTCACCCTCAAATGATTTCTCCTGCCTTCGGTTATAAAACTCAGTGTAATCACAAGCACTATCTGAGGAAAAGGGAGCAGTCGCTGATGTCATGTGGTTCCCACACAGGCATCGATTTCATGGGGATGCCCCTTAAAACACTGTGAGTTCCGCTCCAGCCGTCCCTGGCCCTCCCTTTAGAGGGCGGATGCCTCGGCGGGTGTGATACTTGCTGAAGGTATTTGCACAGCGGGACTGCACATATGGATTTTCACCATACGCATGCGCGGACCCACACCATCGGTCACTAGGCTGAATTTGGCCCATACTGATCAAACCAGTATTGGGCCCTCAGTATCTGAGATTGGGGCCCTTATTCTGGTTCACTGGCAAAGGCAAATTCCTTCTCAAATGGACAAAACCAGTGCACTGCAGGTGGGGCAGATGTAACTTGTGCATTAGATTTGGGTGGGGTTTTACTTTAAAGTGAGATCTATATGGCAGTGTAGAAATAAAGTCAGTATTTTCCCTGCACAGAAACTCACCCACATCTAACTCTCTCTCTCTGCACATGTTACATCTGCCCCACCTGCAGTGCACATGGTTTTGTCCATTTGAGAAGGAATTTGCCTTTGCCAGTGAACCAGAATAAGGGCCTAGATGTACCTGAGCTGCAATGCCTTTTCCCCATCTGATGTTCCATTTATATAGAGTGGCAAGTGTCCAATCCTGGCATTTAAATCCTGGCAAACAATGCCCAAAATCCTGGGATCACGCTGATCCCGATCTCGGGACTGGCATCCCTACTGAGCTTGTAGAAAAATGTCTCACCGCATTCTGTCACTACAATGCATTTTGGCTAATCCTTCAGTGCAGAAAATAAAAAGGTAGAGCATGTGGTGCACTAATAAGATTTTTTTTTATAAAACTAGATTTACATATACAGATGAAGCCATGCTTATTGATGCCATATCACCGTGCTCACACCCATGGCATGTCATTGCCACACTGCGGTATCGCTACTCAATGTGTTTCTATGAGCTGCGGGAGTGAATTAGAAGCACACGCCTGGCAACGGGATGGTCCCAATAACCACAGGAGTCACACATGGCAATTGGCACTGCAGCAATGAGCTTGGCTACATATAAATATGTTATAGTATATGTATGCATATAAACATTGCTGCATCAATGTACAGAACTCTGAAATAAGAATCAGGGCAGCAGAAACTGAGGGTTAGGTGCTGTTGTAGGGAGTATGGACTAGAAGGTCTGTGTAAGAGAAGGAAAGCACAGGAGGAGAGAGAGCCCTGCTTGGGAGAGCTGACATTTTAAAGGGGAGGGGCAGACTGACGGGTGACATGGATGGGGTAGACAGCGAATGTGGAACAGAGGGTTAAGATGACAGATGGCTAGGTTTGATAAGAAGTGGATCCTGACTCCCGTTAGCCCATTTGATGTTTTGTAGAGAGATGGAGGCTTTGATGAGGAGGGGTAGAGAATTTAAGAGATAGGGACTCTGCACTTAGCCAGATAAATGATCACTCCTCCTGTCAGCCAATGCAAATAATGAGTGTGTCAGAAGAGTGTTCAGATATTGTAGGAGGAAGTGACCTTTCAACTTATGTGGTTGTTTCAGGATGAATGGGGCTGAAGGTGACAGATGCCATCTCATTACAAGAAGAGAGGAAAATAGGCAAGTAGCACAGATTCTTATAGTGAAAGTAGCAGAGTTCTCAAATAATAAAGTAATGATGTGAGACTACAGCTGTACTGCTTCACATGGATTGCTGTGTCAACAAAGTTTCTATACCAGCCTTTACATTATACAGGGTGAATGGGAGCTATCAACAATTATAGGCAACTAATATTAATAATAATAATAACAATCTTTTTACCAGTTGTACTCAAGGTGCTTTAAATATAGTATGTACATAATAAAAAGGTTTAGATTTGTATAAAATACAGAAAACATTTTGAGTGATCACTTCAAGGATTATTCATCCAACAGATCCAGGTGAAGTAGCCATTTTAGGCGCACTACAGGGGATTATATTGGGCAGAATAGGCAGATAACAATATTAGGTGAGATCCTTGCAAAATTATCAGATCTACTGTATGCATTGTGCATGCTATACTATAGGGCAGCGGTTCTCAAACTGTGGGTCCTGACCCCAAAGTGGGTCCTGACCTTTTCAGCATGGGGTCGCGACTCCATGTTGCTGACCATCAGGCTGATGACTTTTCTAATCTCAGTCAGTGATTCAAGGAGTCTGAAACATCTGTTAAATTGTCTGTTATGTTAGACTCCTACCATCATTATGTGCCTCCACAATGCTGCCATGTATGTGCTGTCTGCTGACTACACATGTGATGTGATGACCTTCTGCAGTAACTTACTGGGGTCCTATCATTATTTTTGTTGTCTGATGGGGTCCCAGAACAAAATAGTTTGAGGTCCCCTGCTATAGGGCACCAGATTGAGGCAGCCATATTGAATGTACTATATTGGGGGATAAGCAATACATGGAAATAAGGCCTACAAGGATAAAATGAGCAGTGAGCTGACAGTATATCCACTGCATAAACAGTGGAATGTGTTATACATACTGCCCTTAAAAGATCTAGGTGAGGCAGCCATGTAGGGCACACTGCATAGGTTACACTGGGCATGATGAGCAACCATAGAAGTGTAGCATGCTGTGGGAAATTACAGTAGTATTATTCACCACTAAATATAAGTAGTTTCAGATCAGCACCATCTTTCAGGTGGATTTTCGTACACTGTTTCCATTGACCAACATCTTGTGAGAGGACTACTTGCTAATTAACGGACATCCACAGATGGACTGACTAATGTATCGAGTAATATCCACCTGCTGCTGGGGATTATACTGGAACTATAATATATTTAGACATTATCTTAACAATCACACTCCAACCAATCTGTGGTTTCCACAATAATTATTGGAACTGATTCTTTGATCCATTACTACATGTTTGGCATATATACGCACCAGCCACCTCCGCAGTCCCGATCCACCACTCAGCTTTCTAGACTTCAGTGTCTTGCCTCCGTCTGTCCCCCGCTATGTATTTTCATTTTGCTCCTTCCCTTGTTCATCACAGCCATGCCGTTGTCACTTCAGTTAAATACCACTATGTAGCATATGCCTTCATCATGTGTACTTTATATTAACTGTTACATTACTCATGTATTCAACTTTATTACATTGTTCCCACAGAACTTCGCTGCAGAAATCAGCAGCCGGCTTTCAGCACCGCTGCCGCTTCCTTGTTCTCCCGTGCTCCCTCACTCGGCTGTTAGCCGACGGGTTACTCCACTTCAGAGAGCGCTATCCAGCGTCCTCAGTATCCTTAGCAACCACATTCTGGGTTAATTTGACACGCCCCCGTTGACCCTGTTTTCCCACCTGAGTGCGCCAGATGATGTCACTCTACACCCGCCCGGGCCATGCTGGTGATTTCTGCTCGAGGTGTCCCTGACCCCACTGTCTCCTATAAATGTAAGTACACTTCTCTTGCTTTTCATGTCTTGATAAAGGGCTTTGCCCAAAACATTGACACACAAGCCTGTGTTGATTCTTTTGTTCACTTGTCATTGTCTAATCTTGGGAGTGCCATCAGCTACTTGTTTGTTATATATATTCTGTATATATGTATATATATATATATATAAATATATATATATATAAAACAAGAAAAATAGACTTTTGTTTGCGCTATGTTTAATGGCAGCTCTCTATAACTCCTCCCTGTTAGTGGAGGGCAAGAATGTAGATGTGAGAAGGAAAGATATGTCCACCACCTTAGGATTATAATTATCCAGTAGACAACAACAAATAAAATTTAGTTAAAAGAAATTAGTTTATTCTTCAGACACAGGTTTTGAATTGCAGGTCTTCAAAAAACAGATACCCGACGCGTTTCGTCTTATACGACTTCATCAGGGGACAGTTTCAAATTCTTTAAAACATACGTTTAAAGAATGAATCCTACTTTGTGGATAGACTGCGTGCCAGAAGAGACTTAAATCCAGCCAGGACAAATTTTCCAATAAATGATAAATTGAAAAGAATTTTTCTCCAATGGCAAACAGTGACCTGGATCAAATAGACCGGATCTAGTAACACCAATGTCTGGATACAGCTGTCCCCTGATGAAGTCATATAAGACGAAACGCGTCGGGTATCTGTTTTTTTTTTTTTGAAGACCTGCAATTCAAAACCTGTGTCTGAAGAATAAACTAATTTATTTTAACTAAATTTTATTTGTTGTTGTCTACTGGATAATTATAATCCTAAGGTGGTGGATATCACTGAGCGCACTCTATATCTTTCCTTCTCACATATATATATATATATATCTTGTTTTGTTCTTTTGATCTTTTTATATTGTCAGGCACTGCAGAGCCCTTGTTTCACCATATAATAAATGATAATAATAATACCAACACAACCACCACCAAGGAGCGCTGATCCGCACTACCTATTTTAATGAGGTATACATGTACATGCATTGCTCTTAATCACAGGGTTAAGCACCCTTGTTGTTGATTTTTTTTTAATTGTTTGGAATAAATTGCATCAGATATCTAAACAGCTTTTTATTGTTGATTCAGAGAAACTGACTGCTGTTCTAGCCTATTGGGAGTATTCAATGTAGGATTCCAACTGTCAGAACATCCCAATGGTCGGAATCCTGGGCCGTTCTCAGTCAGCTCGCCTGCAACTCGAAAGGCGTAATTCAATGTTCTGCCTGTCGAGTGATGAAAAGTGGGCGCAACGGCGAAAACAGCCGTGGATTGTTGAGAAACAGCCGTGAATTTGACAATCCATGGTCATTTCCAACAAAACAGATCCAACTTGTTTTAAAGTTGGATGTTTTTTTTGAAATCTGGCTTCAATGCTGTCGGAAATGGCAGGATTGAATAGGTAGCAGGCACTATTTCCCTTGTTGGAATAGCACCCGACATTGAATACCGCCCTATATCTTTCTCTTGTATGCATGAACATCAATGGTTGCGATTTTTAATTGAAGCTTGCTATAGAGGTCACAGTGCTGAAATTATCTACTGAGATGTCTTCTGCATGTTCCCTCCTTCAAATCAGAGCGTAAATTAACAGCTGTTTATAAGTGGCTTTGAATTAGCGCCAATCTCTTAATCAGGAGCAGAATCATGAAAGTATTTTCACGTAAAATTGCGCTATGTAGACACATGTAAGACTCCTTTTACAACCCATCAGCCCTTCTTTACAAATATCCAATATACAGACAGCTTTACAGCAGCAAGTACTGCAGGCTTAAGCTGACACACAGCGGGTTTTAAATAAAAGTTAACAAATTACAAGGCAAAGACCACAGCAGCCATTACAGTCGCCATTTGCCGGAATTCTCCTCTCTAACAGATGGTGTTCCCTGATTATTACATAAAAGAATATAAAAAGAGAACTATAGCGCCTCAGTCTATTCATAGCCTGCCCATAGACGTGCCCATTTTCCCATCAGTGGTAGACATAAACGGATCATTCCAGAATAGTAGTAAACCCGCCGGTAAGGCAAACCATTAGAAATGATGTCAGCTTATATTGCTGAGCAAAGATTATGTTAAGTATAAATCTGAAAAGATCCCAATATAAATATGATGTCTGTATTAATAAAGCATTCATCTTATAATTCAATTTCATGCAATCATAAAAGTCCATAAAATGGGACAGTTCATAGGATAAGGCATGAAGGTGTAAAAAATAAATGAATCAGTTCAGCACATTTTACAAAACATAACCTGGAAGGTTATAAAAAAGAATGAATAAGTCCTACAGATTCAGATGCCATATGTATATTTCAGCATACAAAAACGTGATGTAACAATAATAATTGTATAATAATAATAATAATAATAATACACATTGGGCCTACGCTATACAAATATTTTCGCAAAAGAGCGATTTTTCAGCAGACTGTGTATCAGGGTTACCTATTTTTAGAGTCTCCTCTATCAGCAGCACTTTGGGGGCGGGGTCTGATAGCGACATCATCAAGCCCTGCAAATACCTCGATCTGTGTGTCTACGTCGGGGGAGGGGGGAGGCTGAAATTATGCCCCTTCCCTGAAAATTCACAAATCGCTGTATTTAAATGCTGATGCTTCGGAGATGCGGGGGTCTGGGGGGGGGGGTCTAGTGGAATGTGCGGGAGGCTTGCCCACTTTTCCAGTGGGCTGGGAGGGGGATCTGATTTTCAGGAGCCCTCCGGCAATTCTGGGAGGGTAGACAACCCTGTGTATGTGCCAAGTTTTCTTGGCAGTTGCACTCGCAGTGCGGATATTAATCACAGAGGGACTGACAGGAAGTGGCCATTCATGGGAGTCAATTGGGAGTGTCAGAAGGTAGATGTATCATGGCTGTTTTTGTGGCATGTATCTGACAGCAGCTGCATTCAGGTACATGGAAAACGGCACCTTCATCGCTACTGCCGCTGCCAGTTGGTGTAGCCATAGACATACTGGAACAGTCAATGTTCTTCTTTGCTGCATGTAGGCCACTAATGTGCACACTACTGTATTTTGAATGAGTTGTGGGCATCTCCTTTCATTCATGGGAGGCAGCACCGTTTCATTCATGGGAGGCAGCACTTTAAAAGCAATCAGGCTAATTTTTCAGAGAATGGCCGTGAACTGTCAAGCTCATGTCCGGATCTCGACGATCCATGGTCATTTCTCGTGGCCATGCCCCCTTTTTGGCACTCAGCAGGCAGGACATTGAATCCCAACTGCCGAGATGCCGTAAAGTGGGCCGAGAACGGGACCGGGTCACAATTTTTTTTTAAAGATGTTCATTTACAGTACTGTATATATTAGGGTGAAATATATTGTTGGATAATTCTTAGCACTGATAAGTCAACACAGTCATGATGTTCTTATTGCTTACATGCTTATATGATCAGAATGTTGACAAAATATTATGGGTAACTTAACTGCTACAGCAAGTTCGGTGGCTCCATTGGTGTCTTCAGTGCTAGAGGGTGATGTCAAGATGATGCCCGGCTCATCTGGCAGCAGGTCCGAGTATCCTAAACCCCCTAAACCTAACCGCTAACATTCCCCCTAGAGCAAACCCCGACCTACTTATCTTAACCCACCACATATCCATTGCATTGAATTGATTCATACACATTTTCAGTCCATAATTCCCCTCGCACATGCGCAACGGGAACAGTAAACATGCTCAGTCGTTCAATACCCTAGGCACAGGACTCTGTAGGACACATCTGTAGGCACAGCCTATGGTACAGTAAACACTTTCTGCTGCTTAGTCAATCTGAATAAAATTTCTTGCAATGAAGCTCACACTGTTCACTTTCCTGGAAGTCTGATTTGTTTCCCAGAGAGCAAACAATATTTACTCTAAAATGATATAAAATATAGCAAAGCGTAAAAGGCTTTTTTTGGCATTACTAAGACAACATATAAATAAATGTTCAGTTCAATCTAGATGAGAGATTATGTCATGTATACCTTAATTATTTCTCTTTTAATGAAAAAGTTATTTTAATTATTGATTGCCAATATATATTTTATTTAATTAAAACTTGTTAAATTTTATCATCTTGTGTATTCTTCATCCAGCTCTGGCGCACAATTTTCTTCTTTTTTTATATAAATAAATGTTCAGGGTTGTCAAGATATTGGTTGCAACCTGTTACTATGGCTCACAGGAAAGTGCTTTCACATCGACGGTCCTCCAAGTGTCCGGGGCCATTGTACATGCCCCTCACCTTAATCAGTACCCCTGTAAATGGCTACAGTGAACCTGTACCTTGCCCAAGTAAAATCAGACACAATTGGAGAAGCAATACATCTCTTGGGCCAATACTTCTACTTCTACTGATCAATTCACCATTCTGTTGACTCTGAGCCACCATTTGGCCAGCAGTAAGGAATCAGCAACGTACAGCATTTAAAAAATCTTAGACTTCCCGATCTTGGTCATTTATTGGTCGCAATCGGCAAATAGAGGATTTTCAATAAGTTGGATTTCCCTGATCATGTTTTGTGAGAACGGGGAACTGCCACTATAGCTGCCTGATGTGTGGGCCTCATACTGCAAGTTCAGTGGCAAAAAGTTTAAATTTTGAAAGGTCACTACTGAAATGATATGGCAATTTAAACATACCGGGGTGAATTCCGTGATCAAATGAATATGATAGATCTGAAAAAAAAAACATCAATTAAACACACAAGCGCGAAAGATGTAGCCGTTTGTACATTTCTAATTAATAATGGTAGAAGTGAAAATCCGAAGAGAAGGAAAGGGTGATTTAAAACCGATTACAATTTAGGTGTCCCTCAAGCTAGACAGTTGCCCTTGTTAGATGCAAATAATAGACGTATAGAACACATCCAAGTATGAAAAACGTTACAACACTAATTTGCATGAGAAAAACAAGATGTATGAGTAATTGGAATTCAGCATACCAATCTTCTGAAACAGGGTTTGCAAATATAATTAAATACAGATGTCAAAAAACACTTACGGGAACATTAAATTATACTCACCTGAGATTAACTTCAGGGGAATAACAACAACTTAAAGTTAAATACACAAATGTTTTATGTAACCAGATCAGCACTGAAGAAACTTTATTTAAACACTCTCACAAACAGAGAACGGCAGTGCATGTCTGATGATTCCTATACTGAGTCAGGGGTGGACGCAATGCCAATATTTACACAAATAAGTGATTATTTGCTTCTGTGCGAGCATGAAAGTCCTGGAAACCCCTATGGTGCATGCTTTCCCCTGATTAAGCTGCTGTTTCATACAGAGTGGCATCAAGGAATGATAGGTATTCTTGGGTGATGGCCTGACGTGAACAAAAAAAAAGGGCCATCTCATTATGCGTGTGTCAGTGACTGCTTTCTTAAATGCAGGTCCCCAACTATGGGGACCATTTTTAGAGGATTTGGGAAGGAATGAAAAGCCTGCGTCTGAAATTAATGGTGCACACAAATTGGGCCGGTAGTGAGTATTCCTAAATACAGTACTGGTAGATTTGCACTTTTTACCAGCATTAAAAGTGGTTGGGAATGCCTGACATACTGTACTGCTTATCTTTATAGGAATAAGAAAAAAAGATAAAGGACTGTAACGTCGCATGCATACTGGGCAATGTCAGCCCCATTTCTAAGCGACCTGACTAGATTACTTAGAAATCAAGCACGAATTGTGTATGCCCCTGGCTAAGGTGATGTGCGATCCTGTTGCTATTGCCTGACTAGATTTTGACTACATACTGTCAAAATCTAGTCATCACCAGTGTTCTTTCTATTGAGAACACAGACAGTGCCAGATGCTAGATCACTCAGCACAAAGCTCCCATTACCCCGTATATGTACAATGATTCCACAAATAATACTCCTAATATAACACAATACTCTTAGGTGATTATATAGATTTATTCAAATAGAGTAACAACAGTCGCAAATGTGCATGGAAGACAGACTTGCTCCAGCCGCATGCTACAGTAGGTGCAAAATCTCTGTCAGAGTGATTAAGGGTCTGAATCTGTAACTACTCTTGCGTTACGGCTGCAATGCTCCTATAGCACACAGCCATAAGACCTCCGCACATCTGTATCGCCACCTCCCAATAACTTCCCAGGAAAGCCCAAAACATTCTAGAGAAGCTGCGGCTCAATTGTTCCAGCAACTCACTGGGCCGTTCGCTGGGTGAAGGAAGGGGAGGGCCGGGCCGTGCAGGGGGTGGCATCAGGAGAACGCCCAACATTTTATGGGTATCTCCATGAAAACTCTGGGCATTCTCCTGGGAACGCAGGCGTGGCATTCCCTGCTCGGTGCGGGCGCTCGCCCTGTCTTCGGCAGACTACGAAGGAAATAAAAGTCAGTTTAAACTGACTTTTTTTACTGAAGGGGAGAGAAATTATTCAATGGTTGGCGACTATCGAATGATTTCTCTCCCCTTTGGTCATATGCGAGGGGATGTGTTCGCGTATATCCACCCACATGGTACCAAGGGGATTTGGCGGCGGTGGGGGTTATCTGGGCAACGGCAGTGCTTATGGGTTTGCTAGGCAGCGAGTGTACGCTGCTTAGCGAGCCATGCTGAATCAGGCCCCAAGTCTGCTGCAGAGTTGCATAGAACGATGGCGTTGGTGGCGCTGAGTGACATTTTTGTTACTGTGCTTTCATTAAAATCTATCAACACTCGCCTGCACTACATAGTGTGCACCAGCAATGCAACATTTCCTATAGAGTTGCATGGTATCAGAGAAGACCTGGAAAAGTACTGGTGTTCCTGGGCAGTGGCTGAGAGCAGTGGTGGGTTTCCCACTAGGCACATGAGGCATGTGCATAGGAGCAGTGGCGGATCTAGAGAGGGTACCGGGGATGCAACTACTATGGGGCTTGGGGGGCCCCAAAGCACTTCAGGCAATTCCCTGCACTATTTTTTTATTTTTATTTTTTTAAATATTGCTGCTTGATTAATATCTGAGGCTCCATCCTGTTAACCACCTTAAGCAGCTACAAGCACTAATGGGAAGGCACCAGGGCACAGGACACTAGGAGATGCATGAGCCAGGGCACAGGACACAAGCCACTGCGGAAGCCGAGGCACAGAACACCAGCCACTGCGGGAGCCAGGGCACAGGACACCAGCCACAGTGGGAGCCGAGGCACAGAACACCAGCCACTGCGGGAGCCGAGGCACAGAACACCAGCCATTGTGGGAGCCAGGGCACAGGACACCAGCCACTCTGTGAGCTGAGGCACAGGACACCAAGGGGATTCGGCGGTGGTGGTGTTTATCCAGGCAACGGGTGGTGTTTATGGGCTCGCTAGACAGCTGATGTACGCTGCTTAGCGAGCCATGCTGAATCAGGGGCACTGGACACCAGCCACTCTGTGAGCTGAGGCACAGGACACTCGACATTGCCGACGAAGATGAGAATGAGGCTTCCAAAGCGCTATTTGTACTGAGAAAGAGGGGGGTGATGCCTGTCAACCCCTTTTAAACACCTGCTCCCCCTTGCCTTTGCTCTCTCACCCCTCCACTGACCCCTCACACCCACCTTTATCCAGACACAGTGACGTCCATCTGTGGTCCATCCAAGGCTACATTGGGCTGGTGGAGAATCAGTTTCCAAGTCCAAATCTTTTAAGTCAGTGGTATGATCTTGTGTAGGGAAGGCTTCTATGACTTCTTTGCTGTTGAAGGCTATTTTGTGAAGCCTGAGATTGGAACAAGCAAGCAAGCATTTCCTGAGCTCTCCTGAGAATGCTGATTGCAGATTCATCTGTTGGCATAGATTTAAAACAGTCATCCACATAGTAATCTTTTTAATCAGAACCATACTCTAGTTCACCCTCTTGAGCTGAACGTCTGAGTCCATAGATGGCAACTGTGGGTGAAGGTCTGTTACCAAAGATGTGTACTCTCATCCGGTACTCTACAAAGTCTTTAGAGTGGTCATTGTCCCTGAACCAAAGGAATCTTAGGAAATTCCTATTATTTTCTCACAAGGAAACAATGAAACATTTGTTGAATGTCAGCTGTAAAGGCAATAGAGTCTTTTCAGAATTGTATAATTACTGCAAGGAGTTTGTTGTTGAGGTCTGGTCCTGTCAGGAGCACATCATTTAAGGAGATACTTTCAAACTTAGCACTGGAATCAAATACAACCCTGATCTGACCTGGTTTCTTTGGATGGTACAAGAAAAGAGCAGGGAAAAGGATTGTCTTTTTGGCTGGCGCACTTTGGATGGTATACTCCAAACTTTGGCAGGTACCAGCACTCATCTGTTTCTTTAATAATGGGAGCTATCTCAGCATGACCATTTTCAAATATTTTGCCCATGAACGAAAATAAATGATCTTTCATCTCTGGTTTCCTGTGAAGGTTACGATTGAGAGGAGAAACGTTTGAGAGCTTGTTCTCTGTTGTTAGGTAGGCATTGTCTAGGAGTTCTAAACGGTAGAGGTGCAACCCAGCTGTTGATATTGTCTTTAACTAGCCCTTCCTCCATTATTTCAAAGAATAGTTTCTCTTCTATGGGCATTGCTACTTGGTCATCCCTTTTTGTTCTTTGGAAGACTGTGTACCCCAGATGATCTTGGTAGTTGGTCACAGATCTGGTTGTCACTAAGAGAATCTATGGGAGTACAGTGTGGTAGTTACTTAATGAGGAAGTGGTTGTGACATGGTTGAAAATGAGAAGGGCGTCCATTTTCTAAGGTGCAAGTAAGCATGGTATTGATAGAAGCTGGTATGTGTACACTCACAAGGCATACCTCTCCTATTATGACCCATCCTAGGTCTAGGCGCTGAGTATAAGGTGCATTGTGTTGACCATTAATCTGACTTCAGACTTTGTGGACTCGTAGGGGATCTTTCCCAATGAGTACAGTTACCTGGGCTTGTGAGTCCAGTTCTGGTATCAGATGTGCAATACGTTTTAAATGTGAATGATGAAAAGCTGCGTCTGGTGTGGAAATTTCAGTCCTTTTCTCTGGGATATCGTCGCACTCGGTGATCGGTGGTAAGAGAAGACGTACCTTACCATCTATGGATTCCACTATATATACAGTGGCTTTCCTTCCTGCTGCCTCAAAACACCCTCCACGGGTTCTTAAGGAGTAAGGGATGCTGGGGCCTCTGATGTTAAAGGTCTCAAAGAAGTTTGATCTGGCTAGAGACCCATTACTTTGGTCATCTAGCATTCATAAAGTTTGACAGCTTTATCTGGTTGACCTTTGAGGTAGACTCTGACTAGACAGATTTTGGAGCAAGATCTGTTGCTAATGGCATCTTTGCAGACTTCAGTACATTGTGCAGTCATCTCTGGTGTTGCTGCATTAGTGTATTTTTGCTCAGCATTGTGCTCCCCGCCATGCTCTGTGTCACTGTGGCTGTTTTGTAAAGTCCATGGGGGAGGCCCAGGGTGTAAAGCTGTGTTATGACCTGTGCTGTGACATTCTGTGCAGTTAGGACTAACCTTGCAATCCTTGGCGAGGTGAGAAGAGCAGCATTTGTAGCAGATACCATTTTCTCTTATGAAGGTCTTATGGTTCTCCAGGGACTTTTCTCTGAAGGCTCTGAATTTCAGGAGAGGATGTGGTTTGCGATGCAGAGGGCACTGCTAGGCAGGATCCCTGGGAAATGGAGCCTTTCTCAGGTCCCTGCCGCCTCCCCCGCCCCGAGCGCCCCCCTGAAGCAGAGACGGGCAGGCGCCGAGAGACTGGGACGCACGTGCATGTGAGACACGCGTGCGTGTGAGACGCACGCACGTCCCAGTTCAGTGAAGCCCCTGCCGCCGGCGCTCACCAGCAGAGAGGGTCTGGCGAGCCCCGGCCAAGGATGGCAGGGGCTCCATCTGTAGGGTAGTTTTTGCACTATAGGGTTGATGCCTCTGGCGGTTTCTAGGAAGGTAAGTCCTGGTAAATCTCCCTCACATTTGGCTACTTAGAGTTCCATAAGTACTGTAAATCACTTAATTCTCTAAGTCTCTGATAGCCTTTGTTAGGTAACCTAGGAAATTCATAAATTCTTTTGAACAGTGTGTTTTCAATTACCTATGGTGAACCGTAGCACTCAATTAGTCTGTCCCAGATCATTTTAAGGCCATTCTCAGGATGGTTAATATTAATCACTCTTATCCGTCTAGCATGTTCACTGGATTCATTCCCAAGCCATTTAATTAAGAGGTCTATCTCTTCACTATATGAAAGGCATAGATCTTTGATTGCGTTTTGGAAAGAGGATCGCCATGCTCTGAAACTCTCAGGGTGATCATTGAACTTTCAGAGTCCTTTTGTGACCAGGTCACTGCGAGCAAGAAACCTGGCAAAGTCTAATGTATCTTGATTGGCTCTAGATGCATTAGCATGATGGGTAAGTGGTGTGTTATCATACCTGGTAGGATTGACTGGTTCCCGCTGGCTTGTATTTTCCCATCTTTGTGTGTAGGAGGTAGTGCCATGGTTGTAGTTTGCGGATACAGGTGCTTGGCGTGAGGAAGAGTTGTCTCTCGTGGATCCACTGTGATTAGAGGCCTCTTGCTTGCAGGTTTGCAGTTTGTTACTGACTTGTGGTGGCACTGGATAGTGTGCTTGGCTTGTTTCATTCATGAAATATGATTGTATACCTTGTACTGGTGGAGCGTTGCTGCCATTTGTGGATACTTGATGCACATATAGTAATGGTTTCCTTTATGTTGACAAGTTCTGCAGACTCTAAGAATTCTGCTTCTGCCATGGCGGCTGCAGCTTCTTTCTCAGCAGCAAGCTTCTCACTAATTGCTTCTAAGCATTTTTTCTCCATATTATTTTTTGCGCCTAGACGTGCCTTTTCTGCCTCCATATGTGCTTTCTCTGCCTCCATACATGCTTTCTCTACTTTCAACTGCATTTCTTGCTCATCAAAGTTGGCCCGTAACATTGCTGACTGATGTTCATTTGGAGGAACCAGAGATGTGGGACCTTGTTTTGTATGAAGATGTTGTTTTATGAGACATAATGATGAGGTGTAAATGCTTGACTGTGTAGAGACTGCTGTATTGCCGTGTGCCGGTGCTGTGCTGACAGTGTAGCAGAGCTCTGTGAAGTCATGTTCCTGGAACTGATAAGATGTTTGACTGTGCAGGAGACTGTTGTATTGCCATGTGCAGATAGCTGTGCTGACAGTGTGAGGCTTCTGTGTAGTCAAATGGCGGTACTCCTATTGCTGAGTTGCCACTGTTAGTAGACTGTATAGAAAACTTGTGCTGTCATATGCAGATAGCTGTTGCTGGCAGTGTAACAGATCTGTAAGTCAGTACATGTGATCGACTTGCTGACAGACAATGCTGCTGACAAATTCAAAATGTTGGCTGTATGTTTAGCTTGCTGACAGCCTGATACTTTACTGACAAAGTAAGTGTGCATGTGTCCAATTCGATGGTAGCATCGATGGTTTACTGACAAAGTCAGTGTGCATGTGTCCAACTCGATGGCAGCATCGATGGTTTACTGACGAAGTCAGTGTGCATGTGTCCAAATGCTGATAGCATCAATGATTTACTGTTCAGTCTCTCACTAAGGGTGAGATGTACTGAGCCTTAAAAAGTGATAAAATGGAGAGTGATAAACCTCCAACCAATCAGCTCCTACCTGTCATTTTTCAAATGCAGCCTGTGACATGGCTATTATGAGCTGATTGGCTGGTTGTTAATCACTGTCAATTTTATCACTTTTCAAGCTTAGTACATCTCGCCCGCTGCCGCTTGGCAAATTCAAAGCTTACAGCATAACCCTCCTCTACTTTCCAATAATCGATCTTGATACGATGTCTGAAGAACGGTATTTATTTTTCAGTAAAGGGATCACGTATATATGTGATGATTGATCTAATAAGCATAACGTTGCATAGACATTAAATTGTTGTACTGATGTGAAGTGGCATATACTTGAAGTGAAATGGAGTTGCATATACAAGTGAAGTGTGGTAAAACTGTAAACAAAACATAAACATGCAATTACAGTTTGTACATAGGAAAATGCAAGGTAAACATGCAGTACACATAACATTGTTCATACAACCTGACATTATGGGTAAAGAAGATGCTTCAGTCTACTGTAACTAATACAGCTGGCATGCCTAACTGTCTATTTAGGTTCATGGTGACACAGTTTTGAGTGATAAACTCACCATCGAACGCTGTATCAGGCTGGAACATGTGAAGTATGTCTGCCTGAGTCCATGTGGAGAATGCAAATGATTACTTGCAGCATATTTGTCCCAGAATGCATTGCTAGCTAGCTACAGAAAGCTAAGGTGGACAAACTACTTCTGGTATAGATCTGTGCTGACCACAGGAAGGAGTGGATTATGTAAATCACAGAAACAATTGAACACAACAGAAACTGATGCTGAAAGGCACGACAAAATATATATATATATATATATATATTTTTATATATATATATATAATATATATATATATATATATCTAGAAAGTGGTTTCTCCAAGGTAGAGACACAGGCACTCGCCACTTTACCCAAAAATCACTCGAATTTTTGGTAAAAATAAATAAAGTTTATTACTCAAAAGAGCCAGCAAGACAAAGTGGTAAGACACATCACCAAACTCCGACGTTTCGGTCCGTCAATAATGGACCTTTATCAAGGAGCGTTTCAGGTGAGGTATAAGGTGCAGAAAAGCCATCAAGGGGCTGCATGCAAACCAGCATGGAGCAGCGTTCACCAACGCTGCTCCATGCTGGTTTGCATGCAGCCCCTTGATGGCTTTTCTGCACCTTATACCTCACCTGAAACGCTCCTTGATAAAGGTCCATTATTGACGGACCGAAACATCGGAGTTTGGTGATGTGTCTTACCACTTTGTCTTGCTGGCTCTTTTGAGTAATAAACTTTATTTATTTTTACCAAAAATTCGAGTGATTTTTGGGTAAAGTGGCGAGTGCCTGTGTCTCTACCTTGGAGAAACCACTTTCTATTTATCGGAGTTCGGAGTAATCTCTGCACCCCATCACAGGACACCCCACCGCTGACATATCTCTTCTACAGTGAGAGTGCGGTCTTCAACCTGACATTATATATATATCTATATATATATATCAGGGTTGCCGACTTTATAATTCTCCTCTCCGGGAGAGTTCCAGCAGCCGCTCAGGGGCGGGGCTTAAGTGTGACGTCACTAAGCCCCACCCCTATGATGGCAAACTGCCAAATTCACGGATCTTCCTGGAGGGGGCGGGGCCAAAATTACACGGTTGTGTCATTTTAACTCTGCCCCCTCCTCTGAGACCCGAGGAATGCAGCATTTTAATGTCGCAATCCGGAGAGCAGGGGGGGTCCCCCCCTAAATCCGGGAGGGTTGCCAACCCTTCCAGGGGGCCGGGAGGGGGTCCCGATTTTCGGGAGACTCCCGGCCATTCCGGGAGAGTCGGCAACCCTGATATATATATATATATATATACTCCAGAATAAGCGTCACTCCGGGACTCCGTTTATATTTGTTAAAGCAAGTGAAGTTTATTTGTCTATGGCATTTCGAGCATTTAGCTTGTCATCAGGAATGCTTGAAATGCCATAGACAAATAAACTTCACTTTGCTTTAACAAATATAAACAGTCCCAGAGTGACGCTGATTCTGGGGCATCTTAATAATTGTGGCTACCCCACAAAGAGCAAGCACCTGGGCAAGCACCATTTTTGGTTGCTATTTTTGAGTGCCGGACCCGACTGGAATGTATATGTATATGTATATATATATATATATATATATCCACACATGGACCGGCACTCCCCTTCACAGATTCACTGTCGCTGCGTGCCCTTGTTAAAAATCATAGAAGACAAGGTTCCACTTCTCCATAGATCACTGGAACAAACACGTCACTGCAGCTTTTCAATAAGTTCAGTAGCTTTATTAGACCTCGACGGGCCGTTTCGGTGTAACACACCGTTTTCAAGAGGATACAAGTGCGGATTAGATCTTATGCTGTTGGTGATAGAACAAGCCGGCAAAGAGCTCAAGGTGACTCGTGAGAAATTAGACACCCTAACAGCTGAACATGTAACCCTATTGAATGAACCAGCTCACACTGCTCTATGGAACAAACTTCAACAACAATGCTAGTCCAAAAAAAATGAATTGATTAAATTCAAAAAATCAAAACTACACACGGTGCAGCAGGACTATGAAGACAGTGTTGTTGTATACAGGTGGATTTCTGGTCAAAATCCCACTAAACGCAAATACCAGAACCAGCGCAATTCTTCCTGGCGTGGCAGAAGAGAGAGACGTGACCAACAGAGATCTCCTTCACAAAGTGATAGCGACTTTGCCTGGCCGGAATCAGATGACCCCTCAGCAGCGCGCCCCCCTTTAGGGGTAAATCCAAGGAGAAGAGGTCCTTCAGTAACAAAAGGAGCCGCAGAAGCGGCCAAAATGAAAGGATCTACAAGAGCAAAAAAAACCCCGATGAACTAATCTTCAATCTCTCTTCTAGAGAAATTACTGAGACCGAGAGACGTGTTTTGAGCAAGGGTCTGTCATTTATCCCGACCACAATGCATGATGACTTTGAGTGGCAATGCAGCCTCCATAAATTGGGGAGAAATATGAGATTGAGAGAACATTTCCAGTACTCTGCACCTGTACAGGAATCAGGTATTATGGACTCGTTTGTTCGCCGTCAGCATTTGTCTAAATTTGACCCTCCTAGTGTGAATTCTTCCATTAAAATTTATTGCAGATTACTTGATGACTCTATGTCTAGATTTAATGCTGCTAGTCACACGGTTCACCGCAATTTATCTAGGGTAGAACAAGAGGCATTACAGAGTCTCAGTAGGGACAGGAGTATAACTATCCGCCCTGCCGATAAGGGGGGCGGTATAGTTATACAGGATTTAGATAAATACTGTTCAGAAATATATCGGCAGTTATCTGATGAAACTGTATATTGTAAATTAAGAGCGGATCCAACCAACAGATACCAGCAAGAGTTATTTAGGATTATTGATCAAGCAGTATTGAATGAATACATTAATCAGAAATGTGCTACGACTTTAAAAACTTTGTCACCGGTTATACCGGTATTGTATACACTGCCGAAAATTCACAAAGACCGGGAAAACCCCCCTGGCAGACCCATCATCTCTGCCAGGGGGAGTTTATTACAGCCCGTGTCGCAATTGCTTGACATGTTAATCCAACCATTTATCTCACTTCAACCCACTTTTTTGAAAGACCCCACAGCATTTTTGAATTTTGTTTCTCAATGTGATGACATCCAGGAGCACACAATTATGTGCACGATGGATGTGTCAAGTTTATATACTTCCATTCCAGGGATTATCAGCTATGAGGAATTTTCTAAGCAGTCTTGATGGCTTTGAATTTAATGTTGACCTGTATATGACATTACTTGAATTGGTACTGTCTAGAAATTACTTCATATTTAATGGCACTATGTATCTACAGACGTCCGGGTGTGCGATGGGAGCAGCGGTCGCTCCGGCCTATGCTAATGTGTTTATGTTTGAATTTGAGAGAAAATATTTTTTTCAACATCGCTTTGGCCAGCACATCTGGACGTTCTGTAGATACATAGATGACCTGTTCATGTTCTGGAATGGTGGGGTGGAACTATTTGAAACAATGATGGCTGAAATTAACGCAGCTGATACACCAATTAAGTTCACATACATCTCTAGTAACAATGTTATCAACTTTTTGGATGTGTCTATATCTTTAACTGCGGGCAAAATCAATACTACGTTATTCAGTAAGCCTACTGATAGAAATACATTGTTATTGGCGAGTAGCCACCACCCTCCCCCACTCAAAAAAGGTTTGCCATTTTCACAGATGGTGAGAGTGGTCCGGATATGTAGTGATAGGTCAACTGTTGATGAAGAGCTCAATAGGGTGATTTCCAGATTCCATCAGAGGGGATATACCCTGCGAGAACTGGAAGGTGCTAAGAGGAAGGCCCTTAAACTCAATAGAAATGATTTACTCAAGTCTACTAAGAAAAAAAGTGATAATGTGTCCCCATTTGTATCGCAATTTGATTCCTCCAGTACTGTGATACCGATTGCCACTAAGGCCTTGTGGCCGATTGTAGCGACTGACTCAGAGCTACCTGTGTTTAAGAAAGTAAGACCCCTAGCGTGTTACACCAGGGGACATAACTTAAGAGACATTCTTGTTCATGCAGATGTCACTGGGTTTCAGACAGCAACATCTGGCAACACATAGGTGAAAAAACCTGGATGTTACAGATGCCCCCGATGTGTCACATGTAGTTTCATGCGTTCAGGCGACAAATTCCAAGATCCCCATTCGCAAAAATTGTTCAAAATCAGACATGTGTTGACCTGTGACACAAGATTTGTTGTGTACATGATCACATGTCCATGCAATTTATGCTATATTGGGATGACGTCGCGTAAATTTAAGGAACGCATGGCCTTACATAGGTCGTCTATTAAGGGAGCTCTGGCTGGCAAAAAGGCAGATCAGCCTGTAGCCATCCATTTCAAGGAAAAGGGACATCCTCTCGATTCTTTGAGATACCAGATTATTGACCATGTCCCTGAATCCAATAGAGGCGGCGACAGGGTCAAGAAATTATTACGTCTAGAGGCTAATTGGATCTATAGATTAAACACGGTCTCCCCACATGGATTAAATGAAAGGATCGTGTGGAGCATGTTTATGTAGACTATATGGTTACTAAATGTTACAAAATTTATGAAGGTTTCCATTTGTAGTATATCAATCGACACGTCTTATCTGTGTTTCAGTATTTTCAATATGCATTAATGTCTTTAATGATTTGGTCTAAGGTAACAGCTATTCTTGATACCAATTTTTAGTATGTGTCTTGTCCTTTTATATGTATTGTTTTAAATGTATATAATGTTGTAATGTACAGGTAATCTGGGTGTAATCTCTGCTCTAGCTGCCACTCTCTGTTCCGTCAGCCTGACAGCCCGGTTTCTATGGGAACGTATGTAAGCAGGTGAGAGCCGCTGACACGTTCCTTGTGCGACTGGTGCCGATTGGTAGACGAGGACGGGGAGTGATGACGCTGTCTCCTGACTGCCCAACGTGCGTTCAGGTTGTCATAGTGATGACAACAGCGGGTGTGAGCCGCTGACGTCTGAACAGTGCACCTGTCTGCACGGGGTGTGACGGGGGAGCGTCGGGGCGGCGAGTTGCAGAGAATGGCGCTAAGATGTCCTATTTAAATGGTGAGTGTTTGTTTCATGTGTATCCTCTTGAAAAAAGTGTGTTACACCAAAACGGCCCGTCGAAGTCTAATAAAGCTACTGAACTTATTGAAAAGCTGCAGTGACGTGTTTGTTCCAGTGATCTATGGAGAAGTGGAACCTTGTCTTCTATATATATATAGAAAAGCTGAGAAATTTGGAAATAAAGAATTTTTCTCTGCTCATGTGTAAATATGCTCGTATGGATAAGAAAAGATATTTAAAATTCAGAAAATAACAAAAAAAGGAAAAGGGAAGATTTTATTATCTGTCAAACTACTACTAAAAAGTATAAAGGTAACACAGAGAGACAAGTACAGATTTGTATACTGGAGCATATGAGAAGTATAAAAAAATAGGGTAACTTTCAAGAATTCCAGAACGCCTCGTTGGACACATTTAGCTTTAAGGGTATAGAGCAGGTCTGAGATAAATGTGACAGCTGCTTTCTTAGTGGTAACTCAGGAGCTGTGTTGGTTACTGTCTCACCTTTTAAACCTATGTGTGAGTTGGCAGGTGTGCTCTAACCCAAAGAGCAAACGTTTATTCAGTTTGACTATGATGTGACAGCAGTTGCCAGATTTTTAAGAGTCTGGGTGATAGAGTAGGATTTGCAGTGAGGTGAGGTCCCTTGACATTGGGCTGCAAAGTTAAATACATTGATCAATCAATCCAGGAACTAAAGCCCCATGAATCATTTCATTATTTATATATTAAGGTTATTGCATTTACTATGGTGAGTGCTGAGCTCTCTGTTATCCCATCTTCAATAGAACTCCCATCTTAGTAAATATACAAAAAAGGGAGTAGTTCTAACCAAGGACCGAGTAAGAGGAAGATGATGTGTCCTAAAGAATGATTTCAGGGACCTAGGTCACAAACTTAAGGCAAGCACATCAAAGGTAATATTTACAGAAGTATTACCTGTGCCACACACATGCTAGCTCAGGGAGGCACAGGGAGATTAGGGTGGTTAATGTGTAGCTAAGAGATTGGTGCAAGAAGGAGGGTTTGGGATTTTGAAAGCGCTGGGATGATTTCTCGGTCAGATGGCATCAATATTGTCACAATGGATTTACACCTGAACGAGGAGGGGGCAGCTGTATTAGGGGACAGGGTGGGTAGAACACAAAAGGCAAACAATATACTGTTAAGGCGCTGAATAGGGTCAGCCAATACACTAAAGCCAGGTATTATCAGCCTGGTAACATATGATATACAATACAAAAAGGGGTTTTTAGTGTGGCGCCCCTCAAGTGGGAATGGTAGTTGTATTAATTCAAAAAGAGACCATACCGTCTCCTCGTGGTGAGTTCGTGTCCATCAGAGGCGGTGAAAAAAATGATAAGGAAAATTCACAATGTTCAGTGGAAACCGGACCATGAAAAGAGAAGATACACAACAAACAGTGGTCTCAGTTTCTGGGATATCACACGTTTTCAAGATGATATTGGGAGATATAAGGGGTCCTTTTATGCACCCGGGTGTCTTCTTTAATCGTTTTTTAAGGAACACCTCGTGTGGTCAAATGGAGGACACGCTCACATGTATGCTAACATTTGCATATCGGGTGGTAAACCTATCAAGGTATCTTTTTGAAACACCATAAATTTTCCTGTAGGTTTTGAACGATTTGGCTCCCAATTTTCAGTCAAGGGTGTAGTTTATCACAATCATGAAAAAGAAATAATTTTTCAAGATGGTTTTAGTAAGGTGTTCATACCCACATATATATTCCAGTTAAAAACCGGGGAAGTAAATAGAGTCTTTTCTAGAGCCCGGAGTGTTGTCTTTACTCAATTTAAGGGTCACCTCGTGCAGACAATACGGGGGACATTTACCAAAATGGATTCGTAGAAAAAAGGTGTATTCGTAGGGAGAAATACACCTTTTTTTTACGAATTTGTATTTTCGGGATTTACAATCCCAAAAATACAACAATTCGTAGTCCTAAAGATGGAACATTCGTATTTGTATTTACAAATACGAATGTCTACACCATCGATAGGATACGACAGAAATCACCATTCAAAAGAATGGTGGTTTCTGATTTACTAAGCAGCCGTACTGATAATACGGCTGCTTAGTGGTGTAAAACACCCACGCAAATACGACAGGAAAATAGAACACCATTTTCCTGTTCTATTTGCGTTTTAGCCTGCACGGATCAGTCAGATCCGTGCAGGCTGCAGTGTAAAAAAAATAGAAAAATTAAATAAATTTTAAAAAAAAAACGGCGGAAACCAGCACCAGGCTGAAGGAGCCGGGGCCGGTAATTAAAAATCAGGGAACCCGACAAATAGGGGATCCCCGATTTTTAACAACCAGCCCCAGGCTCCAGGTCCGGGGCTGGTTCCCAAAATACGGGGGACAAAATGACTAGGGGTCCCCCGTATTTCAAGAACCAGCCCCAGGCAAAACCAGCCAGCAGGGTAATGCCACAGCCGGGGGGAGACTTTTTATGCAAGTCCCCCCGGCCAAAGCATTAACCCTACCGACCAGTCAGCCTGGCCAGGGGCCCTGGGAGAGTGGGGACCCCCCCAATAAAGGGGTCCCCCCCCTCCAGGACTTACCTGACCAGGCTGAAGCCTGGTGCTGTCCTCGATGCCCCTGGGCGGTGGGCATCGAGCTGATAAATGTTGTAAAAATAAGGATAAACTATTGTTTTTTACTGTGGCACTACAAGTGCCAGCAAGCTGGGACTTGGAGAACCACAAGTCCCAGCCTGCTGGGCATTAAAGGGCCCGCTGGCACTTGTAGTTCCACAGTTAAAAAAATAGTGCACAAAACACACTTTTAAAATAAAATTTTATTACATACAAAGCCCACACATACTAATACTTACCTATCTTCTTTCCGTAGGTATCCCTGGTCCTGTGTCGTCGTCTTCTGGTCCTGTGTCGTCTTCTTCCTCCATGTCGACCGTCGCTGTCGCCGTCCGGATCCGACGAAATCCATTTGGGAAGCTGTGGAAGGAAACCATACTCACCTGTCCCAGCGCGACGTAGTCCAGGTAAGGGTCTTGGCAAAAAAACAAACCGACAGCCCGAAACCAAGCGGACACGGAGACGCACGGTGTTTGTTTACATCGTGCGGCTCCGCCTCCCGAATGCCGCTATTGGCCGCCTTGCGGCCTAGCGGCCAATCAGGAGCCGCTAGGCCGCAAGGCGGCCAATAGCGGCATTCGGGAGGCGGAGCCGCACGATGTACACACAGTACCGTGCGTCTCCGTGTCCGCTTGGTTTCGGGCTGTCGGTTTGTTTTTTTGCCAAGACACTTACCTGGACTACGTCGCGCTGGGACAGGTGAGTATGGTTTCCTTCCACAGCTTCCCAAATGGATTTCGTCGGATCCGGACGGCGACAGCGACGGTCGACATGGAGGAAGAAGACGACACAGGACCAGAAGTCGACGACACAGGACCAGGGATACCTACGGAAAGAAGATAGGTTAGTATTAGTATGTGTGGGCTTTGTATGTAATAAAATTTTATTTTAAAAGTGTGTCAGTGTGTTTTGTGCACTATTTTTTTAACTGTGGAACTACAAGTGCCAGCGGGCCCTTTAATGCCCAGCAGGCTGGGACTTGTGGTTCTCCAAGTCCCAGCTTGCTGGGGAGGCTTGCTGGCACTTGTAGTGCCACAGTAAAAAACAATAGGTTCATCTTTTTTTTTTACACGATAATCAGCTCGATGCCCACCGCCCAGGGGCATCGAGGACAGCACCAGGCTTCAGCCTGGTCAGGTAAGTCCTGGAGGGGGGGGACCCCTTTATTGGGGGGGTCCCCACTCCCCCAGGGCCCCTGACCAGGCTGACTGGTCGGTAGGGTTAATGCTTTGGCCTTTGACTTGCATAAAAAGTCTCCCCCCGGCTGTGGCATTACCCTGCTGGCTGGTTTTGCCTGGGGCTGGTTCTTAAAATACGGGGGACCCCTAGTCATTTTGTCCCCCGTATTTTGGGAACCAGCCCCAGAGCAGGAGCCTGGGGCTGGTTGTTAAAAATCAGGGAACCCCTATTTGTCGGGTTCCCTGATTTTTAATTACCGGCTCCAGCCTCTGTCAGCCTGGTGCTGGTTTCGGCTGTGGGGGGGACCCCACGCCGTTTTTTTTTTTTATTTTTTTTTTTTTTTTTTTTTTTTTACACCTTGCAGCCTGCACGGATCTGACTGATCCGTGCAGACTGCCTACAAATAATTCGTATTAGCAGCCGTATATACGGCTGCTAATACGAATTCCTACGACATCGGAGGGTTACAAAGCAGTCGTATATGACTGCTTTGTAACTGATCCTCCGGAACACGACTTTGCATACGACTTAAACAGTCGTATGCAGTCGTAGGGAAAATACCAATACGAAAAACTAGGTTTTTCATATTGGTAAATTTTCCCCCTACGTCTCTGTGCTTACATGTATGCTTACATAGGCAAACAGGGGAAACACTTATCACGGTATCTTTTTATGATATCACATTCATTCTCATCAACCTCCAAGAAGTGTGCTTACGTGTATGCTCACTTTAATATAATTGTGGATCCTCTCATCAAGGTATCTTTCATATCTCAAACAGAGTAGATGTCCATCCAATGTGTTATTCAACAAAACAAATCCTTTTATTCTCAAAGCAATACACGACAGAAAAATATATAAAAGTTTGTAAAAGCTGATCATTAAAATGCCTCCTTTTCTCCTCACTTTATCACTGGGAGTAAGATGGAAAAAAAACCTGGGTGACTAACCAGTTCAAAGTCCAGGAAGGCAAAAAAGTTGTACAGCAAGTGGCCAGGAGGTACCGCACCAACGCGTTTCGACCCGTTGGTCTTTTTCAAGGTGGTACCTCTAACCTCCATTAGGCCTTTTATACACATCTAGAAAAGAACCCTCCCCTTCCTCTCCCTCGCAATTGGTCGATTGTCAATTCCATCAAGAACATCATAATACAATTCATACACATATGCAATACATGCTACACGGTTTGTATACAAAACATCCATAGGTTCAATCCAATAAAAACAGTAAAAAACGTATTGTGAACCTTTAATTGCTGCTGGTGGTTGGATTGCACACAGGAAGTCCTGGAGACCGCCCCGGGAGCTGTATGATTTAATAGAATACCCCCGCCATGGCTACATAGATTCTATAGTGCACAGGTTCCTGGTTTATCACTGTGACCCGCATATGGAACGCAAGTTGCTTCCTGCGGTCCGTCACCTCTCAGCGGATACCTAAAGGTGGGTTCCTGGTTGGTCCCCTGTGACCCGCACGTGGAACACAGGTTCCTTCCGGCGGTTCGTCACATCACAGTCTGCCGTATCCAGACTCCTTCCGGAAGTCGCGTCCCCGCTAGGACGGTGGAACGCAGACGACTTCCGGCAGTGCATCCCTCTTCCGCCTCCAGGCTCGGACTGGCCTGGCGGGGAACCGGGGAATCCCCCGGTGGGCCCCGATGACTTCTGACCCCGCCCACTTGTTTAGGGGGGCGGGGCCTTTCAGAGGTGTGTGCACGGGGGTCTGGCCATCTGCGGCTACCTAGCAGCATTACCTTTAATTCCATCTCCGCCCGCATCTGCCCCCCATCCCCCCTTCGCCCGGCAGCGGGAGCCCCCGTCCCCTCCACCTGGCACCTACATCTGCCGCTGGTGCCCTGGTCTCCTAGTACAAGTACAGGACAGCTGAGCGACGGCTCAGCTGTCCAGTGGTTTTACAAGATGCCTGCCTGTCCTGCGGCTCAGGGATTGGCTGAGGCTGAGCGCGCAGGGAAGGAGGCGGGATTCCGGTCCGGCCGAGTCAGCACACAGTGACAGGGAGCTGCTCAGCCAGGTGACAGAGGAGTCATCGGCCGGGTAGCAAACCCACTGTAATGGAAAACCTGCCCGCACGGTGACCGGCTGCAGGATGACACTCTGGGGCTGCGGCGGGGGTAGATGTCCCGGAGGTCTATGAAGAGGGAGCTGCTTTTGGACCCCATCTGGAAACTGGTAGGTAAATAACCATGTGCTGCAGTAACTTTTTTATATTCTTGCTATATGTGCTGTATTGTGTGTGGGAGGGGTGACCTATGTGTCATATTATCTGGGTAGGGATGAACTATTTTATGTATTACATGTGGGGATACATATGTGCGTTATTGTGAGTGGGGGACCTATGTAATGTATTATATGGGGGGCTATGTGCTGTACTATTTGAGTGGGGGGACCTATGTGCTGTATTATATGTGGGGGGACCTACGTGCTGTACTATTATCTGTGTGTAAGTGACCTATGCAAAGTATTATATGTGGGGGTACATATATGTGGTATTATGAGTGGGGGGCGGTGTGCAACAATGTGTAATTGTCATCACGGTGTGCGACAATGTGTAATTGTCATCACGGTGTGCGATATAATGTGTAATTGTCATCACGGTGTGCGATATAATGTGTAATTGTCATCACGGTGTGCGATATAATGTGTAGTTGTCATCACGGTGTGCGACAATGTGTAATTGTCATCACGGTGTGCGATATAATGTGTAATTGTCATCACGGTGTGCGATATAATGTGTAATTGTCATCACGGTGTACGACAATGTGTAATTGTCATCACGGTGTTCGATATAATGTGAAATTGTCATCACGGTATGCGACAATGTGTAATTGTCATCACGGTGTGCGATATAATGTGTAATTGTCATCACAGTGTGTGACAATGTGTAATTGTCATCACGGTATGCGACAATGTGTAATTGTCATCACGGTGTGCGATATAATGTGTAATTGTCATCACAGTGTGTGACAATGGGCAGTATTCAATGAGCCTGATTCGCCATGTTTTTATGGCGAATTTGTGCTGTTTGGCGAATTTTTGACAAAAACGGTGAATCACCCTATTCAATGACCACATGGCGAATACATTTGAAGGTTTTTTTCGCCATGATTCACCGAGTAGCAATCGCTATCTTTTTATGGAGAAGTGGAATGTGAACTTTTAAAATAAAGTGTTTTGTTTTTTACATTTGGTGTCTAAAAATCAGGAATTTTATTCTGAGGAGGGGCATACTACTTTTATTCATGTGCTGTAAGCACATGAATATATATTTAATTTTAAAAAAATATTTTTTTTTTTTTTTTTTTTTACACAGCAGCCAGCAGGGGGCGCCGGAGCCGAGCCGCTCATTATATATTCATATATTCACTGCACCCGATTGTTACGATCGGGTATAGTGAATATAGAGCCTGTGCTGCCTGGCACCCGGGGAGCCCACCTGCCCCCCACAAACGTTCAGGGGCAGGCAGAGAGACTTCCATCTCTCTGCCTGGCACCCTTCTCAGGCTCCCTGCGGCATTCGCCGCAGGAGCTCATATTCGCCTGTCAGGGGCAGCGAGCCCCTGACACGTTGAATACCGGAGCCGGCTGGCTCCGGAACGTGGCGAATGTGCAGCGAATCCTAAAAAGGATTCGCTGCACCTCGCAGGTATTCACATTGAATACCGCCCAATGTGTAATTGTCATCACGGTGTGCGACAATGTGTAATTGTCATCACGGTGTGCGATATAATGTGTAATTGTCATCACGGTGTGCAATATAATGTGTAATTGTCATCACGGTGTGCGATATAATGTGAAATTGTCATCACGGTATGCGACAATGTGTAATTGTCATCACGGTGTGTGGCGACATGTGTAATTGTCATCACGGATAAATAGTGTATAATGATTCAAGTAGCCTGTCATTGTTTGGCCTTGATCCGTGAGGCGTACTAGGTCACTGTGTGGGCCTTTATATTTTTATGTCACTGTGTGGCCTTCAGCCCGCCAACTAAAGTGTGGGAGTACAATGACAATTCCTGCGGTAACCAATGTCTTCTAATGCAGGCTGCAAACGTAAGATGTCTCGACTAGGTGGCCTCTAGCAAAAGTGGGGTTGAAAACTGATTTTGGTCTGAAACTGGTGGCCTGTATTTCTATTGTTTCTTTCTCTTTTTCAGGAAGCAACTTGCGTTCCATATGCGGGTCACAGTGATAAACCAGGAACCTGTGCACTATAGAATCTATGTAGCCATGGCGGGGGTATTCTATTAACTCATACAGCTCCCGGGGCGGTCTCCAGGACTTCCTGTGTGCAATCCAACCACCAGCAGCAATTAAAGGTTCACAATACGTTTTTTACTGTTTTTATTGGATTGAACCTATGGATGTTTTGTATACAAACCGTGTAGCATGTATTGCATATGTGTATGAATTGTATTATGATGTTCTTGATGGAATTGACAATCGACCAATTGCGAGGGAGAGGAAGGGGAGGGTTCTTTTCTAGATGTGCATAAAAAGGCCTAATGGAGGTTAGAGGTACCACCTTGAAAAAGACCAACGGGTCGAAACGCGTTGGTGCGGTACCTCCTGGCCACTTGCTGTACAACTTTTTTGCCTTCCTGGATACCCTAACTTTGAACTGGTTAGTCACCCCGGGTTTTTTTCCATCTTACTCCCAGTGATAAAGTACACACAGATAATAGTACAGCACGTAGGTCCCCCCACATATAATACAGCACATAGGTCCCCCCACTCAAATAGTACAGCACATAGCCCCCCATATAATACATTACATAGGTCCCCCACTCACAATAATGCACATATGTATCCCCACATGTAATACATAAAATAGTTCATCCCTACCCAGATAATATGACACATAGGTCACCCCTCCCACACACAATACAGCACATATAGCAAGAATATAAAAAAGTTACTGCAGCACATGGTTATTTACCTACCAGTTTCCAGATGGGGTCCAAAAGCAGCTCCCTCTTCATAGACCTCCCGGGACATCTACCCCCGCCGCAGCCCCAGAGTGTCATCCTGCAGCCGGTGACCGTGCGGGCATGAATGTGATATCATAAAAAGATACCGTGATAAGTGTTTCCCCTGTTTGCCTATGTAAGCATACATGTAAGCACAGAGACGTATTGTCTGCACGAGGTGACCCTTAAATTGAGTAAAGACAACACTCCGGGCTCTAGAAAAGACTCTATTTACTTCCCCGGTTTTTAACTGGAATATATATGTGGGTATGAACACCTTACTAAAACCATCTTGAAAAATTATTTCTTTTTCATGATTGTGATAAACTACACCCTTGACTGAAAATTGGGAGCCAAATCGTTCAAAACCTACAGGAAAATTTATGGTGTTTCAAAAAGATACCTTGATAGGTTTACCACCCGATATGCATATGTAAGCATACATGTGAGCGTGTCCTCCATTTGACCACATGAGGTGTTCCTTAAAAAACGATTAAAGAAGACACCCGGGTGCATAAAAGGACCCCTTATATCTCCCAATATCATCTTGAAAACGTGTGATATCCCAGAAACTGAGACCACTGTTTGTTGTGTATCTTCTCTTTTCATGGTCCGGTTTCCACTGAACATTGTGAATTTTCCTTATCATTTTTTTCACCGCCTCTGATGGACACGAACTCACCACGAGGAGACGGTATGGTCTCTTTTTGAATTAATACAACTACCATTCCCACTTGAGGGGCGCCACACTAAAAACCCCTTTTTGTAGGGTGGGTAGAAGGTCAGAGAACATTTTAAACTAGGCTTTGTGGGGGAAAAGCAAGTATTTATGGGATAGACATTGGGAGCAGTAAAGGGGAATGTTGCCAGTGTCAAGGGGGGGGGGGGAGAGGTGAAGCATTGCCAAAAAGGAGAGTCCATTGATAATGCCAATAAGAAAAACATTTACATCAAAGCAAAAATGAATACTGAAGGGAGGCAATAGACTAAAGTGTATGCTTGTTAATACAAGAAGCCTGTCAAATGGGGGGGGGGGGGTGAGTAAGAACTAGCAGCAATTAACAAGCAAAATTATATTATAGGTATTACTGAAACATGTTGGGATGATACTAATGACTGGGCAGTCAACTTGTAGGGGGAGGAGTATGTCTTTATGTTAAGCCAGTGTTAAAACCAAGTATACAGTGTCACGATCCGAGCTGTCAGACAGACTTTCTTACCGGCTAAGTGCCTCCGCAGGTTCAGCTTGCGGTCCAGACATCATCTCTGCCGGCCTCCTGTCTCCCAGTGACAGTACCCAGTGCACGGCAATCCACCTGTCCGCCGCCATTGCTCCCAGTATCCAGCATGGCGTGCACAAACACACTTTCCCGCCATAGCAGACATGGGGGCTGCCATGTTCTTCCCAGTCACATGTCTGTACTGTCCAATCCCGTTGGTTCTGATCTCCCTGCCATACCTGCCCGGCCAATCCTGGCCACCCAGTGGGTATAAGTATGCAGGGAGCTCTCAGAACCATTGCTAGTGCTTCAGTTGTCTCCAGTGTATGGTCAGCTGTCCTTGTCTCCGTGCAAGTGTATTTCTCTGCTGGTGTTGTCTTCCATGCTGCAGTGTATTCCAGGTTACTCCATCTCCTGTGAAGTCCAGGTTATTCCACCGCCTGTGATCCTGCCTCTCAGCCCAGCGACCAAGCCTAGCTCCGGGACTCTGGTCCTCCGATGCTCCAGCATCATCCGCCTCCAATGTTTCATCGATAGTCCGATATTCCGGATTCCCAAGTCAAGCTTCCGTCCGTCATTCCGGACCCACAGTCAAGCTCCAGCTTTCCGTCCGTCATTCCGGACCCACAGCTTCCATATCCGATATCCGGATCCGATGTTCCACCATCGATACCATTCATCACATCTGTAAAGTATTGCAATCTGCATGAACTGTCATTATTCCTGCATACTTTACTGCCTGTACCGTTACAACCTTCTGCATAATAAATCTGGTTGTATTTTTCCTTTGACTGCTTATTGGCTCTGGGTGCACTGTCGCGCAGTCCATGCGCAAGGGTCCTCTCCAACCTCCCCGGTTCAGGTACCGGTCCAGGTCCCCACCAGAGGTCTCAGTCTTGTCGACTAAGCCCCCTGGTGTGACAGTAAGCACTAGCCAAATGGATCCAGCCGCAAACCAAGCATCTCCACCCAGCCCTGTACAGCAACTGGCTGTTCGCTTGGATCAGCAAGAGGCTGCGCAGAGCCAAGTGATTCATTGTCTGCAAGATCTGTCTTCCCGGGTGGATAAGCTACAGACCACTCTCAGTGGCCCTGAGCCTGTCAGAGAACTTCCAAGTCCCGTTCATCCTCCTGCAATGGCTGCTGCACCTCGCCTTCATCTGTCTGTCCCCACCAAGTATGATGGGAACCCCAAGACCTGCCGAGGTTTTCTCAATCAGTGTGAGATTCACTTTGAGCTGCAACCCAGCAACTTCCCTACTGAAAGGGTCAAGATCGCCTACATCATCTCCCTCCTGTGTGGAGCAGCGTTAGAATGGGCGTCTCCCTTATGGGAAAGATCTGATGCCATCCTGTCCAACTACAAGGACTTCGCGTCAACATTCCGGCGTATCTTCGATGAGCCTGGGCGATCAGCATCTGCCTCCACTGATCTCCTCCGTCTCAGACAGGGATCCCGCTCCGTCGGGCAATATCTGGTCCAGTTCCAGATTCTAGCGTCTGAACTCTCCTGGTGTGATGGGGCCTTATACGCAGCTTTCTGGCATGGTCTATCCGACCGTATTAAGGATGAACTCGCTACCAGAGACATACCCTCAGGTCTAAGTGACCTTATATCATTGTGTATCAAAGTAGACCTACGCTTCCGAGAAAGGGCTGTAGAACGTCACAAGAGCGCTCCAGTTAAAGTGCCAACTCCTCCGTCTTCTTTACCCACTGCTTCTGCGGTCCATTCCAAAGAAGAACCAATGGAGATAAACCGTTTCCGTTTGTCTCCAGGAGAACGTCGACATCGTCGGTTGGCACAGCTCTGCCTGTATTGTGCCGATCCTGCACATCAAATTTCTGCATGCCCAAAGCGTCAGGAAAACTCCTCCTCCTAGCCCGTCAAGGAGAGGGTAGGCTAGGAGTAATTAAGTCCTCTCCATCAGCAACTGATTGCGTCCTTCCAGTTTCCCTACAAGTTGGTCAGCATTTCAAGACTGTCTCCGCACTTCTTGATTCCGGTGCCGCTGGCAACTTCGTTACTGCAGAACTGGTCCGCAAGTGGGGGTTGCCCACTAAAAGTCTTTCCAAGACTGTCTTCCTTACTGCTGTGGATGGCAGTAGGATTCCTGATGCGACAGTCTCCCGCAGAACTTTGCCACTTACAGTGAAAGTGGGAGTCCTGCACACTGAACTTTTGTCCTTCCTGGTTTTACCCCGAGCCACTCATGCTCTGGTTCTGGGTTTACCCTGGCTCCGTCTTCACAATCCTCGTCTTGATTGGAAGACATCTGAAATCCTTTCCTGGGATCCTTCCTGCTCCGGTACCTGTCTCCAAAAGGTACTCCCAGCTCGTCATTCTTCAGCCGATGCAGCAGACCTTCCGCCTCTTCCCTACCAAGAGTACTCAGATGTATTCAGCAAGTCTGGCGCTGATGTCCTACCTCCTCACAGACCGTGGGATTGCCCTATCGACCTTATCCCAGGCAAAGAACCACCCAGAGGTAGAACCTATCCGCTCTCTCTTCCAGAGACTCAAGCCATGACCGATTACATCAAGGAAAATCTGGCAAAGGGATTCATCCGTCCTTCAACTTCTCCTGCTGGCGCAGGATTCTTCTTCGTAAAGAAGAAGGATGGAGGCCTACATCCCTGCATTGATTATCGCGGCCTCAATGACATTACAGTAAAGAACCGATATCCGTTGCCCCTCATCACCGAGCTGTTTGACCGTGTCAGCGGTGCAACCATCTTCACGAAACTCGACCTGAGGGGTGCATATAATCTCATCCGCATACGAGAGGGCGACGAGTGGAAGACGGCGTTTAATACCAGAGACGGCCACTATGAGTACCTCGTCATGCCCTTCGGGCTCAGCAATGCCCCAGCCGTGTTCCAGCACTATGTCAATGAGATTTTTCGGGACATTCTGTATCGTCATGTAGTTGTATATCTCGATGACATTTTAATCTACGCCAATAACATCACAGAACATCGTTATTGGGTCAAAGAGGTTCTGTCCCGGCTGCGAGCTAATCATCTCTACTGTAAACTGGAGAAGTGTGTCTTCGAGGTGAAGTCTATACCCTTCCTAGGGTACATTGTCTCCGGTTCCGGTCTTCAAATGGATCCAGGAAAACTGCAGGCCATCCAAGATTGGCCAATTCCCTCTTTGCTGAAAGGTATTCAACGTTTCCTGGGTTTTGCCAATTATTACAGAAAATTCATTCGTAACTTCTCTTCTATTGTGGCTCCCATCACTGCCTTAACGAAAAAGGGGTCTAATCCAGCGAAGTGGCCAGCGGAAGCCATCGAAGCCTTCCATCTGTTGAAACAGAGGTTCACTTCAGCTCCTGTGTTAAGACAACCTGATACCACCTTGCCCTTTATTCTCGAGGTTGATGCCTCCTCCGTGGGTGTTGGGGCAGTCCTCTCGCAGAAAGCGCCCGATGGACGTCTTCATCCCTGTGGGTTCTACTCCCGTAAGTTCCTGCCTGCAGAGCGTAACTATGCCATCGGTGACCAAGAGCTTCTCGCCATCAAGTTGGCATTAGAAGAATGGAGATATCTTCTAGAGGGCGCTGTTCATGAGATCACAATTATCACAGACCACAAGAATCTTCTGTATCTCAAGTCTGCTCAATGTTTAAATCCCCGTCAAGCCAGATGGACACTTTTCTTTTCCAGGTTCCGTTTCAAGCTGTCGTTCTGTCCAGGGACACAAAACCGAAAAGCTGATGCCCTTTCCCGCTCATGGGAGCAAGAAAGTGAGTCTAAGTCCACACATCAACATTTTATTATTGATCCAGTGGCCTTCTCCGCAACGAGAGTTTAAAAACTCACGCCCCCTACAGGGAAAAGATATGTAAAGCCAGCTCTAAGAAAGAAGTTGCTTTGTTGGGCGCATTCTTCAAAATTCGCTGGCCATGCAGGCATTCAGAAAACTTACGAGTTTATCACCAGGTCCTACTGGTGGCCGTCCCTCAAACAGGATGTACAGGACTTTGTTTCCTCTTGTGCTAAATGTGCTCAGCACAAGACCAGTCGTCAGTCTCCTCCTGGGCAATTGATGCCACTGTCAGTGTCACATCGTCCTTGGACGCATATTTCTATGGACTTTGTAACTGATCTTCCAGAGTCTGACAAATTCACGACCATCTGGGTTATTGTTGACCGGTTCACCAAGATGGCTCACTTCGTTCCCCTCACCGGTCTTCCGTCAGCTTCCAAGCTGTCCCAGCTCTTCATCAAAGAGATATTCAAGCTTCATGGACTGCCTCTTGAAATCATCTCCGATAGAGGAGTCCAATTCGTAGCCAAATTCTGGCGAAGCCTGTGCTCCCTGCTTCAAATCAAGTTAAAGTTTTCCACAGCCTACCACCCTCAAACCAATGGCCAAACGGAGAGGGTGAATCAGGACCTTGAAGCATTTCTCTGCACATATGTCTCTTCTTCCCAAGATGACTGGGCTCAACTCCTTCCATGGGCAGAGTTCTGCCATAATAACCAATATCATTCTTCATCAAATGTCACTCCATTCCTTGCCAACTATGGGTTTCATCCTCGAGTTCCTGACTTCACTCTGCAACCTGTGTCCTCTGTTCCAGCGGTCGACACGACCATCCGGCAATTCGTCAAATCCTGGAAGCTCATTCGTTCTTCACTCCTGAAAGCTTCAAGCAGGTACAAAAAATTTGCCGACAGGAAACGCAGAGCTGTGCCAGCCCTCCGTCCAGGAGATCGGGTCTGGTTGTCAACAAAGAATCTTCGATTGAGAGTGCCATCGATGAAGTTCGCTCCCCGATATATTGGTCCTTTCCCAGTTGAGCGAGTCGTCAATCCAGTAGCTTACAAGCTCAAGTTGCCGCCCTATTTGAAAGTGCCAGCTACATTCCACATTTCGCTGCTCAAGCCGCTGGTTCTGAATCGCTTTCATTCCAAGCTCCCCAAGGCTCCTAATGTTTGCACCCAGCGTGGAACAGAATATGAGGTCAGTAAAATCTTGGACTCTCGCATCCGATATGGTCGTCTGCAATATCTGATCGATTGGAAGGGCTACGGCCCCGAAGAACGATCATGGACCAATGCCATCGATGTCCATGCTCCCAGACTCATCCGGGCGTTCCACTCCAAGTTTCCCCGCAAGCCTAAAAGGTGTCCTGGGGCCACCCTTAAAGGGGGGGTGCTGTCACGATCCGAGCTGTCAGACAGACTTTCTTACCGGCTAAGTGCCTCCGCAGGTTCAGCTTGCGGTCCAGACGTCATCTCTGCCGGCCTCCTGTCTCCCAGTGACAGTACCCAGTGCACGGCAATCCACCTGTCCGCCGCCATTGCTCCCAGTATCCAGCATGGCGTGCACAAACACACTTTCCCGCCATAGCAGACATGAGGGCTGCCATGCTCTTCCCAGTCACATGTCTGTACTGTCCAATCCCGTTGGTTCTGATCTCCCTGTCATACCTGCCCGGCCAATCCTGGCCACCCAGTGGGTATAAGTATGCAGGGAGCTCTCAGAACCATTGCTAGTGCTTCAGTTGTCTCCAGTGTATGGTCAGCTGTCCTTGTCTCCGTGCAAGTGTATTTCTCTGCTGGTGTTGTCTTCCATGCTGCAGTGTATTCCAGGTTACTCCATCTCCTGTGAAGTCCAGGTTATTCCACCGCCTGTGATCCTGCCTCTCAGCCCAGCGACCAAGCCTAGCTCCGGGACTCTGGTCCTCCGATGCTCCAGCATCATCCGCCTCTGATGTTTCATCGATAGTCCGATATTTCGGATTCCCAAGTCAAGCTTCCGTCCGTCATTCCGGACCCACAGTCAAGCTCCAGCTTTCCGTCCGTCATTCCGGACCCACAGCTTCCATATCCGATATCCGGATCCGATGTTCCACCATCGATACCATTCATCACATCTGTAAAGTATTGCAGTCTGCATGAACTGTCATTATTCCTGCATACTTTACTGCCTGTACCGTTACAACCTTCTGCATAATAAATCTGGTTGTATTTTTCCTTTGACTGCTTATTGGCTCTGGGTGCACTGTCGCGCAGTCCATGCGCAAGGGTCCTCTCCAACCTCCCCGGTTCAGGTACCGGTCCAGGTCCCCACCAGAGGTCTCAGTCTTGTCGACTAAGCCCCCTGGTGTGACATACAGGAAGTTATTTATGAGAGTACTGGTGATTATTGGTGGAAATCTGCAGAGGAGGTAAAAGTTCTAAAGAGTTGCTGTAAACCCCCAGATTTTAGCATGATTGGGATAGCCCAACTTTTACTATATATTGAAAAGTCTGCACAACTATGTCAACTTTTAATTATGGGGAATTTTACATATCCAGACATTGATTGGAGTAATGAGACTACAGTTAGGTGCAACAGGTTACTGAGAATGCTAAAAGACCACTACTTGTCCCAAATAGTAGTGGAACGAACTAGAAGCTGGACTATACTGGATATAGTAATAACAAATTATATAGGGGGAGTAACTAGGAGCAGTATGGAGTAGCAGCACGAGCTGCGTCTTCTCCAGCAGGAATCCTAAACCTAAATCCTGAGCCCTGATAGACCCGTTGGGGTGGCTAACTGTCGGGGAAATACCTGTGAAACGTGGGGTCAGAGGAAGGTGTGAAGGCACGCAGGCTGGCTGGGTGCTTGTGCCCTGAGGACGGAGAGACGGAGAGAGGTGCCGGGATAGAGAGACGCGTGGATTGCCGAGCCGCTGAGCCGCTGAGTCGCTCCGAATCATTTCCGTCTGTGTCTGTTTCCTGTGGGACCCGGCGGCTGGGCTGACTGTGCGGCTGTACTGCAAGTAAAACGTCGCTCTACAGATGGAGACAGGAGGAGGAAAGGAGGAGGCCTAGTCTGTGTGAGTCCCGGCGGCTGGACTATATCGGTGCCATCATTGAGAAGGTACTGTACTGTTTGAAATATCTGCTGGAGAGTGGCAGAGGGGAAGGCACCAGAGTGGTGAGTAGGGAGAACTGGAGGTTGTAGTCCTCAAAGTACAAGAGGAAAAGTGCTGGTGATTGCTGGCTGGTTGTATGGGAGCCTGTTATACTATCTCTGTTGAGGCAAGAAAGAAGGTACAAGGACATGCTAGATTGAGCTGCAGCAATAAAGCTGAATCTGTTTTGCCATAGAACTCTATTTACCTTATTGGCCCTCATACTATATATTTGGTGCCACGGTTGTAAGCCAGGTCGTACCTGTGCAATATAGTGGGAATTCAAAATGGTGAAAGGAGGAGCGGCAGCTGCAGCAAAATTGGAGAAGTAAACAAGGTCTGCACAAACTAAACAAGGAGATACTAGCCTGTCAACCTCAGTTGCTGAAAGTGAAACCCCTAAACCCCCTGATCCACAGCACTCTACCCAACAAATCCTACAGGCCATAGCAATCTCAGAACAGAGAGTTATGGAAAAGATTGGGCAAGAGCAGGTGGATGTATCACTGGTACGACAGGACATGCAGAAAATAAGAGATAGAGTGACCAAAACAGAGCACTGCATCTCCTCATTAGAGGATATAACAACCCCTTTACAAACGAAAGTGACTGAAATGTCCACGCAGATAAATAATATGCAAGCCAAAATGGCCGATATCAAAGGTCGTTTGAGACGCAACAATATCCGATTTATCGGTGTACTCGAAAAAGCAGAAGGTGCCTCACCAGAAAGCTTTATTGAGAACTGGCTTATTAATCAGTTTGGAAAAGCAGCATTTACTCCCCAGTTCTCGATAGAAAGGGCACATAGGCTGCCAGCCCACCCACTACCACCTGGTGCGCCCCCTAGAACAACCATAGCAAGGTGCTTACACTATAAAGATCAGGATGCAGTCCTTCAGTTGGCCCGTGCGAAGGGCCCCTTACAAATAGATGGACAAAATATCATGGTGTTTCCAGACTTTGCCCAAGAAGTACAGAAGAGCCGCTCGCAATTTATACAAATAAAGAAAAAGCTACGGGACAGAGGCATTCAGTATGCAATGTTATTTCCAGACAGATTAAGGGTGGTATACGATAATGCCACACATTTATTTTCATCTTCAAAAGAAGCGGAGGACTGGCTGGAGAGACAGCCAAGTAGCAAGCACTGAAATGTCTATTATAATGTAGCGCAAGCAGAATGATATAGGAATATTAAGCTGCAGAATTAATCTCATTATCTGCTTTGTTTGTGTCCGGTGGTGGGGGGAGGTGGGGGAGGAGATGGGGATAGTTCGCTTTGTCCCCCTCACCTCCCTTTGCTCCCTTATCCACCATTGGATTATTGTACGAATCAGGGCCCACTATAAAGTATAAATGGAGGAGACCCTACTGTAGATAGCATAGGGGTTATATTCGTATGCCCCTATCCCCTAAGGGAAAGTTAATCTGATTTATGTGTCAATTTTTTTGTCTTTTATATTTGTTTTTTCTAGCTTCTTTAGCTTTTTTTGTGGTTTTTGGTATATTAAAGGCTTTGTTAGAGGGAGGGTATAAGTATACCTTAGGATTTAAAGGCTATACAGGGAGGGTAAAGGAAGGGTAAATTTTTCTGATTTTTTTTTATGTTTGTTTTTTTATTTTTTATTATATGATGAAAAGGCTGTTAAAGTTTGTGGAGAGAAAGAAGTATGCACAAAAAACAGATTGGAAAAGGTTGCAAAAAGTACAAAAGTGGGCCCATAAAGGGTATAGTAAGCAGAAAGAGGATTATGAAGCTATAGAGTGGATAGTGGAGATTTCTGGTCTGCTCAGTTTTGTTTTTTTTATTCTTTTTTTTCTCTGTTTTCTCCCTTTCCCCTATGTCAATTGTTATTTTTTGTCCTCTTTTCTCCTTTCCCATTCCTGGTCCCATGATTAAATACAAGGAAGATGGCGAGAGGTGAAATTCATGTATTAGGATGGAATGTGAGAGGGATGGGGGATAGAATCAAGAGGTCATTGGTTGTGTCACAAATAAAGAAATATAAATCAGATATAATCTGCTTATTTGAAACCCATATCGTAGGTAGCAAGGTATTAGCATTAAAAAAACCATGGGTAGGCCATCTGTATAATTCCACCTTCTCTAGCAATGCAAGGGGTGTGTCCGTAATTATTAAAAAAACGGTTCAGTTTCAGATAGAACAGAGTGAGATCGATGTATCGGGGAGATATGTTTTTATTCGCGCTTATATTAATCGTAAACTGCTGCACATATTGGCTGTGTATGTTCCTCCGCCATATACAAATGAAGTCATGCGGCAGGTGGTTAAATTTATTTCTATGTCACCAATGAAACCAACAATATGTATAGGGGATTTTAATAATGTTATGGATGGGGCATTGGATAGATGGCGTGAAATAACATCAAAAAATACCCTGACCCCTTCTCCAATTACATTTTCACGATTTGTGACAGAAATGGGATTAGTGGATATATGGAGAAAACGAAACGGGGATGTAAGAGAATTTTCTTGCTATTCAGCAACTTTCCATACTCTCTCTCGAATAGATCTGGTTTTACTCTCTCCTGAACTAATGCCGGATGTAATAGAGATACAGTAGGATATCTCTCAAGGGGAATTTCGGATCATTCACCTATTTCACTTAAAATAGGGGTAAATATGGATCAAGGTATGAAAATGTGGAAACGTAATCCTTTTTGGTTAACCCTTATGTGGGAGGATCAAGAGGTGGGACTACTATGCAAAGAATTCCAGATAAAAAATAAAATAGGAACAGATCATATGAATAGGCATGATGCCTTTAAAGCATATCTACGGGGCCTTTTTATTAAAAGGATATCCAAAATTAAGATAAATAGCAGAAAAGAGGAAGAGAGACTGGAGACTAATAGTAGGCAGCTCGAGTCTCGATATACAAATTCTCAATCGGAGGAGCATAGAATATTATGGCAAGACGCGCAAAAAAAATGGGTAGATTATCTGTATGAAAAATCCAGGCGCCAACTCCTCTTTTCTGGGCACGAAAAATACCTACATGCCGAGATGAACGGCAGCTAGTTGGCATATTTGTCACGAGCCGATTTAGCTGGTAGCAATATAATCCAGGGAATAAGAAACTCGGAAGGACATATGTGTTATTCTGGGGCTGAGGTAGCAGCAGTGTTCCGCGATTTTTATTCATCTCTGTATACATCTAGAGCCTCATACTCTGACAAACAACTCAGGGATTATTTGGAGAGGGTGAGGTTACCCAATCTGACAAATACGGAGGCAGAGGCTCTGGAGGCCCCATTTAAAATAGAGGAAATAGAACAAGCTATATTGGCACTACCAACATCAAAAGCCCCTGGATGCGATGGGCTTCCAGCAGAGGTGTATAAAACATTTAGGAGTTGTTGTTTTTTTTTTTTTTAACTCTTTATTTTTACAGTGGCAAACGACACAGCAAGAAAAATCAAACAACAGTACAGTGCTAAACCCGACTTTCTAGTGAGATCAGATACTGATATATTTTGCACTAAACTAGGTCAAACTGATGTGTCAACCACTGTCATTTTTTGTTTTTATAATATGTTTACAAACAATTGGTGAATCAATATTAATGGAGCGTGTAAGAGGGATAAAGAACAGAGGGGGGAAAGCAAGGAGAGGTAGCAAGATGGGGAAGGGGAGGGGGGGTGTTTCACTAACATGCGTATGTAACAGATTCCTTTTGTCGAGGGTAAATGGCAGAGCGGCGGACTAGATCCAGCGATCACACCCCACCTGGGATCTGCCTCTGAAAGTGTGCGTACCAAGGGGTCCAGGTTGACACGAATTTCCCTACCGAATCATGTAGCAGCGCAGTGATATACTCCATGGAGGCTGCAAACCAAACTTTGTTAATTACAGACTGAATGGAAGGAGCAGCGGTTTGTTTCCAGTTTGTTGCAATCAACAATCTGGCGGAGTTGCTTTTATGGTTTACAGACCCCTCCACTGGTCTGCAAAGCATTTAGGGATCGAGGAATCGAATATCGTACCCATGAGAGAGAAAATTTCGTCCCAGTAGGAGCTAATTTGGGGGCATTTGCACCACGTGTGTATAAATGTACCTTGTGAACCACAGTTCCGACAAAACACATTTGAACTGGAAGGAAATTTACGGTGTATTACTGTGGGAACCATGTACCATCTAGAATACACTTTGTAGGCGTTTTCCTTGATGTTTGAGTTAATTGAGGATTTAGCTACTTGTGTTTTTATTTCTGACCATTCTTCTTCCTCCAGAGTTACACCTAGATCTTTTTCCCATGCGATTTCAAAAGGTTCTTTAGCTGGGGGTTTGTCTGCCAGAAGGGAGTATAGTAATGAAATAGCTCCTCTTCTTTCTGGGTTGTACATACAAAACCGTTCGAAGGGAAGCGGTGATCTAGGTTTGGTAGTTTTGAGGAGGGAGTTGACAAAGCTTGATATCTGGAGGTAGTCGAAATGCCTAAGGTGCTGGTTGTCATATTTTTCACAAAGTGCTGCAAAGTTTTGGGGGGCAAATTCCCCTGTTATATGTGAGAGTCGGGTGATACCTGCCGAGATCCAGGGTTGTGAGTATGGTGACATGCATCCTAGGGGGAAGTCTGGGTGTCGCCATATGGGGGTGAGAGGGGATGGGTAAGGTGCCAACTGAAGTTTCTTATTTAGGTGGTCCCATGTCTTTAACACAGAGTGGACACCGGGAGTGTCTAGTACCGAGGCTGGTCTAAGTTTCGGCGGTAGCCAGGGGAGGAAGCAAACCGAATGATAATCCACCATTTCACTTTCCAAGGCCACCCATTTCTTGCCACCCGCCCGCGTGTGCCATGCTACCACGTGGCTCAGTTGCGTAGCCTGGAAATAGCGTTCAAACATAGGGAGGCCTAGACCTCCATTGGACGAGGACTTCGCAAGGCAGGTTCTATTTAGTCTGGGAGATTTGTTTGACCATATAAATTTGCCGCATAGAGACTGAATGGTTCGGAGGAAGGAAGTGGGGACCATCACTGGGATAGTTTGGAATAGGTATAACAACCGGGGTAGTATGTTCATTTTGATCGTATTTATCCGGCCCGTCCAGGATATGCATAAGGGGGTCCAATTTGTAAGGTCTTTTTTATGGAGTTTAGAAGGGGAATATAGTTAGCTTTAAAAAGTTGACCAAAATGTTTTGTTATCTGTATTCCCAGGTATTTAATCGATTGGGGGCGCCAAATGTAATTGAAGTTTGATTCTAGTGTTGCCATAGTGGAGCTAGATAAATGAAGAGCCAGTGCATCTGACTTTGAATTATTCACTTTGTGACCTGATAGATTACTGTATAGTGTTAGTGCGGCCTGTAAGTTTGGGAGTGAAGTCAGTGGGGAAGATATAGATAACAGGACGTCGTCTGCAAATAGGGATATTTTGTATTGGGAGCCCCGTACATTTATCCCCTGAATGTCTTGTTTTTTTCTGATGTGGGCTGCTAGTGGTTCGATACTGAGGGCATATAGCAGGGGGGATAAAGGGCAACCTTGTCTGGTGCCGTTTCCCAGATTGAAGGGTTGGGAGGTGATGCCGTTAGTAGAGACCACTGCTCTCGGTCCGTGATACAGAGCTTGTATGGCAGAAAGAAAGCTTCCCCCGAAGCCGTATGTCCTCAGCGCATGGAACATAAAAGGCCAGGAAAGACGATCAAAGGCCTTTTCTGCATCTAAGGAAAGCATGATCGCTGGGGATTTAGTCTTGTTGATGTACGAGATCAAGTCAATAGCTCGTCTTGTGTTGTCTAGAGCTTGTCTTGTGGGTACAAAGCCCACTTGATCTGCGTCTATCAATGAGGTAAGATAGGAGTTTAGTCTTGTGGCCAAAACTTTTGCGAAAAGCTTTATGTCGGCATTGATGAGTGATATTGGCCTATAGCTTGTGCAACCAGTTGGATCCTTGCCTGGTTTTGGCAGTACTATGATTGCGGATTTCATTGAGACAGTGTGGAACCTCTCCCCCTGCATGATTTTGTTGAATAACACCGGCATGCATGCAATGTGTGAGCGATGCGATCGGAAAGCAGTACAAAAAGTATGTGCAGCACTTGTGACTGAGGGGGAAAGGAGGGGAAAGAAGGAGGAGATGGAAGAAGAGGGGAGGAGATAGAGTGGGGCGGAGTGTTGAGGACTGGCAGTGGCACTGGCACAGCACACTGAGAAGAGGGAAGGAAGGGGAGGCAGCACCGCTGCCTGTTCATCATTTGATTGACAGCAGGGAGCAATGGGTAGGGGGGCGGATCCGGACATGACATGTCATCCAGGCATTTACAGACAGCGATACATGCCTCAGCGCAAGTGTCCGTGAGGAAGAGGGGGGCAGTTTGCAGGAGGAGGACAGTGTGTGCGCGATGCAGGGAGCTGCTAAGCCTGTCTATACTGCTGCTTGCTGTCAGACAGGCGCTGCGGGTGGTGTACAGGATGAAATGGGAAATGAATCTAGGACCGGTTACGGAGGAGGTGTGGAACCGGATTTTGGAATCTTTGGAACACACAACCCCGTGTATTAGATTTAGGCAGATCTCCTTCTTTATACTGCATAGGGTATACTGGACACCGGCATCTCTTCTGAAGGCAGGTCTCAGAGAAGATTCTGAATGTCCTAGGTGCCAAAGGGGAGATGCTGGATTCTGGCATATGGTGTGGGAATGTCCTAATATATATGATTTTTGGAGGGATGTTTGGAGAGATGTGTGGACCACAGCTCCAATGTTACCAGAGATAGACCCATTAGTTTGCCTCTTTGGAATTGGGATTGAGGAAACGTATCTAAAGAATATGTATAAATACGTGCTGTGTCTTAGTACAATGGCTAAGGTGATAATAGCCAGAAACTGGTTCATAACAGAAATCCCAAATATTAATAAATGGCGAGCATTAGTCAATGAAGTGGTACGTCATGAACGACATATGTTCAAAGTTCGAGGGGCCACCCACAAATTCGATGAGAAGTGGGAGAGATGGTGTATAGCTGGATAGGGTAGAGGGGATGGTATAATATAAAGCCTGGACTTAATAAATGAAGGGGGATCAAATGGAGAGATGTATGGCCAAAAAGTATACATCAAGTGATGAATTGTTTGTTGCTCTCTTCCTTAAGAATATAAAAAGTTATGATGAATCCCTTTTTTCTTTCTCCTTGTAAGTGTTGAAATAAGGACAGAAGTAATTTAAAGGATAAGATAAAGACGATTAAAAGTATTGAATATAATATGTACAGTCTAAGTACAAAGGAAGATGATATATATTTGTCTCCTTTTTTTGGGGGGGGGGGGTCTTTTTTGTTCTCTGCTTTTTTGTTTTCTTTTTGCTTCTTTGGTGTTGCTAGATGGAAATGTGCAGGGTTGATTCGCTCATAGACATGGTTGGAGGGAGATGGGGTCAGAAATAGGAGGGGGGAGGGAGGGGGGAAGTGAGACAAATTAAATTAAAGTTCACTTCACGAATCACAAGAACACAATATACATATATAGAAGTAGGGAATATAAACACACAAGAAACACATAACAAACACTAAACACATATACATATATTAGATGCACTAAAGGGTCACATAGTAACTACACATTTCAAAATACACCAAATTGGAAGGGAGGGTATAAAGAAAGGGTAGTAGGTAATAAAAAGGGAGGGAGGGGGGGTGTGAAAGGAGAAATAAATAGGAAATAATGGGGTTAGAAAAAAAACTGACCCCATGTCTCTCCAAAGAAGGCAACTGGACAAAATGTGTAAATGTGTTAATAGTAAAAAGAATATTAGAAGGAGGAAAATAATTGTCTAGGTGCTGTTGGAAGTGACCGAATCAAAATGCTCCCTGGTCAGTCCACTGGGTTTATTATATCTTTTTATGTTAAATTTATTTTAATTTTATGTTTGTGGATAAAAATCAAAATAAAGAATGGATTTAAAAAAAACCTGGGAAACAGTGATCATAATGGGTATGGTACAACTATCCGACAGCCGGGATTATGATGGTCTTTTCGAAATCCTGACTGTCAGGAGCCTGAGAGAGGGGCAAATGCATTCTCAACACTTATTAATTTCTCACTCTATGGGGGTCGTGGACCTCCATGAGGAAAAATAGCCAATGTAAGCCGAGATTCCGACTATCGTGCTCCTGACAGTTGGGATTCCGATGTCGGAGAAAAGACCGTTGGAACCTCAACTGTCGGTAAATACTCCAACACCTGATTATAATATGGTCTCATTTAAAATTAGTTTCTAAAAGCGACAGTATAAGGAATCAACTAGGCCTTTAGTTTTTTTAATATGCTTAAGCGGATTTGGTATGAAATCCTGACGGTTAAAATCCCGACAGGGTCGAAATCCCGAATGGGTCATAATACCGACAAGGACAAAATCCTGACAAGGACAAAATCCCGACATTTAAAATCCCGACAAGGACAAAATCCCGACAGGGACAAAATCCCGACATATAGAATGTACAGGTTAAACAGTCAACATGACTTTCCATTGATAGGTCGCGAGGTCGACATGGGTTTTTTCACTGTTTTTTTACCCAAATGTCGACAAAGTCGACATGGACACAGTTGGAGGTGAACCGCAGCCGCTCGCAATGCTTTGTGCACGGTGCCTCACTGCGCTCGGCACACTATTTTATTCTCCCTCCACGCCCTAGTGGATGGTAGGGCATGAAATACTGACTGTAGGCACATGGGTCAAAAAACAGTGAAAAAACCCATGTCGACCTTGCGACCTGTCGACGGAAAGTCATGTGACTGTTTCACCTGTACATTCTATATGTTTGTATTTTGACCCTGTCGGGATTTTGTCCTTGTCAGGATTTTGTCCTTGTCGGTATTATGACCCATTCGGGATTTCGACACCGTCGGGATTTTGACCGTCGGGATTTTGACTGCATCCTGCTTAAGCAGACCTTAAAGTACATAGACTGGGATGCAGTTTTTGAAGGGAAAAGTGGGATGCATTTAAAATGTGGGAAATATACACACATAACTTCATTCCTATGGGTACCAAAACTGAAAGAATTCAATCTGAACCAATGTGGCTAAAAAAAAGGGAAGCGAAGAAATAGAAAGAAGAAGGAATCGTTCATTAGAAATGATTAATTCTCATGGGGATGAGGAGTTCTGTTGTATCTACAAAGAATGTAATAAAGCATGCATAAAGGAAGCAGATTGGCTACATTATAAAATGAAAAGCAAATTACAAAAGAAAGTAAGATTGAGGAGCCACAAGAGTATTTACACTTGCAGCTCCTCCCCGAGAAGGAGGTAAGCCCCAGTGACATTAGTCCGCCTATCAGGAGCGGGCTCCGGGGCAGCGCTGCACCTAATAGGCTTTGTGTGGCTCCATAGACACGCATGTTATGAATTTATCATGGGTGTCTATGGCCAGTTCCCACCATAGAAGCCTATGTTAAATTACATATACATATATATTTACATATAATTATGTATAATATGCAGACATTTTCTAATTTAAGTTTGCCTTGTATTTATGTAGTTGCACACTGGTAGCTACTGTACGTGCATATACCGATTGCATGCCACACCAACATTACATACTGTATGTGAAAATTGATTAGTGCAACATTTCCATATTCAGTAAATTCAGGCCTGAAAAGAATGCATTTCTGCTATAGGCCTTCTTGCTTGGTTCTGTTATTGTAATGTATTCATCACTTTGGGTCTTATTCTGGTTGAATCAGACAGATGAGTGTTCTTAGCCCCGCCTATCGTACGGATCGCTCAAGCCATCCGAATGCGGCAAGATGCCAAGCGAATGGACCGCCAGTGGATGTTTCATGTGAACACCTTCTCATCTGTGGGAACCTCCCCCATTCTCCGATGGTCGCCGACCATCGAATGATGGACCGAGAGGTCAGGCAGCCCCGAGTGCTCCAGACCACTCGGACATTTTTCCATGTGAAATCAGGGATATGAGCGGGCAGCTGACATCCTGCTATGTCATATGTCCGCCCCCCCACAAGTGCATCACGGCCGGATTACCATACGTACGCCCAGCATTTTCATGGGAACGCCCATGAAACGTGGGGCATATGGTAATGAGCCCAAACAGCCCTTCACTCCCCTCTCCACCCCCTGCTCAGATGGTTCTGTACTATCGTTTTTTGCACGGAATTCATGCCGTGTTCGGACGTGCGAGGCGTTCACACATGCGCAGAAACGCCTCTGCACATGCGCAAAAACAAAACATTGGCTGGCCGTCCGCACACGCAGCCGTATGTCTCAATCAGAATAAGGGCCTTTAGCCCTTTGACCTTATCTATACACTGCTGTCTATCATTATTCGGAATTTCATTCTAGTTTGTCTTAACTACACTTTTAAACTCTCTGATTGTCTGACCACCTACTGAACCCTAATGAGCGGCAATTACAGCATCCGGTACAAAAGCCTGTGGGTAACAAAGAGTACCACAGAGAATGAGACTTTAAGCAAAGAGTAGCCTAGGTCATTGGGATGTAAGAAAAGTTTTAAGGGGTTTGGAAAATGCACGGTGCACCTGGAGGCTAACGCCATTAATGAGACCATTGTTTTATCTCACCTCCAGCCTAACAGCTATGATTACCAGCTTCTCCATATGCAAGCTCCAAATGAAGATTTATCTTTGTCACCAACCTAATATACATTTTAGCTCACTTCAAGTTACTTATTTCTTGACATTCTACAAAATGTTTAAATGGAAAGTCTTCTAAGTTTCTTGCACTTCTAGTAGCTGTAGGTCAGATCTAACAGCAAGCTTAACGCTGACTTCTTTGAACGTAATGTATTAGCAAATAATTAAGGTTAAGGCAGACTTTAGTATAGACAGGGTGACTGTGAGACAGCATACTAATGTCTCATTAGAATATCATTTGCATGCTATTATCACCAGTTTCAGTTACTCGAGTGCTACACATCCTAACTTGATTTAATGTCACTTATGTAAAGAAAAAAAATAAAACATAATATGTTATTCCATTGAATTAATGCTGTCCACCAGTCTATAGAAAGGTACTTAGTATACATTTTCTAGTTTGTTACTTAGAAATTTCTTTCCACCTTCATCAGAATGTTGGCAAATTTATTTGACAAAATAATTATACTAAAAACAAATAAGACTGAAATAATCTGTCATAACAATAAGTCATATTTAATTGAAAACGCTTATGCACAATGTATATATGTATTAATAACTAAAATATACATTGAGTGTGGCTTGAGAAATTGTTAGAACAATAACAGCCAATCACTTTCTCTAAGGTAAGTTTTTTGGTATTTGTGTATTAGCCGGGCACCCGGTACAGAGTTAGCGTAGCGGCGCCATCAGAATCAGCGTAGTGTTCCTGCGGCCAGCGTAGTTAGCGTAGTCAGTCAGAGCCAGCGTAGTTAGTCAGAAGGAGCGTAGTGTTCCCGCGAGCGTCTCTGTCAGAATCAGCGTAGTGTTCCCGCTGCCACCGCTGCCAGACAGTCAGTGTCCCTGTCATAGATGAAGGTGAAGTGACAGAGTAATGGCTGCAGAACCTCCTTTATTATTAACTAAAATCCAGTTAACAGTTAACATTTGTTGTCATTACTGTCTCAGATGTATGATATGGCAGGTGTGAATGTGTTCCTGAAACACCCCCCCTATCCACTCCAGCCCGAAGCGGGCCCCATGAGGGGATGCGTTATGCGTCCTCCCGACCTGTTCATGCCCCCACTATCCACGTCGGCGTGGATTTGATCTTAAAAAGTGTGGCGAACCCGAAGCGTGGCGAGCGGAGCGAACCCCGCGAGGGGACGCGGATAACTTCACATAACTTCAGGCTCGGTGGCTCGCTGCGCTCACCACACTTTATAAAATCAACTCCACGCCGACGTGGATAGTGGGGGTATGAACAGGTTGGGAGGACGCGTAACGCGCCTGCTCGCCACGCTTCGGTCTGGCATGGATAGTGGGGGTTTGAAAATGCCCCCTTTATTGTGCATAGGACGCACTTGCGCCAGCATACCCCGTTTATTCATGAGGCGCACATGCTAATAATTACTGAGACGCACCTGCATCTGACAGCTGGAGCGCCTCTCCGCGGGCGCCCGCATGATCCCCTCTCTGCCAGCGTCCGCCAGCGCAGGGGATCTGGCGGTTACCAGCGATGTGTGAGAGGCGATCACAAGGCTTGGCATGGACTCCGGGGACAGAGCCGGGCTGCCGCAGAGTCACTACGCTAACTACGCTAGGCAGCCAATGGGCTGCCGCGGAGACACTATGCTAACTACACTAGGCAGCCGTTGGACTACGCAGACAGCGTAGCTTATCCTACGCCTGTGTATGTATGCTAATTGGGGGCCCGGCTAATACACAAGTACCATTTTTTTTTACACCTAAAGCTGGCCATGCATTTGTCAGATTTGGCCATTTTTCACCCGATTCTGAAATGTGGCCAAATTGAAGGTGTTTGACATCTGATCTGATTTAATGCGCGAGCCCGTGAGCATTGGATTGAAGCCGGAGATTGGAACTGCTTACAAATCCGACCTCCAACTTGCGCAGCCTTCCAGCAGTGGGGAATGGGATTGAATGCGATTCTGGGTTCAAGGGGGTTTGGGTGCGATAGCCCGATGGGAGAAGTCACAGTAGTGTATGGGGGGCTTAACTCATACATCTCAAGATGACCCATTCCAGGAAGGACGAAAATGCTCTGTACCTGGTTCTCTCTATATTTAGAATCGCCAACACTTTGGAGAAACACCTTTCTTACCAATGAACTAGTTCAACACAATCATACATTAAGGTAATAGTCCATGAACAGAGCATTTTGTCCCTCCTTGAATGGGTCATGTTGGGAGGTATGCCTACATTAGCCTTTCAAATGTGAGACAAGCATAGAATCCAGCTGCCACCCACCAGCTACTGCCAATCCAGAAGACCAGATTCTGTCAACATAAAAACTGACAGATAAGGGATGTGAAGGTGCCCATACATGGTACAATTGTAGGGTGCTATGAAATGCGTGCTCCCCTCACATCTCATCGCGCAGCTCAAAAAGTATGTGCTGCACTAGATCTCATCTCATTGCATTGCAAAACCTATGCAATGCGATGAGATGCAATATTGTATACAATAATTGTACCGTGTATGGGCACCTTTAGAGCTGAGCAACCCCTAGGGTAGTTGGGCCATGGGAACTCAATACCCACCTAATTGTCAATGGTTTACTTCTTTTATGTTTGTGAAAAGTTTAAAGCAGCCCATACACGCTGCGATGCCGGCCTGTGCGTTCTGTGCTTTGAGGTGCGCGCTCCCGCAGCACCTCATCGCACAGTACAAAAATTATGTGCTTGCACATACTTTTTGTACTTTGTTCTCATCACATCGCATTGCATTGCATGCACAACGCATGCACACAAGGGCGTAACTACCATAGGTGCAGGGGGTGCAGCTGCTATGGGGCCCAGAGCTGAGAGGGGTCCACTTTGCTTGTCAAAGTATCATGTGCTATATACATTTTTCAGCATTAGTTGATGAATAAGGGCCCTTACAAACTTTTGCTATGGGGCCCACATGTATCTAGTTACGCCACTGCATGCACACGCAATGCAATGTGATGTGATCCGTGCTATTTAAGCCCACAACGCACGCCCGCATCGGGCCGTGTATGGGCAGCTTAAAACTTGTTAAAACTTGTTCTTCAATTTAGTGTTAAATTTTACAGAATTCCATACCTTTCACACTAACCCCTTTCAGTTGTAATGATTTTATAGTACTTAGCTTACTGTATGTTTCCATTACATAAAGGATATTTCAAATCTGCATAGATATTCTTCATATTGCTCTATTTAAAAAAAAAAAAAATAGGCAATAAATAGAAAAAGAAAATGTTACTTTTTTTAAAAAGACTATATAATCAAAATTGTAAGGAAAGTTAGCCAAAATAGAGTTAAGGGGCTTGCGATACCGAAGTGCGGTATTGCAAATAAAGCAATACCGCAAAGCAGCCACATAGCAGTCCATGGTGGACCTGTAGTGGTGGTAAGTAAATTATTCTGATTTATGTTACCTATGACTTCAAAATAAACTACAAATGAAAGAATTTGGCAAGCGTTATTAAATTAATAAATTACTTAATTTGTAAAAATATGAATATTTAAAGACATTCTCAAACATTTTGTAAAATATTTTAAGCTGGACGTGATAACATTTTACTGAGTCATGTAAAAGTATTTACAGCTCTACATCCATTTAGAGGCTCTATGCCTGCAATGTTGTTCCTATTTGGTGTAAATTTGAAACCTCACAGAGTCCAATTAAGTATAATTGTTTGCACATTGATAATACAAAACAATTAAATTGCACTTAATTAAATGCATGATAACTGAACCATCTCATTTGTTACTACTTTATTACAATAATGAATTGCACCTGGTTAGTGACACTCACTCCCTTGGGTGTACAGAAGAATTATAGAGTGTGCTGTCAGCATTTCATTTCTTGTTGTTACTGAAATAGCTGCTTAAAGGTCCTCTAAACTTAAAATAAATTCTATCGAAAATACATAAAGTCACCTTGCAATATTATTTATATGCAGATGTAGCCACACTCATCTATCCTGTCGGCCGCCATCCTGGCTTTGTATATATACTGTATATATATATATATGGCGCACTTCTTCAGGTTAGCTGTAAAACCATGTTCTTGTAGAAACAGCAAAACTGCCTCTACCATCAGAAGATGAGTCTTCCAGTCTAAGCTAAAGATGACAATGTAATCAAGGTAAGCCGCTGCATACTCCCGATGAGGCCAATGCAGTTTGTTCATTGCCCTGTCGAAGGCTACACGGGCTCCATGTTAACCAAAGGGTAACACTTTATATTGGAACATTCCCTTTGGGGTCGAGGCTGACAAGATTGGAAAGACTGTTTTTGCATTGGCAGCCTCAATTAAGAATATTTGCCAGTACCCTTTTGTCAAGTCAAGAATGGTTAAGTATTGGCTTTTCACTAGGTTCTCTACTAGCTCATCAACCTGGGCATAGGGTAGGCTTCAAACTGTGAGAACTTAATTTCCTAAAGTTATTGCAAAACCTTATAGCTACCGAAGGCTTGGGTACCAGCACAATTGCATTATTTTACCACAGCCTACTAAGCCTTGGGAATGTTAAAAGGCCTCTGTTTTATTACTATCTCAGGTGGCACAATCATATCACAATCATATCATGCTGTATTATCTGGGTGTTACCAGGGATGGCAGAGAAAATGTCCTGGTTCCATATTTTCCAGTTTACAACCTCTTGATTTTGGCTGAAACATAATGAGACTTCGATAGGCACCTGACAATCGTTTGTTTTTATGACGAATAGAGAGGGTTGGCGGGTACTTCCAGGGCTTTAATAAATTAATGTGATACATTTGTAGCTTTTTCCTTCTACCCTCCTGGAGTACTTTGTAATTAATAGACCCTACTGCCTCTATGATCTTATAAGGACTTTGCCAATCTGCATGCAATTAATCCCTTCTAGGTATGTTCATGCTGACCAAGTCAATATTATACACACACACACACATATTATATATAAATAGGTTACATAGGTTATATATATATTAGGTGACACCCTCTCATATTCCATGATTCCTATTATCGCATAGAGAGGCTGGAGTTAATATATTCCACATAACCATCAGTCATAAACAATGGAACGCATGAGCCAGCCTGTGGCTATCCGTGGAACGCATGATACGCTTCCGCTAAGTCTATTTCCAGCTAGAAATCCCTAGATGCAGCAATATGCCTGCCGTCTCCTTCCGGACGGATGGAACGCACACGTCACTTCCGCTCCGGCCAGTGGAACGCATGATGCATTTCTGGCCGGGCAATTGACACTATTTATATATTTAAACTGAATTTTGGCAGTTGCCAGATTGCGCTTGTATTTACACTACACTCCAACGCCAGCGCTATGTGGTTATATGATTGTAGTTATCACAGAATTGTTCTAACATTGAATTTGGTGAAAAGTGGGTTGCGGACAGGCAATGATGTCACTTCCTGTCTGTGGGTATATAGGCTGACCCGGTGAGGCAGTACAGTTATATCCCTCTTCAGGGATGGATGTCAGGCTGCTTATCTGTTGGATATGTGCCTATTGCTGTACAATTCCTGATGATGGTCTTGTGTAGACCGAAACGTGTCGTTACGTCTGATGGTATGTCTGTATGATGCAAATAAAATGAAACTATGATAACCTTGACCTTGGTGAGTGCCCATTCTACCTCCGATATATATATATATATATATATATATATATATATATATATATATAGCAAACACTTGTGTCCGGCACTCCAACAAAGTTTAAAGTCCTCCTTCAGCGGGTGCCCGCATCCAATACTGAAACAGCGTATATAAGGAACAACGATGCAGCACTCCAGCTTGGTACAAAAACGTGGTTTAATAATTAGCTCTTCAGCTACGTTTCAACATTTACATGTTGTCTTCAGGCTAATATAAAAGCAAGTGATACAAGTTTAAATAGCAATGTGTGCTGCGTGAGGCGGGAGTCAAGCCCACGCCCAGCCCCACGATCTCCACAAAGTGATGTCATCACCCCGCAACGCCGTGTCGCAGGCCGTTGTTAGGGGATACCAGTAAACAAAACAGCAAAGATGGCGCGCCCCATAGCGCTAAGCGTGATCGGTGATATCAAATGGAAAATATAATGTGCAAAATACATCAAGTAAAACACAACAAACATACAGTGCAAAAAAACGAACAACACTTACATCAAGGAAAAGGCACTATGTCAATGCAAGCTTAGTAAACTGACCATGGCAATAGCCGTACGAGATAAACAGTTAAAATATTCATCAAATGGATTTACTGACGCTGAGACAAACACTACCGGCATAATGCGGCTACATGCGGCTAAACCACCAATGAGGGTCTGGTATCTATAATAATACATTAAGACCTATGGATTCATTTAAGCCCCTAGGGCTAACTGTATTCAATTTCATAATCCAAAAAGCCTCCCGCTGTAACAGACGTTTGCCCCGGTCCCCGCCCCTCAAGGACTCCGGTACATGGTCTATCATCCTATATCGCAAGGATGACACCCCATGACGGGCGTCCAAGAAGTGGCGGGCCACGGGCTGGTCACTTTTCTTCACTGTGTATCAGATTGTTTGTCCCTGTGGGCTGTCATACATAGGTAAGACCGAGCGTGCGTTCAAGGAACGTATGGCAGCCCACAGGTCGGCAATTAAGAATGCATTGGCCTCCAAGAAAAGTGACCAGCCCGTGGCCCGCCACTTCTTGGACGCCCGTCATGGGGTGTCATCCTTGCGATATAGGATGATAGACCATGTACCGGAGTCCTTGAGGGGCGGGGACCGGGGCAAACGTCTGTTACAGCGGGAGGCTTTTTGGATTATGAAATTGAATACAGTTAGCCCTAGGGGCTTAAATGAATCCATAGGTCTTAATGTATTATTATAGATACCAGACCCTCATTGGTGGTTTAGCCGCATGTAGCCGCATTATGCCGGTAGTGTTTGTCTCAGCGTCAGTAAATCCATTTGATGAATATTTTAACTGTTTATCTCGTACGGCTATTGCCATGGTCAGTTTACTAAGCTTGCATTGACATAGTGCCTTTTCCTTGATGTAAGTGTTGTTCGTTTTTTTGCACTGTATGTTTGTTGTGTTTTACTTGATGTATTTTGCACATTATATTTTTCATTTGATATCACCGATCACGCTTAGCGCTATGGGGCGCGCCATCTTTGCTGTTTTGTTTACTGGTATCCCCTAACAACGGCCTGCGACACGGCGTTGCGGGGTGATGACATCACTTTGTGGAGATCGTGGGGCTGGGCGTGGGCTTGACTCCCGCCTCACGCAGCACACATTGCTATTTAAACTTGTATCACTTGCTTTTATATTAGCCTGAAGACAACATGTAAATGTTGAAACGTAGCTGAAGAGCTAATTATTAAACCACGTCTTTGTACCAAGCTGGAGTGCTGCATCGTTGTTCCTTATATATATATATATATATATATATATATATATATATATATATATATATATATATATATATATATATATATATACTAGGTGATTCATCGCGCCCTACGGGCGCTCTTCACACCGTCGTAAGGGGCTGCGCCCCCTTAATTTGTGAACGTTTGTATATGAGAAATATGGTTAGAATTGTATGAAAGATGCCTGTATTGCAACTTAGGTGTCCGCGAATCGCGGGAGGGGGGGTCGCGGAGGGTGCCGCGAATTGCAGGAGGGGGGGTCGCGGGGGGTGCCGCGAATTGCAGGAGGGGGGGTTGTGGGGGGGTGGATGCTGCGAATCGCGGGAGGGGAGGGATTGCAGAGAATCGCGGGAGGGGGGTCGCGGGGTGGGTTGCCGCAAATCGCGGGAGGGGGGTTACGGGGGCGGGGGTTGCGGCGAATCATGGTAGGGGGGGTCGCGGGGGGTGTGCCGTGAATCACGGGAGGGGGGGTCACGGGGTGGGGTGCCGAGAATCGCGGGGGGGTGTGTGTGTGCCGTGAATCGCGGGAGTGGGGGTTGCGGGGGGGGGTGGGGGGTGTGACGCGAATCGCCACAAGAAAAAATCAACACAGAAAGGTCAACACATGTAAATGTTGACATAAGTGTGGCACTTCATTGGTGTTCATGTCGACACATGAGAATGAATATGAAAACATTAAAAAAATGAAAAAAAAAACTTCAAAAACTCATGTCAACCTTTTTCATTGTCGACCATAGCCATGTCAGTGTTTTCCATGTGCAATTTAATTCTGGAGCTGCCGCGAATCGCGGGGGGGTGCCGCGAATTGCGGGAGGGGGGGTCGCGGGGGTGGGTGCCGCGAATCGCGGGAGGGGGGGTTACGGGGCGGGGGTTGCGGCGAATCATGGGAGGGGGGGTCGCGGGGGTGTGCCGTGAATCACGGGAGGGGGGGTCACGGGGTGGGGTGCCGAGAATCGCGGGGGAGGTGTGTGTGTGTGTGCCGTGAATCGCGGGAGTGGGGGTTGTGGGGGGGGGGGGGTGGTGGGACGCAAATCGCCACAAGAAAAAATCAACACAGAAAGGTCAACACATGTAAATGTTGACATAAGTGTGCCACTTCATTGGTGTCCATGTCGACACATGAGAATGAATATGAAAATATTCAAAAAATGAAGAAAAAAAAACTTCAAAAACTCATGTCAACCTTTTTCATTGTCGACCATAGCCATGTCAGTGTTTTCCATGTGCAATTTAATTCTGGAGCTGCCGCGAATCACGGGGGGTGCCGCGAATTGCGGGAGGGGGGGTCGCGGGGTTGGGTGCCGCGAATCGCGGGAGGGCGGGGTTCACAGGGGTTCCGGTGGGGGGTTGCCGCGAATTGCGGGAGGTGGGGGGTCACGGGGGGTGCCGCGAATCGCGGGAGGGGGGGTTGCGGGGGGGTGTGACGCGAATCGCCACAAGAAAAAATCAACACAGAAAGGTCAACACATGTAAATGTTGACATAAGTGTGCCACTTCATTGGTGTCCATGTTGACACATGACAATGAATATGAAAACATTCAAAAAATGAAATAAATCTTCAAAAACTCATGTCAACCTTTTTCATTGTCGACCATAGCCGTGCCAGTGTTTTGCATGTGCCATTTAATCCTGGGGCTGCCGTGAATCGCGGGGGGTGCCGCGATTTGCGGGAGGGGGGGTTGCGGGGGGTGGGTGCCGTGAATAGCGGGAGAGCGGGGTTCATGAGGGTTCCGGTGGGGAGTTGTCGCGAATTGCGGGAGGGGGGGGGGTCGCGGGGGGGTGCCGGGGTGCCGCGAATCGCCACAAGAAAAAAATCAACACAGAAAGGTCAACACATGTAAATGTTGACATAAGTGTGGCACTTCATTGGTGTCCATGTCGACACATGAGAATGAATATGAAAATATTCAAAAAATGACAAAAAAACTTCAAAAACTCATGTCAACCTTTTTCATTGTCGACCATAGCCATGTCAGTGTTTTCCATGTGCAATTTAATTCTGGAGCTGCTGCGAATCACGGGGGGGTGCCGCGAATTGCGGGAGGGGGGGTCGCGGGGGTGGGTGCCGCGAATCGCGGGAGGGCGGGGTTCACAGGGGTTCCGGTGGGGGGTTGCCGCGAATTGCGGGAGGTGGGGGGTCACGGGGGGTGCCGCGAATCACGGGAGGGGGGTTGCGGGGGGGTGTGACGCGAATCGCCACAAGAAAAAATCAACACAGAAAGGTCAACACATGTAAATGTTGACATAAGTGTGCCACTTCATTGGTGTCCATGTCGACACATGACAATGAATATGAAAAAAATTTAAAAAATTAAAAATAAATCTTCAAAAACTCATGTCAACCTTTTTCATTGTCGACCATAGCCATGTCAGTGTTTTGCATGTGCCATTTAATCCTGGGGCTGCTGCGAATTGCGGGGGGGGGGGGGGTGCCGCGAATCGCGGGAGGGGGGTCGCAGGGGGGGTGCCGCCAATCGTGCAAGGGGGGGTCGCGGGGGGGTTCTTTTTGCCGCGAATCGCGGGAGGGAGGTCGCGGGGGGGGGGGTGTTTTTTTCGCGAATCGGGGGGGGGGTCACGGGGGAGGGTTTGCCGCGATTCGCGGGAGGGGGGGTTCGCGGGGTGGTGGTTATGCCGCGAATTGCGGGAGGGGTCGTGGGGGGGGTTCTTTTTGAGGCGAATCGCGGGAGGGGGGGTCGCGGGGGTGTTTTTGCTGCGAATCGCGGTAGGGGGGGTCGCGGGTGTTTTTGCCGCGAATCGCGGGAGGGGGGGGGCGCGCGGGGGGGGGAGGTTTTGCCGCAAATCGCGGGAGGGGGGCGCTCACCTGGTGGCTTTGGAGTAGCAGTGCTGGGCAACATCGGAAGGCAGTGGGTGTCTGGCACTGTCTGTGGGCTCACTGGGCTGGTTCTCTGTCACATACCTCCCAACATGACCCTCTCCAGGAGGGACACAATGCTCTGTTTCTAGACTTCCCCTTAATGTATGATTGCCATCACCTGTTTTAAACAGGTTAATTTCTCAGAAAGGTGTTCAGCACAGATGAAGGCAATCACACATTAAGAAGAAAGTCCAGGAACAGAGCGTTATAGACACAGACACCCACTTTGAGTGACAGATGTAGCCAAATATATAGGAGATATACAAAATGTAGATCCAGACTGTGCACAGCCACAAGCTTCAGAAAATAGGAGTGCGTCCTTGGGTCAGGATGTAGTGCAGCTCTCTCCAAATAAAGCCAGACCTTAGCTTTAATTGTCCCAATCACATGTAGAAAGAAATTGGAGAAAAAGCGCAGATATGAGCAAAGTGTAAAACAAATTTTACTAAATTTGTTTTACACTTTGCTCATATCTGCGCTTTTTCTCCAATTTCTTGGAGAAAAGTCCCCAGATGACGAAACCGGTTGGGCGTGGCCTAAACTGACAACATTGTGCTTTTGGAGTTCCTGACCACGGAGGCCCTGGCGGCGGTGAAAAGGCTGGTCCCGGCTATTCAAGTCGTTGGTGCACCGTGTTGGATATCACTGTGGCAAGCTGTTTGCTGTTATCTATGATGTATGTGAGCCTGCACTTTTAGTAAAATTTGTTTTACACTTTGCTCATATCTGCGCTTTTTCTCCAATTTCTTTCTATATATATATATATATATATATATATATATATATATATATATATATATATATATACTATCCAGAGACCTCGTTCGCGCTTAATCTAGCCAAGTATATAGGTTATTGCACACAATACAAGGCAGCCTTCTCCATAAACTTCCCTGTTGGTAAGGGAAGGAATATAGAAAATATTTGCAATTGTGGGGTGGTGCCCTGAGTATTATAAAGTCCTTTAGAAAATTCTGTTATTGTCACAAACAATTGATCCAGATGTCTGTGTGCCTTTATATAAGACTAGGCTATCCTGATCAATTCTACTCAGTCAAGATCTTCCAAATGTTTTTAGTTAACCCCTGAATAAGTCCCTTAGGGGACGAAACGCATTGGTTAATGCAACACGTTTTTATGAATGTACAAACAAAAACATCTCAAACACTTTTATCCAATTAAAAAAGACTTTTAATAAAGAGAAAACCATTGATATGGACTTCTTGGTCAATTGTTTGTGACAATAACAGAATTGTCTAAAGGACTTTCTAATACTCAGGGTGCCACCCCACAATTGCATATATATATTAGTGGAGGAAGAGGTAAGGAATAAAGTGAAAGATATAAAAATTTGTATAACATATAAAATTGAACCTTTACTCGGCTCATATAACAGTAAAGAAAATAATTGTAAAAAAGAAGCACAATGTTTATTTTTAGATCTAACACTTAAAACATGGTGTCAAGATGATTATAACTAACCACAACTAGAAGGTTCCACAGACATTGCTTTCACCAATACTCCATAGCCAAAGCAGTCAAAGATTCCCTATACTTTTATTTAGGCTACAGCTTAATTTCAGAGCAAGAATTTTACTTGGCTCTATTTCCAGCCCAATATTATATTAATAAGGTGAAGAGGGTATTATATGAAACTGGCAAACAGCCCCTTAATAAAACTCCCAAACCACAAGGACATTGCACTGCATTAAAACATTTTGCATGACCCTTTCTATAATGGGAAAGCTAAATTGGGACAATTTGTACTCTAGCCTCTTGACAGCAGGTACTTACAGAATTTATTTGATATGTTTATACATCATAGAGCATATCTGTTCCCCCATAGAAGATTTATTATTCATTTACTGAGCATACATAATTGTTCAAAATGAAATGCTCCAAAGGCAGACCTTTAACAAGCTGCAGGAACCTTTCACTGTGCTGAATGGGGGTGATTCACGTTGGATTGCTAAGCAGCATCAATTGATTGCTTAGTGGTGGGTTAAATGGGTGCCGGACGGGGTCCCGACAGTCGGGATCCCGACAGTCATTTACCCGAGGTCGGGATCCCGACTGTCAAAACGCCGACAGCCGGGTGCCTGATGGCCACCCGCTATTTTCCCTCATGGGGGTCCATGACCCCCATAGAGGGAGAATAGAATAGGTGGCTCGCATTGCGAACCACCGTGCCTGCATGGGGCTTTTTTGCGCTCGCCATGCTGTCTGACTCCAGGCAGTCGGGATCCCGACTGTCGGAGTCGCATACCACACCAGGGTAAACGCCACCCACAGTCTTGTGGATGGCAGCCCCCCTCTGCCGAACGTACTGCTGCATTTGGATGCAAATGGATGTGTACGCTCACACATCCAATTACATGTGATCATTTGATGGTTGGCAACCATCGGTGGTCTCAGTGGGTGTAGTACTCATCGGCGGCCTCGAGGGGGGTGTAGTACTCACCAAAGGCGTTTGCCCTGTGGGTCTGCACATGGGTATTTTCACCGATACACATGCGCAGACCTGCAACATCGGTTCCCGCTGTGAATTAGTCTCTTTACGAGCCAACCTGAATCAGGGCCAATATGTGACCCTCCAAAAAACTTTTTGTCATTTATGTGGAAATCAACACAAGCCATCTTCAAATGTGGATTCATTATTTCAGTTCCTACTGTATATTATTCTATTCAAAAAGAAGTCAAACCATGTTTTAGAATGAATTGCATGGAGGTGTCAATGCAAAAAGATAAAACAATTCAAAGGCTTATGGTAATACGGAAAAGCTTTATCCATACTACAGCCTTCTACAAAGGCACAAATGTATAGGGGAAAATTTACTAAGAATACGAATACGAACAATCCTATTCGGATTCTTAATATGAATAGATACGACTGCATATGGCTGTTTTAGCCGTATGCAAATTCGTATTCCAGAGGAAAATTTACTAATCAGTCGTATTTGACTGATTCGTATTTTCCAATGTCGTATCCATTCATATTGTAGCTGATATGAATTCATATTTAAAATACAAAATCATATTTTAAAATATGAATTCGTATCGACTTCAGTGTAAAATCAATCAATAAATAAATCATTTTAAAAAACAGCGTGGGGTCCCCCCTCGGCTATAACCAGCCCCAGGCTCACAGAGCCGGTCCTGGTTGTAAAAAATCAAGGAAACCTTTGAGTAGGGGTTCCTCTTATTTTTTACACCCAGCACCAGGCCCAAGGGCAGGTCCTGGTTCACAAAATACGGGGGACAAAACGAGTATGCGTCCCCCCCAGCCAGCAGGGTAATGCAACAGCCGGGGGGGGGGGGAGACTTTATATACAAGTCCCCTTGGCCAAAGTATTAACCCCCTGACCGGTCAACATGGGCAGGTGTCCTGGGGAAGTGGGGACCCCCCAAAGAAGGGGTCCCCCCCTCCAGAACTTACCTGCCCATGCTGGAGCCTGGGGCTGTCCTCGATGCCCCTGGGTGGTGGGCATCGAGCTGATTAAAGGTGTAAAATTCAAATAAACCATTGGGACTCTTAGTTCCACAGCAAAACCAATACTTAAAAAAATACACACAGACACTAGAAAAATAAAACTTTATTGCATCCAAAGCCCTTTCATACACATACAGATACTTGCTTATGTTGATCCCGTAGATAGGTAGCCCTCCGTCCATCCATCCATCCGGTTGTTCCTGAAGAAATCCCGTGGGGTACCTGTGGAAGCAAATTATACTCATGGAGATCCTCCGGCGTAGATCTGGTCCTCTTCGTTCCATGTAGGCATCCAGGGGTACTTGGCAAAAAAACAAACCAAGAACACGAACCATGACGAACTGAGCAGGAGCGGCATGCTGTCTTTGTTTACATCGTGCGGCTCCACACCCCGTCTTCCGGCCAATAGCACTATTCGGGGGGCGGAGTCACACAATGTAAACACAGACAGCGTACGGCTACCGGTCAAAAGTTTGGGGTCACTTAGAAATGTCGCTTTCCCTTCGCAAATCCCAGAACATTCACAGTCCCTCTTCAAAAACTCTTGGGCACACCTGTGTTTTTTTCAAACACACCAGAAAACAGCAGGTCTCCGCCCCCCCCAAATGCTGTCTTCCTGTCAGTTAAACAGCCACTACATGGTGGTCAGGAATTTTGTTGCTGCGCAGCTGCCATGTGGCTGACTTGAAGCAATCAGGTCTGAATCAAACTCCCTGTTTAGCGTGGGAATGACCATGCCTTCCAAATGGTAAGGGACAACCCCAAGGCTCTGCTCTGGATTAGATACATTAATAGAATTATTTCTATTAAGACATTCGACATTCCCTCTTTTTCAGTTGTATAAAGATTAGCCTCATTTCTTTATTTAACCTAGCATTACATCTGTGGGTTATATTAAAGTGACCTCATTTCCATCAGGACAACTTGGTAGCTAATTACTATATTAATCACTGAAGACTTGTTTTTCAGGTGACTATCCCGTGATTTATGGTGTGTGTCCTCATTCTTCTTTGCCCAGAAGAGTTTAAGATGTTGGCTAGAGGAGCATTGATAGGGTCTGGGACTAATAAATGAGTGAATGTCATTTACAAATGTAGCTCACCCTGCTATATGATCCTTGCCAGCAAGAGCCTCAGGTAAGGTACAGCCAATATTGTCATTGCATCCAGCATCCTTGTTTATCCTCAACAACCATGCATGTACTTCTAAGGCTCATTCTTAAACCCATAGCAACCAATCATATATATTTTTTAATTGGGATTTAGAAAAGTAGAAGTGTAGAGTTAACAATAGCAACCAATCAGCAATTACCTTTGATCAGCCCTGTTAGCATATGATGTACATATGTCATTAAATGATATGAATTATTGCAAATTTGCACCTACTGTGAGGCCTGATTCATAGGTGGGCACAATGTCAATGTCGGATGCAGTGGGGTGATTTCTGGTCACTGTGCATGGCTCACAGCTGAACTGAGCACACACTGCAGTTGATTATCAATGGCAGTGAGGGTTGCAGTTTTTAAAATGCACAGCTGTACCTCTAATGCCTCCACCTGTCCTGCTCTTCCATTGATAGTAGGTGTCCCCCAAAACTTTCTTTTTGGTCCTCTTCTCTATCTCTACATGTCTACATACTCTCTGGGTGAGCTTCCCTCTATTTATTTGTTTTTTTCTTCTTTTTTTTACAAAAAACTTTATTTAAAAGGCAGAAGTTAAAAACAGGAAGTTATCTGATTTTTGGCGGTAACCATGTGTTTCAGCAGTTCAAATGTGATGGATATATAGGTTTGATGTTCCAATGTTTAAATGTTAGTTTTATGTTTCCAGAAATGCATTTAATTCTATGTCTATATTTAATCCACTTGGGGCGAGGGTTTTTAGATCGTAGATCTATTTTGTTTCTTTTTTCTTTAGTTCTGTAACTATGGGCCTTATTCTAGTTCACTATTTCTGACAAAATCCTTCTTAGATGGGCAAAACCATGTGCACTGCAGGTGGGGCAGATGTAAAATGTGCAGGGAGAATTAGATTTGGGCGAGTTATTTTTTTTCTGTGCAGGGTAAATACTGGCTGCTTTATTTTTACACTGCAATATAGATCTCACTTTGAAGTAAAACCCCACCCAAATCTAATTCTCTCTGCACCTGCAGTGCACATGGTTTTGTCCATCTAAGAAGGAATTCTCAGAAAGAGTGAACTAGAATAACCCCCTATGTCGCCTCCACGCCAATGAGTTGATATGTGTTCAATGGCTACGAACTTTAGTTCCGTGGGATCTTTGTTGTGTGTGGTTAAGAAATGATGAGCAACGCTGTACGTCGTGATGCCTTTCTTTATGTTGTAGATGTGGTCTGATATTCTAATTCGTATTTTTCTTTTTTTTTGGATCACGTACTGGAGGCCACATGGGCATTCCAGAAGGTATATTCCACCCTCTGTCTGGCAACAAATATCCTGTGAGACAGAGGGTGGAAAATCCCTTCTGGAATGCTCATGTGGCCTTCCAGTACGTGGGCCAAAAAAAAAGAAAAATTAAGCCACTAGCATACGTTCGCTGTGTCCAAAAACGCAGCTGCATTTACACCAATCAGGCCCAGTAAATACACCCCACTTCTTTTAAGCAAAGAGCCTGATTTGGATAGGTTTACAAACCTGATAGTTTATGTAAAAATCTGATGGTGGGAGAACAGCACATGATCGCTCACAGTCATCCACTAGCAGACGTATGATTGACATTCTGTGGCGGTGACTAGCGCCTTTCTGCAAAACAGGGACATGTAACCCCATCTTTATAAACAAGACAAGCCCAGGGTGTGCATCGTTGGATGCAGACTTCCTTTATCCAGCATGAGAGTTCCGGTGGTCAATGTCAGAAAGCTTTGGACTCAGAAGCTGCATACTTTCCAACATTTTTATGTCTTCTTTCCCCGGGAAACCTGGAGAGTAGACTTTCAGCTGTGCTCAGGGGGCGGGGATGGAGCTTTGCATCATCAAACCACCACCCAATTGCAGGGAAAGCTAAGGATAGAGGGGGAGGGGCAAAAATTACATAATTTGCATAATTTTAGAGCCGCCCTTCACACACACCCACAAATGCCAGTATTCGAACATCAAAGTAAGAACATGCAGAAAGAATGTGGGGGATCCAGGGAAATGCGGGAGGATTGCCCACCCTTCCGGTGGACTGGAAGGAGGGCCCAAATTTCAGAGCCTCCCGGCCATTCTGGAAGGGTAGGCCACTATGAAAAGCAGTCTGTTTCCTACAAACATGTCCTGCAGCAGTACCATATTACAGTAGTTGTATTGCACAGCTTCTTCTAGTGTGTACGCACAATATTGTTAATGATGCTCGCTCCCGCGGGTCGTTAGTAAAGTCCTCCATCCCCTGCATATGCAGGCCAACAGAGATTATTGCTAGCAAGAGTCATGCTGTGGAATGTAACATGGTCCCTGATCACCCCCCCTTATCTCTTGTTGCGCCCGGCTTCGGTTAGTACGTATGCAGTTGCTGATGCCGGCTATCCCGCCATGTCCCATTGCTCTTTATGTCACGCTGGTTACACATCAATGACGAGGAGAGAGAACTGACTGCAAGTCTGACGTTTACTCCACAAACTCAATGCTTGTTCTAGCAAACATGTTCTGTATTCATCCCTGTACCTCTTGATGAAATCCTAACATACGCAGTAAGTAAAAGGCAATTTAAGCTGAAAGCCCCTTTCACACTTCAGTGATATCCCCATCTCTGACTATTTTCAACACACTGGTTTCCTTTCAAATTAATAAAAGCACTTCCATGACCTGAAGCTACAACCAGAAAATAGGATCAGGGTTACAAGGACGGTTTGGGTTCAGTGAAGGAAAAGTCTGCAACGGAACCAGTGTTGCAGCAACAATAAGGTGAACAGAAGTCTCCTCTTCCATAAGAAACAACATCACATGTAATAGCGCTGGTGGGGAGAGGGGGGATTAATAAAAAACAAAACATGACTAAGCCTGGCTAATATGTTTTGTTTGAGGCTTGAGAATGTGATGATCCGATTATTCTATTATATTAACCTGACCTAAGCCACGCAGCTCCTGCACTTGGTAGTTATTGAATTTCTGGGAATCATATAATCTGTGAAAATTATTTTTGTCCGTTGCTGCCTGAAGTAGAGTAATGGGGAAGGTGGTGGTAGAGCGAAGGAGGGTGGTGGTGGTGGGGGGGGGGGGGGGTGGGTGGGTGGGGTGGTAGGGGTGCAGCGGCATTATGTGATAGTGCACGCTTGGTTAACCCTTTCTATGCCAAGGGTCGGAGTAGATTTCTCAGCCCTCAGGTGCAAGGATTACATTTGACATTTGCAGAGGAACTTTGTCATCAGCAGCAGAAATAACCATTTAATGACATAATATATCCTATTAAATGTTGTGTGTGTGTTTTAGAAAATATAGTGATTTCGTTTCTTAGCATAACGGATTATATTTCATTTGAAATATAATTCATTTGATTCAAATAATAACAAAAGAGAATAAATATGAAAAAAATCAATTAGCAGAGAATGAATGAAATTAGGCAAATTGTGCCTCTAAAAGGTGCGCATGCAAAACTGCATACGCTCGTCTACATGCAGAGCAGTGAGCATCTTGTGAGGCGCCCGCTTCCCGTGTGTACTCAATTACTGTCCATCAGTTTGTCAAGGCCCACGATCAACACTTTTAAAAAGCAGAAGAGATTACGGCTAAATCATTCTTGGTTTAGAGTTCCCATTCTGTTTTAAAACCATTGGTCAAAGTCACTAAAGATCAGCGGCATGGACAAACTGAGGGATAGAAAATATACTCATAGGTTTTGTACGGATTCGGCATGAAAAGCCGGCGGTCGGGATCCCGGCATTCAAAATCCCGACGCCGGAATCCGGAACGCTGAAATCCCGACAAGGGGGGGACGTGGATCGCCCCCCCCCCCCCTTGCGGGCTACACTCGGCACACTAATTTATTCTCCCTCCGAGGGTGTCGTGGACACCCACGGGGGGAGAAAGTGTCTGGATTTCGGCGTTCGGGATTCCGGCGTCGGGATTTTGAACGCCGGGATCCCGACCGCCGGGATTTAAACTGCATCCCTTTTGTACTAATGACATATGCAGTTCAGGAAGGTTGGGAAAACACCTATAAGCGCAGTGTTAAAGTGAAAGCACACTGCCTGAGAAGCATGACATCAAATTTACTTCAGATGTAATGGAAAACATTATTATTTATGTAGCCATAAGGGTCAGTGGCCCAAATGTATTAAGCCTTAGCAAGTGATAAAGTGTAGAGTGATAAAGAGTGATAAACGCCCAGCCAATCAGATCCTCACTGTTATTTCTCAAACACAGCCTGTAACATGGCAGCTAGAAGCTGATTGGCTGGTCCTTTCTCACTATCACTTGTTAAGGCTTAATACATTTGGCCCATGGAGTATTATATCCAATGCAGGGAAATAATCCTATTTGAATGGTTACCTGTCTGATTTGTTTTTTCTCCCCAGTAAATAACAACTACATAATGAATGTAACATGCAATCAGGGAGATTGCTAGACTTAACAGGGAGTCAGGGAGAGTGATGCTATTTCATGGAGTCTCTGTAGCATTGGCATCATCAGTACACACTTGCATCCAAAAGCGTCAGTAGCATTGGTGACACCTAGTGCAGGTGGAAGACTCAATGCGTGTGCCTGCAATAGATGGTGCTAAAATAAAGTGGGTGGGGCTTTCACAGGAAGTAGCTGTGGCCTCTCTGCCCATTTTTTTCACTGCGGGGGTCCCAGAGATGATGAGCTGCCCCCAGAGACTGTCAGTCTGCAGTCCAGGCTCCAACACTGTGACAAGAGCCAAGAGCTGTATGTAATGCTACAGGACAGTCAGCACCCTACATCTGCCACTGAGGAGGAGCTGGCATTTTGGTGTCACCCCACAGCAGGAGACACCTGGGAGCAGCCTGCAGCCCCATAGTGACACACTGCTTATATTTAACCCTGTAGTACAAAATATGCAAACCACGCACCTGAACAAGACATATTTTGCCTATGTCGTACATAGCCTCAGGACTTGATTAATGTTTGTGTGGCCCCGGAAAAATGAAATTGTTGGAGCCCCCTCCTGTATGGCCCTGACACTGCAAGCTGCCGCCCCCACCCACTCACCACCCTGGTAATCACTTCCGCCATTGCTTTCTACCAACTACTGTTGGGATGGGCTGTCGATGCTCAGACTACATATAGCACAGGAAAAAGCAATCCTGGAGTCCCTTCATCAGCACCACGGACATGATGTATCATGTGCCATGTATCAGTGGAGCTGCTCTGTGCTAGGGATGGCCATCGGTGCCTTTGCCATCAATGGTTGCCATCGATGGCAAAAGTGCAACTGGCCATCAATAGTGTTTTACAATTCAATGGATGACCATCAATGGCCTGTGGCCAATCAAAATATGGGGGCAGAGCTTCATAGGTGTCAGGGGAGGAGCTATGCTCTGTGTCCTGACCCCTTGGGGAAAAAAGCAAAAAGGAAACTATGCATTTAAGCTTGACATCGATGGTGGGAAACCATCTGGTTTCCCCCATCGATGGCAAAACTATTCGACATCGTCCATAAACATCAATGATTTCTAATCATTGATGGTCGATGGCCATCCCTACTCTGTGCTGTTTTAAGCCTGAGCAGTGGCAGCCCATCCCAGTTCCAGAGTACGATTACCGCGTGTCATTGCCATATGTGTAAGCGGGCCCTGGGACGACAGCCTTATCTTTCCTCCCTTAATCTAGCCCTGCATAGTCCGCATTTGTGTTATCACAACCTCACTAAACAACATAACAATGCCCTGTTGTAACCCAGTTAGACCTCTTCAGCTATAGATATGTATGATCTGATTTTGTAGACACCAAGTTGCAGGGCTTGTGCAGTGCGAAAACATCCCAAATATTCCTTACTGTATTCCATAACAGTGTTTTTAGAATTTTTGTGGTGATGGGGCTTTATTATTTTCTTTTATAGAACAGTGTCAAGTAGCGTGCCTTAACACAGATCTAAAAGTCAATTCACATAAAGTATTTGTTACAGCACATTAACAAATGGTTTAAACCTAAAGGCACCAGGAGAGAACCAGCCTTCACCTTATATAATCCTGAGTCTTTCAGCAGATTGTTCTAAAGCAGAACTGAATCTCTGTGTATATGAGAAGGATTTCCTCTGTCTCACCGAAGTTATTAATCACGCTCAATAGCTGGGATGTATTAAACTGGATTCAGTTTTATATCTTACTGACAGCGGATGTAGCATTAACAAAGAAAAAATTAAATCAATAGAAAACATATTATATATTAAACTCATGCAGTCTGGAGCAAACTGCAATTTTTAAAGCCAACCTGCGTGGAGAAACCTATAGTAAAACGGTATTTGTCCAGTTTAAATGGCCAGGCAGATACCGCTCTACCCGGACATTGAAAGTCTTTGGTGTAAATAAAATAAAAAATAAGCATGATCTCCCTACTCCCAAAATTCCTTAACCAACCCCGGCAAAATACAAACTGAGTGATTTTCTCTAAAGTGAGACGACAATGAACTTTGGATCAATCTGCTAAGGGCTGAAATGAGATTCAATCAGTATCTCATAAGTTAGGATGCCTGCATTTACTAGACGATGACGGCATTCCGACTGCCATAAGAACACGGTCACGGTAACAAGGAATGGATTAAGATGCAGATGCCGGATTAGCGAAAATTGGTATGTATGCTGGTAGCGGGCGGCCGAGAATAGGAGGGGTAGGTTTAGGCACTAGTGGGGGGATTTAGGGTTATGCTGCAGGAGGGGAAGTTTAGGATTATTCTGTGGGGAGGGGAGGTTTGGCATTTAGAAAGTGGAGGTAGGTTTAGTCTTAGGTTAGGTTTTTATTCTCCACAAAAGTGAAAAAGTTCCAAAAACTTCACAATAAAAAATAGCAGCATACAGAAAGTACAGATAAAAAGCAATAAAAGTGATCCAGTGAGAGGTAAAGTGTTACGATCTGGGGAGTAACTGAGGTAACAGAACGTCTCCCAGACTGTATGGTGGTGCTGCCTCTAACCTCACTCTATTGGCCCTCCCTGACAGGTGGTCGTGGACTGTGGGATGCTAGGCTTCGCCTGTAGCCGCCACGGCTGAAAGGGCGAGTTAGGCCTGCCCAAGCTCCGGTGCAGCCAAGTGTTAGGTGGTGACAAGCCCACGATGACCGCCAAGGATAGGTCCAAGAGGACAATCTGACTAAACTAATAACCCCGGCTAAAGAGGATAATGCAGAAGTACAAGTCCCTGAAGTGGCACAAGTATGGAAAATAATAATGAAAATACTGCGACTCCGTCACAACCAAAACAACAGTCAAGCGACCCTGTCGCAACCAAACACCAGACGACCTCGTCGCACACAGACAAGTTGTTCCTAGCACAACTTAAAGGGGAACAACCCCACATAAATAAACTGGAGGAATAATGCCCAACCTTCTCTTGGGCAACTGACATGCACCACAGTACATCCTAACCGTAGCCTAAGACTACTCATGACACCGGGCATAAGATGGAAGGTAGTGGTTCCCAGATGCTTGGGAGTCAGCAGGCTCACACAGGAAAGGTAGCAGCAGCAAGTACCAGAAAGAATCCTGCATAAGGCACAGGATGACTGGACCCAGACTGCAGCAGGACAGGTACTTGACGGAACAAGACAATCCAGACCAGCAAATTGCAAACCAGAAAACAGGAAGCTATCACCGGCTCTGCATTGCTGGGGAGAATGCCCTAAGAAGGACTCAGGTGATTAGCACACCTGTGACATCTCCAGCCAACCTGCCAGCAGGAATAATGAGCTCATATCAATCAGCCTAGTGAATAAATCAAGTCTCCAGAAGATAAGAGCTGCAATGGCACAGACTGACCACCAGAGGCCACTAAAGAGTCAAATGCCAAACACAAACAGAACAGAACACAAAAAAGAACTGAACCATACCAATGGTTCCTAACATAAAGGTGGAGACATTTTTTTGACCCAGTCGCCATTGGATCACTTGTATTGTTTTTTATCTGTACTTTCTGGATGCTACCATTTTTTATTGTGAATTTTGTGGAACTTTTTCACTTTTGTGAAGAATAAAAACCTTCTTGTGAATTTTACTGGAGTGCAGGACCTCTCTATTACTATTGGGAGGATTCACAGCCAACAGCAAATAAATCTCATTGTGAACATATGGCACTTAAAGATGGTGAGACTTTAATACCTATGGACGTTTCACCTGATTGGGATACATAGATACCTTTACGTGCAAATAGGGCAAGGTGGACAGATCAGTCACTGAGATTGGGTATCCTTGTTTTAACATAATCTGGAAATCCATAAGTGACCGGTTTCCCCTTGTCTTATTCCATATTCATGTGTTCCACAAATCCAAGGGATCTTGCCATTGACTGAGAAGAAGACTAATAATATGTGTATTTGAGAGAGTGCAACAGTGAATACCCTTTTTTCAGGCAACCTGTGGATCTATGGTAGGAATGAATGCAGCAGATTTGAAAATGTGACAGTTCGTAATGATTACAGCTGTGCACCAGCTAGGGGATTTGGAAAACGTGAAAAACCTGGACCATTGGTAGATCTAGACGACAGGTTTGGCCAGCCCTGCTCTAGATGCTCAATCTCAGCAGGTAGTAAGGAATGAGGAAGAATCCTGCTATTTAAAATAAGAAAACCATATTTTATAGAAGCATAATTACATGTGAGCAGCTTTGTGAAATCAGCATAGCAAAACAATAGTTATAAACATTTGAACCAAAATATAATATAGCAGTTTCCCTCTACAGAAAAAAATGTATCAATGGAATTTTATGCTCGTATCAGTAATCCGTGTTTTTCTCTTTTTGAAATGGTGACATTTTGTGAGGAACCTACCTGTATCCTTCACCACTGCTTACAATATACAGCTAAGAACTTACCTCCACCATTTTGGGTGACATCAGGGCGAACTTTTGGAAACAGCAATCAGACCAGATGCACGGCTATAAATGGGAACTGGCTGCTAATCTGTAGAGTAATACTGCCATCATGCCTGTCATTTCCAAGCATGTGTCACAGCTCAGGGCTCCCAGACAGATTTACTCATATTTATAGAGCTGCTTTTTGTCAGTGAAATACATCACTTCCACAAACTAAAACTCAGAATTGTATAGATTTGGTATAAATAGCTAAACATGTCTAAAATGGCATGGAACAGTACACAACATATACGCTCCTCTCATCAAAACAGGGGTGACTTAAGAGAGCTAAGTTCGCCCAACACCCCCACCCCCCAACCCCCGCGAGCACACTTGGAAGTATACTCTGGAACTGTGCCAGAGTCTATTGCTCATGTGCAGTTCTCTAGGAATATGGCATCCACACCTTGTGCACAATAAATTTGAGTTCATACTGTACCCCTCAACTGTCCCGATTTTTGCTGACAGTCACCAAAAAATGCAGTATAGTTATACCTCCCAACTGTCCTGATTTTCGCAGGACAGTCCCACGTCTCAACCAGGGCCCGTAGTGTCCTGGGGGGCAGTTGGGAGTCCCCATGCCCGCCACTGCTCTGTGCATGTGCATAGCATTTATTCAGGCCTTAGAGTGCTGGGCATGCCCCCACACTGGTATAGCTTCCCAATCGCAGACAGTCTGCAAAGCCACACCCCATTTTACCCAACACATACCCCTTTTTGGGATGCATGCGGCAGAGCCATGCAGAGAGTCCCATGTGTGTGTTCCATAATGTCGGGAGGTATGGGATAGTCACCATAAAATTAGATTGTCCCATGTCCCACCCACAAGTAGCAGCATCCCACGGTGCATAGGCAGCTGAAAGTCCCTCTGACCATCACTTTTTATCATGCAGACAGCGTCTATTCACGGAGGAAGAGGGACAGGGGCATGCACCCATAATGATGTCAGTATGAGGCGTGGGTAGGGATGCCAATCCCGGGGCATTTTTTCAATCCCGGGAATCGGGATTGAAAAATGCTCAATCCCGGGATTCCCGGGATCCCGGGATTGGCATCTTTAATCAGTTCAGGCAAAAAAAAATGCTACAGAGAAGCCCTGTCCCCCCCGCTACAGCCGCCGCGCACATTCATTTACTCACAAGTCACAACGGCGGCCGGGAGCAGGGCAGACAGGGCAGGAGGCGTCAGCGGCGGTAGGCGGCCGGGAGCAGGGCAGGAGCAGGAGGCGTCAGCGGCGGTAGGCGGCCGGGAGCAGGGCAGGAGCAGGAGGCGTTAGCGGCGGTAGGCGGCCGGGAGCAGGGCAGGAGCAGGAGGCGTCAGCGGCGGTAGGCGGCCGGGAGCAGGAGGCATCAGCGGCGGTAGCAGCAGCAGCAGAGCCGCCCGGAGGGCGGGTGGCCGACGCTGCCAGGTTTGGTCCAGGTCAAAGATGATTCTGGAGCGGGTATGGGCAGTCCGACCTGCGCAGCGTGATGGTCAGAGGTCACGCTGCGCAGGTCGGACTGCCCATACCCGCTCCAGACTGCAGTCTGGGGATCAGGAGTGCTGCACGACGATCCCCCCCAGACTCTTGCAGCCTGCTGCTGCCTGTCACACTCACGCGGCTCCGGCGTCCTCCTCCGCGCTTAAGATGGCGGGCGGGGGAGCAGCTGAAGGGGCGGACTGTCATGACACGTTCTGAGGCTGCGCCGCGTGACCTCTGACGTCACGCAGAGCACGCAGCCCTCAGCCCGCCCCGCTCAGCCGCGTAGCGCGGCAGCAGCATCTCTCTGCAGAACGGAGCCTCTGATGGCGGCGCAGGTAACATACATAATTAAAGGTACAGCAAATCCCGAAATCCCGGGATTGGGGACTACAATCCCGGGATTCAAATCCTGCACATTTTGGCCTTAAATCCCGGGATCCCGCCGATCCCGATCCCGGGATTGGCCACCCTAGGCGTGGGTCATAAAAGCAAAATCTGCACAAAGCCAACCCCCTTATGAATAGGCCACACCCCTTGCAGGTCCAGGGAACATGAGTCCCACAGCTCTTTATTTTAAAGTTGGCAGGTATGTGAGTATAATTCTGTATATGGGATCGGGCAGTACGTGTGGGACCTCCTGGAATCAGGGGTCATGTGCACTGCACACCCTGCATCTCTTATAGCAGGGGTGAGGAACCTTTTTTGTGCCAAGGGCTGTTTGTATGGGGGAAAAAATCATTTGGGGGCCATATGTAAAAATTTATCTTACAAATTCCCCTGCTGCAGCTGTCCCACTCTCCGGCAGCTGCCGCTGAATAGGACTGACAGTCTCCGGCAGCTGTTGATCAAAAGGAATCTCGCGAGAACTACTGACCTCTCGCAAGAATTCCCCTGTACTTGACTACTGGCAAAGCCGGCGGGCCACTCAGACCAGCTACGGGGGGCCGCACGCGGCCCCTGGGCACGAGGTTTCCCACCCCTGTCTTATAGATACACTGCTGTGTGACTCCCACATTCCCTCCTATTGTCACATAACAATTAGTGACTAAAGGCCAGATGCACTAAGCTTCAAAAGTGATAAAATGGAGAGTGATAAACAGCCAGCCAATCAGCTCCTGTCTGACATTTTTCAAACACAATCTGTGACATGGCAGGTAGGAACTCATTGGCTAGCTGTTTTATCACTCTCTGTTTTGTTTTACCACTTCTGAAGTTTAGTGCATCTGGCCCTCCGTCCTTTCAGAAAGAAGGCAGCAGTGCCGTGGCACAGGCTATGCAGTTACAGTAGAACACAGAGCTGGCAGCAGCCATGGAGGGATGACATTTGCTGCTGCTCCACTTGGCAGACTTCACCATCCTGCTGAGACCCTGTTGCAAACACTTCCTCTGCGTCACCACCTCTCCCTTAGTGGAAATAATCCAGTCCCTGGAAGGAGCTCCTCCTACAGCTGAGCACCATCCAGAATGTGTCTTCTATTCCTGGGCCACAGAGAGGCCACACAGCATACTGCCTCTTGCAAGTCCCTTAATAGTGGCAGGGCCCTCTATGCTTCTGCTCCACTACATCGGCGCCTCTCTTATATTTGGGGGATGGGGGAGCTGCCCCTTTACCCTCCCACTCTGACGCCCCACCCTTGCTCCCTTCCCCCACCAAGGCCCCTGTCAAATGCATAACACATTCAATAAAAAGGTCTCCCCGTAGACGAGTCTTTAGAACAGATGTACTAAGCTTGAGAAGCTTAGTGCACCACCCCTGAGGGTAGCCAACTTAAACTACTTAATTGCAGCTGGTGGATGCTCACAGATGCAGGGACGGGGAAAAACAATTGAATACCACACTTAGGGCCAGATTCTCTAAGCTTCAAAATTGATAAAATGGAGAGTGATAAACAGCCAGCCAATCAGCTCCCACCTGCCATATCACAGACTGTGTTTGAAAAATGTCAGGCAGGAGCTGATTGGCTGGCTGTTTATCACTCTGCATTTTATCACTTTTGAAGCTTAGAGAATCTTCCCCTTAGGCCCTTATTCAGATCTGGTGGCAGTACAAATTTGTTTTCAAAATGGGCAAAACCATGTACAGTGAAGGTGGAGCAGATGTAAAATGTGCAGAGAGTTAGATTTGGGTGAGTTATTTTGTTTCTGTGCAGGGTAAATACTGGCTGTATTATTTTTACACTGCAATTTAGATTTCAGTTTCAACACACCCCACCCAAATTTAACTTTCTGCACATGTTACATCTGCCCCACCTGCAGTGCACATGGTTTTGCCCATTTTGAGAACAAATGCGTACTGCAATCAGATCTGAATAAGGGCCTATCGAAAAAATAACAATGGCAGTGATGTGTTGATTATTAATAAGATAATTAATAAAAAATACAGTGTAATCATTCTAATTGTAATACACATGCAACTTAAAATAAAATAGGCCTGGATGGAGGAACAGAAGAGAAAAGGTCCCCAAAATGAAATGTGTGCAGTAGATGTGGGAGGTAGTGAGGAATGGATTACAGTCGTCCTGGACTCTTCCTGCTGAGCAAGGTACAAGCGTAGCGACAGTCCAACTCTTTTCAAAAGTCAGGACTCAATGATGCACAGAGTTTGCAGCAGGAAGATCCAATTAGATAAACTTCTGAAACTGTTGAGTGTGACCGACGAGCTCATACTTTTCCTGAGTTGGAGTTGTGATGTTTTAAAAGAGGAGTCAGTGGGAGAGATAAATCAAACTTTCTAAAGAGTGGAAAAGTTTCCCATAGCACCAACAAACTTCTTATCATTTTATAGAATGTTCTTAATAAATGCTAGTTAGAAGCAGATTTCATATGATAACTACTACACTTGTACACTCTTCGGTAAGATTGTTTGATACATACAGTATCACCCAGTGTTTCATACTGCTGGCACACATCCAAAGCCTCCAGGCAGACCCGACATTTGCATCTGAATCGAATCTGCGGCTATTAACTTTATGAATTTGTAAAAATTGGATTTGTTTCTCCAATAAGTGAGTGAATTCAGATAAAAGAGTGGCACTTTATATTCCAGATTTATTTACATCTACTTTCATGATTGAATCAAAATTGATCTCTCTGTGTGCTTTTGCCTATTTTTATTCCAGTATTATTAAACAGTATATCATATTCAAATGTCACATTTTACTCCAATTATTACAGCGCCATTAATAATCAATATAGCGCTGTCCTTGTAGTGAGAGGTGAGGGGTATCTCTGTGGGGATAGCAGCATAAAATATGCGTGATTATTATATAAAGTCTAACCCATATATTTAGTATCTAACTGTGCCTATATGCAGATGTGTATTTATACAGAACAACCCCTGCATGCGGTGTACTGTCTGTTCACACAAGGAAGTGGGAGAGAGGAAAAGAAGACGAGAGGAGAGACATAAAGTAGTAGTAAGGGAGGGGTAAGTGAGATCATTATAGAGGAATGGAATGTGATTTCCCCAAACTTTCCAACATATGTAACAACAATAATGAGAACCTCTCCTCTTATACAAAGACTAAAGAAGTATTACATTAATTACGAAACACCATTTTTATTATATTCTCCTCTGACTTTACGACTTACCATTGATGATTATATACCCACTGTATTCCACTACCTAATCGCTTTATGGCACCCGTGTATTGTATCATAGGATTTGCTTTCTACCTACTACTTTCCTACTAATACCTGTATTCTCTGTCATGCCACCACCTATTCGTACACTTGTCAAACCCCCCACCAAACACACTATCCCTCTTTCCCCCATTCTCTGCTGCCACCATGACTCCTTGCTCCTGTTCTATACCAATCCTCTCCACCTGCACTCATCACCCCACCACAGATCCAGCCCACAACCAAAACATGTAACCCAGTAAATCTCATCCACATTTCCCCTGTCCCTCCCTCCTGTACATTCTCCTGTACCCCCTAAAATGCCAGGTCCATCTGCAACAAATAACATCTTCATTCCCCCTCTCACTTAATTTTCTTGCTATCATTGAAATCTGTCTCACTTCCTCTGACCCCATGTCTCATGCTGCCCTCTCCTATCTGGGCCTCTCCTTCACTCACTCCATCAGACCTGATGACTGTTAAGGTGGTTATGTGGGGATTTTCTATATTCACCTTTGAGGTCCACCCTGTCTCTAGACTATTAATTTATATCTGTGTTGCAGTCATCTGCATATAGCTGTGATCCTTGCCATTTTGGCTGCTGCACTTGACGTTTCCACCTCACTTTATAGAAACAGCGAGGAGGAAACGGTGAGTACAGGGGGTGGGTTGAATACTGAGGGTGGCCTATGATAAGGAGCAATAGGCACTGCTCGCCATCATAGCTTTCCTGTTTGGCATTGAATAAACCCCAATGTGCTAACTGAGCCTTATATTCTAAATCCTAATATAAGTTTTAATCCTTCCTCATGTATAATTATTCAGAGCACCACTGCAATATGCATAAACCCCTGTAAGTGTTTATAAGGGTGAAGCATGAGAAAACAGAGACAAAAATTGTGCAGATGAAATTAAGTCTGATAGATTATGCCAAATAACGTTCTTATAAAACAAAAATAAAACTACACATATCATACATAAAAGCACCTGGTGTGCGTTAATCAATCTTTATTGTTTAATACTTTTTATTGAACTATTTCAAAAAGTATAAAGAAATAATACAATAAATAGTTCACAATATGTGGAAACTATGTAGACACAAGAAATGTGTTCATGCCATAACTGTATGTCAACAATAAAAAAGACTTGTTGAGATATTTTGTACACTATAAAATCAAGCAAGTAGGAAACATGAAAATAAAATTTACATAAAATAGTAAAGAACATTTATCAACATCAGACAGATGGTAGAGAGGGGGAAAAAGGGGGGAGGAGTGTAGGAGGGTAAGTGGAATATAGTAGTTTAATCCTTTGAGTGCCAACATCTCAGTGAGATATGCGCAAAACATCATCTTAAAATACCAGCGTCGCTCACATTTGTTATATGAATTCAAATAAAACATGTTGTGTAAAAAAAGATTATATTTCCTAAATAATTACCTTATTACATTACAGGTCATTATGATGAATACAAACATTTGCTTGCCAATTTTCACACCAATTTTGACAAATTTTCTCAGCATTCAAAGGGTTAACATTTCAATACCATGGCGTATGTATAATGACACCCCCCATAATATATAGTGACTGTGGCAATCATCTAATAAAAAATAAAAAAAATAGGTATCATCACTATTAGCAGACTTAATTGAATTTTACAGCACTCATGAGGTGAAGATAATGGTTAGGAGCTTTCAAATGCAGACAGGATATGTGTTTTAGTAGGACCATCAAGGTTAGTGATAAATAAATCCAAGTTCTGAACAAATTTACGTGCTCCCATATTTAAGTCAAGTCTCGGATATTTCGGGGGGAATTTACTAAAGGAAATTTGTAAAAAAAAAATAGGTGTATTTGTATCCAGAAATACACTTATTTTTGACATTTACCATCCCGAAAATACGGCAATTCGTAGTCGTATTGATGTGCTATCAATACGAAAACGAATTGCCTTATTTTCGGGATAGTAAATGTCAAAAATAAGTGTATTTCTGGATACAAATACACCTATTTTTTACAAATTTCCTTTAGTAAATTTCCCCCTTCCTTTCAAAGTACAAAATGCGTAAAAGTTTTGGCTTATCCATTAATAATTGTGGTGGCCGATAATTAAATTGAATACTAATTGTCCCGATTCCCCAGATATGAATCGCTACCCATGGTAAAACAACACGGTTACTGCCACCGGCCAGAGTACTGAGTTTAGTGCATTGACCAGGGCAAGCTCTGACTTTTACCCACCCACCAAATTGGTAACGTACCTCTCGAGGTTCAGGGTTGGAAAAGACAGAACCAGAACTAAGATTAAGATTTTTTAATCCAAGTCAAAACTTCCAAGTTTATGGTTACAGAAATAAAAAGAAAGCTACAAGACTGTAATAGTTTAAAAAGTCACAGAAGTAATTGCAATTTCAAGAAATTAATAATAGGGAAATAAAACTCATTGATCCAAATATGTATTTGAGTGGCGATAGATATTGGGTGTCAGCAGAGTCCAAGAATGTCCATGGCTTGCCTCTCTTCAAAGATGATGAACAATGTTTTCATCCAAACATACATTTTTATCCCCCAGACTGCTCTTGGTCACTCACCATTCTGGGATAGTTCTGACCCTCTCAAACCCCGGGTGGATTGTTTAGCTGACTGTAATACAGGGTCTCCTGGTCACATGAGCAGGGATTATTTATTTACTGATTTCATTCTGTTTGAAGCCATGGGTTCAGGTTTATAAGGATCATGCTTTGTTTTTTTTCCGATCCCAGCTCTGATAAGGGTCCCCTAGCAGACATTAGGTAATTTAACTTCCTTTAAAGCTCTGAGGTTAGAATGAGATACTACTCCATCCATTAACCTCCCACTTTGTCAGGTAACAACATTTACAATACAACTCTTGCAATACATGGATACCTCAGACAACATGAATAATACAGTTTTATGGACAAACACTTGCATGTTATTATCAATACAATATAATTATCAGTCTCAATCACTACATTATTTATCATTTATTGTCCATTTGAATTATTGCACACCAGGTGCTTTTTATCTATTATATGTGTATTTTTATTTTTGTCCTATTAAAAAGTGTATTTGACATAATTCATTAGATTCTTCATTTCATCCGCACAATCATTTATCTATGTTTATTCATACAACAGGGCTAAATGTGGTCCTGGAGAGGTGGGGGAACTCCTTTCCATCTGCCACCTAATAACCCCCCTCCCCTCAGTTGGCAGAGTCAGGGCCAGTGGCAGGTTTTTCGGAACCCTCATGCAAACTAAAATGCTTTTCAGCTTGAATTACTGTGCCAGGGCCAATGCAAGGCCTAACTGAACAAGTACCATCTCACCATTAGAGGCGTGGAAACTCAGTTCCACCCCACCCCCACTTAAACCCCTGTATACAAACATCTCACCTTCACTCTAACTTCTGTTTTCCCCCTCCACTGTTCCAAACCCAAACCATGGCACTCTAAACAGACCCAGTTCCTGCTTGTGTGCCGCCTCCATAAAAAAATCTTGGTCTTTGGTAGATTACCTTCACTTCAAATTAATTCTCTCTTTCCACAGCTTTGCCATCTCACTTGCTAAGTAATCCCCTCCACGTATTTGATACTTTCAACATTCTCCTTGACACTGACCATTACTCAGCTTGACTACTGCAACCTTCTCCTACCTAGCCTCCACATTCCCATCTCCCTCCCTCTTAATCTGTTCTCAATACTTCAGCTAGATTTATATTCCTGTCTTGCCCCTCTTCTCTACCAAAACCTGCATTGACTCTAATTCCCCTACAGAATCCTCTTCAAACTCCACACCCTCACACACCCTCAAACTCACCTAACTACCTACTCCCTCCCTCCCTGGTCAGCTAATGACTGCTGCCTTTCCTCTACCCTGGTTACAGCATCTGCAGCACAAATTCAAGATTTTTTTCCTACCCTGGTTACAGCATCTGCAGCACAAATTCAAGATTTTTTTCCTGTCGGCCCCTTCACTGGAACACGCTCCTCCGCTCCATCAGACTCTCCCCAACCTTGCATAGCTTCAAACATGCACTATAATACTACCTGTTAATCTCAGTCTACCCATTCACTATATAATCTACTCACTAGGTGGCTTGCCTCACCCTCATGCCTAGGCAATCTGAATCACAGTACATTCCTGTCCTCAAGTCCCCAGTGACTTGTTCATGCCACATGTCATCTTTCTCCCTTTTTCTCTTAGATTTGGGTCCTCTTCTTTCCTATTCTTTCAATCCTTTTTTGAAGTTTTATTACAGCCCTCACCTACGTACTGGCTATTTTCCAGAAATCTTTCCTTTTGTTACTGCTCATCTCTTCCAGTAGCTAAATCTGCTAGTGTTGCCGTCATTATTAATGACAATTGGAATGTGTACTGAGATCTACAGTAAATGCTGCTTTTGTTCTATTTATATTTTGGCTACTGTTATCTGTTTTTCCCTGTTCTGCCTTACTGTCTGCTTTATGAAAGGCATTGTGGACCACTTATGAAGCCATATAAAGTGGAGTAATAATAATAATAAAAATAATAATAATACATGTTAATGCAATGTAACAGACAAGCTCCTTCTTCTGAACTTCAAAAATGTCTCTCAACACAAAAGTAAAAGCTTCTTAATAATAATAATAACGTGTCTCCCTCTCTCCTTTTGGTCCTGCAAATCTGATTAGATGCTCAATCATGCATATAAGTGGCTTCACATACATAAAAAGGCAAGTAAAGGCAAGATGCTCACCGTCTGCTGATCTTCTCTGCCAGTCCCTTCATTGGTTGCCTGTATTTTACTGTATTCAATATAAAATACTTCTACTCACAAATAAAGCTATTAACCATACTGCACCAGCATATATCTCTTTACTTATCACAAAATATCTCCCAACTCGACCACTCCGCTCTGCGCAAAATCTGTGTCTCTCTTCTGCACGGATCACCAGCTCCCATTCACTATTACAGGACTTTCATTGGGCTGCTCCCACCCAGGGCCAGTGTAAGGCTTCTCAGCACCCTTGGAACAACATCCCCCTTCCCCCCCCCACACACCCATACTGTCATCAATACCAAATTTCCAACCTCTTAAGGCATACTTGCCTAACATTCTGGAATGGCAGGGAGGCTCCCAAAAATCAGTTGGTCCCATCCTTTCCCTGGAGGCCTACCTTTGCCACCCACAACAAAATGCAAGGAGGAGGAGGCAGCAATGTAAGGAAATATGCCCCAAGGGAAAGTATGGAAGTGAGGTTTTAGAATTTCCACAGCCGCCACCTACATTAAGTACAACAAAGATCCTCATAGACATTCTTGATTTTTTGATAGGCAGACTTGATGGCGCCCCCCCAGATCCTGGCCCCTAAGCAGCTGCCTAATGGTAGAGGCGGCCCTGCTCCCACCCTATGGAATGCTCCACACACAATAAGACTCTCTACTAGCCTCCAAACTTTCAACCGTTCCCTGAAAACTCACCTCTTGAGGCAAGCCTATCATATTTAAGTTCTACTCGCATAACCCTCTTATGTATTATATAGCTTCCATTCTGGACATGTAACTTGGTGGGACTGCTATGCTATTACTGATGCCTGTCCTTGTATTTCCCTCCTTTGTCCCTATAGATTGTAAGCTTGAAGCAGGGCCCTCCTACCTCCAAGTCTGTCTGTTGTTACTGTTAGGAGTTGCTTAGGACAGCACGACAGAAATAACTGCTGGAGGCACAGACAGACAGAGGCAGGATGGATGGAACTCACTGCTTTATCGTAACTCAGGAACAGGTACACGGTACAGGAACAGATTCAAAAACATGATAACAGAACTCAGGAACTCAGGATACAAGGACTCAGGATACAAGGACTCAGGATACAAGGACTCAGGATACAAGGACTTGGCATAAGAAGCTCTCAGCAAACTCACATGAAGCTCACAAACCGAGAACTATCAAAGGCCCTGAGCTCAGGGCCAATGCCTCTTTTAAAGCAGCTCAGACCAATAGCTGCAGCACATGGAGACAGGCCCACAATTACTCACATGTGCTGCAGCTGGGTATAGCACTCCAAGAACAGCCCAGCTGATTACACCAGCTGGGACTGTCCTCAGAAAGCACAACCCTGCATGCAGGGCCAAACAGCAGCACCTCTGGCCACACAGAGGTACCGCAGGATGCAAAAACCAGCAGCAGCACCTCTGAGTAACCAGAGGCACCGCACACAGACCAAAATGGCAATGCTGCCATAACATAATGCCCCCCTTGAGAAGGCGGATTCCAGACGCCTTAGGAAAGTTCATGACGATGCCTCTTTTAATGATTTTGTTCAGTTCCCAAAATTTTTTTTCCGGAATGACGGCCACCGTGACGGCTCTCCAGAGAGACGGGATCTCATGCCCGTAGGCAAGAGCAGAAAGAACCCCTCCTGGGTCAACGATGCAAGGACCCCCTTCTGGGGCTGGATCATCACAGACCTCTGGCACTTCGGATGGACCCTCACGGACCTCTGGCACTTCGGATGGACCCTCACGGACCTCTGGCACTTCGGAAGGACCCTCACGGACCTCTGGCACTTCGGAAGGACCCTCACGGACCTCTGGCATGGCAAGTGATAGTGTACTAAAAGAAAGGACATTGCGACTGACAGCCGACACGGCGGCTCTCAATTTATGCTCCATAACATGGGCATTAACGGACTCGGGCCCGGAGGCCACGGAGGCAACAGACTCGGGCCCGGAGGCCACGGAGGCAACAGACTCGGGCCCGGAGGCCACGGAGGCAACAGACTCAGGCCCGGAGGCCACGGAGGCAACAGACTCAGGCCCGGAGGCCACGGAGGCAACAGACTCAGGCCCGGAGGCAACAGACTCAGGCCCGGAGGCCACAGACTCAGGCCCGGAGGCCACGGAGGCAACAGCGTCCTCCTCCTGGGGCTGGACAGACGGAACCCCCTCCTGGGGCTGGACAGACGGAACCCCCTCCTGGGGCTAGACAGACGGAACCCCCTCCTGGGGCTAGACAGACGGAACCCCCTCCTGGGGCTAGACAGACGGAACCCCCTCCTGGGGCTAGACAGACGGAACCCCCTCCTGGGGCTAGACAGACGGAACCCCCTCCTGGGGCTAGACAGACGGAACCCCCTCCTGGGGCTAGACAGACGGAACCCCCTCCTGGGGCTAGACAGACGGAACCCCCTAGAACATCGGGCTCCTTGGCGGGGACCGGATCATCGGGCTCCTTGGCGGGGACCGGATCATCGGGCTCCTTGGCGGGGACCGGATCATCGGGCTCCTTGGCGGGGACCGGATCATCGGGCTCCTTGGCGGGGACCGGATCATCGGGCTCCTTGGCGGGGACCGGATCATCGGGCTCCTTGGCGGGGACCGGATCATCGGGCTCCTTGGCGGGGACCGGATCATCGGGCTCCTTGGCGGAGACCGGAACATCGGGCTCCTTGGCGGAGACCGGAACATCGGACCCTCTGGCGGAGACCGGAACATCGGACCCTCTGGCGGAGACCGGAACATCGGACCCTCTGGCGGAGACCGGAACATCGGACCCTCTGGCGGAGACCGGAACATCGGACCCTCTGGCGGAGACCGGAACATCGGACCCTCTGGCGGAGACCGGAACATCGGACCCTCTGGCGGAGACCGGAACATCGGACCCTCTGGCGGAGACCGGAACATCGGACCCTCTGGCGGAGACCGGAACATCGGACCCTCTGGCGGAGACCGGAACATCGGACTCACTGGCGGAGACCGGAACATCGGACCTACTGGCGGAGACCTGGACATCGGACTCACTGACGGAGACCTGGACATCGGACTCACTGGTGGAGACCTGGACATCGGACTCACTGGTGGAGACCTGGACATCGGACTCACTGGCGGAGACCTGGACATCGGACTCACTGGCGGAGACCTGGACATCGGACTCACTGGCGGAGACCTGGACATCGGACTCACTGGCGGGGACCTGGACATCGGACTCACTGGCGGGGACCTGGACATCGGACTCACTGGCGGGGACCTGGACATCGGACTCACTGGTGGAGACCTGGACATCGGACTCACTGGCGGAGACCTGGACATCGGCTATGACATCGGCCACCTCTCCTTGGAACACCCCATCAGCTACGGGATCGGCCACCTCTCCTGGGGGCACACCATCGGCTGAGGCATCGGATGCAGCTTTGGGGAGGTGCACATTGGACACCGCTCCGGAGGCCTGCACCCTCCGACACAAGCCTGCCAGAATACGGGCCAGGTCTCTGATCTGATCTTCAAGGCTTTGATGTTGTTTAGGCTCCATAGCAAGATACAGTACACTGTTCCCCCTCCAGCAATTCGGTATGGCCTTTGATAATGTTAGGAGTTGCTTAGGACAGCACGACAGAAATAACTGCTGGAGGCACAGACAGACAGAGGCAGGATGGATGGAACTCACTGCTTTATCGTAACTCATGAACAGGTACACGGTACAGGAACAGATTCAAAAACATGATAACAGAACTCAGGAACTCAGGATACAAGGACTCAGGATACAAGGACTCAGGATACAAGGACTCAGGATACAGGCCCACAATTACTCACATGTGCTGCAGCTGGGTATAGCACTCCGAGAACAGCCCAGCTGATTACACCAGCTGGGACTGTCCTCAGAAAGCACAACCCTGCATGCAGGGCCAAACAGCAGCACCTCTGGCCACACAGAGGTACCGCAGGATGCAAAAACCAGCAGCAGCACCTCTGAGTAACCAGAGGCACCGCACACAGACCAAAATGGCAATGCTGCCATAACAGTTACCCAGTTTATCACTGTCTACAATTGTAAAGCGCAACAGAATCTGCTGCGTTATATATAAGAACCTGTAAATAAATAAATAATAAAGGTTCTCAAAACCCCAAAAGATTCCTGGGCCTCGTGGCTCAGCTTCAATTCACCACTGGCTTGCCCACATTTACCAGTGCAAGACAGCCAAGATTTGACATACTTCAATGCCTTAGCTGCTTTCTCTAATGAGGTGGGTTCATAACCACGACACAAAATGTGTCTGCATTTTTCTAATCTTGTTGTTATGTATTATTTTCTATTCAATTAATTGACCACCATGTGTGATGGCAACTGCTGGCCTCAACATAAGTTTGGGAACCTGCAGGTTTCACATTCATTTTGTTATATAGTTCCCCTCCTTCAAAAGAGCTATGGTGGATTCACTAATGTTAAAAGTTAATTATATATTCAGGGATTATTATTTTGAAAACACACAATTCAGAAGGGGGTGGCCACCTCTCAAAAAAAAACAACCCACTGAATATTGTAAATGCATCTTGAACAGGACACCACGTTCACTCAGAAGGTATTGTTTTCCCAGATATAGTGAAATTCCCATTGTCCAATGAAAATGTTAGCATAACTTGAAGTGAAGCGGGTGCCCATTGCCGTTCCAACTTTCTAATCCATTTTAAATAAAGAAATGGTTGGAAAGAATAAACTAAACACCTTAAGCCAAAACAAATTGTAATTTCCTATTCATGTCAGTTTTATCCAAATATTTGGTGACTGCTCTGATGCAGGCTTGATGTTCGATGATGGTACACAATCACAATCACAGCTGTTACCATCAGTTAATCCTCCTCCCGATCGATTAATGAACAATAGTTGCTGTACATAGAAATTATTTGTGACAGAGTTCACCCTGTAGACAATAGGACTTCTAGGGGCTCCTTATGGACTTTTGGAAACGTATATCACTGGAATAATAGGCTCTCAGTTTACTTTGATTTTTTGTTCTCGCTCTTCTGTGCGGTGCATTTCAGTGTGCAATGCCTGTTATGTTTGTTAATGAAATACAGCAATTTACTAAGAGATGCCCCAGTGGTATCAGACATTAGTCTATGATATGCATCTCTGTCCTTCAACTGTTTTAGCATTTTGGCTTAATACATAATTATATCCTTCACGACCTCCCCTCTGCTACTAAATCACTCATAAAGTTTAAATTATTAAGGACTGACCTTTCTTTATATGTCAAATTAAACTTGCTTTCTCTGCATTCCATCTTCTGGATATCATCCTGCACCAAAGAGTAAAAAGTATCCAAAATGTTTTCTTTTAAATTATATAGAAAAAAAGACTTAAGGTCCATACACACGGGGCGATGTTGCCCAGTGTGTATGGACAACAAGGAAGGAGAAATTTGATGGGCTGAAAATCGCTCGATGCATACACACTGAGTGATTTTGACCATTGAGAGCAATTTTCCCGGGGATGGATGACTTTTCTATGGAAAGCCGTCCACCCCGCCGCTCATCTGCCGGTAATATCAGCAGATGAGTGGCAGCTGTGAGCGATGATGCTGGAGCGCGCATCAGCGTCCATCTCTGGCCCGTACACACTAAGCGGCTTTTGAGCTGAACGCAGCTGAAACGACGAAAGTGAGCTGCTTTCAGCTCAAAATCGCCCAGTGTGTATGGGACTTTAAGCCTAACAGGGCACTGGCAACTGTCTCTATTGGGATCGCCTCTTCTTCTAATTCTTTTTTTTTTATTTGTTTCCTACTGTACTTATGAAGGTCTCAAATGTATTCATAGTCATTGAATGGGCATATTTCTCCAAAATGAAGGTTTCAGAGATGTACTGTAAGCTTACAGTTAAAAGAAAATAAGACGGTGGTTTGTTCCTGAGAAGGGGACATTCCCAAGGATGGATTACATTGACAGGTCCAGCACCCTTTGATAACCTGGGGCTGGTCAAAACAAGACACCTGGCAACTTGTGAAATAGAAATTACTTTTAAAATGTATGGACATAAAAACAGCTACAAACATTCAGGAAGTGCACCATAAATATATTAAGCTGTAATAGCATGGGACTGTTTTCATATACATTTATAAGTGTTTAATGTATCAAACTATATACCCGTAAAACATTACTCTGCCATTTCGGATTTTCATATATAAGCACTTACCTTTTCCATTATTATAAAAATGTTAATGTCAAAAGCTGAAGTTGACACTTACAGATGTGTAGTTATTTCCCTGAAGCTTGAGCTTTTATAATGTAAGGACACGACTGCAAAGAGAAATGAAATAAAGTAAATGGTTCCTAGCTTTAGTGTTCACTGTAAAAGGAACATTGACAGCAGGGATCTAAGGATATTGCTGTAAGTTGTAAAAGACACATAGAATTTGAAGGCATAAAAAAGCATATACAGTAGGTCCATCTAGTCTTCCTATGCATTCAAGCAGTTTGCCTTGTATCCTTTGCTTCAGCACAGTTCTTATTGGACAGCGACAAAAGTGGACCCATAGCTCTACAGTGAATGAGTATCCAGAGTCAATATCTTCAAACGACAGGTTGGTTTCTTACGGGATAACACTATAACACATTGGTACACTTGCAGCAGTCAGTATGATCAAATAATACTGTATACCTGTAGGTTTTGCAGTAGTGGTGGAAGTGCTATAAGTCAGTCTAGGAAAACAACATGTGTCTATGAAGCAATGCCACTTCATTTTGGTACATCATTCACTTGAAGCTGTAGGGCATGTTTTCCAGTTCTAGCAGGTTTGTAGAATGCTTCGTTCTGCATTCACCCTTATATCTATGGAAGCACACTAGAAGTCCCTGTCAGTTCCTGTTGTAATGGTACACTACAAAATCTAGTCTGTTCCTATTGTAACAGTGCACTACATACTACTGTATATAGAACCCCCTAGAGGGTGAATAGTGGTGCTGTCACGTACAGATGAGTCGTTAGTGAGGGACCAGTTCTCTTGAATGGTTCTTTTAAAAGAGTGAGTGAGCTGTTGCTCAATAAGGTGAATGGTAATTTTTCAGTTCTTCTTGGAGGCTTATTGTTAATATGTTCACTTTCGTTTTCATACAATGCATTTGCCTGAGCACAGCGGTGCCACACATGGTAGCTTAGAGGAACTGTATTGACTGACTCATTAGGGCTGTAGGAGTCAGTGATCTGTATGAATCAGTGAACCACCATGTCTGAGCTCAGCACTGCCACCTGTGGCAGCTGAGATGTACTAACTCCGGAGAGCTTTAAAAAAAAGTGTCAGGATAAATAGAAAAATAAGTGAAAATAACCACCTGTGAGATTAATGTACGAAAGTTGCTTTAGATTACTAAAAATCAGTTGAAATATAAATAAAACGAACAGATACTACACTCAAACCGTAAAAACTATTCTTTTTATTTAAAGTGAGTTAGTGAGCCGCTCAAAAGAACGCTTTTCACTGAGCGATCAATCGATCATCGCTCTCTTTAGTGAGTCACTTTGCCCATCTCTAGTGCTGTGACAAGATCTGCTTTAAACAGCAGTTGCTGTAATCTAGGACATTCAATCCAAAGATATACTCAGAAAATGGGAAAAATGGTAGCAGCGCTTTATTCATTAAAAAGTCAAGTCTTATAAAAACCAATAGGACCGTTTTCTCATAATATAATACACTTTAATTAGTATGACCAATCAAAATAAACAGATTCAGAACACATATTAAAACATGATTTAAAATTGATAAATTGCCCTGCACGGTTCTTGGAGAGGAATATGAAAGGGCTGTCTGTTCCTAGTAAGCCCCCAGTAATGCATATGCTGACTAGTGGAAACTGGAGGAATAATTAATTATGTCCACCATAGGTAGATGTGTAGTTCTGCGCTCCTATTTGCCTCCTATATTTGGTGTACAAGCTGTTCCAAGCAAGGGATCCAGTCCACCATTGAGGACAAGTTGGGCAGATGTGGCACTACATACTGCCTTCTAGTTGAAAGGTATACACAGTATCATCTGAGCATAAGACCTAACCGCTTAGAAATGGGCTAATATCCAGTCCCCATTTATGAATCCTTCCTACTGGGACAGCTGGTCGTTTGTACTACATCCTGGAATACTCACCAGTCTTCTGGCACAGTGCCAAATCCTGGTCACCTTCAATTAAGCCATTCACTCTACTGTGCTATATACTGAGTGCCCACAAGTACCTAAGCAATTTGCATTTCACCAGGTGTTCTACCGTATATCCCTGAGAGCTTCTCTTGATCCTGCTCTACCAATTAAGACACCATTCTCAGAATCACCTTTCAACAGTAGTGGAAACGCCAGCATCTGTACTGATCATATTCACTGGTGAACAGGTGAACAGAGATTGCTACTGTGTCTTTTAATCTGTATCTTGTTGTAATAAGTAATTGCTGCTTAACTGCCAATATTTCTACTGTCGGAAATATCATCATACATTGAATATAACCCTAAATTCTCCGTAATTTGCATTAACGATCTTTGTTTGTGCACATCATAAAAACATAAGGTATAGTAACATCACTGATGTTTATGTGCGTGTCTATGGATAAATAACTGTTACTGGCTACAAAGTGCCTTTGCTCGGCCATTGTAAAGGAGCTTTGCTCAGACATTAATCGTATATGTAACATCTAAAAGGACATGTTCTTATCAATAGATCATCCAGACAAGTGACTGAGCCAACTTTGATCATTTTGATGACCCGCCAATTAAACAGTTAATACATATATTTTATCATAGACTGCTCTCTACTACAATTTATTTAATTGTACCTATACTGTACTGTACCTTATTGAAGGCATCATTTGTATACATGAACATCAGGAAACAGCCAGCCCCGTATTGAGATTATTGTAATAAATAGTAATTGTTAAGCGCTCACCTTGGTTATGAACGGCTATGAAATGAATGACAAGATGCTGGTGTTCTGAACAATGTTTATTTGTCATTAATCAAAATATACAGTGTACATGAAAAATGGGGCAGTGATTGTGCAAGTGTGTGGATGGTGGGGATGTCTGAGATGAGTCCCAGGGGGGAGATGGGGGTGCCAGCAGGCCCCTTTACCATAAGCCTGTAAGGATTATGTCTCATTCAGCGGTGGGTGCTGCAGCAGTGGCCGTTAGCGCGATGACGTCACCGGGGGGAAGCTGTGCGCTCGACTCCGCACGGAGGAGACTTGGATGCTCTTGTTGCTGTATATGCTGTGCGTGTCGGTCCAACGCGTTTCAGCCACTGTGGGCCTTTGTCAAGGAGTTGGTAAGAACTCTGGGAGCGGGACGCCGCCACCCAGTAACAGACTATTCAACTCTGCCTTGAAGCACGGAGTGCACCTGGACTGACCGCCCCGCCATTACCCACCCGCCCACGGGGCGTCACACCCCCCACCCCCCCCCCCCAACCCACACAGCGGCCTCCTTGAGACATAAGCCCTAGGGCTTATGGTAAAAAGGGTTCTGCTGACCCCTCATACCCGTAAGGGCTCAATACAGGCCACTGCTGCAGCACCCACCGTTGAATGAGACATAATCCTTACAACCTTATGGTAAAGGGGCCTGCTGGCACCCCCATCTCCCCCCTGGGACTCATCTCAGACATCCCCACCATCCACACACTTGCACAATCACTGCCCCATTTTTCATGTACACTGTATATTTTGATTGATGACAAATAAACAAATTGTTCAGAACACCAGCATCTTGTCATTCATTTCATAGCAGTTCATAACCAAGGTGAGCGCTTAACAATTACTATTTATTCACCCTAAGAATTGAGTACGGACTACTCAGTTAAGCAGCCCCCACATACAAAGGCAAAAGCGCAGTAACCTCAACCAAAAATTACCTACGAGATTATTGTTGTGTCGATGGGCTGGAACACTGGAACATGTTGTAGCTTTGGGACAAAGGCCCTTATTCAGATCTGATCGCATTAGAAATGTGTTCTCAAAATGGGCAAAGCCATGTGCACTGCAGGTGGGGCAGATGTAAGATGTAGAGAGAGAGAGTTAGATTTGGGTGAGTTATTTTGTTTCATTGCAGGGTAAATACTGGCTGCATTATTTTTACACTGCAATTTAGATTTCAGTTTGAACACACCCCACCCAGATCTAACTCTCTCTGCACATGTTACATCTGCCCCACCTGCAGTGCACATGGTTTTGCCCATTTTGAGAACAAATTTGAACTGCGATCAGATCTGAATAAGGGCCAAAGATCTGCCGGCAGTATACTGCTCTTTTACCAGCTATTCTTCCCCAACATAGAGATATACGTAATTGTTTAGCGACCTGTAAACTCTGCATTCTAAAGGCATCTTCATGAAGAATTCATAGGAGAATTGTGAGTGCTTACTGTGCCATCTAATTACATTATTCCAATAATGTACTAAATTAAAAGGGTTCTTTGATCCTAGCATAGAAAATAGATTGATAAAAGGAAAATGCTCAAGTGAAAGCAGAAAACATTTATGGTGATTAATTAAAAAAAGAGATGCTATTACAGATACTAATTGTGCGTTAAAGGTAAATCATAGCAGATGTTTCTACATAACAGATCCATTTATTTGCCACACATCCACGGTGTGCGTAGATAGATGGATGGATGGATGGATGGATAGATAGATAAATAGATAGATAGATAGTTTAATAAGCTCCTGAATCTTTAGCATGTTAGGGTAATAATCAAATAAATGACTCACCGACCGGCATTGCAGAAGAAATGAGCACAGCTTTATTTAAACAATTAACACACACTGTACATTGGTGCACAAAACCTGGTATACAGTATGGCCTGTTTTTTAGCTACCACTCTTGCAAAATTTGTCTGGCTACCGAACCATTGAAACTGGAGTCAGGCATATGGCCATCTTCAAGGGTGTTTATATGTGACTGTATAAGGGATTACAAGCTTGCCCTCCCATCCAATGCTGACATGGCCCACAAAGGTGGATGGGCTCCTTATCTGACCAAACAACCATTGTTTGCCTTCACTTTTATTTCTCATTAAACAGATGGGAAATCATATACTGTAGCTGTCCCTCATCGTTGCCAGCAGTAACGTCATGCTGCTGCATTTTGAATCTGCCAGGGAAACTGGTGTACACATTGAGTTAGTAGGCTGCTTATTTCCGAAATATTACTTTTTCACAGCTGAATGAAATAAGCTGTGTCTCATGTCTCGCATTTGCTTTGTTCAAAAGGTATTGCGTTATAAAATTAAAGTATTCCACATTTTCTTGAGCATTTTAACGCTCTGAGATAATCAGTATGGCATTTCTGTTTGACTTAGCCAGGAGAAGTACTTAACATTCACAGGCCATTTATAAAACAGGTTAAAGGCAGTGTTAAATCCCTTTTCCCGTCCTCCCTTTTGCCACAGAAAAATCCTTTTTCCCGTCAGAGTAAATTGAAATTTTGCAGGAAATAAAATAATAATTCTATTGTAACCTTTTCTCCGGGGCTGAAGAGGTGTCAGTTTTGGACAAAGGCAACGTTATACACCCTTAGAAATGAGTTTTATAAGTCCGTCCCCACCGTAATGTATATTCCTGGTGAAAAGAAAGAAATGTGTAAAACAAAAAGACCAGTTTATAGCAATAGAAACAGGCTAAAATATTTAATAAAACTTGGAAAAACTAAATCAGAGCATTGTAGATATTACCCCTTTAATATTAGGAATGTAACCACTAGGGGCACTGTTACACTGGATTCATTGGAAATTCTTAAATCTTAATCAAAAGAACAAGCACCATAGACATGTATATTCCTGAATAGAGATTTATAATTGGAATACAAAATGTTGACAGCAATAATACTTCCATATGTTGTACTACTATAGAAATATATTTTGTTGGCTTCAACATTTGCAATTAATGTAAGCTCTCACAAGCAGGGGCCCTTCCACTTATGTGCTTTTCATTCTCTTACTTAGGGGGGTATTCAATTTCATGCCGCTATTCCCAAAAGGGGAAATATCGGCGGGGCCCTATTCAATGCTGTCTCCCTTGACAGCATTGAACAGGAATCTCAACAGAATGGGCCCGACTTCACAAACAGTTGGACTCGATCTACCAAGAAAAGCTGGGAATAGTCGAGCTCCTGGCCGCAGCTCAATGATTTTCGGTCGTTTCTCACGGGCACGCCCCCTTTTCGTCACTCAGCAGGCGAAACATTGAATCCCGCCTGCGGAATCACCGTCGAGCCAGCCGAGAACGGGACAGGGTAACGGCTGTCGGGCCAGCCCGACAGTCGTGACCCGGGATTGAATATCCCCCTTAGTCTATCATCTACTCCATGCTTCCTACAATGGCAACCCTTGGTTTCTGCCTCCCTGACGCTTATTTTGATGTCACGACTACTGATGTGCCATGTTCATATGCCATGTGCCTGTACTTCATTGTCTTGTACTGTAAGTCACAGTTCCTTGTTTCGTTCATTTGTTTACTTGTTTCGTTCATTTGTACTGAGTCAACCTTGCACCATTATACATATAATAATAACAATAATAATAAATAATAATAAAATAAAATAAGTACTGTATTAAGCATTTCTTTCAGCATTATGACCTGGCCATAGGAGTGTAAGTGTCTTCAATGCAAGAATCTACATTCACAGATGCACAGCCGCCAGCATAGGAGGCGATGATCAGATGGCGAAAATGCTTATTATGCCATAGGGCTAATAAAAGTTTTGATCATGAAACCAATGGTGGCATATAAGGATAAACACATCCGTATTACAGCAAACTATCCAAATATGGCAAATTAAACTGTTGCCCATACCAAACAAACAGATATACCTAGTATTTATCTAATACATTCGATAAAATGATAGCTTGAATCTGATTGGTTGATAGGGGCAACATCTCTGCTGGTCTTCTTTAAAAAGTTATTTGTCTGTTAGTACCTTTACTCATGTAGTGATGAATGTCTTTACTGAGGGATATGCAAAGCTTTAAAGGGCAGATAACGGCTATTCTAGACAAAGGGGCCTACACACTGAGAGATGTTGCAGAGTGATCTGAGCAGTCTAGATCGCTCAGATCGCTCAGTAAGATCGCTCAGCACACAGTGCTGCACAGTGATGTGCCAGCGATGTGTGGTGAGGGATCTGTCAGGGCCAGTGTTCTCCGGAGAGAACATTGGCCCTGCCCGGCGATATTACTAGTTTTATCCAGCATGCTGGATCTTAATCGCCAGGTGATAGCGACGGGCATAGCTAGCGCTATGGTCCCTACACGCGTGATATAGGGGCATTTTCTAAGTGATCTAGAGAGATCGCTTAGAAAACACCCTGAAATCGCCCTGTGGGTACACCCCATTAGACATAATAGCCACATACAAGTCCTTGTTAGCTTCTGTCTTATATAAATATTGACACGTCTACATTGCAATGATGCAAAGTGTGTATACACATTGATATAAATCTGGGTTATAAACTTGAAACCTGTCTATGAAGTTTTATAGAAAAGGACGATGGTCCAGGAAAGAAAGAAGACGGTTTGAAAGAAGGTCATTGGTTTGCAGAAATGAGATCGTTTTTCAAGTCTCAAGCAAGACGTCTCAGCTTAACTAAGAGTGTAGCCAGCAGGATTCTATCCCCACATCCAAGCATAAATATACACATCCAATTATACACAACTGTACAGGGAGGCTGTCTCAGTTCTGTACGCAGTATTTCTTTGTTGCCTGGCTCTGCTGCTGCTTCTATGAAAGGGAATTGGTTTCCACCTTTGTATAATTTGAAGATATATCACTTTCAGTATTTCCATTTATGTGGAATAACTGCTTGTGTTCTACATACATATGGTAATTATCATTGCATCTACAGTTTATACACACCCTAGGGACTTGTACTACAGACATTGGCTGGAGGCTAAAATGCTAATATTTTAGATAACCACACAGAGGAATTGGACATAGGCACATATGCAGTACTGTTCTCTATCATAGTCTAAGCAATGGCATTTAAACCAATAATATAGCAAGATGTTTTAACCCCTGAAGACCGTCAAACTGTTCAAATCTCATAGATAAATATAGTATTTATCAAACACAGCTTGTTTAGAATACAAAAATCATGATTTGTAGCAGCATTTCTGTACTTTTACCTACTTTACGACAATGATGTCAGAAGTGGGTGTAGCTACAGTATAACTCCCAACGATCCCAATTACAGCAGGGCACACCCGCTATTTTGAGACTGTCCTGGTGTCTCTCCTGCAGGTGTTGGTGTTCCCTGTGGGGGGGGGGGGGCAGTTGGGGAGAGATGAAGATCGCCGCTCAGAGCAGACAGTGGTTGCTGAACAGATGCCATGTGCATGCGCACAGGGAGGGAGCCGTGCAATAAATTAAATTACTCTATACTGCACAGAAACACATAGACTCTGAACTTTGTGTTTCTATAGCACTGAATACAGATTTGAAGGACTCTTATAGGGGATTAGATTTCACCTGCTTGAAGCAAGCGGAACAAAACCGCTGAAATGGGCTGGCGGTATGGTAAAATACAGAGGCTAACTGTTTATCCCCCAAAATATATACAAAACCCTTTCATTCAGAAGACTTGTTCTTTGGGTATAATGTGCCCACACAGAGTGCTTGGTAAGTTTGGTGTTGATAGAAATGTATAAGCTGTTCTTACTATACCAGATAATATGACAAAACTAGCAATATGCTCGGTAATTACAAATATTGTTTAACGCCTAAATAACTTGAAAAGTCAATGCAAATATATTTCAATGCATTCATTGTACAACTGGTAATACATTGATGCTGGTCTACATTCCAGCAATATGTCAGTCAATAGCGTAATCCGAAGGATAAATCCACTCAGTATAAATATCAGTGGTGTGAAGAGACATAAAATATGTAAAAATGCAAAATTATGGATAAAATGCAGTAATAATAACATCAAGCTGGAGATGTCAAGCAGTGAATAATAACAACACATTGCAGGGAGTAAAACCAAAGCTCTCTATTTAAAAATGGAAGTTACAGTATAGTGATACAAGTCAAATTCACACTTGCTTAAATAAAAGTATTGATAACATGCTTTTAATTGATGTTAGCAATTTTATATTGTAGGATTTAGAGACAGATACAATTAGCCGCAGGTTTTCCCCATGACTAATTGTCAACGCTGAGCAATTCAATCAAGGGTCGTTACCATTTTAGCTAAACACCAAAGAGTGCATTTAACGTGGATTTTTTTCTTGCAGGCTCAGGAGTCGGGATGATAATCTGTGATAAACTGACTCCTCTGGGGTGTAACGTATGGGAAAACCCATAGGGACCTGCACTGAACTTGGAAGCTATGGGTTACCGTGAGTTACCTGCAGCTTTGCCGCATGGGGAAATTGATTAAAACATCAAAAGCCCCAGGTTCTAAAATAACTTTACCCACACATTAAAAGGAATTGTATATGGCCCTTAGTTTTCAAATTATACTAATATGTTTAAAAAAATATCTTTTGTGGACACTTCCGTAAATCCCAGTAGTAGTTTTGTAGCTTTGCATGTTTTACAATTACAATTGCACTGGACAAATGTATGTGTACAAATTGTAATACTAACGCACAACTAACATTCAGAGTTAATCGTAAAGCAAAATCTTTGTCAAATGGGCAAAATCATGTGCACTGCAGGTGGGGCAGATGTAACATGTGCAGAGAGAGAGTTAGATTTCGGCGTGGTGTGTTCAAACTGAAATCTTAATTGCAGTAAAAACAAAGCAGCCAGTATTTACTCTTCTAAGACAAAAAAAAATAACTGAGCCAAATCTAACACTCTCTGCACGTGTTACATCTGCCCCACCTGCGGTGCAGCATGGTTTTTCCCATTTGAGAAAGATTTAGCATTTGTGATCAACTCTAAATCACGCCCCGAATCCAATGCAATGCTTTGTCTGTGCATAGTTGGAATTTGTCTTTGTGTCTGCATGTGCTCAAGATTCCTCTCACAATCTTAAAACATACTGTCAGGTTAATTGGACTAAAAAAATAATAATAATCATAATAATAAAAAGAAAACAATTTTTATTCATATAGCCTTTCTTCTCCAATAGGACTCAAGGTGCTTAACAGAATGAACATAATACAGACAGAAACAAAGAAGTACAGAAAAGCTATTCATAACATACAGAGAGCATGGAGATAGTAAATGTACAATTAAGGAAATGTTCGAATAAACAAGGAGAGTCTTGAGTCTTGTTTTTGAAGGGTCCTAGAGAGAGGTCCTCTCAACCTGTGCGTGGGAGCGAGTTCTATACATAATTAAAAGCTCACCTGCCAGATGAATTATGGGAAATTCTAGGTACAGTACTGCTAAAAAAGTCTTTCATCTACAGATCGCAGTAATCATAGTGTGTATTTATCCAGTGTGTATTTGTGTTATAGGCGATTGTAAACTCCACTGGGACAGGGACTGATTTGAAGTATTACATATTCTCTGTAAAGCATTGGACAATATGTGTGCTACCTGAATATAAATAACTATTTGAAAATAATAATATGTATATAATTAAATACACAGAGCTAACACGTGCAGAGAAGGTAAGACAAAATGATGGGGGAATCGGGAGAGGGCTGGTTAGAAAGTCCCAAGGTTGCACATCATTCCCTGTTATCCACAGATACCAAACAAAACATTTTGCTCTATATAACACAATATACTGTACTGGCAAAAAAAAATATTTTTAAATTGAATTTTAGCTGATTATTTGAAAATGGAATTGTACTTTCAATGGTAATTTCTTTGTGGACATAACTTTATTTCATTTCATTTCAATCCACCCCCCCCCCCCCCCTATTTTCCTTACCTGAATTATGGGGGCCCTTGTCTACAATCCTCGTCTGCTGTTAGGGTTCAGCTCAATTTCTTCATCAGTCCCTCTTCTTTATCGTTCTATTTTGTTGCTTCAGGATGATGAATATCATCTTTCGGTACTTGTTTCCTAGCACAGCGCCCATCGCATACCATCGCATGCCTTAATTAGTGGTATGCGATGGGACCCGATTTTCGGGTCCTAAGAGCCGCACTGTACAATTTTAAAATGGCATGCATTGCGATCGATTCGATCAAAACGATGATTTAATTGTACATGCACCCTGATGGGTGATTAGTATGTTATATGCACCCCCATCGTTAACGCCACCGCCACTATTAACGCCAACCCGAAGAGTGGCGAGCGCAGCGAACCCGCGAGGGGCGGCAGTATGCGTCCTCCAAACTTTTCATACCCCCACTATCCATGTCGGCGTGGAGCTGATTTTATATAGTGTGGCGAGCACAGCGAGCCACCGAGCCCGAACCATGGCGAGGGGACGCGGAAGACATGTGAAGTTATCTGCTGCGCTCGGCATGCTTCGGGCTCGGTGGCTTGCTGCGCTCGCCACACCATATAAAATCAACTCCACGCCGACGTGGATAGTGGGGAATGAAAAGGTCGGAGGACGCGTACCGCCACCCCACGTAAGCTCACTGCGCTCACCGCGCTTTGGTTTGGAGTTAATAGTGGCGGTGGCGTTAACAATGGGGGATAACATACTATATTGTATAACATACCAATCGCCCATCAGGGTGATTGTACAATTAAATCATCGTTTTGATCGCATCGATCACATCGCATGCGATGCAATGCAATCGATGCGATCAAAACTATGTAATAAGATTCAAATCGTGGGCGCCGTGCTAGGAAACAAGTACCCATCTTTCTTTGTATTACATTGTCTTGGTGTGCTTATTTAGTAATAGTTCTCAAAGAAAACCTTCCCCAGGTTCTTCATGATGAAGCTCCTTTAAAAATCCCACTACCAAGCTGTGGAATCTTCTAAATATATTTATTTTCAATTTATCAATTGATTCACTTTCATTGTGCACTGGTGTCCTCCAACCAGGGTCGGCAGGATATAGTAAGCCAGGTATGTTTGCTGTATGGTTCCTCTGCCCTGCACCCTTTAGCAGCTGTGGCATGCACTGCAGTCTCGATGGCACCAGATACCTGTGCCAGCATACCAGCACATTATTGAGTCACTACGAGCCCATCTAGCTGCCGTCAGTGCTGCACATTGCAGGTACTGTACTCTCGAGAAGGGGGGTTTTGGATCCGCACAGACTTTACTCATAAGTTAGAACATTCTAGTGAAACATCTATTGGACCAATATGTTGGACTACTTTTGTGAATTCTTGTAGTCTTAAATTGGTGGTGCGCCCAACACATTCAGTATTTGTAACTGAATAATTGGGGGTTTGTTTGCAAGAGGCAAACGTTAAGACAAATGTGCCTTTTTGGGCGCACTCTTTATTCTATAAACTTGTATGATTTGATTATTTAGTTAAGACATAACTTTTAATAGACTTCTTAATATAAAATACAGGGAGCATTAAATAGGTTATTGATCAGTCGTTTAGCACATTATAATTAGACTGTCAATCAAACAACACACAACATAAAACAAAAACAAGGACATACATACATAGATACAAATGATTTCTGTGTCTTTTTGTGTGATAACCTTATTGTAACTTTTTCACACTTTTATTTGTACACTCATGTGTCCTGTTTCAATTGCCTTAGCAAATAGCATTACTTAACATTACTCGGCTTCGCCAGCTTGCCCAGGTAATCCCACACAATTGTTCATATATAGTATCTGTTTTCAGTATTAGTTTTTGGTATTCTATATAGGGGATAGTTGTGTCCCAATCCGATAGATGCTCGTCGTCAGCATGGGAACACCTTTCACGTGGGATCTTGCTGACGACAAGCATCTATCGGATTGGGACACAACTATCCCCTATATAGAATACCAAAAACTAATACTGAAAACAGATACTATATATGAACAATTGTGTGAGATTACCTGGGCAAGCTGGCGAAGCCAAGTAATGTTAAGTAATGCTATTTGCTAAGGCAATTGAAACAGGACACATGAGTGTACAAATAAAAGTGTGAAAAAGTTACAATAAGGTTATCACACAAAAAGACACAGAAATAATTTGTATCTATGTATGTATGTCCTTGTTTTTGTTTTATGTTGTGTGTTGTTTGATTGACAGTCTAATTATAATGTGCTTAACGACTGATCAATAACCTATTTAATGCTCCCTGTATTTTATATTAAGAAGTCTATTAAAAGTTATGTCTTAACTAAATAATCAAATCATACAAGTTCATAGAATAAAGAGTGCGCCCAAAAAGGCACATTTGTCTTAACGCTTGCCTCTTGCAAACAAACCCCCAATTATTCAGGTACTGTACTCTGTCAATTATATGGTGGTCATAATAATGTTATTCGACTGTGTATAATGAAATCTTGTAAAAGTAGGACATAGAAATATTCAGCATATTATGGGGAATGGAGATTGTACTTGTCATCAGAATTTTCCATCTGTACATACTGTAATATTCTGTAACGCTATATAACCAGATATTCAGCCACTATTGCAGAGTGTAAAGTGGACATGGTCATGGGTCAGATAACATGAACAGAAATCATTGCTAGTACTGTAAAAAATATGTAATGTACTTACTTTTTTTGTGTTTTTTTTTCTAACTGATTCAGCACTATGTGTTAGAAAAGTAGGAAATGTATCCTGCCTGCAGAGAACACATGAGGACTATAAATGTATCTGTTTCACTGAAAGAGAATACAATAAAAATGACTTGTTAAAAAAAATGTTAAAAATACAAAAATAATGTACATCCTCAATAGACTTTGTGATAGTTCTACAGTCGTCATGTCATTATATTAGAGAATGTTTTTTTTTTTAAATACTTTTTAGTTGAATTTTTGCCTTACAGGTTGAAAAAAAAACAATGAATAAAGACATTGCACAGTATCAAGCAGCAGCTACACTGCGATTTCAAAGATATGGAAACGACATGTAACATTGAAACATCTTTGACTATCAAGTTATTGAGACTATAATAAAAATCTTTTATCACATTTGAATCATATCAGAAAAGTGTGGTCTGTTATGTTGTAATATTATGAATATTTTTGTTCTAGATATGATGTTATCATATAGACCAAAATTCAGTGTGGCGGAATAACATAGTCCTTATATACATCTTGCACTATGCAAATAGATAGAATGTACAATATAACACAAAAGTTGAGATTAAGGGAAGGATGGATAGGGGAAGCACAAAAGGAGACATACAAGGGGGAGGACAAGGCTGAGACATGAACTCTGTTGAATTCATCTATCTTGATAGGTATAATATAGACGAGAGGAAAGCTAAGGGTCCGTACAGTTATTTACTTTAACACATTCCTATAGAACATTCCAACATAGCAACCATACACAAAAAAATGTAATACCATAAATAGGGCGGTATTCAATGAGGCTGATTCGCCATGTTTTTATGGCGATTTTGTGCTGCAAGGCGAATTTTTGACTAAAACGGTGAATCACCCTATTCAATGACCAGATGGCGAATACATTTCAAGGTTTTTTTCGCCATGATTCACCGAGTAGCAATCGCTATCTTTTTATAGTGAAGTGGAATGTGAACTTTTAAAATAAAGTGTTTTGTTTTTTTACATTTGGTGTAAAAAAAATCAGGAATTTTATTCTGAGGAGGGGCATGCTATTTTTATTCATGTGCTGTAAGCACATGAATATATATTTAATTTTAAAAAATATATATAATTTTTTTTTTTACACAGACCAGCCAGCAGGGGGCCGGAGCCGAGCCGCTCATTAGATATTCATATATTCACTGCACCCGATCATTACATATGCATGATCGGGTGTAGTGAATATACCAGGTCCCCTGCTGGCACCCCCGGGGGGCAGCCTGTGCTGCCTGGCACCCGGGGATCCCACCTCCCCCCCACAAACGTTCTGGGGCAGGCAGGGAGACTTCCATCTCCCTGCCTGCCGCCGTCCTCGGGCTCCCTGCGGCATCGCCGCAGGTGTTAAAATTCGCCAGTCAGGGGCAGCGAGCCCCTGACTCGTTGAATACTGGAGCCGGCGAGGCTCCAGAATGCAGCGAGCAGTGGCGAATGTGCAGCGAATCCTAAACAGGATTCGCTGCACGTCGTCAGTATTCTCATTGACAAGTGTATCCCTTGTGGATTCTTGTCAAGATGTAATTTGGAGATAAAGATACCATGTAGTGTTCTCAAACAATTTCTGAATATAAGATTGAGTCGCCATTGAAGCTCAGTATTACTATCTCCCATTTTTTTAAAAACCTTGTTCTATATTTTGTAAAGTGGCTTGCCTTTCGTATAGGATGATTTCTAATAACATCCGTCGGTATTCTATAATGGAAGGAGATTTCTTGATTATCCAGTATTTTAAAATCAATTTTTTAGCCAATGTCAGCATGACAGTCAAAGCTGGGATAATAGATTTTTTGTTAGGACCCAATTCCCATTCCTTCAAATATAGGCAAGGACAGGCCCGCCGACAGGGGGGGTCTGTGGAGTCTGGAGTCCGGAGTCCCGGGCCCTGACAAAGAAGGGGGCCCAGACCTGGTCCTACAACTATAAATATTAAATAGCTCCTTACCAGCTATCTATATGCCCCTGATTTCTGTCCCCATGGTCAGGTGTTTCCATCGGTTCTGCTGCAGCCAGACTCTGCTCTGGTCTCTGACAGCAGGGGCTGCTGGGACATGAAGTTTTGTTTTAACCCCTTCCCGACTATTGACGTGTATATATACGTCATGGCCGGGATGTACTTCCCGACACATGACGTATATATACGTCATGACTTTAAACTGTCCCCGCGTCTATAGACGCGGTGACAGTTTAAACATGTCTGCGGTCCCTGACAGCAGACATGTCCCTGCATGCCCAGGGGGGGTGGCGATGCCTCCCCCCCGTCGGCGATCGCTGTGATTGGCTGTTCAATGTGAACAGCCAGTCGCAGCGTTTTCCTGTGTTACCGGCGAATCAGACGCTCGGTAACACAGGTGTCAATCACCGCCGGGTGTGAGGGGGCATGAGGGGGTCACCGGTGATGACCACACCTCACCCCACCTCACCCCACCTGCCCCCAAGGCTGTGATTGGTCCGTCGGACCGACGGACCAATCACAGCCAAGGTGCGTCATTTAAACTAACGGTGACTGCGCTGCAGACGCCATTCCGGTCTGGAATTGCGTGCAGAGCGGTCACCGGCCACTCTGTCGTGCTATACATACCTGAACCTTGCCTGATACTTACCTGATCACCGCTGATCACCGCTGGTAGCGTGCTGCCAGCAGCTGGATGCTTCCTGGATCTTGTGACTTCCTGTGTGCTGCTGCTGCAGTGTCATAGAGTCACAGATCGTGAGAGATAGTGACAGATAGTGACAGAGAGTGACAGAGAGTGATAGAGAGTGCTATATTTTGTGTCTGCTGCACCCCTTTTGTGCTGATCAGTATATCTGTGCTGATCAGCAACTTTTTGGGTTTTTTTTTTTATATATATACCTGTCAGTTGCACCAAAGGTTGTGCTGCCTGTGCAACTGACTGCTGCCCCCCCTGCTGCCCCCCTTTTGTGCTGATCAGTTTAAATTAATTAACTGATCAGCAACTTTTTGGGGGTCCATGTTTTTTTTTTATATATATACCCTGTCACATTTGTGTGCCTGCTGCCCCTCACTGCTAATCAGTGTTGCATCACTGCATCACTGATCTGCAGTTTTTTTTTTTTTTGGAGAGTGCAGTGGGGTTTTGTTTTTACACCCACGTTGCTTTTGTGGGTGTCCTGTGGCCGCTGATCAGTGACGTACATCACTGAACAGCATTTTTGGCACAGGGTTGATATAATTTTTTTTCTGCAGTTTTTTTAAATTGTTTTATTTTTTGGAGAGTGCTGTGGTTTATTACACCCACGTTGCTTTTGTGGGTGTCCTGTGGCCGCTGATCAGTGACGTACATCACTGAACAGCATTTTTGGCACAGGGTTGATATAATTTTTTTGCTGCAGTTTTTTTAAAAAATTTTTTTTTTTTGGAGAGTGCTGTGGTTTATTACACCCACGTTGCTTTTGTGGGTGTCCTGTGGCCGCTGATCAGTGACGTACATCACTGAACAGCATTTTTGGCACAGGGTTGATATAATTTTTTTGCTGCAGTTTTTTTAAATTGTTTTTTTTTTTGGAGAGTGCTGTGGTATTTTTTTTTTTTAAATTGTTTTTACACCCACGTTGCTTTTGTGGGTGTCCTGTTGGCTTTGAGCGCTGTTCAGTGACGGACGTTACTGACCAACATCTGTGCTCAATTTTTGGCGCAGGACCTTTTTTTTTTTTTTTAAACCCCTTCAATTATTTTATTTTTTCATTGGGATCAAATTCCTGTATAAAGTATTTTTTTTCTGCACTACATACACACTACACACTACATACCCCCCGTGTTGAAATAAAGTTTGTACCCCCCTACACTATACACGTGTTGAAACATTACACTTACAGAAACACAAAAATAAAAATGGCATCCCAAATGTCATCCCAAATGTCATCCCAAATGTCATCCCAGTCATCCAGAAGAATGTATTCAGCGGAGGAGGCATATGCCATGCTTGCCTCTGACTCTGACACAGCCAGTGATGCAAGCGGGGAATTTGAAGGATTCGTCTTAAGCTCCTCTTACTCCTCTAGTGATGAGGGACCCCCTCAAAGACGCCCCCGTAGAGCAGCTGAGACCCCCCCCCCCAAATGATTGATCCCGTATGGACCCCACCACCAGACAATTTTGAGCCCCAGGTTCCTGAGTTTTTGGCCATCCCAGGAATCCAATTTGATTCAACAGGTCTCAGAGAAATTGACTTTTTCAAATTATTTTGCTCTGATGATTTTATAAATTTAATGGTGGACCAAAGTAATTTATATGCCCAGCAGTTTATTGCTCAAAACCCCACGTCATCATTTGCTAGGTGGACCCCTGTAGATGCAGTAGAGATGATGACGTTTTGGGGTCTGGTGTTACATATGGGCATAGTAAAAAAGCCAGAAATTAGGCAATATTGGAGTACAGATGTTCTGTACAGCACCCCATTTTACCGTATGGCCATGACTCGGACTCGTTTTGAGACAATCCTTAAATTTTTACATTACACCGATAATGCACAGTGCCCACCCAGAGATGATCCCACCTTTGACCGGCTATTCAAAGTCAGGCCGGTCATTGATCATTTCAGTGCCAAATTTGCAGAGATGTACATCCCTGAAAAATTTATTTGTATCGACGAGTCCCTTATACATTTTAAAGGAAGGGTTAAATTCCGCCAGTACCTTCCCAGTAAGAGGGCAAGGTATGGCATAAAAATGTATAAACTGTGTGAAAGCACCTCAGGGTACACCCACAGGTTTAGGGTATATGAAGGGAAGGATTCAAGAATTGAACCGCCAGAATGCCCTCCCTCCCTCGTAGGTGTTAGTGGAAAAATTGTCTGGGATTTAGTGTCCTTATACTGACAACAATTCATGGAGACAGTACCACCTCCATCCCTGTACGAGGTACCAGTACCCACACCTCAAAACCTAATTGTATCCTAGATTACAATAAGTACATGGGCGAAGTGGATCTTTCAGATCAGGTACTGAAGCCGTACAGTCCCCTGCGGAAAACAAAAATCTGGTACAAGAAGCTGGCCGTGTATATCATCCAGATGGCACTGTATAACGCTTACGTGCTATTCCGTTCTACCAGCCAGAGGGGGACATTTATGCACTTTCAAGAGGAAGTCATAAAGGGCCTAATATTTGGGAACCAGCAGGCAGAGGGCCCCAGTACTTCTAGTACTGGCCCCCGTATTGTACCAGGGCAGCATTTTCCGAACGAAATCCCCTCCACTGCAAGAAAGGGCAGGACACAAAAAAGGTGCAAAGTTTGCTATAAAAAGGGAATAAGAAAGGATACTATTTTCCACTGTGAAACTTGCCCCGACAAACCCGGCCTATGTATAAAGGAGTGTTTTAAAATATACCACACATCTATGGATTATTAGGTTCATCATTTCACCATGCTTCGGGGGTCTTGCTAATGCCACATAGCACCCACCATTCATTCCACCAGAATCTGAGCTGCAAAATCCAAAAATCACTCCTTCCCTTCTGAGTCCTGCCATGCACCCAACTGGTATTTTTTGGTCACATATGAGGCATTGCCATACTCGGGAGAAATTGGGGCACAGATTTTGGGGTGCTTTGTCTCCTTCATTCCTTGTGAAAATGAAAAATTTTGAGCCAGAACTGCATTTTTGTGTAAAAAATGTAATTTTTCATTTGCACAGCCCAGTTGTATCAAAATTGGTGAAACCCCTGGGGGTTTGAAATGTACACTATACCCCTAGATGAATTCCCTGAGGGGTGTAGTTTGCAAAATGGGGTCACTTGTGGGGGGGTTCCACTGTATTGGTGCTTCGGGGGTCTTGCTAATGCGACATAGCACCCACCAACATTCCACCAGAATCTGAGCTGTAAAATCCAAAAATCACTCCTTCCCTTCTGAGTCCTGCCATGCACCCAAATGGTATTTTTTGGTCACATGTGAGGCATTGCCGTACTCGGGAGAAATTGGGGCACAGATTTTGGGGTGCTTTGTCTCCTTCATTCCTTGTGAAAATGAAAATTTTTTAGCCAGAACTGCATTTTTGTGTAAAAAATGTAATTTTTCATTTGCACAGCCCAGTTGTATCAAAATTGGTGAAACCCCTGGGGGTTTGAAATGTACACTATACCCCTAGATGAATTCCCTGAGGGGTGTAGTTTGCAAAATGGGGTCATTTGTGGGGGGGTTCCACTGTATTGGTGCTTCGGGGGTCTTGCTAATGCGACATAGCACCCACCAACATTCCACCAGAATCTGAGCTGCAAAATCCAAAAATCACTCCTTCCCTTCTGAGTCCTGCCATGCACCCAAATGGTATTTTTTGGTCACATGTGAGGCATTGCCGTACTCGGGAGAAATTGGGGCACAGATTTTGGGGTGCTTTGTCTCCTTCATTCCTTGTGAAAATGAAAAATTTTGAGCCAGAACTGCATTTTTGTGTAAAAAATGTAATTTTTCATTTGCACAGCCCAGTTGTATCAAAATTGGTGAAACCCCTGGGGGTTTGAAATGTACACTATACCCCTAGATGAATTCCCTGAGGGGTGTAGTTTGCAAAATGGGGTCATTTGTGGGGGGGTTCCACTGTATTGGTGCTTCGGGGGTCTTGCTAATGCGACATAGCACCCACCAACATTCCACCAGAATCTGAGCTGCAAAATCCAAAAATCACTCCTTCCCTTCTGAGTCCTGCCATGCACCCAAATGGTATTTTTTGGTCACATGTGAGGCATTGCCGTACTCGGGAGAAATTGGGGCACAGATTTTGGGGTGCTTTGTCTCCTTCATTCCTTGTGAAAATGAAAATTTTTTAGCCAGAACTGCATTTTTGTGTAAAAAATGTAATTTTTCATTTGCACAGCCCAGTTGTATCAAAATTGGTGAAACCCCTGGGGGTTTGAAATGTACACTATACCCCTAGATGAATTCCCTGAGGGGTGTAGTTTGCAAAATGGGGTCATTTGTGGGGGGGTTCCACTGTATTGGTGCTTCGGGGGTCTTGCTAATGCGACATAGCACCCACCAACATTCCACCAGAATCTGAGCTGCAAAATCCAAAAATCACTCCTTCCCTTCTGAGTCCTGCCATGCACCCAAATGGTATTTTTTGGTCACATGTGAGGCATTGCCGTACTCGGGAGAAATTGGGGCACAGATTTTGGGGTGCTTTGTCTCCTTCATTCCTTGTGAAAATGAAAAATTTTGAGCCAGAACTGCATTTTTGTGTAAAAAATGTAATTTTTCATTTGCACAGCCCAGTTGTATCAAAATTGGTGAAACCCCTGGGGGTTTGAAATGTACACTATACCCCTAGATGAATTCCCTGAGGGGTGTAGTTTGCAAAATGGGGTCATTTGTGGGGGGGTTCCACTGTATTGGTGCTTCGGGGGTCTTGCTAATGCGACATAGCACCCACCAACATTCCACCAGAATCTGAGCTGCAAAATCCAAAAATCACTCCTTTCCTTCTGAGTCCTGCCATGCACCCAAATGGTATTTTTTGGTCACATGTGAGGCATTGCCGTACTCGGGAGAAATTGGGGCACAGATTTTGGGGTGCTTTGTCTCCTTCATTCCTTGTGAAAATGAAAAATTTTGAGCCAGAACTGCATTTTTGTGTAAAAAATGTAATTTTTCATTTGCACAGCCCAGTTGTATCAAAATTGGTGAAACCCCTGGGGGTTTGAAATGTACACTATACCCCTAGATGAATTCCCTGAGGGGTGTAGTTTGCAAAATGGGGTCACTTGTGGGGGGGTTCCACTGTATTGGTGCTTCGGGGGTCTTGCTAATGCGACATAGCACCCACCAACATTCCACCAGAATCTGAGCTGCAAAATCCAAAAATCACTCCTTCCCTTCTGAGTCCTGCCATGCACCCAAATGGTATTTTTTTGTCACATGTGAGGCATTGCCGTACTCGGGAGAAATTGGGGCACAGATTTTGGGGTGCTTTGTCTTCTTCATTCCTTGTGAAAATGAAAAATTTTGAGCCAGAACTGCATTTTTGTGTAAAAAATGTAATTTTTCATTTGCACAGCCCAGTTGTATCAAAATTGGTGAAACCCCTGGGGGTTTGAAATGTACACTATACCCCTAGATGAATTCCCTGAGGGGTGTAGTTTGCAAAATGGGGTCACTTGTGGGGGGGGTTCCACTGTATTGGTGCTTCGGGGGTCTTGCTAATGCAACATAGCACCCACCAACATTCCACCAGAATCTGAGCTGCAAAATCCAAAAATCACTCCTTCCCTTCTGAGTCCTGCCATGCACCCAAATGGTATTTTTTGGTCACTTGTGAGGCATTGCCGTACTCGGGAGAAATTGGGGCACAGATTTTGGGGTGCTTTGTCTCCTTCATTCCTTGTGAAAATGAAAAATTTTGAGCCAGAACTGCATTTTTGTGTAAAAAAAATAATTTTTCATTTTCACTGCCCAGTTGTACCACAATTGGTGAAACCCCTGGGGGTTTGAAATGTACACTATACCCCTAGATGAATTCCCTGAGGGGTGTAGTTTGCAAAATGGGGTCACTTGTGGGGGGGGGGGGTTCCTAACTTTTAGCATCTTATGGTGCCTAGAAACCTACATGGTGCCTAAAAAATAATCTCATAAAAAGGAGGCTCCAAAATCAAGTAGGTGCTCCTTCTATTATGAAGCCTGTGGTTTGGTCAACGTGCACACTAGGGCCACATATAGGATATTTATGAAAACAAAAGAATTGGGGGAATAAATTTTTAGTCACATTTCTCTAGTAAAATCTACTGTGTTCCTTAGAAAAATTTATTAAAATTGCAAATCTGCAAAAAAAATGAAATTTTGAAATTTCACCTACACTTTGTTTTAATTCCTGTGAAACACCTAAAGGGTTAACAAACTTCCAAAATGCTGTTTTGAATACTGTGAGGGGTGCAGTTTTTGAAATGGCATCATTTATGGGGGTGGCTCACATACAAGTCCCTCAAAGTCACATCAGAACTGAACTGGTCCCTAAAAAAATCAGTGTTTGAAATTTTCTTGAAAATTTGAGAATTTGCTATTCATATTTTAAGCCTCCTAGTGTCCAAAAAAATTAAAAGGAGGCTGAAATAATGATGGCAACATAAAGTAGACATATGGTCTATGTTAGTTATTAACTATTTTGAGTGGTATGATTATTTGTCTCACAAGCAGAAAATTTAACATTTTGAAAATTGCTAAATTTTCCATTTTTTTACGACATTTTGGTATTTTTCACAAAAAAACACAGACTGTATCGACCCAAATTTACCACTAACTTGAAGTACAATGTGTCACGAGAAAACAGTCTCAAAATCACTGGGATAAGTAAAAGCAAAAAAAAGTTATCCCCACTTAAGTGATACATGTCAGATTTGAAAAAAAGGGCTCTGTCAGGAAGGCAAAAACATGCTGCGTCAGGAAGGGGTTAAGTGTCTGGCAGCCTGGTTTTATCTTTTAAATGATTATTGAAAAATAAAGGCAGAGTAACCAGAGCCTGTTTCTTGCAGGCTATTGTGCCTTAAGCCCCTTAATCTCTAAAATGCCCTGTAGTGTCATTCTATATCAATTATTGTGATCTGCACTCATGGATATACAGTAGTATTACTGTTTACACACTGGGTAGAAATCTCAGGACCAATTCTTCTATTTCTAGTCCTCTATGCTGAAAGTAATTCTTAATGCTCCCTCTCATTCCATATATTTACAGATTCCTCCATGTGCTTTAGAAACCTGTTTACCTCTAGAAGCCTATTATTCATCCCACTTGCCGTAAAATGCCTCTTCGCTTGTTACTCACCTCTCAGTATCCACATTTCTCTTAGATCCCATACAAGATGCTCCTCAATCCACAATGGGTACTCCTGTGAACACTAATACCAAACACAATGGCTAATAAACCAAAATATGTCAGTGGTACCAAAACTTTATTAGTATCAGCATTTTTTTTTTCCCCAAATATATTTTATTGAAGCTTGAATGACGAGACAGTATACATGCATGAAAGTGTACATTTATACAATGCACAAGAGTGGTCAAACAATAGATTGTACTCGCATATCTTGTAATCGTCTGAGGCATTAAGAGGCTTCAAGATATTTTTTAATTTTATATAACTAACCTAGTCACAAGAACAGCACACGCACATCTAGGATACTAGTTTATCCTTTATAAAGCAGGTTGTGTGGTCCACAACAGACTAATCTATACACATATAACACAGGGTTTCATACAACAACAAAATGTTATAACCTGTGTTTTGTCTAGAAAGATGTGTGTGTGTGTGTGTGTGTGTGTATAGCAAAACTTATTTTTGTCCAAAACAGAGGACAAAATAATATAGACAACATTAATAAAACAAACCTTTGGTGCCCACCCGGTTCCCAAGGCCGCCGATCCATCCACAGGGCATTCCATCCATGGAAGAGGCTCAAGTAAGAAGAGGAAGAAAGAGTATCAGCATTTTTAACATCACCTCTAGGCTAAATGTTTCCGTATTGAAAAATTCAGATAAAAATATTAAATGAAGTAACTTATGTTACCCTTAGTTATTTGGTGGTGGGCATGGTTGTGCTGGTCTTTGTCCACATATTTTGCCTATCATACGGTCCATCAATAATTTGATTTGGTCCCAGAATCCCAACCGGTTGGTCCCAGAATCCCAACCTGTTGCACACCTGCAAGTTCCCCTGTGACACTCACTTTGGGGACCACTGAATCAAGTGGTAATCAAGCTGCTTTGTTTTAAATGGGAGGTGGACATTGAAATCAGATTCTCAGGCCAGATATCAAGATCAAAGGCCCAATTCAGTCATGATCGCATGGCTGCAAATTCGCACAGTGGACGATTACATATACACTACGCATGCATACGGCACATAGAACACATGTGCAAGGCAGTCCTGCGATGACAGCCTGCTACTTTTTAAGTAAAAGTGTCAAGGTCATTGACAGGAAGTAGGCGTCTGTGGGTGGTAACCGGACATTTCATGGGAGTGCCAAGTAAAACGCTAGATGGGTGGTAACCGGATGTTTCATGAGAGTGCCAAGTAAAACGCTAGATGGGTGGTAACCGGATGTTTCATGAGAGTGCCAAGTAAACCGGTGGATGTGCAAGAAAAAAACACTGGGGGTATTACTGGAAAACACTAGGCATGCCCAAGCCTTTTAGGTGAGCGTGTGTGACATCAGCGCCAGACAGGATATACATTTTTTCATCGCATTGCCTAATAAGTCTCTGGCTACTCTGAGCCTGCGATGACTGGTGTCCAATGTAACAATCAGTTGATGGTGAGCCTGTTACAATAGATTTTGGATAGGGATGCCAATCCCTGTGCATCTTTTCAATCCCTGGATTTTTAATCAAAGTAGTGATGAACTTTAACCCCCCTCTCACCCCAAACCAGTTGCCCCACAGTGTACTTACCAGCAGGCAGACAGGCATGTAGGAGTTGGTGCGGCGCAGAGGAGAGGACCCGGGCATGCAGCTGTCAGCTGGGCAGGAGTTAGTGCACTGCTGAGGAGGACCCAGGTGTCAGGAGCAGGGCAGGAGGCGGTGCACTGCCGAGGAGAACCCGGTGTGCAGCTGTCAGGAGTCGGGCAGGAGGTGGTGCGCTGCAGAGGAGGACCTGGGCTGTGCAGCACATAGGAGAGGACCCGAGCTGTGCAGCACAAAGGAGATAACCCAGGCCAGAAGCAGTGAGGGGTGCCGGACGGCTCCCCAACAGTCGGGATTCCGACAGTCAGTACTCCGACGTAGGAATCCCAACTGCTCCCTCGTGGGGGTCCACGACCCCCATAGAGGGAGAATAAAATAGGTGGCGAGCGCAAGGGGCTTCATTGCGCTCCCCATGCTGTGCAGTCGGGATTCCGATGTCTGACTATTGACTTTCGGTATCCCGACTGTCGGAGTATTATACCACACCCGCAGTGAGATGTTGTGCAGAGGAACTGGGCCATGCGGTGGGCAGGAGGCAGTACGGTGATCATCAGGCAAGGGGTCGGGAGCAGCTGGGCTCAGACACTGTCCAGCATTAGATTTGCTGATCCTGGAATCAAGACCTGGAAGGTCCAATCCCGGGATTCAAACCCGGTGTTTTTAGGGCGAAATACCAGGATCCCGACAATCCCATTTCCAGGATTGACCACCCTAGTTTTGGACATATTCACATGGCTGCAAATAATTGTAGCCATACGCATCTGTTCGCACAGCGATGACATTGATACACAAGGTGGAAATTCACTCTAGCAAGGTGGCTTAACTGAACGCAGGGCCCTGCAAATTCATGGCCTTGCGATCAAGTCTGAATCACCCCCCTAAGTTCAGTCTCAATCATCTTATTCAGCAATATCTGGACAACCGGGTAGCTCAGCAGGACAAAATGTGGACAAAAGAATCAACATGGAATGGAGAAAAACAAAGCTGAGAGCCATTTAATCCTCAATCCATAACTGGTAGATGGGTTGACGGTATCTAGATCGACCATGTTATGGTCAACCACGCCTAGTTGAGCGTGTATAGTTAGACACCTAAAGATAGTCAACAGTAATGAAAGTTAGACACAAGCATTTGACGAGAACGTGATCTACAGACACAAGGTGTACACGAGTGTTTCACATTGTTTTGCTTTAGACAGGCTTGGTTCATATTTTACCATCCAAGTGAGCATACAGATAGTTTATAATATTGTGCCAAGCATAGTGAGCACACTCAACAGGAACTGGGCGGGCAGCTGACATCCGGGATGCCCGCTCCCCACAACTGCATCACCAGGCGATGTGCATGGAAATGCCCAGCATTTTCTTGCTGGCCCCGCCCACAGTCTTGGGTGCGTGTACCGGGAAACACTCTGCACATGCGCACAAAGGTGCATGCTCATGGAGGACCAAATTAACAAGAGTAACCCCCAGTATGTAATATCAATATTAGGATTCAAAATTGTTGTTGGGGAAAACACAAATAGCTTTAAGTTAAAATATTATGGAAATGTAGACGCTAAGAGCATACCCTTAGTGAGGAGACTGTTAGAACAGGCATTCAGATATTCATGTGGGTCTGTCTAATAAATCATCTATATGATTCTTGTAAGGCTTAAATAAAATCAAACTCAAATTAATGATAGCACAGCAACAGGCACAAGAGGCAGAGGAGAGCCATAAGGAGGTGTAGGTGTCGCATAGAAGGCCCAGAGCCTTAACTAGACATTTTGTTGGGAATCGGCCATAGACGCACATGTAAATCTAACATGCATGTCTATGAAGCCAGGCAAAGCCTATCAGGAACAATGTTCCCTTGAAGCTTGCTTCTGATTGAGTTCACTGGGATTCTTGGGGCATTCACTGGGATTCTTGGGGCATTCTTGTGGAGGAGCCGCAAGAATAAACACCCTTGCGGCTTCTCGGTGCATTTGGTTTTGGGTCAGCGTTTGTTTTAAAATGCCAGCTCCTTCCAAGGCAGGCTACGCTGTGTATCACTGGTTTCACTAAGAGTTCCAACGCCGACAACCTCTTAGAGAAATTGATGGAAATCATTGCACAGTGGCTTACCCCACTTATACTCTCCTGGGGATTTGTGGTATCGGACAATGGCAGTAATATTGTGCAGGTATTACATATGGGCAATTTCCAACCTGTGCCATGTTTTGCACACATAATAAATTTGGCTATGCAGCATTTTCTTAAAAGTGACAGGGGCTGCTTCTGGTGCCCCCAAAATTGCGGGACACTTTCTCCATTCTGCCACTGCCTGCTGTACACGGGAGTGTCATTAAAAACTCCTGATCCTGCCCTGCCATCACCTCAAACAAGAGGTTGTGACATGCTGTAACTCCACCCTCTTTATGCTGCATGTCACGTTCTTAGAAGCACCAGCTGTAGTGTAACGGAGGCTGGGTGCTTTAATGTAAGGATGTTGCATCCATGACAGAAGGGAGTGAAACAATAGAATAAAATGGAATTGATTTAATAAAGATATTGCAAACAAGTGATACTGATGACACAAATGATATACTGTAGATATGAAAATGTAAAAGTCAATTGTTCAATAAGTTATTGTAGAATATGATGATGCTTGATACTTGAAAAGGTATTGTAATATTGCTTGAAGAATTGAAGAATAAATGAAGAAGAAGGGAGTTGATCGGATACTTGAAGGATTGTATGTTGGAATGAAGATTGAAGAAACAATTGGAAGATTGGATGGTTGATTGGAAGTTCGGAAGATTGGTTGAACGATTGGATGACTGGTTGGAAGATTGGATGATTGGTTGGAGGATTGGAAGATTGAATGATTGGTTGGAGGATAGGATGGTTGAAAGATTGGATGATTGGTTGAAGGATTGGAAGATTGATTGGAGGATTGAAGGATTGAATGAGTGGTTGAAAGATTGGATGGTTGGTTGGATGATAGGATGATTGGTTGGATGAAGAATATAAATGAAGAATATGAATAAAGACTGTCCTTGCTGGATTGGATCGTGGCTGCAATCAGAGGTAACCTTGGATATGACCGTCAGGAATGATGAGCAAGATAATACCCCTTTGGGGGGGTTAACCTTGCTTAATCCACTTTGGCGGCAGAGGAGTCCATGGTACTTGAATAGAGCAGTGGACGATCAGCAGGAGAGACGGTACTTGTGTATTTTGGCGGCGCCCCCCATCTCCATCGCGCAATGTTTTAATCGCATCGCATGCCATGCCATGCACCCGATGGCATGCGATGCAACGCGATTTTTGCCCCCTATTCGATGAAAGATTGTATAAGCACCCTAAAGGGTGCTTTTAAGCACCCTAATGGGTGCTTACAATGTTAAATGCACCCCCACGCCACCCCCCCACTATAAACGTGAACCCGAAGCGTGGCGAGCGCAGCGAGCCCGCGAGGTGCGGCGGTACACGTCCTCCGACCTTTTCATACCCCCACTATCCACGTCGGCGTGGAGTTGAGAATAGAAAGTGTGGCGAGCGCAGCGAGCCACCGAGCCCGAAGCGTGGCAAGCGCAGCGAGCCCCGCGAGGGGACGCGGATACCTGTGAAGCCCGCGAGGGGACTCCGATACCTGTGAAGGTATCCGCGTCCGCTCGCCACGCTTCGGGCTCGGTGGCTCGCTGCACTTTCTATTCTCAACTCCACACCGACGTGGATAGTGGGGGTATGAAAAGGTCGGAGGACGCGTACCGCTGCGCTCGCCACGCTTCGGGTTCACGTTTATAGTGGGGGGGTGGCGTGGGGGTGCATTTAACATTGTAAGCACCCATTAGGGTGCTTATACAATGTTTTATCGCATCGCATCGCATTGTATGGCATTGTATGCCATATACAATGTCATACAATTTTAAAATTGTATGGCATTGTACAATATTGCGCGATATCGCGTCGCATCGCATACCTTATGGTATGCGATGCGATGGGCGCCGCCAAACTACACAAGTACCGGAGAGACTTCCCTTGAAGACACGCAGGCTTTGTAGTGGGAACTACAGTCAGAGCGGAGCAATGATGCATAGGGTTAGACATCATTGTACTGACTGCCGGTCTAACCCGACGATTGGTCAGCCCATTACCAGGGGGCGGAGCCGCACAGGAGAGGCTGAGGGAACCAAAAAGATGGTGGCCGCCAGAGAGGGCGACAGGTTAGAGCCGGCTGTGATTGTGCGCAGCTGCGCAAACGCCGGCATTCAGACCCTGGCCTAACCAGGCACAAACACACATGGCAACTCAGGGCCCACATCACTCATGCCCCGCACGGCACCAGGGCACACAGCACCGGCGTCCCCATGCGGAGACAGCGTGGACACATGTACCCCACCAAGGCCAGGGACACAAGCAGAGGTGAGTGCCATGGTGTTACATATGCGATTAGAGAGCCTAGGGCTGGGCACAGAACAGTGGATTTGAGTGAGAGCCATGGTGGATGTGACACTGCAGAGGATGGAGGAGCAGTAAAAGGCCATTCATGCCTACATAGCCACCTACTACATAGGCAAAGGAGCGGGGATGCACCTGACTCAAGTACAGTGGAGAATAACTTCCCTGTTTTGCAAGGTTCTCCAGGAATTTGAACTTGCCACACGTGAAGTCAGTTCCGACACTGCCAGCTCTTAAATCAGGTCATTCCTCTCATCAGGCTGTTGCAGAAGCAGCTGGAGAAAGTGAAGGAGGCACTAAAGCGTTGCGATTCCACAAAGCATGTACTGTAGCTCTTGTGGATGAAGCCCTTCATACATTTTGCCAGGATATGAGGGTGGTCAGTATATTAAAGTCAGAGGAATACATTGTGGCCACTGTGCTCGATCCTTGGTTTAAAGCGTATATGTTGTGTCTGTTTCCGGCGGACACAAGCCTACAGTGGTGCAAAGACCTGCTGGTCAGGAGATTGTCATCTAAAGCAGACCGTGACACGGCAACAACTCCTCCTTCATTTTCTCCCACATCTGTGGCTGCAAAGAAACAGCTCAAATTTCCTACCCAACCCACTGGTGGTGATGCAGGGCAGTAGGAGCGAGTTTGGACATTTGGTCTGTACTGAAGGACCTGCCAACAATTGCTGATATGTCCACTGTCTGCATACGATGCTGTAACCATTGAAAAAATAGTGGAGGATTACTTTGGTGACAGCATCCAAGTAGACATGTCAGGCAGTCCGTACCTGTACTGACAGGAAAAAAAGGCAGTTTAGAGGCCCCTATACAAACTGACTCTATTTTACCTGAGTTGTCCCCCCTCCAGTGTGTACTCTGAAAGAGTTTTAGTGCAGCTGGGAACCTGGTCAGCGAGTGGCGTAGGAGGTTGCTTCCACAAAATGTGGAGAAGTTGATGTTTATCAAAATGAATGATCAATTCCAGCGGGATAAATTGATAATCTGTGAGGATGAGGATGTACTTACTGAAGGGGGTGAGAAATCAGAGGATGAGGACGACATCTTGCCTCTGTGTAGCCAGTTTGGACAGGGAGAGATCATTTGATTCTTTTTTTGTGGGGGCCCAAACAAACCAATCATTTCATGAAACACAAAAATGGTGATCCTTATGGCGCTGAGTTCCCCTCTCTGTATATACTGCTAGGTACGTTATCCCAGTGTCAGAAGGGGAGAAAAGCGAAAGAAACCTTTTTGTGCACATAGGGCACCTACTTTTGGTGAGTCTACTCCATACTATTTCTTGTATTGATGGTTCCAGTGTGAAAGAAAGAAATATCCGTGTGTGAGGGATTTCATAAAGAAACCTTTACGTGCACATAGGGCACACCCCCAAGGTCAGTCTGTGGGTCAAAGTCTAACAACCAGACTGAAGGAGTGTCATCAGAGGTGAGACCACCTAGGATAACGTACCTAGCAGTATATACAGAGAGGGGAACTCAGCGCCATAAGGATCACCATTTTTGTGTTTCATGTAATAGTAGAGATTCCAGGAATCTCAGGTTGATCTTGGGCTGCAGAGCTCCAGGCGCAGTCATTGTCTTCAACAAATTTTTTCCATAAACCAATCATTTCAGCCACAGTCCTGTGGCAGACCCTGGCGCTGAAAAGATTGGTTTGTTAAAGACAGTGTGCATGTCCTATTTATACAACATAAGGGTGGGTGGGAGTGCCCAAGGACAATTCCATCTTACAGGTTTTTGTGTGTATTATGTGCTCTTAGGCCTACATTTTCAAACTGCCATCCTGACTGCCGCTGCAGTGCCACTTCTTTTTGGGCCACGTGCTTGTGCCACCCACTTGTGTCGCTTAGCATACTTATCCAGCTACCTTGATGCAACCTTTTGGCATTAAAACAACATTGTGAGGTATTCAGGATAAAATGGAAATTAGTGGAAATTAATGTTATTGAAGTTAATAATAGCGTAGGAGAAAAAAAAGTCTGCGATTTTATATAGACTTTACTCATTCCTTGGTCCTATTATTGTCTTTGAGCTAATCCACTCCACACCCTATATTTTTAGCTCAAACAACCCCTGCTGCTTATAGAATAAAGTGTGTGAGCAGGGCCGGCGCCACCACTAGGCAGCTCTAGGCATTTGCCTAGGGCGCCGGCACCTGGAGGGTGGCAGTTCGCCCCTCACCCCCAGCACTGTGGTACCTGTGTAAAACTGTGGTACCTGTGTAAAAAAAAACTTCAGTCCCTGGCGTCCCTGCTGAGTGCTGGTGCGTGCAGGGGTGTCCGTGCTGCCGGGGGAGCCTGCGGCGCTGTTATTGTGTATAAGCTTGTCGCACCCGGCGGGGTCCCTACAGTGAATAGAAAATAACTAGCGCTATGCGCGTGGCGGCGCCGGAAGCGCTAGTTATTTTCTATTCACTGTAGGGACCCCGCCGGGCGCGACAAGCTTATACACAATAACAGCGCCGCAGGCTCCCCCGGCGGCACGGACACCCCTGCACGCACCAGCACTCAGCAGGGACGCCGCGGACGCAAGATTCTTTAAACAGGTACCAACCTTACCTTCCCTTCCCCCCCCCCCGGCACCGGGGCGCCCCCACCCCGACTCGCCTGGGGCGCTCCGGTGCCTTGCACCGGCCCTGTGTGTGAGACATGTTCATGTGCTGCAATGTGGTCCCTTATAGCATTCTGAAGAAAATATATAGAAAAACAAGAACAAGTTCACCAACCAACACAAATTTAGCACAATGATGTCTGTAGAGATGGAAATAATACTTTTCTCTATATAAATGTCTATTGAAAAAAATAACTACATCTTCTACAGAGGTTATGGATGATTTTCTGCCAGACATCAGAAGACACAGACGCGGAGCTTATGTCGTTGGCCTACGGCAAGAAATTGCAAACATAAGAACAAGTATTGACTACACTTCGCAGCACCTTAGTCTTTTCGATGATTTGTTTAAGAGAGACTTAAAAAGAATATTTTCAAATGAATTATATTACGGTATTTCTGATTACAGCTGACTGTTTTTTTTTTTATCACAGCATAAGTAAGGTTTATCTAAACCTTTGAGATGATGTTATCAGTTATGCAGGGACAGTACAGTATACACATAGGTCTGTATGGAAGACTTAGGGTGCCTATACATGGTGCAGTTGTACCGTGCGATGCGCGCTCCCACGGGCATCTCATCGCACAGTACAAAAAAGTATGTACTGCACATACTTTTTGTACTGCCTTCTGATCGCATTGCATGCAAATCGCATGCAAAATGCATGCGTTGCGATGCGATCCAGCCCATAACGGGTGCGATCATCCAACCGTGTATGGGCACCTTAAGAGACAGATTCAATTAGTTGTGCTGCTAATTGTTAGCCCCAAGTTATTCAATTAAGGGTCGCTAATGGTCAGAAATGTAATCTGCTGGAAATAAATATCCAGAAATAATCATACTGTCCATACACACTTGATGATTTTTAGCTCAAATTATTTTTTCCGTTATGAGCTACTTTGAGCTCAAAATCGCCTAAAGTGCTGATGCGCGCTCCCACAAAATTGTTGCCCATCATCCGGTATTATAAGATGAGTGGACCAATTTCCATGCTCTGGAAAGTGGTTCACCCCCCATGAAAATTGCTGGGCTGGGTGAAAATCGCTCAGTGTGTATGCACTGAAAGCTTTATTTGCCAGCAATTATCTTGACATCATTCATGGGAAAAAAGGCCCAGTTTATATGCAATTTTAGTGTGCTGTCTTATTTACTTCAATCCTAGGTGGTATTCAGGCATGATCACTGCTGTGCGAATTCACATGGCGACTGATTATCGAAAGACTGCACATGCATACAGATCGCAGCACACATGCGCAAAGCCAAAACACAACAAATATCAGTGATTTTTTTCATTTATTTGAAACCAGTTTGCCGTTTGTGTGTGGTAACTGGCAGTTTCAGGGAGTGTCATTAAAAAAAACACAGGTGTGCTCAGGTGTTTCTTAGGGAGGGTGTGATATATCAGATCCGGCGTCGATCAGCCTGTCTCTGTCGCAGAGTTGTGGAAGGTCAGAGTTACGCAAAGACTGGAGAAATCTTTCGATGGTGAGTGAGATGCGAATGGATTTGCAGATGGCTGCTGATCAGGGAGGGGACGCGTAATACCTGTGAAGTAATGCGCGTCCCCTTGTGGGGCTCGCTGCGCTCGCCACGCTTCGGGCTCGGTGGCTCGCTGCGCTCGCCACACTTTATAAAATCAACTCCACGCCAACGTGGATAGTGGGGGTATGAAAAGGTTAGAGGACGCGTACCGCTGCGCTCGCCACGCTTCGGGTTGGCGTCAATACTGGGGTGGCGTTAACAATGAGGGGGATTTGTCCCATACGGGGGGGTATGCAATAAAAATTGGGGTGTACGGTGTATTTTACATTGGTCCCAATGTAAAAATGGGTCTCAGGGACCATTTTACATTGATTCCAATGTAAAAATCGCGTCAATCGCGTCGATCGCATCGCATGCGATTTGGTTGCATGCGATCTAAGCGATTTTTTAGGTCCCGATCAATGCAATTAAAATCGCTGGCTCCGTGCTAGGAAACAACTACCAAGTTTTTTTAATATGTCAAACAGGTTCAGTTATGTTGTGAAGGGCAAGATTCACTTCTGTTTGTCCTCATATTTTATGACTAAAATACACAAGCTCTGGTAGGTTTATTATGCAAACTACACAGGGTTGCCTACTTTTAAAGTCTCCCCTCTGGGAGTAGCTCTTCGGGGGGGGGCATTTCGGGAAGGTAGACACTCCTGAAATTCCACGGTTCCATGGCGACAATGAGCAGAACATAACCAGTTACTGTACAGCATTCATTACTTTCGTTTTGCCATAAAAGACAATCTGTACATTATATGATTAGACACAAGGTGGATTAGTGAAAACCTCCTCCCTCTGTCTAGGTCAGGGATGGGGAACCTGTGGCTCCCAGCTGTTGTTGAACTATACATCCCAACATGCCATGCTACATTTTGCTATTTGGCCATGCCTAAACTGTTGCAGGGCATGCTGGGATGTGTAATTCAACATTAGCTGGGAGCCAAAGGTTCCCCATACCAGGTCTAGGTATTGTTAGTCCAATGCAGAATATAGCTACTAGGACATCAGTCATTCCCGCAATACTACAGGAAGCAACCCTTAGCTCATGCCACTCCTACGGAGGTCATTTGAAGGTGTCATAATGTGATCAGGGACACACACACACAATGTGGCATAAAGGTGTGTCCACATACATCTAGCCTCCTGGCATGTTAAACGGCTCTTTCAGTCACACCATACTGTGTAGCCACTCAATAACACCAAGTGTCTTTTCATGCAACCTTTTTACATTAAATGTATCTCATTCATAAAATGGTGTCAATACAATGCACACAGCTTATACAAATTCAAATGATACACAGCATGCCTATATTCTGTGTGCCAGCGGCTGTATCTGTATATACTGTATATGCTACATAAATGTGTATGCAGAGACAGGCGCAATCGTATACTGAATCTAGGCATTTATATAATATAAACTGGCGGTCATACACATGGTGGCATATAATGTGAATTAGCAGCATGCACAGTGTGGCATATTATGTAAATTGGGGCATGCATAGTATGGCATATAATGTGAATGGGCGGCATGCATAGTGTGGCATATAATGTGGATTGGTGGCATGCACAGTGTGGCACATAATGTACATTGGGGCATGCATAGTGTGGCATATAATGTGAATTGGCGGCATGCAGAGTATGGCATAAAATGTAGATTGGTGGTATGCACAGTATGGCACATAATATAAATTGGGGTATGCTTAGTGTGGCATATCATGTGAATTGGCGGCATGCAGAGTGTGGCATATAATGAGAATTGGCGACATCCAGAGTGTGGCATATAGGCCTTTATTCAGATCTGATCGCAGTACAAATTTGTTTGGAAAATGGGCAAAACCATGTGCACTGCAGGTGGGGCAGATGTAACATGTGCAGGGAGAGTTAGATTTGTGTGAGTTATTTTGTTTGTGTGCAGCGTAAATACTGGCTGCTTTATTTTTACACTGCAATTTAGATTTCAGTTTCAACACACCCCACCCAAATTTAACTCTCTCTGCACACGTTACATCTGCCCCACCTGCAGTGCACATGGTTTTGCCCATTTTCCAAACAAATTTGTACTGCAATCAGATCTGAATAAGGGCCATAATGTGGATTGGTAGCATGCACAGTGTGGCAAATAATGTATATTGGCAGCATAAATTGTGTGGAATATAATATGACTTGGCAACTTGGTTTCTCCAAACAAATTTTGGATAATTTTGAAAATCATAAGAGACATTTTCCCAAAAAAAAGGGGCTGGAAAATCTTGCAATAAAAATTGATCATTTGAAAAACATTGATTTCTCCAAAGGGCTCATTACAAATCAGAGATTAATGAACAGTCGATTTGTAAAAATTATTGAAAATCAACCAAAGATCAAACAATTGATCAAATGGTAAGCATTTTTCACTTCTAAATCACATTCTACTGCCTAAACTTTTTAATAGTTCTGCAGCTCCTAACAATACAGAAGTGAGCAAAAACACATAATGAATTACAGTACAAGACAATTTAGGACAAGTACATGGTAAATAAGGATTGTTGCATCAGGGGACAGGACACTGAAGCAATCATCAGGGTGGCAGATTTTTTCTTAATTGAGGGATTATGGGTAGCGATGCTACTCACAGCAATTACCTTTATGTAGTGATGGACAGTCAGGCACCATTTCTGTCACAGCCCTGATCTGGCATCTCTGTTTAGGCTGCCATGCTGCTTGGCCATAGAATTACTGGAGCTGACAATTATCAGAGTACAGTATACGCAAGTGCACTTCAAAAGGGCAGATGCTTTGCATTTGCATGGCTCCGCTGGGCATCTCTGTACTTTTCAGGGTGTTTTTTTTCTTTTTGTATAACTTCACACGTCCTCAGCATGTACAATTGCCGTAGTGTCCGTCAATAAATAAAACAGCTCAGGAGGCACTGCACAGGCATAACGCTATCAGAAATGTACACAAACCAGGCATACCACCAGTCCAACATCTACATCAGATTAAAAGTTTTGTCTCTAGAACACCTCTCAATGTTGGCTGATCTTAGTTGGAACAAAGATTGATCTTTAGAAAATTGACCCCTTTGTCTAGGTCTTCGTAATTGTAGGTGATGAGCAACAGCACCAGCTGACAGTGTGTTAGAAAGGAAGAGGTCACAGGATACAGGATTTGATATGTTCAAATAAGCTAAAGGTGGTGAAAAATATGGATTTGGAGGACATAACCAGAGACTGTGCCCCAATTACAGCTTTTTGTTTACAAAAAGAAAAAAAAAAGGGGGGGGTAATTCACATTTCCTGGGGTGACCAGACTTCTAGCTAAAGTACTGATTGTCCCATAGTTGCAGGCCATTGAAGTCGCCCCTCTAGCAGAAGTCTGGAGAGGAGATGCTGCTAGCCAATTTGGGGGGTGGGGCCAAGCTGTCAATCTCAAGGCCCCACCCCCAAAATGTTGTGATTAGGAGGTCCTAAGGGAGGGAATAGGGCTAATTGACACACATTTGCATAACTTAGTTCAGCCAATCTATATGGCGCCATAATTCCATGTAGAATCTCCTCACCTTGCCCACTTCACTAGGACACTTCCGTGGCTTCAGGCGGACTGCATGAAAAATCAGGAGTCTCCCGCAACTTGCGGGATAATGAGCAAGTATGGGTTATGCATTGGTGAAAAAAAAAGCTATTTTGCAACAGAAACCTGTCTTTGTGGTGTATTTAACATAACACTGATGCCTTAGAAAGATAGCGGGTATTTAATTTATAAAACATTAACTACAGCAGAGTTTGCTTAGAATAATGCTGAACGTAGTTCTGATGCCATTCTCACAAATTACACACATCAGCTTTCTTCCCTGTTTCTTTCTATTGCCTTTTTCTCTGCCAGCTGTCACAGAAAGACGTACAAAAGATCCCAGAGTGGCTTCATGCAACACTCCAGGAAGCTCGGGCTTGCTATAAAAGGTGTCTGGCAGACAAATATCTCTGATTACCATTTGGTTTGGCTGTCAACCATGAACATGAAATTAAAGATTCAGGGCGAACTTAGCAAAGAGCAGTTTTGTATGCAGTTTGCAAACTGTCAATATCGGATGTTGTTTTCTGAGATAAACCGTAGTCTGGTGATTCAGAACCCAATCCACATCCTAACTGCAAACATTGTAGGCAAAATGCTAAATCAGATGTGGATTGCCTATGTGGGGTACAATATGAGATGTAGTCTTCCCAGCTTGGCAGGACAGGTGGATGCTATCCCGCAAGGCAGACTTGTTTTACCACAATTACAGAAAATAAAATCCCTACAGGCAGCAGCATGAAATAACATTCTTAGGGACAGGCTGAATGAGAGCTTTCAATCAGATGGGGAGTGGGAAAAATCAGATACAAGTGTGCTGGGAGTACGTCTGTGATGGAGAAGGTGATTGAGGCAGCAGGCATTATGTTGTTCTGTGCTGTGGGAGAAGTAGATGTAAAGGGTTTAGAGAGAATAAATATGGACATAGTAAGCAGAAGCAGGAAATTTACTTATAAATGAGATTTGTTGCTGCAGCATTTCTTTGATACGTGTATGTTCTGGAGCAGAGCTTCGTGCCCTCTCCACCCTCTAACTTCAGTCTTTACAATTCTTCCTACTAAATATTTGTATTTATAGACAGATGGACAAATGCGGGCAACCATATATGTGGAGTAATATAGCAGAGTGCAATTCATCGGCTGCATGAAACAGGGAGCAGCCAGCAGAAAACTCCATTCCAATGACAGAATCTCCGTAGCGCTGTCAGACATGAACAATTCAGTTGATAAATATGAATAAGAGAAGATATGCAAACAGCAAAACTATGGCACACTGTAAACCCACAAGGTCAAGAAGTATACAATAGTGTATGATACAATGGGGGAAATTTACTAAGATGTGTATTCTACTTCACGTGATGTTGCTATCGGCAACCAATCAGAATCTACTCCTTATTTATTTAGTACCCTCTAGAACAGGGGTCCTCAAACTATTTTGCTCTGGGACCCCATCAGACAATAAAAATAATTACGGGACCCCAGCAAGTTACTGCAGAAGGTCATCACATCACATGTGTAGGCAGCAGGCAGCACATACATGGCAGCATTGTGGAGGCACAACATGATGTGAGGAGTCTGAAGTAACAGACAATTCAACAGATCTTTCAGAATCCTTGAATCATTGACTGAGATTAGAAAAGACATCAGCCTGATGGTCAGCAACATGGAGTCGTGACCCGATGCTGAGAGGGTCAGGACCCACAGTTTGAGAACCGCTGCTCTAGAAGATAGTAGACAGGATGTGATTGGTTGCCCATAGCAACATCACCATACCCTCCAATTGTACCGATTTAGCAGGTACAGTACCATTTTTTTAATGGTCTGTACCAGCAAAAAATAACTGTACCAGTTGTACCGATTTTCGACAAGCTCGGGGTTCAGGTGGCAGCCGCTTCAACAGTGCAGCACCCGTTCCCAGTGGTGCCTTGGTCACAGCAGCCGCGTCATGACATCAGCATAAGGCTGCCGCTGTCCATGACACGGTAAAGGATGCCCAGCGCATGCGCCGTTGATATATCCAGACGTGGCTAGAGGCTGTACAATGCAGTGCTAGGATTCGGAGCGGTCGCAGCACAGCACACGAAGGACCTGCAAGGAGCATGGTGCTAGAATGCAGACAAAGGGGGAAATTTACTAAAGGAAATTTGTAAAAAATAGGTGTATTTGTATCCAGAAATACACTTATTTTTGACATTTACTGTCCCGAAAATACGGCAATTCATATTCGTATTGATAGCACATCAATACGAAAACGAATTGCCATATTTTCGGGATAGTAAATGTCAAAAATAAGTGTATTTCTGGATACAAATACACCTATTTTTTTTTTTTTATTTCCTTTAGTAAATTTCCCCCAAAGTGTGAAGACAAATATGTGCAGTGACAATATGGCTGTGGGTCGGCACTGGCAAATGAAATTTTTTTCATTAACAATTAAGTACGTACATATATATATATTGTACCAACGTTCTTACCGCACAGAGGTAAAATGAAAGGCGGTGTCCGGTTGGTGGTGCTCCCAAAGAAAGTTCAGCAACAAAACTGAAAAAATATTTTGTCACAAGGGTGACAAAGGGAGAACAAAAAGGTTTTTGGGGCACACTTAAACAATTAAATGGATTGGATATCTTAAAATTTTACTTTTATTAAAGAACTTTTGCTAAAATATCAGTACGCGTGACACTTAATGATAACAATAACAATATACATCATGACCATGATATATACAGGATAATAGTCACAAATGAACTCTTGGTGGCGAGAATGATTCTATTGAGTACACTGTGCGAGGTAATACTTGAATATCGTTGAGATGAGTTAAATGGTACGGACAAATTTCTTGACCAAGTTTCTCACTGAGGTGAACTTGACGCGTGACACTAAACCCCTGTATCGGTGGACTTGGCGGTATGATTTTACTATAATTTATTGCTTGTGGTATTATAGATGTAAGAGGAGGGCAGACAAGGTATAAAGAGATGATTTGCTCCTTGACCAAGTGGGTTCTGTAATCTGGTGTATTACCGCTCCTGGTATTCCCAGTCGGTCACCCTTACGAGTACTAACCCGGCCAATCACTGCTTAGCTTCTGAGTTCGGAATGGGAATCAGGCGTACCAGTGATGTATGGCAGTAAATGCACCAAAGGATGCTTTTTGCTGCAAAGTAAAACCTAATCTTCTGTTGCCAGTGGCATTGCAGAAAGATCGGGGATACCTGCAACAAATGAGAGAGCAGCGTAGACAGATGAGATAAGATCAGGATGTGAGTGTCGTGGAATCCCTCTTCTGCTATTCACCATCTGTCGTTAGGCATCGAATGGCGATTGAGAGTGATAGGGATGTCATGGTAGCCCCATCAGAATGAGGGGAAAAAGGAATTCTTAGTAGTTCAGTGGCAAATAAGCAAATAAATTGCTCAGCATCAAGTGAAAGATTAAATGGCAAACAAACCAATAGATTGCTCAGCAGCAAATAAAGAATTAGCTATCCAGCAGTGCAGGTATATGCACAGATATAAAGATGATAACAAGCATGTGGTGCTGCAGAAATAGAACATAAATATGTACCACGTAATGGATTGGGGTAAGCGGGAAATGAATGTGTAGCCACTTGGGGTTAGTCGGGCAGAAAAGTGGACAGCTGGGGAGAGTTTCACTGCGCCCGCTCTGTGGTGTGTCTAAGCTAGCCACGATCATTGGATCATGCCTGCTATACACAACCACTGGTGTAGCGGAAGGCCAGGGTGAAATCTGTCTCCACCCGGTGTATAAAAATAATAGGTTTTTTTACAAGCGCTGGAGGGATGAGGGTGGGCGGGTACCGTAGTAGGAGTACAAAGGCAGGTATACTGATAGGAGCAGTAAGAGGAGTAGGTAGAAATAAAGGTAAATAAAGCCAGAAAAAAATGAAATAAAATAAAATAAAATACAAAATAAAAAATAAATAAAAATAAAAATAAATAATAAAATAAAAATAAAAATAAAAATATATAATATAAAAATATCGAAATAAAATAAAATCAATCAAACTAAAATAAATGTATAAGAATAAAAATAATAAATACAAAATAAAATAAAAATAAAATAAATATAAAATAAAAATAAAATAATAATAAAAATAAATAAAACAATAAACGCGACCAAATTAAATGTTTACACTCCTTCTTGGAGTTTATAGAAGCAGTCCAGTAATAGTAGAGAGTATGAGGCTGGCTTACCCTGCACTAAATTGTGTACTGCCGCAAGACGCAGGCTAAGTACAGTTCTGCCGGAGTTCCGGAGTTTCTTTTACAAGTGACGTCACCTGCCGGCTTCTGCCTTGCGCTTGTAGCGGCACTGGCGGGCGGCTTGCTCTATGTCTCTGTCTCCGTCTGGGGGGCTTCCTGGTTCATCCAACGCGTTTCACACATCGGTGCTTTGTCAACCCGGTGTATGCTGCAGGTACCTGGCGTGAAAGGGCGGGCTGCGTGGACCGGGATTTTCCTTCTCCGACCGTTACCGCGTTCAAGCTCGGGTTGGGGGCGTGTCAGAGGCATCTATTTTGACACGTGTTTCGCCTAATGGCCTATTGGCTTGTTCACAGTGACCTTATACCTATGTCTACTTGAATAAGTAGCAGACCCTATCAAATGAGGTAGTGCTTAATTAACTCACGTACCGCACTTGCAAATCTGAAGCACTTTACCAATAGATACTCACCCACATGCATGTTTTAATTTCCATGCATTCTTGCTTGAAAAATATATTCCCTTGGGTGTAACCTGGCACTCAGTGACACCAGTACTCAGATCAGATACATCACTCCATTTTGGAGACTTGGGTACATTCCTAAAAATTCCTTTTTCCTCTCATTCTGATGGGGCTACCATGACATCCCTATCACTGTCAATCGCCATTCGATGCCTAACGACAGATGGTGAATAGCAGAAGAAGGATTCCACGACACTCACATCCTGATCTTATCTCATCTGTCTACACTGCTCTCTCATTTGTTGCAGGTATCCCCGATCTTTCTGCAATGCCACTGGCAACAGAAGATTAGGTGTTACTTTGCAGCAAAAAGCAGAAGCACATATAAGCCTTCTCACGACCTGAGTAGGATCTCATCCTTTGGTGCATTTACTGCCAAACATCACTGGTACGCCTGATTCCCATTCCGAACTCGGAAGCTAAGCAGTGATTGGCCGGGTTAGTACTCGTAAGGGTGACCGACGGGGAATACCAGGAGCTGTTATACACCGGATTGCAGAACCCACTTGGTCAAGGAGCAAATCATCTCTTTATACCTTGTCTGCCCTCCTCCTACATCTATAATACCACAAGCAATAAATTATAGTAAAATTATACCGCAAAGTCCACCGACACAGGGGTTTAGTGTCACGCGTCAAGTACACCTCAGTGAGAAACTTTGTAAAGAAATTTGTCCGTACCATTTAACTCATCTCAACGATATTCAAGTATTATCTCACACAGTGTACTCAATTGAATCATTCTCGCCACCAAGAGTTCATTTGTGACTATTATCCTGTATATATCATGGTCATGATGTATATTGTTATTGTTATCATTAAGTGTCACGCGTACTGATATTTTTGCAAAAGTTCTTTAATAAAAGTTAAATTTTAAGATATCCAATCCATTTTATTATTTAAGTGTGCCCCAAAAACCTTTTTGTTCTCCCTTTGTCACCCTTGTGACAAAATATTTTTTTCAAATATGTGCAGTGGTCAGGAGCACATCACGGGTGCTTTTTAGCACCTGTGATGTATGGCATGCATCCCCCCCGGCTAGAGGCTGTGCAATGCAGTGCTGGGATTTGTAGTGGCCGGCCGCAGCACAGCACATGGAGGAACTGCAAGGAGCACGAGTCGATTGCCCAGTACACATTCAGAAAAGGGGCGTGACCACACCCATTTAGCATGTGGCCACGCCCACTTTTTTAAAAATGGGTACCGGTTTCTGCCTTTCAGATGATGAAGGGTATGCATCACATGTGAACTAGAATTCACATCTTAGTAAATTTCCCCCAATATGTACTGTAGTGATCCCTCCACGATCACGGCAGGGCGCCGAAATAAAGGGGGCACTTTGAATGCAGCGGCTCGGGCATGCTGATGTCACTAATATGGGTGGGCCCACGGACATAAATTATGTGGGTGGGCCCGCTGATGTCACTAATGTGGGTGGTCTGCTGATATCGCTAATGTGGGTGGGCCTACTGACGTCACTTATGTGGGTCACCCACTGTGGTCTCTACTGGTGGCGTGTCTGGCACCTACGTAGGGGCATGGCATTCCCTAAGAATGCCGGACAGCAGCGGCAGGGATGGACAGTTCCAGCTGTTTAGCAGACACTATTTAAGCCAGGGAAAATAACAAGCCTAATTACGTTGAGATAGATATGCCGAGTTGTCCCACACTGGTATGAACAGGGATCTGAAAGGTGATTTAATTTTTTATATTGTCACAGATTTTAAGAGAGAAAGCAAAAACAAAGATCTCTGCTCTAGAGGGTATACCATTCAGACAGAGGAAGAGACAAATGCCCTTATTCAGATCTGATCGCAGTACAAATTTGTTCTCAAAATGGGCAAAACCATGTGCCTTGCAGGTGGGGCAGATGTCACATGTATATAGAGTGTTAGATTTGTATAAGTGTTTCTGTGCAGGGTAAATACTGGCTGCATTATTTTTACACCGTAATTTAGTTTTCAGTTTCAACACACCTCACCCAAATTTAACTCTCTCTGCACATGTTACATCTGCCCCAACTGCAGAGCAATTTTGAGAATAAATTTATATTGCGATCAGATCTGAATAAGGGCCAGGAATTCAAATCTATGCGATGGATTTTAATTGCTGCTCAGGGACAGCAAATTGCCTTAATAGAAATTGCACACCATAAAGGTGCACAGGAATACTTACAATGCCGGGTCACCATAACGGACGATATGTGCGTAGCCAGCAGCCCGTCATACTTAATTTCATTTCCACCATTGCACAGTATTAGTTAAGTAAGATGCAATAAAAAGCGAATATTCTGAAGCCATCTGGCAAATGCCTTAGCACATTGAGGGTCTTATTAGGAACCTGACAGTCTCAGCTGTCCTTGCCTCTTTTATTAACACAATAAATGACTATTAAAGCGCTCAGGTATAGAGAGAATTCTGATTTTCTGCTGGCATAAAAAAGCAGTCTAAATATCACGTAGTAAAATACATGTACAGTATGCAGCACATTACACAGTAATTGTACATGAGACTATGCATATATTTTATATATACATATATAATCACTAAAATTGTTTTACATAGTCTGTGGTGTGCTGCTGTTTGTATGTACGTCTGTACGTACACGCAAACTGTCTATGCTTACCTGGAGGGCACCCAAGGCCACCACAACATTTAAAGTGAGCGTCGAACTGACAGACAAACTAAGGGGGTTATTGTAGTTCACTCGCAAAGGCACAATCACTGGTACTTGTTTCCTAGCACGGCGCCAGCAATAAAAATTGTATCCATCGGGACCCCAAAAATCGCATCACATGCAACCAAATCGAATGCGATGTGATTGACGCGATTTTTACATTGGAATCAATGTAAAATGGTCCCGGAGACCCGATTTTAAATTGGCCCCAATGTTAAATGCCCACCAGACCCCAATTTTTATTGTTTCCCAACCCTGATGGGTCAAATGCCCCCCCATTGTTAACGCCACCATACGATGAACGCGAACCCGAAGCGTGGTGAGCCCGCGAGGGGCGGCAGTACGCGTCCTCTGACCTTTTCATACCCCCACTATCAACGTCGGCATAGAGTTGATTCTAGAGCCCGAAGCGTAGCGCTCGCCACACTATATAAAATCGAATCCACGCCGACGTGGATAGTGGGGGTATGAAAAGGTCGGAGGACGTGTACCGCCGCCGCTCGCCACGCTTCGGGTTGGCGTTCATCGTGGGGTGGCGTTAACAATGGGGGGCATTTGTCATGTAAAATACCCATAAGGGTGGGTATACAATGAAAAATCGGGTCCATTGGCCCATTTAACATTGTTCCCTATGTAAAATCTCGTCCATCGCATCGGTCGCATCGCATGCCTTAACTTAAGGCATGCGATGGACGTGTTCATCACATACCTTAAGTTAAGGTATGCGATCACCTACGACGAGCGCCGTGCTAGGAAACAAGTACCCAATCACTCTCTAATGCCATGTTCTCACTGCGAGTGAGAAATACACAGCTTTTTCCAGGCATTGAAATGCCAGGGACTGCTGCGCTGGACCCCCGTTCTCACTTCAAGGCAAATTCCCAGGTGAAGAAGTTCTACCCGGGAATTTGCCTTTCAACACAGGATTTTCTGCAGTGTGAAGGGGTCAACCCGTGTCTGCATACCCGAATCATGGGTAAAAAGAAGGGTTTTACCCGTGTCTGAGATCCGGGTATGTTACCCGTTCACACTGCCAAAAAACCCGTGTTAAAAGGCATATTCTCGAGTCGACATGCTAGACCCGGGAATTTGCCTGCAGTGAGAACGGGGTATAATGGACAAAACCATATGCACTGCAGGTGGGGCTGATGTAACATGTGCAGTGAGAGTTACATTTGGGTGGGGTTTGTACTTCAAACTGATATTTATGTTGCAGTGTAAAAATAAAGCAGTCAGTATTTACGCTGCACAGAAACAATTAAACACCCAAAGGTAACTCTCTCTGCACATGTTACATCAGCCCCACCTGCAGTGCATATGGTTTTGTCCATTAGAGAGTAATTGGGCCTTTGCGAGTGAACTAGAATAACCCATTTATATAGGAATAGAGGAAGGAGGTAGAATCTACATACAGGTCATACTTGCCTACCTGACCCTCTCCATGCGGGAGAAAATGCTCTGTTTCTGGACTTCCCTGGTAATATATGATTGCCATCACCTGTGGGGAGCTAGCAATCATACATTACGAGGAAATCCAGGAGCAGAGCATTTTCTCCCGCATGGAGAGGGTCAGGTAGGCAAGTATGATACAGGTAACCATGGTGACCCATAGGCATCCAATCGTTTAGCTCTAATCTCTGGTCACATGATCCTCACGTAGTTTGGGTGGGCTGGCATGCATCTGAAGCCTCTTTCTAATATGATCATGTGGGGCAGCTTCCCCACAGCTGTAGTTTCACTAATAAACCTAGGAAAGTACAATACAATATATATTCATATTACTTGTGTGCAACCCCCATTCAACCTATGGGGGCTGTAGGACTGGGTATGGATTGTTAGGTCGACCCAAGAAAGGTCGACATGCAGAAGGTCAACAGGGACTGAAGGTTGACAATGTTCTTAGGTCGACCGGCAGAGGTTTGACAATGCAGAAGGTCGACGTGAATTTTTTATTACATTTTTTTTAGGTGTCTACATCTAGACGTCTAGTTCTGGACACTGACTAGGTGTACGGCAGCCGCTAGTGATGCTTCGGGCACAGTGCCTCGCACACTATTTCATTGTCCCTCCATGTACTAGTGGATGGTAGGGCATGAAATACTGCCTGTTCTGGAACATTGTGGTGCATTGTCGACTTAAGGACACTGTCAACCTTCAGTCCGTGTCGACCTAAGGAGTGTCGACCTCTCTCTTGGGCCGACCTAACCACCGTATCCCGTAAGGACTATGTACAGACAACTAAATGGTGGAGAAATTAATGGTTATGTAACACTTTCCGCAATGCAAATAAAATATAGTTTAGGCAAAAATGCATATTCTCAAGGACCCTCATACACCAGAAAGCAGTTTCCCCCCATCTGACCGGCATTTCCAATCAAATCAACTTGCCAATCCCAAGCCTTTTTGAACAGGATCGGAAAATCAGATTCTTTAACAGTTTCAACATTCCCGATCCGCAATCTGTCAACTAGGTATGGGAGCCTTTAGCTTACTATACAAGCCTTCAAATCTATTACACGATGATAGTAGCAAATGCACCAGAGCTGCCTACTTTAGCTATTTAAATGTTTTCTTGGTACTTGCGTAGTTTCACGACGGCTGTTTACGCTATGTTTGAAGCTATGTTATTAGAATAGCCCAACGGCTGCCTTACTTGTGTAGGTTCAAGGCGGCAGCCTAAGCTACGTTGTCTGCGTAGCCCAACGGCTGCCTAGCGTTGTGCCTCGCAGCAGCCATGCGTAGTTAGCGTAGTCACCGTACTGTCCATGGGAGTTGCAGCTCTGTCCCCGGCAAGCCTACCGAGCGCCTCTCAAACAGTGCCAGCGCCAGCCGGAAGCGTGGTGAGCGCAGCGAGCCCCGTGAGGGGACGCAGATTTCAGATGTATTCTGCGTCCGCTCGCCACGCTTCGGGCTAGGTGGCTCACTGCGCTCGCCACACTTTAAATAATCAACTCCACCCAGACGTGGATAATGGGGGTATGAAAAGTTTGGGAGGATGCATAATGCGTCCACTCGCCACACACGGGCTGGATAGTGGGGGTGTTTCAGGAACACATTCACACCTGTCAGGCAGGTTAAAATGGTCAATGGTTTCCACACAATGTAATATGCGCAGACTGACTACGCTAACTGCGTAAAACTGACTGACTACGCTAACTACGTAAGCTCCGGCTGGCCATGAACGAGCGGGAACATGGCGCTGATACTAACAGGGATGCCTGACTGACTACTTGTGTAGTTTCATGGCGGCAGCTTAAGCAACGCTGTAAGCGTAGCCCAACGGCTGTGGCAGCTTGTGGTTGTCAGGGTAATCCGCTGGCGTCCTCTCCGGCTCCCAGACGGCAAGTGTGTAGGTTCACAAAGGTGTGCGCGTTGCTGTACACTAATTAGATGCAGTGGTTAACATCATTAAATAATCCAAACATGATATAAAGATTCTATTATTATGATTAGTATAAAGTCTTGAATTAAAATTACCAGATGAGGCAACAACATATATTGAAGTTTGACTAGAACACTATGCAATAATGTATATATGTATTATATAACTGTTCTATCATATTGTGTGCAGAAAGCACGCTTACAGTGATCATTGTGATTTTTTTCATGTATATAGTGCCCCACATCAATGGTAATAATATGATGCTTTATCCATCCTCCGTAGCCCGCAGTTCCGTGCTTTTTAACATTTTTAAATGTCACCTTTATGCTTTATTTCACTAGCACTGTCCCTGTATGCGCCCGTATGCAGGGGCGGATTTAGGGATGAGGGCGCCCCTAGGCACAACAATAATGTTTACTAAGTAGGACAGTTTATAGGGGCAGTATCTGCATGTCCTATCCATTTACACTCTATTTAAGATGGAATATAGTACAGTACAGTGGATATTTTGCAGTTATTGGTACATTTTGGGCTGACAGTACTATCAAAGGCATCCAAGTGCCGCCCCCAAACATGTGCCGCCCCTAGGCCGGTGCCTCACGTGCCTAATAGGAAATTCGGCTCTGCCCGTATGCTGTACAGCAACGCGCACACCTTTGTGAACCTACACACTTGCCGTCTGGGAGCCGGAGAGGATGCCAGCGTGTTACCCTGTCAACCACAAGCTGTCGGAAGTCACGTGGTAACGCTCACCGCTGGAAGCCTGTCCCCGGGTCCAGCACGGCTCATTGAACACGTAAGCTTGCTTTTGGCTATTTAAATGTGTGTTTTTATGCTTGTCTTGTTAGTTTCTGCACTGCACTTTGTTTGCTCAAGTAATGTAACCAGCTGTCCTGAGGAAGGAGCGCCAGCTCCGAAACTGTCGACTTAAGGCTGTGTTTTTTTGCACTCATTTGATATGATTTGAATACACTCTTTTTCCACGTATCCTGAGAGTGCCGCCTCTTGTTTTTTCATTTATTGGAAAAATTTGCTGATATATATATATATATATATATATATATATATATATATATTATAAAAATATATAAAAACAAAAAAACAAGTTTATTTATTTCAGGAATACAATTACAGCAATATTTGTACATGTACAATTTGATAGAAAAAGACAGAGACTTATGTAATACGCTGAGAAGTGCAGGCACAGGTGCGAGACTGCTCGTAATTTTACAGTGGCAATCTTGTAAAAGGCAAAACCAGGTTAGCTTTGCCTTTTAAATGATTGCTGCTGTACAAATACATGCACACTTGCTGATATCGCACCTGTGCCTACATCTCACAGGCTAATACAGAAGTCCAACGGTGGTGCTATCAATTGTGTGTGCTGGATGTGCATATCACTGAGTTGTGCCAATCACAATAAACATTTATTTTCATTTGACAAACTGGTCTGCTTTAGTCACAGGTTCAACCTGGTAATTGACAGCACCAACATCAGTGTCACAACAAACCGATTGCTTCATTTATGTATGAAAAGAAAAATGTAGAAAAAGAAAAACAAACAGAATTCAATCCAACAATACAAGTACCAAGTCGAACCTGAGTTGTTCTATCAATTCTATTCAAAATAACAATAGTTTCATATTTTTTGACACTTTACTAAAAGTATATTTGACTCCTTTGAGTCTTATGTTGCCTGAACAGAATTCCTTGCAGACACAGTGTGACTGAAAACAATACAGTACAATCATTTTTACATGTTGAATGTAAACTATCAATGATGCTATCTTAGCGTTAGCTGTGGCATTTTGTTTGTAGAAAGCTCTGCATTATAGTGTGGTATCTTAGAGTATCCACTTTTACACTTACAGATATTGGCCTTCTACTTAGTTACCCAAGCAAATACAGTATGAGTAAAGGCCCATAGACACTAGGTGATTTTGAGCTCCAAGTAGCTCACTTTGGGTGTTTTGAGCTACGTTGTGATAAAAAAAAAAAAAAATTGCCTAGTGTGTATGGGTTGGACATCATCAGCGGCCGCCGCTGTCTTCTGGCCTGTTTTATGAGCGAATTATTGGCTAGCGATGTTCAAATCATTGTTTGGCATACACACTGGGCAAAAGCCCAGTGTGTATGTACCTTAAGACTTTAAGAGCCAGATTCAAATGTTTCATCATGCTCAATCTCCCATCCAAAGTAACGGGAGAGTGTGGGATGTTATTAAAAAGGTTGATTTTATTGCATATATGGCGCCCCTTAAGGTCAGGTTTAGTCATGCATAGGATCTAAACCCACCCAAAATAATGGGCAATACATGAAAAGTCCTGTTTGTGCACTCAAACGGTTGACTTTTCACACATTTCGCCCTGGGAGTGGCGCCATCAGCCATACATGCCCGAATTTAGATACATTTGAATAGCTCCATGGGCACCCTCTAGTGGCTGCCAGTGGGTAAATCATTTAAATCTGGCCCTAAGAATATCATCTTATTTTAGTTATATACTTCAATTCTTTGTAAAGCTTTGTACACATGGTGATTTTGACTATGAAATTTGTCTTGAACTCCCCAGAGCCCAGAACCATACAATCTTGATAGTCTTAACTTGAGATCTTGACTATGTGCTATTTGGCCTATGGCCAAATACATTACAAGCAACATAGTCAAAATGACCTTGCACAGTCCTTTTATCCACGCGATACCGACCTTAGAGGTCCGCACATCGGTATCGCAAAAGCAGGAGAAACAGTGGGATTTCTAAGTCAAAATTGCACTGTGTGTACACAACTCTACTCTAGTAACAAGTTGTAGGAGATCTAATTTGTAAGCAAACATTCATAATGATAAATGATAATGACAGAAACTGTTTAGAATTTAGAGATAGGTAGTGTTCCCGCTAGGCTGTTTTAGCGGGGCGCTGCGCCCTGCCCGATTTCTAAAGGGCAAAATGCGCCCTGCCCCTCCAGCAGCGCCCCGCTAAAAGAGCCTGCTGCCTGACTAATGTTGTGCCCGGGGAAGCTCCAGGCACCGCAATCTCGGCAGCGCTAGGCTTCCCCGGCAGCTCACGGACATCGGCGGGGCCAGGCGGAGGAAGCCCGGGCACGCCCGCTTTGGTGACGTGGCGGCCCGGGCACGCCTCCTTTGGTGACCCGGGCACGCATTATTTTTGTTGACGCGGCGGCCCGGGCAGGCCTCCTTTGGTGACGCGGCGGCCCGGGCAGGCCTCCTTTGGTGACGCGGCGGCCCGGGACTGCCTACAACGATAACGTTGGCGGGCCCGGGCCGCCCCCCTTCCCATACAGCGGCGCCCTGCTCCCAAAAATTCCTAGGGGGAACACTAATAGGGATACATCCATTCTTCTTGTTTCTTTGTGAATAAATACAAAATACATACTCTAGCCCAGGGGTAGCCAACTCCAGTCCTCGAGAGCTACCAACAGTTAATGTTTTCCAGGTCTCCTCACAGAATCACAAGTGAAGTAATTAGCTCCACTTGTGGATCTTTGAAAATGTTTCAGCTAGTAATGAGTGCACCTGTGCAGCAGCTAGGTTGTCTGGAAAATGTGACCTGTTGGTAGCTCTCGAGGACTGGAGTTGGCTACCACTGCTCTAGCCTGTCCATTAACCTAATCAAACAAGGTACAGATGGGGCAGGTCTCTTCCTTGCTGGCGAATCGCCAGAACGTCAGCGCTGGCCTGCCTCACCATCTGACAGACGCGCGCGCGCGCGTCCCCTTCTCGTTATGCAGATGGCACTGGCGGGGGATGGCGGCTGGCATCGCCATCGCCTGCCAAGATGGGACCTGCCCCATCTGCAAATCATCGTTAAAAAAAAATAATAATAAATTTTTCCTCCAAAATGTACATTAATATCCCCTTTAAAAATAAGTGGATTTTAGTAACATACAGCACTCTGACCCAAGATGCTATTACTGTTTTGTTGTGTGAAAATAACATTTATATTGCAACTAAATATTAAATACAGGTACTACACCCTGAGGAAGAACATTGCTGTTCGAAACGCGTTGGTGTTTTAAAAGGACTTTTATGTGGACTCTCCAACTTTCATCCAACCCTTGTGCCATCTTTGGGTTTTGTCTGTGTTGCTGCCACCTCTTATTCCGGGTGAGAAGACAGATATACAGCCGTGGAAGTGTGGGGTCCTGTGTTTTGCTGATTTTTTAAATAAATTTGATTTTTACCTGTGGACCAGTCGTGTGAATTCTGCTGAATAAAGAAACCTTTGGATGAACATAGGGACTGTTCCCTCGGTGAGTGTCTTTCCATAAGTTTGGTGTATAGACGTTTAAAGATACCTTGATGTGAACTTCTCCTAGTCAATCTAGGTAAGTGGCGGTGGTCGCTTCACCCTACTGAATCAGAATTTCAGTCTGTGTGCTAACCGAAAAATCCCTTTTCTCTTCTGTCCCATGTGTTGGTGAACATGTGTTGGTGAACACCTGGATTAGAACAGTCTACCCTGAGAAAAGCGCTGTGGAGATCCACCTCTGTAAATTGTTACGTGTATCTGTATTGGGGGTTGGTAGCCCTACTTGGTGTATCTTCTAGCTGCATTTCCAAGTGAGCGCAGGTGGCAACTAAAATCTCTTTCCAAACTAAATAAGTATGTAGCTGTAAAAACAATAAACACTTAAGTAATCTCAGTGGTAATAATTTAGCTCAGCGGTTCCCAACCTTTTTTCTCTCCCATATTTCTTGAGTAGGCTTTTCATTTAGGAGTACCCCCTCCTCCCAATTTCAAATACTCACAGTACGAGTGAAGTGGAAGTGAGCGGTATGCGTATCCTTAAGTGAATATAGTACTTATATTAAGGATGTGTGCAACCAGGAATTGGGTTCCTCTGTGTCTGGCTGCTGGCCGTGTACTGTATCCAGGGTTCCCGCTAACACCTGTAGGACTAATGCCGCTGCTTCCTTCACCTGTGTCAGAGGGAGGAAAAATGAACGCTGATGTCTGAGGATACCGCGGGTAGTTCGCAGTGGATTGCTAGACAGGCAATAGCATGAGGAGAGACGAAACCTGAAGTGGCGCAATGTGGTACGCCTCAATTGTCATGGGAAACTTGCTACGGCCAATCAGAAAACTGTCATGTATTTGGAAAACGACAGTTGGGACCTGATTGGCTGGAGCACCTTTAATCAGATTTATTGAGTTTTAAAAACAGTTGCATATAATAAAAAAAAAATATATAAATCAGCCCCTAGATTTTAGGCACTGGCTGGTGTATCTGGGGTCCCCTATCATATGCAGATTACATTAACATGGTCTGCATATACAGGTGCATATCTAGGTGCATACTAGATGGCTGATGGACCTTGACTGGTATGAAGTTGGAGCTTGATAATGGTCTTGTTTGACCAAAATGTCACTGTTATTCTTTGCTTCTTATGATCTATTTGAGGATTAAAATTACTTGCATACTGAACCTTGTTGAGTTCCTATTTCTCTTCTGCTATACATATGGAATTATGGATGTTGATGTCCATTATAGTGCACTCCGCTGCTGCCAACTGAAGATGTGAGTGCTGAACCAAATGCTGCTATATATCAAGGCAGCACATAGGGCCTTATTCTGGTCGGTGCGGCCGGAGCCGAATATGCGGGCAGGACCGTGCGTCCTAAACCCCGCCTTTCGTACGGATCGCTCACTCCGTCCGAATGCGGTAATCCGCTGACCGCACGGAGCACGAGTGAATTTCTTACGGATACACCTCCTCCATCTCTTGGAACCTCCCCCATCATTCGATGGCCGCAGAACATCGAATGCAGGACCGAGTGGTCCGCCAGCTCCTGCAACCTCAGACCACACGGGCATTTCTCCGTGCAAAAGCAGGGATCTGGGCGGGCAGCTGACATCCGGCAATGTCATATGTTCGCCCCCAACACGTGCGTCACGGCCGCATTACCATACGTACGCCCAGCGTTTGCATGGGAACGCCCATGAAACGCGGGGTGTAAACATATGGTAATGAGCCCAAACAGCCCTTTACGCCCCTCTCCACCCCCTCTTCGTAGTGTACACATTTCATGCGGAATTTGGCCGTGCGTCCCGTTCGCACATGAGCAGAGACGCCTCTGCACATGCGCAGACACAAAACATCGGCGGCACGAACGCACGCGGACATTACCGCACCAACCAGAATAAGGGCCATAATCTGGTAGAATATATTGAAGGAAGTATTAATTATATATATATATATATATATATATATATATATATAACACAGAAGGAAATCCAGGCACTCTCGAACAGAACACAACAACTCCGGTGCCTTTCTGTCCCCACGGCAGGGGAAAGATATAACCAGGATAGGTAGATGGCACTCTGGAGATTTGAATAGAAACTGCACGGCGGCAGATCAAACAATCAAAGAGACAAAAGTCAGTCTGTGTGTCAACGTTTCGGGAATGAAACCCTTTATCAAGACATAACAAGTAAAAGGATACATACTCACATTTATAGGGAAGTGTGGGGGCAGGAGCACCTCGTGCAGCCATCACCTGCACGGCACCCGGCGAGTAGTGGATGACGTCATCCCAACCCCGCAGTCGGGGAATCGGGGTCACCGGGGGGCGTGGTTGTGGAAGTCAAGGCTGGTGTCCATGGAAACCAAGGACGCTGTGTACGGTGTCTCCGTCAAAGCAGAGAACACCGTCGCGTGTAGTGAGGAGGGAAGGAACGGAGCGAGCCGGGGGACCGCTGGGGTGCTCACAGATGACAGCTGCAGTAGGAGCTGTGGGGACAACAGAATAAACAGCATGAGTAAAAACGTTAGCACAGTGTGACAGCGGCATGGACTGAAACTGCATGGCAACAGTAACATACAATATACAGCGCGTGCGGGTGACAAAATCAATAGGTATGCACAGTGTACAAGCGGCATGGACTGAAACAGCGTAGCAATGTTAACATACAAAGTATAGCGCGTGCGGGTGACAAGCGGTGTGAGGCAAAGGGAGCGGGTGTCTGTCACGGAGTGTGTGTATGTGAAAAAAAGATATATAAACGTGCGGCATGCTCAAAAACCAAAAAACAAAGGTGTTCAAAACTATGTGCTCATGAAGTGTGTAAGAAGGGAGGACACTGACCACGGTGCTGAAGGATCAGCAACACGCTGCAGCCGACCTCCACCCTGCGTGTGCTGGAGTGTGAGCAAGATGTGGTAGTGGGAGAAGCGCAACCACACAGATAGACTGTGTGATAGGGCTAAGAAACGGACCACAGTGCGGTCACTGGTGTGGACGTGATGATGAGTCTGGGCAGGGGTGGTGGAGTACCCAACACCTAGTGAGAAAAAGCCTCAGAGTGCACCCGAAAGCTGGGAAAAATAAAGATGAATACATACAATATGATACAAACAATGTACTGTAAAGCGCTGGGGCAATGTCAATGGAATGTGGGGAATGAGCCCACGCAATAAGTGGGACAACAGTCTTAGCAGGGAAAAAAGTCCATCTGGGGCTGGGGCCAAGAACTATGTAAGCAGTCCAGGTTTATAGAAAGCAGGACAGGGGAAGAATTTCGTTGAGTCCACAGGGTTGCACAGTGTTCAGTCTGTAAATCCATTTAGCTTCACATCTTAGGAGGGCTCTGCCCCTGTCACCACCACGGATGTTCTCAGGGATGTGGTCGATCATCTTGTATTTCAGGCTGGGAAGGCTGTGTTGGAAGGTTCGCCAATGTCTGGCCACCGGTTGGTCAGAGCCCTTAGGTCCGAGAGCGGCTCTAATGCTGGATTTGTGGAGGGCCATCCTCTCTTTAAATTGTCTAATGGTTTTACCCACATACATGGAGCCACAGGGGCATTTGATATAATACACCACGTAGCGGCTTGAGCAGGTTAAAGGGTGTTTGATGGGAATCTTCTTCCCCGTGTGGGGGTGGAAGAAGTGGTCCCCAATCTCCAGACCACCGCAGGTCACACACTTCAGGCAGCGGAAATTGCCATCTTTCCTTTTGAGAAAGGTCGGCTGGCAATCTACTTTCAGTTTAGAAATGTCGTTATGCACAACCAGGTCTTTTATGTTCCTGCTGCGCTTGTAGGCAGGCATGAGTGTGCTATTTTTCAAGGCCGGTGCCTCAGGGTTACAAGCGATGAGGGGCCAGATTCTTCTGGCTGCCTTAACCAGTTCGGTACTGGATGTCGAAAAGCATTGTGTCCACACGATGCGATTATCAAGCGTGGGGGTGGTCTTGGGGATGAGCAGCGAGTCTCTGTTCATCTTTAGGACTTTGTCCATGGTGCGTCTAAGTAGCTTGATAGGATATCCTCTGGCCGCATACTTCATGGCCATATCTTTAATCTCTGTAGCTGCGTCGCTGGTTTTGGAACAGATCCTGCGAGCCCTGAGGAACTGTGAATAGGGCAGTGACCATTTGGTAGCAGAGGGGTGAAAGCTGCTTCCCAGAAGCGCTGTGTTCCTGTCTGTGACCTTATGGTGTACAGAGGTGATGAGTTGTGAGTTATCCGTTTGCTCAATGTGGACATCCAAAAAGTCAATGCTGTTGAAGCTGCAATTGTAGGTGAATTTGATGTCACTGTCAGCTGTATTGATGCGGTCCATCATGGAAACAAAACTAGTTTCTGTGTCATCCCACAGCAGGATGATGTCATCAATGTACCGGTAATAGAATTTAATTCTAGCTGAGTCAGCAGGTTCCGTGAAGAATAGATCGTTTTCTGTCTCGAACATGAAGATATTTGCCAGGCTGGGGGCCACACAAGACCCCATTGCCACCCCCGAGTGCTGCAAATAGAATTTATTGTCAAAAATGAAATAATTGTTCATCAGGGCCAAATCAAGAAGAGCTGTAAAGAAGGTGCAGTCAGGGCCTGAGTAGATCCCACTGTTCTGTACCGCACGTCTCACAGCTTCCAAACCCCTGGCATGGGGAATGCTGGTGTACAAAGACACCACATCAATGGTGCATAACAAATGTTTTTTGTTGGTGGAGGAGAAGTCCCGCAGGTGTAGCAGAAGGGCAGTGGTGTCTTTGAGATATGTCCGTTGGTTCTGTACAATGGGCTGCAGAAACAGATCCAGAAACTGTGCCACAGTGTAGTACAAGGAGTCACGGGCAGCAATGATGGGTCTGCCCGGAGGGTTAACTGGATCTTTGTGGATTTTAGGCAGTGAATATAGGATGGGGGTTTTAGGAAAGTCCGTGGTTAAGACAGATCTTATGGATTCTGGGATGAAGTTAGATAGCACTGCATCATTGAGGAAGCTGTCCAAAGCCTTTTTGAACGAGCTGGTGGGATCCCCAGGAAGCCTGCGATACGTTCTCTCGTCAGCCAGTTGTCTGTATAAGTCATCCTTGTAGGCTTTCAGGTCCTGTACCACTATGGCACCCCCTTTGTCCGCAGATCTGATGATCACATCAGTGCGGGTACTGAGGGATTTCAGTGCGAGTTTTTCATCCATGCTAAGGTTGGAAGGTGTGGTCGATTTGTTCGAGTGCACTGTGGCAATTTGTTGGTCCATGTGCTGTAGAAAGCTTTTAATGCCCAAATTGGCCGATGTAGGGTCGAAGGTGCTGGGTTTGTGCAGGGAAGGCAAAGTCGTCTGGGGAGAGGGTTGACAGCCAAAGTGTTCCTTCAGGCGGAGTCTGCGTCCCAGTTTGTACATGTCCACTCTGTCCTCGAATAAGTCTGGGGAGTGTGTCGGGACAAATGAAAGACCTTTGTTAAGGACTGAGATTTCAGAGTCAGTTAAGGAACATTTAGATAGGTTGAACACTATGTTCTCTTGCCCGCCTTCCTTTTTGTTTTGCCTGAAGCATTGGCCTCCTCTGCGGGTAGGTCTTCTTCTGGGGGTGGTCCTCTTGCTCGGGTAGAAACTCCCGAGGGGGTTTTTCGGCCCTTGTTGCCCCTGTAGTTTTTTGACGTTTCAGCGTCACTGGATGAGGGCTCACTGGAGCGGTCTGTATCAAACTTAGGTTTGTATTGGCGTCTGAATCTGGGGCGCCGATCTTGTTGTTGATTGCCACCATAAGCCCAGCTGTAGACCTTGTATTCCGCGTAGTCCCGGTTGACCGTTTCCAATTTAGCCTTTTTGAAGGTGTACAGTTCTTGTCTGTATTTGTCAATGTTGGAGGTGAGGTTTTTCAGCCAATCTTGAGATTTGTCCGATCTGATGGTTGGAAGGTGTGTAGCCTCAAAAGTTGAAATTTTGTCTTTGACAATATCAAGTTCTCTCCTGGATTCCTCGATCACAAGTAGGATGAGGTCCAGGGAACATTTGTTCAGGACTGCAGTCCATCTGCGGCAGAACTCTGGGTTATGTCTCCCAATAGTCGGGATATTCTTTACCCTAAAACCGCGGGGAATTTTTTTCTCTCTGAAATACTCAGAGAGAGTGACCCCATGCAAGTAGAAATCAATCTCGCGTTTTTTTAGGCGAGTGAGGAGGGTGATGAGATTGTCAATGGAGGTAGAGTCCTCTTTTTCAGCAAATCGGTCCTTAAACAGGATGGATTCCGCGTCAGAGTCTGTGAGGACCAGGGTATCGCCCGGGGTGAGAGTAATGTCCTTGAGGCCCGGGGGGTTAACACCTGTTGCCATGATGATGTGTCGTCCGTTCCAGTGAAGTGTGGGGGGGCACCAGTGAAGTGTTCAGGTGGTGATGTCTTAGGTGCAGAGGTCCAAGCTGCGGTGGAAGAGAGGAGGTGCTCTAGGTCGCTGTCCACTGTGAAACCAGTGGGCAGGAGAATGTAACACAGAAGGAAATCCAGGCACTCTCGAACAGAACACAACAACTCCGGTGCCTTTCTGTCCCCACGGCAGGGGAAAGATATAACCAGGATAGGTAGATGGCACTCTGGAGATTTGAATAGAAACTGCACGGCGGCAGATCAAACAATCAAAGAGACAAAAGTCAGTCTGTGTGTCAACGTTTCGGGAATGAAACCCTTTATCAAGACATAACAAGTAAAAGGACATATCTCAAAGACACCACTGCCCTTCTGCTACACCTGCGGGACTTCTCCTCCACCAACAAAAAACATTTGTTATGCACCATTGATGTGGTGTCTTTGTACACCAGCATTCCCCATGCCAGGGGTTTGGAAGCTGTGAGACGTGCGGTACAGAACAGTGGCATCTACTCAGGCCCTGACTGCACCTTCTTTACAGCTCTTCTTGATTTGGCCCTGATGAACAATTATTTCATTTTTGACAATAAATTCTATTTGCAGCACTCGGGGGTGGCAATGGGGTCTTGTGTGGCCCCCAGCCTGGCAAATATCTTCATGTTCGAGACAGAAAACGATCTATTCTTCACGGAACCTGCTGACTCAGCTAGAATTAAATTCTATTACCGGTACATTGATGACATCATCCTGCTGTGGGATGACACAGAAACTAGTTTTGTTTCCATGATGGACCGCATCAATACAGCTGACAGTGACATCAAATTCACCTACAATTGCAGCTTCAACAGCATTGACTTTTTGGATGTCCACATTGAGCAAACGGATAACTCACAACTCATCACCTCTGTACACCATAAGGTCACAGACAGGAACACAGCGCTTCTGGGAAGCAGCTTTCACCCCTCTGCTACCAAATGGTCACTGCCCTATTCACAGTTCCTCAGGGCTCGCAGGATCTGTTCCAAAACCAGCGACGCAGCTACAGAGATTAAAGATATGGCCATGAAGTATGCGGCCAGAGGATATCCTATCAAGCTACTTAGACGCACCATGGACAAAGTCCTAAAGATGAACAGAGACTCGCTGCTCATCCCCAAGACCACCCCCACGCTTGATAATCGCATCGTGTGGACACAATGCTTTTCGACATCCAGTACCGAACTGGTTAAGGCAGCCAGAAGAATCTGGCCCCTCATCGCTTGTAACCCTGAGGCACCGGCCTTGAAAAATAGCACACTCATGCCTGCCTACAAGCGCAGCAGGAACATAAAAGACCTGGTTGTGCATAACGACATTTCTAAACTGAAAGTAGATTGCCAGCCGACCTTTCTCAAAAGGAAAGATGGCAATTTCCGCTGCCTGAAGTGTGTGACCTGCGGTGGTCTGGAGATTGGGGACCACTTCTTCCACCCCCACACGGGGAAGAAGATTCCCATCAAACACCCTTTAACCTGCTCAAGCCGCTACGTGGTGTATTATATCAAATGCCCCTGTGGCTCCATGTATGTGGGTAAAACCATTAGACATTTAAAGAGAGGATGGCCCTCCACAAATCCAGCATTAGAGCCGCTCTCGGACCTAAGGGCTCTGACCAACCGGTGGCCAGACATTGGCGAACCTTCCAACACAGCCTTCCCAGCCTGAAATACAAGATGATCGACCACATCCCTGAGAACATCCGTGGTGGTGACAGGGGCAGAGCCCTCCTAAGATGTGAAGCTAAATGGATTCACAAACTGAACACTGTGCAACCCTGTGGACTCAACGAAATTCTTCCCCTGTCCTGCTTTCTATAAACCTGGACTGCTTACATAGTTCTTGGCCCCAGCCCCAGATGGACTTTTTTCCCTGCTAAGACTGTTGTCCCACTTATTGCGTGGGCTCATTCCCCACATTCCATTGACATTGCCCCAGCGCTTTACAGTACATTGTTTGTATCATATTGTATGTATTCATCTTTATTTTTCCCAGCTTTCGGGTGCACTCTGAGGCTTTTTCTCACTAGGTGTTGGGTACTCCACCACCCCTGCCCAGACTCATCATCACGTCCACACCAGTGACCGCACTGTGGTCCGTTTCTCAGCCCTATCACACAGTCTATCTGTGTGGTTGCGCTTCTCCCACTACCACATCTTGCTCACACTCCAGCACACGCAGGGTGGAGGTCGGCTGCAGCGTGTTGCTGATCCTTCAGCACCGTGGTCAGTGTCCTCCCTTCTTACACACTTCATGAGCACATAGTTTTGAACACCTTTGTTTTTTGGTTTTTGAGCATGCCGCACGTTTATATATCTTTTTTTCACATACACACACTCCGTGACAGACACCCGCTCCCTTTGCCTCACACCGCTTGTCACCCGCACGCGCTATACTTTGTATGTTAACATTGCTACGCTGTTTCAGTCCATGCCGCTTGTACACTGTGCATACCTATTGATTTTGTCACCCGCACGCGCTGTATATTGTATGTTACTGTTGCCATGCAGTTTCAGTCCATGCCGCTGTCACACTGTGCTAACGTTTTTACTCATGCTGTTTATTCTGTTGTCCCCACAGCTCCTACTGCAGCTGTCATCTGTGAGCACCCCAGCGGTCCCCCGGCTCGCTCCGTTCCTTCCCTCCTCACTACACGCGACGGTGTTCTCTGCTTTGACGGAGACACCGTACACAGCGTCCTTGGTTTCCATGGACACCAGCCTTGACTTCCACAACCACGCCCCCCGGTGACCCCGATTCCCCGACTGCGGGGTTGGGATGACGTCATCCACTACTCGCCGGGTGCCGTGCAGGTGATGGCTGCACGAGGTGCTCCTGCCCCCACACTTCCCTATAAATGTGAGTATGTATCCTTTTACTTGTTAGGTCTTGATAAAGGGTTTCATTCCCGAAACGTTGACACACAGACTGACTTTTGTCTCTTTGATTGTTTGATCTGCCGCCGTGCAGTTTCTATTCAAATCTCCAGAGTGCCATCTACCTATCCTGGTTATATCTTTCCCCTGCCGTGGGGACAGAAAGGCACCGGAGTTGTTGTGTTCTGTTCGAGAGTGCCTGGATTTCCTTCTGTGTTACATTCTCCTGCCCACTGGTTTCACAGTGGACAGCGACCTAGAGCACCTCCTCTCTTCCACCGCAGCTTGGACCTCTGCACCTAAGACATCACCACCTGAACACTTCACTGGTGCCCCCCCACACTTCACTGGAACGGACGACACATCATCATGGCAACAGGTGTTAACCCCCCGGGCCTCAAGGACATTACTCTCACCCCGGGCGATACCCTGGTCCTCACAGACTCTGACGCGGAATCCATCCTGTTTAAGGACCGATTTGCTGAAAAAGAGGACTCTACCTCCATTGACAATCTCATCACCCTCCTCACTCGCCTAAAAAAACGCGAGATTGATTTCTACTTGCATGGGGTCACTCTCTCTGAGTATTTCAGAGAGAAAAAAATTCCCCGCGGTTTTAGGGTAAAGAATATCCCGACTATTGGGAGACATAACCCAGAGTTCTGCCGCAGATGGACTGCAGTCCTGAACAAATGTTCCCTGGACCTCATCCTACTTGTGATCGAGGAATCCAGGAGAGAACTTGATATTGTCAAAGACAAAATTTCAACTTTTGAGGCTACACACCTTCCAACCATCAGATCGGACAAATCTCAAGATTGGCTGAAAAACCTCACCTCCAACATTGACAAATACAGACAAGAACTGTACACCTTCAAAAAGGCTAAATTGGAAACGGTCAACCGGGACTACGCGGAATACAAGGTCTACAGCTGGGCTTATGGTGGCAATCAACAACAAGATCGGCGCCCCAGATTCAGACGCCAATACAAACCTAAGTTTGATACAGACCGCTCCAGTGAGCCCTCATCCAGTGACGCTGAAACGTCAAAAAACTACAGGGGCAACAAGGGCCGAAAACCCCCCTCGGGAGTTTCTACCCGAGCAAGAGGACCACCCCCAGAAGAAGACCTACCCGCAGAGGAGGCCAATGCTTCAGGCAAAACAAAAAGGAAGGCGGGCAAGAGAACATAGTGTTTAACCTATCTAAATGTTCCTTAACTGACTCTGAAATCTCAGTCCTTAACAAAGGTCTTTCATTTGTCCCGACACACTCCCCAGACTTATTCGAGGACAGAGTGGACATGTACAAACTGGGACGCAGACTCCGCCTGAAGGAACACTTTGGCTGTCAACCCTCTCCCCAGACGACTTTGCCTTCCCTGCACAAACCCAGCACCTTCGACCCTACATCGGCCAATTTGGGCATTAAAAGCTTTCTACAGCACATGGACCAACAAATTGCCACAGTGCACTCGAACAAATCGACCACACCTTCCAACCTTAGCATGGATGAAAAACTCGCACTGAAATCCCTCAGTACCCGCACTGATGTGATCATCAGATCTGCGGACAAAGGGGGTGCCATAGTGGTACAGGACCTGAAAGCCTACAAGGATGACTTATACAGACAACTGGCTGACGAGAGAACGTATCGCAGGCTTCCTGGGGATCCCACCAGCTCGTTCAAAAAGGCTTTGGACAGCTTCCTCAATGATGCAGTGCTATCTAACTTCATCCCAGAATCCATAAGATCTGTCTTAACCACGGACTTTCCTAAAACCCCCATCCTATATTCACTGCCTAAAATCCACAAAGATCCAGTTAACCCTCCGGGCAGACCCATCATTGCTGCCCGTGACTCCTTGTACTACACTGTGGCACAGTTTCTGGATCTGTTTCTGCAGCCCATTGTACAGAACCAACGGACATATCTCAAAGACACCACTGCCCTTCTGCTACACCTGCGGGACTTCTCCTCCACCAACAAAAAACATTTGTTATGCACCATTGATGTGGTGTCTTTGTACACCAGCATTCCCCATGCCAGGGGTTTGGAAGCTGTGAGACGTGCGGTACAGAACAGTGGCATCTACTCAGGCCCTGACTGCACCTTCTTTACAGCTCTTCTTGATTTGGCCCTGATGAACAATTATTTCATTTTTGACAATAAATTCTATTTGCAGCACTCGGGGGTGGCAATGGGGTCTTGTGTGGCCCCCAGCCTGGCAAATATCTTCATGTTCGAGACAGAAAACGATCTATTCTTCACGGAACCTGCTGACTCAGCTAGAATTAAATTCTATTACCGGTACATTGATGACATCATCCTGCTGTGGGATGACACAGAAACTAGTTTCGTTTCCATGATGGACCGCATCAATACAGCTGACAGTGACATCAAATTCACCTACAATTGCAGCTTCAACAGCATTGACTTTTTGGATGTCCACATTGAGCAAACGGATAACTCACAACTCATCACCTCTGTACACCATAAGGTCACAGACAGGAACACAGCGCTTCTGGGAAGCAGCTTTCACCCCTCTGCTACCAAATGGTCACTGCCCTATTCACAGTTCCTCAGGGCTCGCAGGATCTGTTCCAAAACCAGCGACGCAGCTACAGAGATTAAAGATATGGCCATGAAGTATGCGGCCAGAGGATATCCTATCAAGCTACTTAGACGCACCATGGACAAAGTCCTAAAGATGAACAGAGACTCGCTGCTCATCCCCAAGACCACCCCCACGCTTGATAATCGCATCGTGTGGACACAATGCTTTTCGACATCCAGTACCGAACTGGTTAAGGCAGCCAGAAGAATCTGGCCCCTCATCGCTTGTAACCCTGAGGCACCGGCCTTGAAAAATAGCACACTCATGCCTGCCTACAAGCGCAGCAGGAACATAAAAGACCTGGTTGTGCATAACGACATTTCTAAACTGAAAGTAGATTGCCAGCCGACCTTTCTCAAAAGGAAAGATGGCAATTTCCGCTGCCTGAAGTGTGTGACCTGCGGTGGTCTGGAGATTGGGGACCACTTCTTCCACCCCCACACGGGGAAGAAGATTCCCATCAAACACCCTTTAACCTGCTCAAGCCGCTACGTGGTGTATTATATCAAATGCCCCTGTGGCTCCATGTATGTGGGTAAAACCATTAGACAATTTAAAGAGAGGATGGCCCTCCACAAATCCAGCATTAGAGCCGCTCTCGGACCTAAGGGCTCTGACCAACCGGTGGCCAGACATTGGCGAACCTTCCAACACAGCCTTCCCAGCCTGAAATACAAGATGATCGACCACATCCCTGAGAACATCCGTGGTGGTGACAGGGGCAGAGCCCTCCTAAGATGTGAAGCTAAATGGATTCACAAACTGAACACTGTGCAACCCTGTGGACTCAACGAAATTCTTCCCCTGTCCTGCTTTCTATAAACCTGGACTGCTTACATAGTTCTTGGCCCCAGCCCCAGATGGACTTTTTTCCCTGCTAAGACTGTTGTCCCACTTATTGCGTGGGCTCATTCCCCACATTCCATTGACATTGCCCCAGCGCTTTACAGTACATTGTTTGTATCATATTGTATGTATTCATCTTTATTTTTCCCAGCTTTCGGGTGCACTCTGAGGCTTTTTCTCACTAGGTGTTGGGTACTCCACCACCCCTGCCCAGACTCATCATCACGTCCACACCAGTGACCGCACTGTGGTCCGTTTCTCAGCCCTATCACACAGTCTATCTGTGTGGTTGCGCTTCTCCCACTACCACATCTTGCTCACACTCCAGCACACGCAGGGTGGAGGTCGGCTGCAGCGTGTTGCTGATCCTTCAGCACCGTGGTCAGTGTCCTCCCTTCTTACACACTTCATGAGCACATAGTTTTGAACACCTTTGTTTTTTGGTTTTTGAGCATGCCGCACGTTTATATATCCTTTTTTCACATACACACACTCCGTGACAGACACCAGCTCCCTTTGCCTCACACCGATTGTCACCCGCACGCGCTATACTTTGTATGCTAACATTGCTACGCTGTTTCAGTCCATGCCGCTTGTACACTGTGCATACCTATTGATTTTGTCACCCGCACGCGCTGTATATTGTATGTTACTGTTGCCATGCAGTTTCAGTCCATGCCGCTGTCACACTGTGCTAACGTTTTTACTCATGCTGTTTATTCTGTTGTCCCCACAGCTCCTACTGCAGCTGTCATCTGTGAGCACCCCAGCGGTCCCCCGGCTCGCTCCGTTCCTTCCCTCCTCACTACACGCGACGGTGTTCTCTGCTTTGACGGAGACACCGTACACAGCGTCCTTGGTTTCCATGGACACCAGCCTTGACTTCCACAACCACGCCCCCCGGTGACCCCGATTCCCCGACTGCGGGGTTGGGATGACGTCATCCACTACTCGCCGGGTGCCGTGCAGGTGATGGCTGCACGAGGTGCTCCTGCCCCCACACTTCCCTATAAATGTGAGTATGTACCCTTTTACTTGTTATGTCTTGATAAAGGGTTTCATTCCCGAAACGTTGACACACAGACTGACTTTTGTCTCTTTGATTGTTTGATCTGCCGCCGTGCAGTTTCTATTCAAATCTCCAGAGTGCCATCTACCTATCCTGGTTATATATATATATATATATTTATTTAAAAAGGGGTCCAGACCATTCACTGAATTAGCCATATTGCCTGCATGCTATGTCCTCTCTAAAGGTGCATACACCTTAGACAATATTGTAAATGATATGTACGATAAGAACCATTATGCAAATCATCTGCATTCCACCAATGGGTCCATAATGCCCCAGGCTGACAGTGTCTCCCTCTTTTTTCATCACATGACCACCAAGGAGCTTGCTGGCTGACCGGTTTAGACAAAGAACAGGTTACACTTTACAGGGAACAAGCAGAAACCAAATATTACCTTACAGAGCGATTTTGTTTAGATGTCATAGACTGAAAAAAAGCCATGCTTTACTGCGGTTATAAAACAACTATGTTCAATTCTGAATGAGAAGACAATGGGATAGTATAAGAGTCATGACAAGCAAAGAGAAGACATAAAACGCAGGCAGCAGTTCTCTGCCAGATATATGTGCTCTCATAAATATGAAAATAACACTTCAACTTCTTACAAAACAGCTGATCACAGAACATTGGATTAGCGTTACAATTTTATTACGCCGAAGCATCAATATATGCCTATATGCAGGATTATATGAACATCATTCTTTTTTATATGTAGACCTTTGCATGGCAAAACATGTAGAGTACAAATAAAATACTCCTGCAAGCTGTACGCCTCAGTAATAATAGTGAGAGCTTTACATTCATGCCTGCTGTGTAGTGCAAATGTATTTATTCACTCGCCACATACCCATCCAGTAACTGAACCAAACACGGTCCACCTAAAATCATTTTGATAACTGAATTAGAGACACATAATATTGTGAAATAACCAATACAATTTGTCTAAAATGTAACAAACAAAAATACTGATTATGAAGAAAACTTCAACACATATAGCCTCCCATCAGAGGTGGTAGAGGCAAATACAGTAGTACGATTTAAACATGCTTGGGATAGGCATATTGATATCCTTACAAAAAAATAAGGATCAAATAAGGTTTGAGGTAACATGTTTAAAAAAGGGGCAGACTAGATGGGCCAAGTGGTTCTTATCTGCGGTCACATTCTGTGTTTCTACATATAAAAAATATGATTGATGGTTTTACCTTGGTAAATCCTTTTCTTGAGTCCATAGGGGGGGGGATTGGAAGAATCCATTCTGTGGGTATAGGCTTTGCTGGCAGGCATCAAAAGAGTTAAGTCAAAACTCCCACAGTGCCTGGACACGAGTCCCCTATACCCCGCACCCAGGCCTGTCAATTAAGTAGCAAGCCGAAGGCAGGAGCGGGCTAGGGAAAAGGAAGACACATGAAACACACACACACTCACTACCATCCCTATGGGAATCAAAACAGCCCACACCACCAATATACTGTAGGCAATTCCCCCCTAAGTCAGGAGAGACAGGGAGAAGGTCCTTTGCCCCCTATGGGCTCAAAGCAAAGGATGTACCAAGGTAAGACCATTAATCCTATTTTATTTTTCATCCACTAGGGGGCACAGACAGAATACTTACAGTTTGATGTCCTAAAGCTGTCCTTATCAGTGGCGGGTATGATCCTGGGCTGCGGTAATGACACTGAGCCCAAAAGACACATCAAAAGGTATTAAATGTATAGAAACAGATATAGGTCTGTGGGGAAGACCAAGTAGCCACATTACACAATTGATCAGCTGAAGCTTCTGCGGAAGCTGCCCACAAAGTACCCACGGATCTAGTGGAATGAGCAGTAACTCCCGACGGAATAGGAATGAGCCAACCTTAGGCAGAAACCCCACCCTAGTGCGGAGCACCGCTCTATCCAGGTGGAATACTAAAAAGGGGGAGTGCCATCAAGGAGCACTAAGGTCTGAAACATGAGGCAAAATGTGTAATGGGCATCACGGTGTGTGGCATAATGTGTAATGGGCATCACAGTGTGTGGCATAATGTGTAATCCGGGTATAGTCATCCCCTTCACGTGACCCTCCGGGTAGCCGAGTTCAGTGTTCTGTGGCTGATGCTGCAGGGGTCCGCAATGGAAGTCACTAGGCAGGAGCTAGTGCTGCCGTCCCAGCGAGTGGTGCTTTCTCTTCTATTTACAGATTAGAAATTGACATGTTCACAGTTTTCTTATATGACACCAAAGGTTTCCATTTGGAAGGATCAATTATATTACTGTATTTAGTGAGAAGAGAAAATCTGACTTTTCTTTACAATGTAACCTTTTTCTACATCATGCTATGGTTGGAGAAAGCTTAGATCAATAGTGCAACCTGATTAATGTAAACAATACTACAACGAATAACAACATATTGTATAACCAATAATCTATATACATTGTAACAGGGTAAGGGGAACAATTTGGCAGCACGGACAGTGTAATGATTAGCATTACTGCCTCACAGCACTGATGTTCGATTCCCAACATAGCCCTAACTAGGTGGAGTTTGTATATTCTCCCCATACTTGAGTGGGTTTCCTCCAGGTATACTGGTTTCCACCACAATCCCAAAAATATACAGGTAGGTTAATTGGCTCCCAACAAAATGAACCCTGGAATTAATGTGTGTGCGTGTAGGTACATGTGGTAGGAAACATAGATTGTAAGCTCCACTGGGGACTGATGTGAATGTTCAAATATTCTCTATAAAGCGCTGCAGAATATGTGTTCGCTATATAAATAACTGGTAATACAAAGCACCCAAGGAATCACACAAGTCCAAGGTTTTCTGGTGCAAATATTTAGCAGCAAAACAAAATAAGTCATCCAAACAAATACCTTGCCATCTAGCACTAACTAAACATATAATTTCTAACTCTATATAAAAAAATAAAAAAAATTCTAACTCTATACCAAAAAAAAAAAAAAAAATAAACAAGTGACACCAAGCAGAGCTAAGTTGATTTCCAGTAGAACTAACAGGTTTCTCTCACAGACTCTGCAGTCCCCCCAGGCAGCGAGAGCCTGAATGATCAGGCTAACAGCCTTTTAACACCCTCCTGCAGGTGAAATCACTAATTAGCAAAAGGCTGCCGACCTCTGATCCACTGGGCTTCTAAGCCTCTACCTGTACACAATGGGCAGAATTCAATGTTCCCATTTTGCTTTTTTTCCCAGCGAGGTTCACTTTTTTATGGCAAGAAGGGCAGTCCTCTCTCCAAAAATATACCTTGGCCTATTCAACACTCCCGGTTCGCCACCCCCCCCCCCCCCCCCCCCCAAAAAAAAAGAGAGCTTTGCAAGGTTTGCCGCTTGGTCATTGCCGTTGTTTTCTTAATTGAAATTTTGTGTACCTCACTGTTTGTGTAGTCAATGCAAAAAGACCGCTGGTCACTTTTTTTCTTGCCTCTCCGTTTTGCTCTCTGCATCTTTTTTAGGTCAACTGAACTTACATACAGTATTTTTTTCTCACTAATTATTCTAACCATGATTCACCTCAGTTATTACCCATGATTAACTCTTCTTCCTCACTCCTTCATTTGGACTTTGAGGAGATACACAGCTTTTCACACATCAGCTGCAGTAGCGCACGCAGGGGGGGTTTCCGAGTACCCAGAAACCCCCACAGAAGTCTAAGGGCCCTCGTCTGAAAGCTGAGGGTCCCCTCTTTCCATGGGTACAAGAATTTTAAAAATCGGCCCTTGGGAACCGGAGATATCTGACTTCAAAGCAGTGGTCCCCATCCAAGCCTGTTAATTGCTCTTCCCAGTCAGATCTTTCAGGTTCTGTCTGACTTAGAGTTTTTCTGAGGGTATATTCCAAAAGCTGGGGCTCTCCCCCTTTGATGGGCACTAGAAGCTTGTCTCTACTGTTTACAGAACCAGAGATATCAGCCTTCCAGCAGCTGGTTACTGCTCCAGCTCCACACACCTGGTATGTAGTTTTATATACTTGTTGGCAGATTGCTCTGCCTCCTGAACACTGATCCCCTAGACCCCAGTACCATTTGGTAGGTGGGATTCTCTAGTTTTTAATTCCATTAAAATCGAAGAAATCTATTTCCGAGAACTGGAGATATCAAGCAAGCTGTCCTCCCACCAGAAATTATGAATAATAAGCCCACTCCACTATACACCCTCCTCTGCATATTAAACATCCTCTACCACCCTTGAAGTTATTTATCAGGGCCCCTTCATTCAGCCCAATGCCCTCATCTCCCACCATCTGTGCAGTAAAGGGGTAATTGGTGGAAATTACTGATCCAGGCCCTACATGCTGAGCGGTTGATATAATACCCCCTACCACCTGTGGGACATCAAAGCTTCCCCCACCCCTACCGCTGGAGGATCGGTAGGGGCCCCAATACATTGCTATGCCCAGGGGCCTACACTGCTGTTGATGCCCCTGTATGTGTATATATATATATATATATATATTTGTTTTTATTATTTAGATACATTTGGTCTATCTATAATACTTTAACTGACCCGGCATATACTGGGTCACCTAAGTGTCCATTTCCGTGCTTTGCTCCGCCCCTCTGGAAACCCCCTTCTGAAAATCCTGCGTTTGCCACTGAGCTGCTTTGGAATCCAATGTTTAGGCTAATTGGCGTTTTTCTGTATATCTCTGCAATATTAGAACACTGCCTACAAATGGAGCCATTAACTCCTTGTATGCCAAATTGGTCAATGCTCACCATCAGGGGCGTCGAGCAGCTGACATGTTGAATTGGGTGAGCAGGAGGCATGGCGAGGGGTAGAAAAAATGGAGAATGCACAGCAAACGAAAAACGGAGAAAGCTGTGCCATGCTCGTGGGAGCATTGACTATACCCTAATGGGAGCAACTTAAACAAACCTCTACTACTGCGGACTCCCATCTTCCCCTCTCATGACCTAGACACTAGCTCCATAAGAAACTCAGCGGCCAGGTGACCTCTCAGAAGCTGGGGACACCTGCATCTTAATCACCTTGCACACTTATGGAGTACACAGATGGTGAAGGGTACATGTCAATACCTCTCTACTGAAATGTCCTACTTTTGTTATGTAGACCAGGTTAGCTGTTTAAACATAAAAGGCCATATCTTACATCACATAATGTACAATGTGCACTATTGTGTATTCACGTAAAAAAATATATGTATGACCATTTGCCACTTCCTTGGGACTGTTGGAAGTTTGCAAATAAGTAGGAGTATCAGTATATTCAGCCTTGATCTTTCCCTATTTTATCCTCCAAGTTTTTGTTCTCCATTATTTTTCTGTAGTGATATAAAAACATGATGTCACAGAGAGCGTACCCCCAATACACAGCAGGCAGCCCCTGTAATTATTATGTGTCACACAGAGTGTACCCAATGCAAACGGGCACCCCCTGTAATTATGTGTCACAGAGCATGTACCCAATACACATTGACCTCCCCCTGTAATTACGTGTCACAGAGAGTGTACCCAATACACAACGGGCAGCCCCTGTAAAAAAATATTTATGTGACTGCAGTGATAAATGCACTACAGCACAGGACAGTATCACTGGACTGGACTAATACAGCAGAGCCACCCTCCCAGACTAATACAGCAGAGCACTGAGCAGGGCAGGTCACCTTGCCACCCCATGCCACGCCCAACAGCACAGACACTAGCTATATTAAACGTCCACTAACTACCCCTCTCCAGGACCAGAGTAAAATGGCATTGAGATGCAAGACTTATATAGGATACAGATCTCACGTGAATCTGACAGCGGGATGATGACGTTTTGCCTCGTTCCGAGATCAGAGTTTGGTGGAAAAAGCAGTGTCTTACTTGGATCGTAAAGTCTGGTACCGTTTAGATCTTGAAATCCGAACTTGCTCATCCCTATTTCCTTTTCATCATAAGTACTAAACTAGTGTCCCTGGTACACATTGGTAATTGTGCAAAGTGTCTCGTTCCATATGCAGCAAAAACCCTAGGTGAATGACACATAAAATGAAATATTGTACAGTATATAGAAAAATACAAAAAAAAACTATACAATTACAGCAAACCTGCAGAATCTACCAAAGCATAAGACAAAAACATATGAATAAAGAAACCAAACCGCCACCGGCAAATTAGGATTCTTTGCTTGTCTATAGCATTAGATTCACTTAAGACAATCAGGAGACATGGCAGGGTGAAGCGTACAACCCACTGCCCAAGTGATTACACTGTGATTTCGGAGGAATCTGTGTGATTTGATACGTATTAGACCACCTTGACTTACCCAAATAATCAGAAGTGTATTTATTTTTTAAGTTTAGTTCTACTTTTGAGTCATCCTCTAGCTTTTTTTTCTCACATTTTCATTTAATTTTTATAAGCAACAATCTAAGATAAAATGAACAAAGCAAGAATATTACTTATTACTCCACAGAAATACAGATTAGGATTAAGCTACTGTATTTCCACATTCACAATAATGATATATATATATATATATATAAAACAATTAGTTTGATAGCATAATGTTAATCACAGCAAGAATGCAAGATTGGCTACTTGATTGGAATAGAATTCAACTCAAATTTCAATATTGAAAAAAAGAACATTTTGCAGGTTCGGCAGTTTTCTTGCCTACACTGTGATCGGATAACATTTATAATATAAAACTATATAAAGGCTTTAAAATAAAACACACAATCAGGTGAGTAAAAATCAAAGACGTTTTATAATTTTATTGAGGGATTTATAAAAATCAATTACATGATCATAATGTAAAACTTCAGAGAACAGAGAGAAGAATCTTGATTTATAAAAAGAGATACTGAAAACATCATGAAAATATTATCCCACAAGCCACAGTAAAAGACCCGATTATTAAACATACTTTAAAATATACATTTTGACCCTACAAATGACCACAGCACTCCAAACAGAGTAAAGGGTCTTCATCTGAACATAATTCTTCATTTCAATAAAAACATAATAAACAAACATATATGTTTTTTTTACATCATTTGGGGCGGGATGTTGTAACATCCGCAGCCCCCCTTCGCCGGGCATCGCATTATTAATAACGGCATATGCTGTAACATATGCTGTTATTAACGCAAGGGACAGCTCTTGCGATAAGAGCTGTCCCTTGCGATGCGGTGCCGGCACTGGACTTCCGGGTCTGTGACCCGGGAGTCCATCTGCGCATGCGCAGAGTGACGCGCCGGCCGCAGGGCATGCTGGGAGGGATCCGTGATGAATCCCTCAAACAACGCTGTGGTAAGAAGCTTTTGCTGGCGATTCCCTCCGCAGCACTGCCACTGCGGAGGCACAGTACAGCATACAGAAATGCGGTAAAAACCCAGACAACGGGGTTTTTACCACATTTCTGTGATAGAGAATCGCCCCCCAAGAGCTGCAGAAAATGACTATACAAGGACATAATATATAGATAGATTGCAACACACTTCCAGAATTCCATTGAAGATCTTTTTATTGCATTCCCTCATCATGTGCAAAAGAAAAAAAAAGATATACAGTATTAACAGTGGATTTATAATACTGGTTTTCCTACATTGGTAGGGTACTTATATTGGACTTTGCTGCACTCTGGCAGTGTTTTAAGAGTTTGAATGCAGCATAATGGACAATTGAGGGGTAAACATCAATGTGCATTGTACGTATGTACCCTTCCTGTAACATTCCTTAGTGTCCTGTATCCTTAGAAATTTTTATTTTGCACCAGCACTCTCTGATGTAATGTCCGCAGCTTGATGCGAGGAGGACAGATACAATAGAAGGATGCAATTTTATATTTATTTTCATCAGTTATTTGCTTCCCTTTGTTTTGCCTGAAAAATAAATGAGAGAACCTTAGAAAACAATGACTCCCAATGCATCCTTAGAAAACAAATACGGTCTCTTGCCCAACATAACTGGCTGAGGGGGGCAGTACAACTGGCTGAGGGTGGGGCAGTGCAACTGGCTGAGGGTGGGGCAGTGCAACTGGCTGAGGGTGGGGCAGTGCAACTGGCTAAGGGTGGGGCAGTGCAACTGGCTGAGGGTGGGGCAGTGCAACTGGCTGAGGGTGGGGCAGTGTAACTGGCTGAGGGTGGGGCAGTGCAACTGGCCGAGGGTGGGGCAGTGCAACTGGCCGAGGATGGGGCAGTGCAACTGGCCGAAGGTGGGGCAGTGCAACTGGCCGAAGGTGGGGCAGTGCAACTGGCCGAGGGTGGGGCAGTGAAACTGGCTGAGGGGGGCAGTGAAACTGGCTGAGGGGGGGCAGTGAAACTGGCTGAGGGGGGGCAGTGCAACTGGATGGGTAGTGCAACTGGATGGGTGGGTAGTGCAACTGGATAATAAAAATGGCTAAGCAGGTAGTGCAATTGGCTAAGTAGGTGGTGCAACTTGATGAATGGGTAGTACATCTAGATGGGTGGGTTCAATGAAAAAATAGTAACACTGCCAATAACTGTATGTAGCTGACATACAAGCTGAAGAATTGGATGCTGGCAAATGTGTTGGTTACTTTGTTACTGCGTACAAGGTCACTGGATCTGCGCTGGATGTTGTAAACTGCTCAATAGGATGACACTTCCCCCAAACTGTTAACTTATTTGGGTACAGTGGGTTTTTTTTTTTTTTTAAATAACTGCTCGTGTAGACCTTGGTAAACCTGCAATATGTATAAAAGCTTTAAATCTAAACCAATTTCTGGAAAATATTTATAAAAATATGGATTTTTCAGCAAATCTTGCATAACGAAAGTTAATTTACTGCAACTTTGCAACAAATTAAATTGAACAGGTTTGTATTAATGGAATTCATAAGTGCATTTTGTCTTTATTGAAAAATCATGCACTTATCCGAAAATCCTCTTCTGTTTCAATATTACAAAATATATATATATACATATATTTAGGTTTTCAATTTAATATGACATGGATATAGAAAGAAGAAATAAAACCTACGGAAACACAATGATATATAGCTTGAGGAACACAATGATTAGGAATAAAGTACTTTGGGAGGTTCTGCTATATAAAAGCTTATGACAGTAATTACTATCTCTGTACTTTCCAACTAAACATAGCTACAAGTACCAAGCCTAACCTGAGTGCTTCTGTCCTGTGCTATATTGATGAGTGAGGCGACACCGGTCTCTCAAGGGAGTTAATCAAGTTATATATGTACAGATTTGCCGCGAAAATGAAGAACGTATTAAAATCAGCTTCTATAATTGCCCTGGCTGCAATTACTAAATCATTTTATGTACTGCATATGACAGATTAAATATAGCTGTAGTTACATAACCATTGCAGCTCACAGAATTGGCTCCCGAGTGCCAAAAGAGAAATCCTAAACAATTGTATCTTGTAAAAAGAGAAAGCAATTAACGAAGAATATAAATGGGAGAGAGAACTGCTTTTTGCATGTTTCAATTATGGAAAAAAAAAATGTTGAGATGAAATATAATAGCACTATTAGTTATCTTTAAAAAAAAAAAAAACATTCATGTGCACTTTCCATATGGGTCAAAAAATGATTTTTAAAGAACGTCAGTGTGTTTTGGAAGAGGATACTGGTAGTAATGAGAATGCATAGCATAAAATGGATAGATTCGCTCTATTGCTACACTATAATTCATCTATGTAGCTGCAGTATCTGTCTAATTCAGCCTGCTGAAATAAAAGCATTGTCAATCATTGTGTTGTTCTCCTGTGCCTTTCTTGCTCGATGGCAATTGAGTAAAAAGCATAACACGTCTAAAACCCTGTATAAAAACCTACATAAAAGTGTTTTGCAGCAGTGGTGAAGAGCATTTGCTATGCATTTTGATGACAATGGTAAACAGTTAACCAGTAAACATGGAGATTGCTGATACGGTATAAACATGACACTGAAAGCTAACATTTATGTACATTTATATAACTGCAGATTAATAAAGCGCTTAGAGGGTACAACCTGCCACTTAAATAGTTGACAGGGGCATACACATCTGAATAGATCGCTGAGAAATGGAGCACTAATCTCCGTGTGTGTATGCGGAATCGGTACATCTGTCAGACCAGACTTAGGTCTACAGTCATTAGGTCGACCCCGGAAGGTCGACTGGCCCCAAGGTCGACATGGGTCAAGGTCGACATGATTTAAGGTCGACATGGGTTTAGGTCGACAGTCATTAGGTCGACATGAGTTTTCACTGTTTTTCGACCCGAATGTCGACACAGTTCACATGGACACAGTTGGAGTTGAACCGCAGCCCCTCGCTTCGCTCGCAATGCTTCGGGCACAGTGCCTTGCTGCGCTCGGCACACGATTTTATTCTCCCACCATGCCCTAGTGGATGGTAGGGCATGAAATACCGCCTGTCGGCACATGTCGGCTAAAAAAACAGTGAAAAACTCATGTCGACCTAATGACTGTCGACCCAAACCCATGTCGACCTTGGCACATGTCGACGTTAAGTCATGTCGACATTTAACCCTGTCGACCTTGGAGCCAGTCGACCTAATGACTGTTGACCTAAGTGTGGTCTGACAGATGACCGTTTCCCGTGTACGCCCCATAGTGATAGCGATGTGACGTCCCAAGCGTCGCTATTGGTCGCAGGGAAAGCCAGTGTTTGCACTGGCTTTCCAGCTAGATCGCGGGGCATGGCATATAAACAATAGGCAAAGCCCCGCTCAGCCCACAGCACTGCTGGGTGCATCACGTCTGTGCTGAGTGATCGTTCATAAGTCCATCGCTCAGCACTGAGGACGGCTCGCCCCGTGAGTACCGGGGCTTAACAGGTTATTAATCATAAAACCTAACACCGACACCTGCAGTTTACAGCAGGACTACTCTGGTTAAAATAAAATGTAGGCATAACACGGATTGGCACAAACGGCAGTTCTACAGCTTTAAGTAATCAAAATAAATAAAAAAACGTGGGCAGTGTTCCCTTTTTGTGTGATTTGTAAACTGTTTTTAACAACATTGCTGGTATCTTAAAAAACTGTGTTTATTAAAGTCATTAAAATGACCCTGCAGGGAGCAGAACTCAATAAGGGCAATTCTCAAAGTTTAAATTCTATTATGCATTTCACTTCATTATTGCTAGTTAGCTCTGCACTCGCAGACCAGTTTTAAGACCATGGCTGTTTAGTGGGTCATGTCTGAAGATAAAGACTTTAACACTGACAATCTTTAGCAAATAACGTAAAGGTGAAAAAGGTGACCTTCTATATGTACGATCCACGCTTGACTGCTAAGTGGTAAAGTGATCACTATTATTACTACTGTGAACTACGGTATGACCTGCTGTATGACACCGCCACACCACTTGATGATATACAATTTATATACTGTACTTCAGACATTATCCCCCTGGCATGAAACTGCCTCTTAAAGGTAGCTTCGCTATGGCAACCTGGTACAATATGGCATTATCAGAAGGAAATGCACCATTTTGAAATACACTGAATACATTTCTTTTTTTGGTACTTATGTAGTATCTGGGCTGCCGATTTTTTGATTGTATGCCTTAAGTTAAGGCATACAATCAGATGCGATGCGATGCGATATCGCATCGCATCGCATCGCATCCGATATCGGATGCGATGACCCGATTTTTCCATAGGAATCAATGTTAAAATGATTCCTATGGAAAAATGGGTCCTTTTCATACCCCTACTATCCAAGTGGGCATGGAGTTGGATATAAACCTGTGGCGAGCGTAGCGAGCCACCGAGCCCGAAGCGTGGCGAGCGAAGCGAGCCCCGCGAGGGGACGGTATTCGTCCCCTCGCGGGGCTCGCTTCGCTCGCCACGCTTCGGGCTCGGTGGCTCGCTACGCTCGCCACAGGTTTATATCCAACTCCATGCCCACTTGGATAGTAGGGGTATGAAAAGGACCCATTTTTCCCATTGAATTCCATGTTAAAATGGACTCAGTCCATTTTAACATTGATTCCTATGGAAAAATCGGGTCATCGCATCGCATCGCATCGCATCGAATCGCATGGTCGCATGCGATGCGATGCGATCTCCCGATCCGACCCGATTTTGAAATCGGCAGCCCAGATACTACATAAGTACCCTTTTTTTTTTTCATTATAATAGTTGAGATATTTCTGGAAGGTAGAAAATCACTTCGCTCTGAAGATGAATGTTTGGTAATAGATTTTAGATAATCGGACTATTTTTAAAGAATTTACTCCAATTCCAGACATATCCTATTTGTTAAGTATTTAATTAAGTATACATCAATAAGGGCTTGTAAAATAATGTTTTTTCTACTGTGTCATTAAATAAAGTTTTAAACAAAAAGCTATACAGTAAATGTGTGTTAAGTATAAGCTATGTACCTTAATGATTGTGATATTAAAGTATTTTAAGTATACATCAATGTCAAGTATATATTTGATTCCAAAGGCAATTAAGCACAATATATTGATTACATAGGGCACCCTTAAAAGGAATCTCTTCATTTAATCATCTAAGCATAATTTGCTGTAGTGTTATCAAAAGTACATTAAACCAACTATTTAGGTGTGATTTTACAATACAGCGCTGCTTTTGTCAGCGACGTAGACACAGCAGGTTGTATTGGAGAACTAGTAAATTGACATCGGCTACATATCAAGCAGTCTCCATGATAATGTACCTTTCTTTATATCCGCTGATGTCTTACCTTGTTTAACAATTGGTATGCAGGAGACTGTAAATCTTCAATGCACTCTGCAATTGGCTTATTAAGTGTTTCTGGCAGTAACAGACTCAGGAACCCCGCTGATATGCCGCTGATTCCAAATGCCATGAATGGCATTGATGGATTAAGAGATTTCTGGAATAGAAATTACAGAAAGAAATGGAACTCAAATGATATCATGCGTACCGGTACTGAGGTAGGCTTTTATTAACCAAGCAAGACACCCACAGAGACCCAAAAATGCCAGAGACTCAGAACCAAGGTAATGACAGAAACAGTAGACGGCTCACACAATACCACTGCAGTATTTATGCACATAATTGTTTAGCACTTGACTTGCAAATCCTGCGCGTACTTCTTCTCTGGAGTTTTATATTACTAGCCAATATCTGCACAGTTTGAGTCCTTATGCAACTGTTTTCTCACTTTTGAAATTGTCCACTTTTGGACATCACTTTCTAAAATCTTACTATATTATATCAGAAACATTTTTTTTATACATCTTGGTTACCAGGGTAACCAGATGAAAGAGTTAACCCAAGCTTCTCACATTCCATGCTGGATATCAAACAATGGCTGATTAAGCAATGCTATCTTTATATTGGCTGTCAAACTAATGTAGACCATAGACATGTTGCATTTGTTGATAAGTGTGGGTGTTAAACTCTGTAGAGGGATCTAATTAAGTATGTCCCTTGCTCATTATCACTGGCCTTTTGAAGAGCCAAATCATGTGTAACAAATGCTGATGGGAATAAATGCCACAGCTGCCCACAATGATTGGCATGCTGAGAAGAGTTTTCTAGACGTGGATTGAACAATTTCTTTGTAATGGAGTTTTGCAGTATTCGCTGTAAACAGTGCGGAAAAATTGTTAAGGTTGTTTATTACCCATTATGGTGACAGCACCACTATTAACATGATCAAAAGGAAACTTTTTTTTTAGCCAGGGCTTTCTAACTTCAACATTCACCATCAATAAACATCACATGGGTCCCTTGTGAGATTCATGTTCTACCCAATCATCATATCTGTTGTTTTACAAATTGGCCACAGTCAAACTATTCCGATCTTAGAAAAGCCACGGCCCAGTTTTTTCCATTGGTAACCTACCCTCAACAAAGGAGAGGTTGTCAGATATCAGGGGTAGAGGAATGGTCCCCGGCTTAATCTGCCTTGGTACTACACAATAGGGACAAAAATACTGGGCTACACTTGTAGATTACTTAATTCAGGAGTTTCAATCACATCCGTGGTACAGTGATAAGATGCCACCTTTGCAATTAGACAGTTTGTGGAATTTCATTCCTGCTGGACATTCCACGGTCAACTGTAAGTAACATAGTAATCAAGGCTGACAAAAGACGTTAGTCCATTGAGTTCAACCTATCTAACTTGTAACTACTGACTTGAGTAAGTCATATAGTATCTACAGGATTACCTTAGTGGCCAAAAATGTATCCAGTTTTAATTTAAATTCATTAACAGTAGTTGCTGTAACCACCCCCTCTGGCAAGGAGTTCCAGAATTTTACTGCTCTAATGGTGAAGAATCCTCTTCTCAATTCAGTACGGAATTTATTTTCCTCAAGCCTCAGTACATGCCCGCGTGTCCTAAGTATAGGCTTGTCAGTGAACAAATCATCTCCCAGTTCCATATGATTCCCAATCCTGTATTTGAACAAACCAATCAGATCACCTCTCAACCTCCGTTTCTCCAGTGAAAACATAGTCAGCCTGGTTAACCTATCTTTGTATTCTAGTGATTCGAAACCTTTAACTAGCTTAGTCGCCCTTCTCTGTACCTGTTTCAATTCATCTATGTCCTTTTTAAGGTGCGGTTCCCAAAACTGAACACAATATTCCAAGTGTGGTCTCACCAGTGCCTTGTAAAGAGGCACTATCACATTGGCGTTCCTTGAATCCATACCCCTTTTAATGCATGCCAGAGTCTGGTTTGCTTTTGCTGCTGCACTTGAGCAGTGGGCACTATTACAAAATTTTTCATCTATGATGACCCCCAAGTACTTCTCTACAGCAGAATTTCCTATAATAACTCCATTTAGCCTATAAGTAGTGTGTTCATTTAGGTTTCCATAATGAATTACTTTACATTTATTTGCATAAAACTGCATTTCCACCTTTACACCACTCCAAAATCTTGCATAAAGCCTTCCAAGAAGAGTGGAAGGTGTTGTAGCTGCAAAAGGGGGACCAATACCATATTAAAGTATATGCATTTGAATATACTTATATTACAGTCCCTGGTGGTGTAATGGTCAGGCGTCTGAATACTTTTCTTCATATATTATATCCTGCATTGATTTTTGTAATAGTCTCCTAACTGGTTTTCCCAAGAACATACTCTCGCCACTGCAATCCATTTTAAATGCTGCTGCTGTTAGTCTGATCTTCCTAGCAAGACGCTCATCGTCTGCTGATCCGCTCTGCCAGTCACTCCATTGGTTGCCTGTATTTTACTGTATACAATATAAAATACTTCTACTCGCATATAAAGCTATTAAACATACTGCACCAGCTTATATCTCTTACTTATCACAAAGTATCTCCCCTCTCGACCACTCCGCTCTGCACAAGATCTGCGTCTCTCTTCTGCACGGATCACCAGCTCCCATTCATTATTACAGGACTTTCATCGGGCTGAACCCACCCTATGGAATGCCCTTCCACGCACAATAAGACTCTCTACTAGCCTCCAAACTTTCAAGCATTCCCTGAAAACTCACCTCTTCAGGCAAGCCTATCATATTTAAGTACCACACACATAACCCTCTGAGGCACTTCCTTGTGTTTCCCTCCTATATCCCTATAGATTGTAAGCTTGCAGCAGGGCCCTCCTACTGTACCTCCAAGTCTGTCTGTTGTTACCCAGTTTGTTTTTATCTCTGTTTACAATTGTAAAGTGCAACGGAATCTGCTGCGCTATATATAAGAAACTGTAAATAAATAAATATAGTGTAGATTTTATATTGAGCCTTCTGCGCTCCTTAATAGCACTGGGAAGCACTCGTTGTGGTGCCAATAACAAGTTTTAAAATAAAAAAAATCAGTAGAATAGGGCATTACCTACCCATCTGCTGTCTATGGTGAATTTACTAGCACAAAGAATTAGAGTCATTTTTGCATTCCGGCCAAACAGCCCTTTTCAGTGTTTGGGTGGACACGTGAGACTCTGCGAACGCTGGGCATCTTTTGCATCTTAGTCACAATGTTACGGGACTAGGGTGCACCTGATTATTATGATTCATTTGATATTCAACAATTGTAAATCTATGTGTGACAAAGTAAGTGCTAACATGTAGTGGCTGGGGTTTTTTCCATGCCAAGCTCCATTGTCTTTGATATACAGATGCAGTCGCACCAAAATATACAAGTGCTGCATATCTTACTGCAACTTAGATGCATTTCCAGCAAAAAAGAGAGTTGCATAGAACCTGGCAACTCACTCACACAAGGCATCTCGCTCTGTATGGCATATTGAGGCGAGCTGTATGATGCATTATTTTGCTTGTCAAAGTTTTTTAAAATATAATTGCCACCAGAAATGCCATACACAAAAGCCAATATGTAGTGTAGGACTGGGGCCAGGGGCGTAACTATAGCACCGCAGCCCCCGCCACTGCGGGGGGGCGCTGTGCATGTGGGGGCGCCGGGGGCTGCGGTGCTATAGTTAAACCCTACCTCAAACCCCCGCAGACTTACCTATCGCGCTGGTCTCGGCGGCTCCGTTCTTCTGCTGAGGACCACCACAAAATGGCCGCCCCAATATAGCGGCCATTTTCTGGTGGTCCTCAGCAGAAGAACGGAGCCTCCGGGACCAGCGCGATAGGTAAGGCTGTGGGGGATTGAGGGGGGGTTTGCATGGGCGGCGGGGTAGGGGTGCTCGGCGGGGCAGCGACGGGGGGGGGCCCTAACGGCAGGGGGGCGCCCAAAACGTAGCTACGCTACTGACTGGGGCATTAAGGGCCCACCAGGGAAATGTAGCTGCAGGGGCCCACTGAAGGGGTGTGGTCAACCACTGGTAGGTGTGGTCATCAATGTGAAGGGCATAACCACAAAGGACACATACTGTATTATGCATTCTCCGATTTAAGTACAATACATACGCTGCTGTTCCCATTCATATATACATGCACTGCTGCTCCCATTCATACATACATGCACTGACACTCCCATTCATACATACATGCACAGACGCTCCCATTAATACATACATGCAGACTCTCCCATTCATACATACACTGACACTCCCACTCCCACTCATGCATACATGCACTGACTCTCCCCACTCATGCATACATGCACTGACTCTCCCCACTCATGCATACATGCACTGACTCTCCCCACTCATGCATACATGCACTGACTCTCCCCACTCATGCATACATGCACTGACTCTCCCCACTCATGCATACATGCACTGACTCTCCCCACTCATGCATACATGCACTGACTCTCCCCACTCATGCATACATGCACTGACTCTCCCCACTCATGCATACATGCACTGACTCTCCCCACTCATGCATACATGCACTGACTCTCCCCACTCATGCATACATGCACTGACTCTCCCACTCATGCATACATGCACTGACTCTCCCACTCATGCATACATGTACTGACTCTCCCACTCATGCATACATGCACTGACTCTCCCACTCATGCATACATGCACTGACTCTCCCACTCATGCATACATGCACTGACTCTCCCACTCATGCATACATGCACTGACTCTCCCACTCAGGGGGGGGGGGGGGCGGACCTACGGTCGCGGCAGAAGGTGTCAGCATTAGGAAAAAACATGGTCCATCAGGAGGGGTTCTAGGTACTAACAACCCCCCTCCCTGCGACATAAATGTTGTGCTGTGCTATGACAACGCTCCATGCGCAGCTGCTAGTCTAGTTAGACTCCTGCTGGCGTCAGCAGCACACTGATTCCAGGAAGGGAAATCAGTGATGCTGTACTGTGACTGTCCCTGATGGAGCCCGCCACTTATGTGCGCAGGTACGTCACTGATGAGTGGCTGCAGCTATACTCCTCCCCTGCCGACGTCATCCTAGATTCCAAATACAGTGCAGGCTGAGCGAGCCTGCTTTCACAGGTCAGCTAATACAGCCGATATAGTAACTGACGCCATGGCGGCAAGCCACGCCCACATGCAAAAGAGGGTGTGGCTAAGAATCAGTAGGGCCTACCGGGGATTTCCTTGGCTCCCCGGTGGCCCAGTCTGAGCCTGCCAATATGTGTTAGCATATGATATGCATTTTGTGACAATAACTCATAACAACTTTAAATCTGAGTATTGGTGAACATTTCATTAAGAGTGAGCATGCTACAGTATATAGCAGGGATACCCATCCACTGTCCTCAAGGCACAGCCCAAGTTTAAAGGATAACGGTACACAGCTTACACAGGGGTAGATGTACTGTATGACGCTGTGTTAAGGAGAAGTGATTGAGTGCCTGGTACTTTATCACCGGCCAATAAATAAAATGGAGAGTGATAAACAGCCAGCCAATCAGCTCCTACCTGTCATTTTTCAAACGCAGCCTGTAACATGGCCGGAAGGAGCTGATTGGCTGTCTATCACTCTCCATTTTATCACTTTTTGAAGTTTGATACATCTGGCCCTAATACTCTGACTATTCGTGTGCCTTGACGACCGCTGTTGGGAATCCTTGCTATAAAGCACATTATGGTGGTGATAGACTATTAGCCGTTTCATTAACCTGCTCAAAGCACAATCTAATGCTATTCATACAGCAACATAAGTGTTAGCAGAAAATATAAGGATTAGGGAAGCAATCACTGAGCACACATGCAATTAAGACGCTTGCATGCTGCATAATTAAAACATTTGTTATACAGAGTTCTATATCCCTAACATATGTTAGACAACCGTAAAAAGAATGTGTCAGAAGATAATTAAAAAGGTAACTTAGCTTTTATATATGTTCCCTGCAAAACCTTTCCTCAAGTCCCCAGGTGCACAACTAGCGTAAGTGTGTGGTCTGTGTGCGTAGTAAAACATCACTTTATAGACACATCAAAGTGGAGGTTTCTTCAGGAGAGCTGCCTGAGCCTCGTGCCGCAGATGTTATTTCATTAGTGCTATTCTCTCGCTTCTACTTAAAGTAAGTGAAGTGACTCCGGTTTTGTTGTACTGGAGGTTCTGTGTGTGCTTTTACTGTCGAGAAAATGGTGTTAACACACACAGAACGTCAACATGGAAAATGCTGACATGATGTTGAAAGAGCCGGCGTGCCGTTACGTTACCTGTGGATTTATTTTACAGGGTTAATCTGAGTTTGGACTGGGCATTGGCCGTTTTTGCTGCATTTATCGAGTTCTAGACTCTAGTGGGTTTTAAAATATATAGGTGACCGGCTAAGGATATTTTGTTCCTCTATCTACTTCCATTTTCCCATCTTTAACCCCGCCATCTGTTTCTCTCTTACCACTGCCCCTCCCACTTCTGTCTCTCTTATTTTATCTCCTGCTTCCCCCTATCTCCAATCTCTGTTCTTATCTAATGCTGGGCATACATTAGGGCCACTTTGCCCCTCGGAAAAGTCGCCCACAATCCCCCTTGAGCCTTTTGCATGCGATCCCAGCCAAGCCAGCCCAGCAGCAGTCTAACAATCCAATCCTGTGGCACGCAGGCTCCGATGTGATGCGTACAGGACCGAGCATCGCATCTGCTGCCTGTCACAATCAATTTTGGCTCTTTTTCTGTTTTTGATTGCCGCAATTGCAGGAAAAGAGCCCAAATTGCAGGTGAAGTGCCTAGTGTATGGGGTCCTTAACTCATGCTCATCTGTCCCCATCTATCTGTTTCTCTCATAACTATCAAACCAACAGTCATGTCCTTTGCCAGGTCGCCAGCTATTGTGCCCAACAGTGTAATTAAGTAAGTAAGTTTTATTTTATAGTTTCTTTCTCCAACAGGACTCAAGGCGCTTTACAGACATTAAAAATAATAATGCACATACTGCAATACAAAGGGTTATCAGTACAAATAACAGGCAACAATGGCAGTACAGATGTACATCACACATACAGATATGCACAAGACGCAGTCTAGTAAGGGACACGAACATTGGGAACATATTTACCAAGCTGTGCAGTACCCAGGCAGCCATTCAGCGGCGCCACATGGTGATTACACAGCAAGTAACAGTACTGATATATATACTAGATGTACTCTAATGAGGGACAAATAACATGGGGAACATATAATTACTGATCTGTGCAGCACCCAGGCAGCCAATCAGCGGCGCCACATGGTGATTGCACCAGCCAGTACTGTACATATAGAACACAAAAGAACAGTACAGGGTACACAGAACTAGACATAACATAATTAAAGCACAATTCTTAGTACACAATACAGCTGAGATATAAGGTAGTGAATGAGAATAGATGCAGGTATAGATTGTAGATGAGTAAAGGTGCCCACACACTAGAACGATTTTTGGGCCGATTTTCGATTAATCGGCCGATATAGCATCCAATGTTTACCGATAATCGGTCAAAAATCGGCCGATTTTGGTCCGATGCGCGCTCCCTTGGATCTTTAGCTGAATCGTCTGATCTTACGTGCTGCACAAAAGATCAGAAGATTTAACAAAAGATGCATAGGAACGCACACGGGATCTTAAGAAAAATCTTTGGTAAAGAGGTGTGCTTGCCTGAAATCTTTTGTCCAGGACGGAAAAAAAAGATTTTAAGGCTAATTTATGCGCACACCTTACGATCGCAGCTCTTTCTAGTGTGTGGGCACCTTAAGAGAGCTGTAGTTGAAATACAAGAGTGCTGTGAGAACAGGAAGGAGGAGGGCCCTGCTCTAAGGAGCTTACAATCTAGAGGGAGGGGGAGACAGACAGGTGACATGAGGTGCAGGTAAGGAGACCTGAGGCAAGAAGTAAGCATGGCAGGGATGGTCAGTACATGAGGCAGCAGGTAAAAAGAATGGACAAAGTAGTCCTCTCTCTCCTCCTATTCTCCTCTTCCCCCTCCAACTGCACCCTTGACCCCTAACGGCTTTGCACCGTGGGCCATGCCACAACACACCCTGCTAGGGGCAGGAAGCATGCAGAGTGAATAGGGAATGCACAGGATTTAGGAACCATGGCTCTGGTACAGAGATTGCAAGTTTTTTTGTTGACCTCAGTGCTCTCATCTCTGATCCCCATTCTTAGCCAGTCACTATATATTCTCATGTCTCACTTCTTCCTCCCCATGCATTTCTGTCTGCTCATCACCCCCCATGTTCCTCTCTAATTGCTGCCCCACATATCCATATGGGGGGCAGGAAATGGGGAGAAGTTGTCCACACAGTATGTCGTGTGTGAGTGAGAAGGTGAGTGATGTCACAGCAGGGTGGTATATTGTGGGTGTCTTTCTATCTTTAAGCTTAACTAGTCCAGGCTACTGGATTCCTGCTTCTGTCTCCTCCAACTTCCTAAGGAGAAGTCGGACATGATTGTCCCAGCAACACTCCGGGAGGGTATACACATGATTAGGCACTTGATGTGGCAAGTTTTGCATGTGATTTATCACATGCAACTTCCGGGGAGCTGCAGGGGATGCCTGTGAGGTGAACAGAGAGCTGGGCAGGGACTCATGCTGTAAGAAAAAAAAAAAAGCCCATACAAATGAATGGGAAGCTACTGATTGGCCGATAGCTCTCAACAAATCACTGGCTGCCCATTCATTTGAATTTTTTTTTCTATTTAAGTGCACCCACTGCCCGGTTTCCACTGCCCACCACCAGAAGGTGTCAGCATTAGGAAAAAACATGTGGTCCATCAGGAGGGGTTCTAGGTACTCACAATCCCCCCTCCCTGTGACTTACACACATAAATGCTGAGCTGTGCTATGACAACGTGTTGCCGGCATCTCTGTGCAGCTCCATGCGCAGCTGCTAGTCTAGTTAGACTCCTGCTGGCGTCAGCAGCACACTGATTCCAGGAAGTGAAATCAGTGATGCTGTACTGTGACTGTCCCTGATGGAGCCCGCCACTTATGTGCGCAGGTACGTCACTGATGAGTGGCTGCAGCTATACTCCTCCCCCGCCGACGTCATCCTAGATTCCAGATACAGCGCAGGTTGAGCGAGCCTGCTTTCACGCAGCCTACAGCCGGCCGGGCCCGGGTCAGCTAATACAGTCGATATAGTAACTGACGCCATGGCAGCAAGCCACGCCCACATGCAAAAGAGGGTGTGGCTAAGAATCAGAAGGGCCTACCGGGCAAGAAATGCTGGGGTGTGTAGTTTCACAACAGCTGGAGGGCCACAGATTGGACATGCCTGCTTTATAGAATAAAATAGCTAATTTGCTACAGTAAGTGATTGATAACTTTCCGTGAAATCGCCATATACTTAACACACAGAGGGGCCGATGTACTAAGACTGGTAAAGTGGTTATAAAGTGTAAGGTGTGGATGCACCAGCCAATCAGCTGCTGTCCAGTTACACTCGTGGTTTTAACAATGACAGTTAGGGGCTAACTGGCTGGATCATTATCACCTTTCACTTTATCACTTCACCAGGCTTAATACATCTGCCCAAAAGGCTTACCATGCAGGATACTTGAACACCCTACCTCATATACCACAAATACGTAACAATTAAGAAATTTGCTCCTTCTTTGTAATTATAGTCATTTTAACTATGTGTAATCTAGTTGTATTTGTTCATTTAAATTACAATAGCTAAGCAATTCTATACAGTGTCAGGTGCAGGATAATATGTGTGGATTGAGGGGGGGGGGGGGGGGCAGGGATTGACTCAGTAATTAATACTCCATACTAGCCTACTGACTACATAGGTCTTCCTGGCTGCAACAGTTTCAACTAACTTACATACAGTAGTTAAGATTTATGAAAATAACTCATGTGTTCAAGTCCACTGCATGGCATGCTGAGCACTGTGGGTTTTTTTTTTATTCAAGGAAATTAAACTGAAATGTATTATTATTATTAATTACAGACGTTAAAACAGTGTTTGGGATGAGAGCAAATCCAACCACCCCTCCCCACTCTGGATCAGTGGCAGGCTGGGAAGGGTGAAAGGATTTATTTAGCATCTAAAACATGGTACTTCAATTTATCCCTTAGGAATCCTATATACAGTAATAAAAGGTTCACGCTGCTCCTCTCTATGGGGGAAAACATGTGTTTTGAGTGCCAGTGATGGTGACACTAGATGGTGCCTGATGGACAGCCGTCTGCACTTTTATTACAGGTTGAGTATCCCTTAACCAAATTATCCCAAAAACCAAACATTCCAATACTAGGGACATCTGTACCAGCACTACTGAGGACATGATACAGTATGTAACTGGCACTACTGGGGACATCAGTAAGAGCACTACTGGGGACATGATATGTAACTGGCACTACTGGGGACATCTGTAAGAGCACTACTGAGGACATGATATGTAACTGGCACTACTGGGGACATGATATGTAACTGGCACTACTGGGGACATGATATGTAACTGGCACTACTGGGGACATGATACAGTATGTAACTGGCACTACTAGGGACATCAGTAAGAGCACTACTGGGGACATGATATGTAACTGGCACTACTGGGGACATGATATGTAACTGGCACTACTGGGGACATGATATGTAACTGGCACTACTGGGGACATGATATGTAACTGGCACTACTGGGGACATGATACAGTATGTAACTGGCACTACTAGGGACATCAGTAAGAGCACTACTGGGGACAAGATATGTAACTGGCACTACTGGGGACAGGATATGTAACTGGCACTACTGGGGACATGATATGTAACTGGCACTACTGGGGACATGATATGTAACTGGCACTACTGGGGACATGATATGTAACTGGCACTATTGGGGACATGATACAGTATGTAACTGGCACTACTAGGGACATCAGTAAGAGCACTACTGGGGACATGATATGTAACTGGCACTACTGGGGACATGATATGTAACTGGCAGTACTGGGGACATGATATGTACCTGGCAGTAATTATGCGCAAGAAAATTATTGCTTGGCATTAAAATTCAGTGCCTGAGATTGTGCACAAACTTTGTTTCATGTTTTGAAACCTTGTTTTATGCACAAATAAAATATATTTGTGTGTATTTAATGTGTCTGATGTGTTTCAAGATACATCATTGAAATATAAAAATATTCTGAAATACGGAATAATCCCTTATCCAAAATTCTCCTGGACCCGAGCATTTTGGATAAGGGATATTCAACCTGTATTATGTTGTTCCGTCATTTTGAGTGGCTGGTAATTACAGCAGGAATAAATAAGTGTGCAGTTCTTCCTAAAGGCATACCTCCCCAACTGTCCCACTTTTCGTGGGACAGTCCCATTTTATTTTTAGATAGTCTGGGATCCCGCCCGGGGCCGGCAGTATCCAACGCTGGGGAGCAGTTGTGAGTCCCCCCCATGCCTGCCGCTGCTCTGACATAGGCCACACTGCTTTTTTCAGGGTTGCGTGGCATAGCCACGCGAGTGCCCCAATCCTCTTCTTATGAATGTTGGGAGGTACAGTATGCCTAAGGAAAACCATAGCCCGTAAAAGTTAATTAGAAAACAAAGGCTTTTGCAAGACAATGAAGTATTTAAATACACGGTTACATCTGTGAGTTTTCCAACAGGTTGAGCTTCTAGAGAGGAAATGTAAAATGTGTGCACAGATTCAGAGTTGGCAGTGGTGGGCTTAGCAGTAAGGCACAGTGCAAATATTATGCTGCCCTTTATTGGTGCTAATGTTTATTTGTGTATTTGTGTACTACAGGCTGAAACCGACACTATTTTTCCATCTTCATGCCTGTGCGCCTGTAGCACTGCAGCATGTTTTGTCTGGAACAAATGTAATTACATTTGTTCTGAAATCCAAATGTATTTTTTTTTAAATACATTATAAGATTTTTCTGTATTAACACTATAGGGCAGGGGTTCCCAAAGTTTTTGAATCACGGCACCCTGAAGCATAAAAAATGTTTTTGCGGCACCCCTAGGCTGAAGGTTTCTCATTGAGAAAGTCAGAAACAAATATTAAGTTAAATAAATTGTGTTTATATCTTATCCTTAGGGTCATTTATGTGGTAATAGACAGGATTCCCTTCTGTTTGTCCACAATTTAACTATTAGAATGGACATAAAAAACTTGATTTGGTCCTGGACCACCAAAAGTCGCCAAAGGCACCCCAGGGAACCACTGCTATAGGGGGAATTCAGTTACGGGTGAAGTTGTCTTCACGGCCGAATGTGATGGGTGAGTGCGACAGTTCAAACATTTTAAAACCCAAAATAAAGTGTACAGTGCAGTAAATAATGTGTGGTGCTAAGCGCTAGGCTCCTCCTTTTGCAGCCGGGGACATGCTAGAAACTATCCTTTGACACAGCAAGTTAAATAAGAACATACTGTATCAATGATTTAATGGTGTTGGCATCAATATATCGAACACTGGCATTCTAAAAGTATGAGCAACATGTGCATTAACTAATCTGCAGTGTGCAGAAGTCATTCATACCCCTTTTACACCACTGCAAAACCCTGGGTCTTCGGCGAGTCAGAGGAGGTGTAAATGGGTCACGCCGTGTCCCTTGACACGGGACTTCTACCCAGGTCCTGACCTGGGTAGAACACGGCTAGGACCTGGGTAGAGGGCGGTGTAAATGGGTACGCCGGGCATCCGAGAAAGAGACTGCCCTAGGGCGGTCAGAGGGCGCTGTTAATAGGATGTGAGTCAAGTGAAGCTGCTACTTAGAGGTACTGAGTGGGTCCCTAAAATATGTGAATAAAAGGAAAAGAGAAAAGTAGCGCTTACCAATGAGGAATTATCAATGTAAAAAACATTTATTGCACATATAAGAAAATAATAACATATACGTAATAGACAATATGAATAAAAATATATATAATATAAAAACTCTCATTGGCCCTCTCTATGTGCCACTGTGCAGGAGATATTGATAGGATCCGTCCTATTTGTGCCGTTTTTTGTAAAAGTCCCAATTGGACCGATGCAGTTCTTTTGAACAAAGATACAATTAAGCTTTCCACTGGATTCAAATGAGCGTGATAGAAGATGGGTATAATTACCATTGGCTGTCCCTTAGGAGTCTTGTATCCATGTAGGATTGCTGAACAAGCTGTGATCTCCGTGAAGGGGGTGGGTGGAATCTTCTCCGCTTCGGAATCACAAGTAGATGATCTTGGTATGCAACTTTCTCCAAAAGTGGGGAGATGAGAGGACGGCTGGTTGGATCCAAAACTGACACGGTGTGGCGATGACAGTGAGGGGCCTTGAGAGCAAGCAGCTTCCAACGCGTTTCACTGCCTCTAGGGGCATTGAAACTACAACATTGTACTACAGACAGGACATTCTTTTTCACCAGGCGCAGTCTCCTCTCACACAGAGTTGAGCGCACGTGCATTGCGGCGATCCCAGTGACGTCACCACGTTTGGCCGCGTTCTCGAGAGATCGGCAACCCGGAAATCACGTCCCGTCCACAGTGCCTGTGGAGCCGGGATATCGGAAGGCTGCTAGCGGCTGCTTCAGCTTCTCACCCCTCCACAAGCCAGACACAGCACAGACTTCCTGCTGCGCTAATCTGCCAACACAGGGTAAGCGATTAGTGAGCGGAACACCGCTCACTACCTGACTTTTCTCCCACAGACATTAACGCTGAGCAACTGTATGAGACATAAACCAAGGAGGTTTATGGTAAAAAGGGTTCTGCTGACACCCTCATCCCCGCCAGGGCTCATATCAGTACACCCTTTGGACTTTATTACTCTCTCCCACCGGTGCCTGATGCATGAGACATAAACCATAGGAGGTTTATGGTAAAAGGGGTTCCGTTGATACCCCCATCCCCGCAAGGGCTCAGAGCATTATCACTTTATCCCCCCCCCCCCCACCACCACTGCTGCTGTGAGACATAAACCAAAGGAGGTTTATGGTAAAAGGGCTCTGCTGAGACCCCCATTCCCTACCAGGGCTCCCAGTTTTCACCCACCCCCACCCATCACCCACCCATCACCCACCGCCAGGTCACAGACTGACCTACCGGACCGAGCACCTTTATACCTCTTATTTTATTTCATTTGATATATTATTGTACTACCAAATAAACGTATTTTACATAAACAGACTGCATTCCACATCATCTTTCCGTAGTGCATACACATAAGGTGAGCGCATGACAATTCCCCTTTTTCCTACTGCACTAATTGTGAGATTTGACCACTCAGTCATAGCTGCTCCCACAGACATAGTGATTATTAGCGCCGTAACCAACCATCTCCATCAATGAGGGACATGCAACCTGCGGACCACATCGTCCGCAGGTTGGACGGGGGGGCACAGACAGCCTGCGCTGCTGTCTGCTGCACTCTGGAGACAGCAGCGGCGGCAGCAGAGGAGGTGAATGGAAAGGCATCCATTCACCTCCCGGACAAGGGCTGGGGGGTGCATGGGGGCAGCCCAGCAGATTACCTTAGTGCTGGGCTTGCCCCCAGCGCAGCAGTCCGGGTCCCGGGGGCGGAGATCGGCAATTGGAGATGATGTAATTTCCAAGCAGCGGCTCAGGAACCGCCTGCGCCGGGAGGGGGGGGGGACCACTGTAAAACAGACCAAACGCCGGGTCGAACCCGGCTTGAAGCTGGGTCCAAAAACACGGGTGCCCCGGCGTTTTGGTATAAAAGGGGTATCACTGAAATGAATGACGTACAAGTTCCTGCCTTTACCTTCTTCCACTTCACATACCAATGACCAACACAAACCTGTAGCACACTACCCACTGATTAACTGATTGACTCATTGGAACACTTAGAAGCTACAAAGCTTCTATAAATAAAAAGTGTCGTTGCCCATTGCAACCAATAAGATTATGTCTATAATTTTTTTATTGCATTCTAGAAAATGATAGACAGAAACCGATTGGTTGCCATGAGCAACATCACCACTTTTCATTTTAGATGCTTAAGTAAATTTACCCTAGTTTTTTATTTTTAAATGAGGGTAAATAATGAGCATTGCAACCTTTTATTCTCTTAATAATGGAAAAGATTGTCACGTTGCTGTGACTTATACATAATGCAAACTACAACATCTACTAATCACAGTAGGGAATGTATATATAAAACTTTACAGCATGCAGTCTGCGTTTTGTCCCCCCAATTATCTGTATATAGATGTTTTTAATCACTGTAGACATACCTAGCTTGTTTCCAAGGAGTGTGATGTGTAAATTATTAATGACCCAAGAGGAAAGAAGTTTCCACTGCATGAGAAAACTATAGTCGCAATTTATACTAAGAACATGACATTCATTTCCGATGTAATATTTATAGCAGAGCTTATTTTACAGACGTTTCCATTTATGCACCTGCACAGTGATTAGCATAAAACATCAAAAGAGATTCAAATCAATTTCCGATGAGAGAAGAATGTATAGAGACTAAATGTATGTAACATTTACATGTCTATTTATTACAGGAAGAAAATCCATTTCTATTGCACAGAACGGATGTGATGGCCGGAGTTGGGCTCCCAATTTGCCATCACTCTCTGCGGGTAATGACTTTTGCAGGGGCTCTAGGAAAAAAAGATGGTGGTACCTACAGTACTCGACAAGGGACGCTGCAATACACCCACTGCTGCATTTCCCTTCTCCTATCATGGTGATAGCACGGTGTGTCGCTACTGAAGAAATTGTTTCATTATTTAAATAAAGCATATGTTACTTTATTGTATATTCTTCCATTTTTTAACAAATGTTTTTTATCTAACTAAGAATTCAAACAGTAAGCACAAGCTGTGTCAATTATATCCTATTCAGATGAGCCAGAATAATAAACCAGTGTTTATATCAATTCACACTCATGAAGGAACCTGGTAGAACACCCCCCCCCCCCCCCCCTATGCTCTATTGATATATGTGTCACAAATCTGAGGCAGACACCTTGTCTTTTTGTACCTGTTCCCTTGTGTTTCTGTCTGGTTGAGTTTGTATACTTTATCTTTTCCCCTATAAGTTTGGAGGCTACAGGAGAGTCTTAATGTGCATGGAAGGGCATTCTATAGGGTGGGTGCTGCCTGAAGAAAGTCCTGCAATTGTGAACGGGAGCTAGATATGAGTGTGGATGAGAGACGCAGATCTTGTGCAGAGTGGTGAGGTTCGGTGGGGACATATTTTGAGATAAGCGAAGAAATATATATTGGTGTAGTCAGGTTAATGGTCTTGTATGTGAGTCGAAGTATTTTATATTGAATGCGGTAAAACACAGGCAACCAATGGAGGGACTGACAGAGCGGATCAGCAGACGATGAACGTTTAGCCAGGAAGATCAGCCTTGTAGCTGCATTCAAAATGGATTGTAGTGGTGAGAGTCTTCTTAGGAAGGCCGGTAAGGAGGCTATTGCAATAGTCAATGCCTGATATAATAAGTGCACGTATTAGAGTTTTTGCAGTGTCTTGTGTAAGATATGGATGAATTTTTGATACAGTATGTTTGCTAGATGCATGTAACACGATTTAGAGACAGATTGAATGTGAGGAATGAAGGACAGTTCAAAGTCGAGGATGACCCCTAGGCAACGAGCTTGTGGAGTAGGATTGGTTGTTGTTTTCTCAACAGTGATAGAGATATCAGGTTGGTAACTACTCTTGGCTGGTGGGAATAAAATGAATTCTGTTTTAGGAAATGTTGAGTTTGAGGTGGCGAGATTGCATCCATTTTTGGTGGGCTGTGTATTACTGAAACTGTGGAAAATTTCCAGAATGGTGTTGTATAATGCACTACTGTATGATAAATAAGCCTTTTTTTCTGGTATCCTTGGATGGTGTGACTGGTTGCCTCTGTACTCCTACGTGGAAAATTACATTTACATAGTTTAGTGTATCTAGAAAAAACCTATAGTAAAAAGTTATTTTTTCATTTTTAAATTTTTTTAAGTCGCTGTCCTTCCAAATGACAACAATATTTTGTCTGAAATAAATGAATAAATATGCTTAGAGGTAATCAAGGTACTATGGGGGTAATTCCTGGCTGGGAATTTGCAGCAGCCAGCGAATTCCCACCAGAGTGAAATACCACCTTGTGCATTAATATGTTCGCTGTGCGGATAGATGTATATGTCTTCTCACCATTAAATGATTTTTACACTGGGCACCAGTCATCACAGGCTCAGAGTAGCCAGAGACATACTTGGCAGTTGCGATGAATACAGGCATATCCAGTCTGTTTCTGATGTCATACAAACACTTGGACACGCCTGCACTTTCCCTGTCACTACCAGAATTTTCTTGGCACGCCCATAAAACAGACGGTTACCACCCCCAGACGCCTACTTCCAGTCAATCACCTTGCATACAAGTCAGTGATCAAAAAAATTTGAAAGCTTCCATCACAGGACGGCCTCATGCATGTGTATTACAGAACGGACGCATACGCAGTCTATTGATAGTTGGCGGTCGTCTGATCAGGTCTAAATATATATGCATATTAAAGCCAATGTACAGATGTATCCTCCTACATCTAGCCTCGCACAGTGTGAAATGCCTAGCAGGAGTCGCAACGGAATGCGACAAGGACACATGAGAACTCTGTGCTTATTTAATATATGACACTTGTATATTGTGTGTGAATGACACTTTGTACGGAGCAGAAAAGCACTTACAGTATATTGGGAAAAAATCTGCTGTGCTACATTGTAGCCCTTCATGTACGGATTCAGAGACTCAGTCGCACAAGCATAATGTACAATTGCTCCTGGTATGCATTCCAAACCCGTCAAATGGAAACACCAGATACATGTGTGGTGGTCTGCATGTACCGAAACATCGGCTATTCTATGATGACAATTGATTGAATGTTCAAGGTTCAATATTCATGAAGCCTTGTTGTCTTTTAATATTTATGGATATATGCAGAGACTGTCGGAGATGAGATGTCCCTGAGAATTAGCATCCCAGCAAGATATTATTGGAAAATATGTATGGGCAGGATGATTAGAGAGAGAGAGAACAAGTGAAGTGTGGCACTCATGGCAATAAAAAGAATCAGTCAAAGTCCAATCTGGTCAACGTTTCATTCAATAGCTGAATGTCCTCAGGATATACCATGGCATTGAGTTGCCATGGAAACAGTCAGATGGGAGTCATGCTGCTGCACCCTCCTCCGGGAACCGGAACCGATGGAACTCTACACATCTGAGGTGGGGATATACAGTAAGGTGAGAACATTTTTATTTTCAGCTATTGGGGCAGATGTATCATAGCAGCGCTTATCGCGCCGCTATGATACTTCCTGCTTCGCCTCAATAGCGAGGCGAAGCAGGAAGGGACATCGACAAGATGTATTAACATCTTGTCTGCCGAAGCGGGGGAGCGTTAACTCCCCCCTTCAGCGATGTCCCTTTCTGGAGATAGCGCATCAGTTAATACTGATGCGCTATCTCCTGTCCCCCGGCCGGCCGCACTGGGCATACGCGGGATCTCGCTGTTCACGCGAGATCCCCAGCGCAGCCCAGAACTAAAAGCAGGGACAGCGCTGTCCCTGCTGTTTACATAGGGCTTCGCCAGCCTGATGCTGGCGAAGCCAAAGCCGGCTTCGTGCGGAACGGTCAGCGATGCTGACCGTTCATACATTCGGCCTGCTATCATTTTGATAGCAGCGCCGATATGGACAGGGGCGCATAGCGCCTCTGTCCTGTACCGCACGCTGGCTCCTTCATACATGGGGGAGAAGCGGTATCAGCGCACATAACGTGCGCTAATACCCCTTCTCCCCCATATCGAACGTTCATACATCTGCCCCAGTGAATGAAATGCTGACCAGATTGGACTCTGAGTGCCGCACTCCAATTGTTCTTTACGTTGAATCTTTTGAGTCGGCACAGACAATCCCCTTCTCGTGGGTTATGCAACGTCAATCACGGCAAAGCAAAAAGCATTATCCCATTCAAGGTTCTTATCTGTAACAAATATGTGGAATCCCTAACATAAGTTACATATTTCTTTATTAAAGAGTCCACATATTCTGATATGTGCGATGTAAGAGAATCGACACCAGCCACGACGACCGGGCGGTGCGGTATGACTCTTGTGCACCTTGGGTAGGTCATAAGAGGTAGCTAAATTGGGCGCTGTGTTATAAAGGTATCTAAAGTCATCCTTATTAATGAGTTTATCATTGAGAACTTTTTTTTAAAGAATCTCAAGTTCATCAAGATAAATTTACTACTACGGCATTGTGCGGTTTGATACTGGGATAAATATCAACTATTGTGCACATTTGTTATATTTTGAGTATGTTCAGTCTATTATATCATAGAAATTACCAGTGGTGTATTAAGTATGCCTTTAGTATATACAAAAATCTCCCCCGGCGGCTGCTCTTGATTGACAGTGAGCTATTTAAATCTTGTGAGTGTGCAGTAGCCACGCCCTCTGATGAAGTCTAATTGATGAAACGCCTCAGTCGTGTCCTGCTACACTCACCACTGTGCTTCATCGGTACTTGTGTAGTTTCACGGCGGCAGTTATGTAGTCAGCGTAGCGTCCCTGTCAGAATCAGCGTGGTGTTACCGAGGCTAGCATAGTCAGCGTCTCTGTCAGCATCAGCTTAGTGTTCCCACCCTTTCGTGGCTAGCCAGAGGTTACCTAGTTAGCATAGTCAGTCAGGCTTTCCTGTCAGTATCAGCGTTGTTTTCCCACCCATTCACGGCTAGCCGGAGCTTACGTAGTTAATCAGCACTTATTACATTGTGTTGGAACCATTGACCATTTTAGCCTGCCTGACATGACAGGTGTGAATGTGTTCCTGAAACACCACCACTATCCACATTTGCCGGAAGCGTAGCAAGCATAGCGAGCCATGCGAGGGGATGCGGTAGTGTCCTCCTGACCTGTTCATAACCCCATACGACCTGTTCATACCCCCCACTATCCATGTCGACGTGGAGTTGATTTTATAAAGTGTGGCAAGCCCGAAGCGTGGCGAGCGCAGCAAGACCTGCGAGGGGACGCAGAATACATGCAGGGTTGCCCTACATGGGCAGGGTTGCCATACCCTGCCGCAAGAATTAATGAGAAGCAAAAGTGTCTGAGACTCTTGTGCATCTCAGGCAGATGGAGCGCCTCTCCACTGTCGTCCACCAGTGCAGGGCATCTGGCGGTTACCAGCGCTGTGTGAGAGGCACTCACTAGGCTTGCCAGGGATGCCGGAGACTGAGCTGCAACTCGCGGGGACAGTACAGTGACTACGCTGCCTGACGAGGACACTCGCTGACTATGCAGGGCTGTCGCTTGGACACTATGCTGACTACGCTAGGCAGCCGTTGGGCTGCGCTGACAACGTAGTTTAGCCTACGCTGAAAATGTAGCTAGCCTGCCACCGTGAAACTATAGAAGTACCGCTTCACCCGACGGCTCTCCCCTCTCCGTGATCACCCAGGCGCCCAATCACAATCCAGTGGGGGGACGCACTGTGGTAGCCTTGGAAGGTATGACCGGTTGAGGAAGAAGCTTGGGGATAGATCTCACGCCATGTAGTAAACCGGCCCACACAGTTTTTTCCATGTGGTACGAGCAGTATCGTGGCATTGTGCTTTTTTATCATTAAATGATCCCTTAATGCACCATGAAGCGCTCCTTCCCATTTGTTTTTGTATTGATTTCTATATCTAGATTTATTATGCACCAATTTGTTTTTTTTTGTGATTTGACATAGGTTTTACAGACTGATAATTTACTAAAGACTAAACCAATGGACAAAACAACCAGAAATGTGGATTTAGAACACTTGAGGATATAAGAACAGCACTTTTACATAGACAGCTGCTGATTTATTATGATTAATTTTTAAATCCTTAAAAAACCAACCTCTGACTCCATGTTATACAGTTACCAAGGGTTTACTTTCTACAAAATGTACAGCTTCACTCAAGGCACATCCCTTCACTTTATACTAAACATAAAAGTAGCAAATTCTATTATCTGACATAACTTTTGTGCTGTCAAGTAGTACCTTAAGTCAGAAGTACCCCGTGGCTGGCAACTCAGATAGAACAGAGCTTCAAAAACTGAATTTCCTAATGCCACTTATGTCTAAAAGTTGGCAGCTGCAGAATGCCTCATTGATTAAACTTAGAAAAAAGAACCCTGGCCACTATTACAGGAAAAGGTACGGATACTAATGAATGTATTTATGGACTAGTCTGCACTACAAGGTTCTTCAAAATGACATAAAAAAGTATCCTCATTCCTAAACTATTCTTTTTTTATATCTCACAAACAGATTTATTGACCAATTAATAATGTGCAATATTTCCTAAATGTCTCCAGTTTTGGCCACAGGCTGTTTGCTTCTAGGGTCTAAGGCAGGCATGTCCAAACTGTGGCCCTCCAGCTGTTGTAAAACTACACATCCCAGCATGCCTTGCCATAGTTTTAGCATTCTGTAATAGCAAAACTGTGGCAAGGCATGGTGGGACTTGTAGTTTTCACAACAGCTGAAGGGCCATAATTTGGACATCCCTGGTCTATGGGGTAGAGCCCTTCGCGCCCAGGGGCAGGACAAAGGCCGGTGGCTCCGCACTGTCACTATAAATGCCACCAGCTATTGCCTTTAATAATCAGGTGGCAAGCGAAGCGAGCCACTGTGCCTGAAATGAGCCGCAAGGGTCTATTTGGTCTACCATGTTCGGAATTTGCTCTGCCACATGCTGGTACTTTCTCCCACTAAGAAATAGACATACAGTAACCAGGTAGATTTACTAAGTCCTGTGTTTGGTCGAGAGTGAATTCTCTGGTGTGTTGTCCTGATTTACCAAACGCTGAACTTTACTCAAGGCAAACACATATGTAAAATCATGATTACTAATAAAAATCATGGTGGAGAATTCACTCTCGACCAAATATACCATCGGCCAGATGCGCAAGTTTTTTTTTTTTTTTTTTAAATTACAAAAAAACACCAAGATTTTTACCAAGAATCATGATTTTACTTACGGGTGTAAAACAAACCACATTCCTCAGGAGAAAACTCAAGTTTCAAATACTTTGCTAAGGAGCACTGCACAGATCAGTAAGATCTGTGCAGTGCGTGAGTGTATAAACAATTGAAGAAAAAAAAAACAGTGTGGGGTCCCCCCTCCTAAGCATAACCAGCCCCAGGCTCTTTGAGCTGGTGCCGGTCCCAAGGCTCCACTAGTAAGGTACTTACATCCCAACAGCTTTCCCTCTCACCCCACACTACCTAAACCTTAATCTCCCACAGTCTGACTCACTCACAAAGCCTTAAGGTGCCCATACACGCTCCGATCTCGGCGTGCGTTCTGGGCTAAAATTGCATCGCATTGCATGCCTTGTGCATGCAATGCGATGCAATGAAAAGCAAGTACAAAAAGTATGTGCAGCACATACTTTTTGTACTGTGCGATGAGGTGCTACGGGAGCGCGCACCTCAAAGCACGTATCGCACTGCCGGGATCGGTGCGTGTATGGGCACCTTAAGCCCTTCTGCAGCCTAGCTGAGCCCTCCAACAGCCTAACTCCCCCTGCAGCACCTAAATGCCCCACAACCTGACTACTCCCCACAGCCTAACTCTACCCAACAGACTGAGGCCTCCACATCCTATCTGAGCCCTCCCAGTGCTTGATTTCCCCTGCAGCCTAATGCTGGCCACACATCAGACCAACTTCCCTCCAACCATCCAACTAGTTGCTTGGATGGATTAAAATATGGTACTGGATGGGAGCAAATGTAATATTTATTTCAGAAATTTGCTCCCAGATGAAAAGGACAAAAACTTTCGCTCAGACACGGTACTGTAGTTGAACCTGTTTGATTTAAACAAATTGACTGAATGTTTTTGTCCATTTTCCTGGGTTTGTGAGCACATTTCTGATTGTCCTTTGCTGCCATCCATTAGCATATTTTTATACCATCCAAGCAACTAGTTGGATGGTTGGAGGAAAGTTGGTCTGATGTGTGTCCAGCATTACTCCCCTCGATGTGTCCTGATTAAAAGAGGTGCTGGACAATCGGTGGTGTACCTGTAATATATATAATGCATGGCTCAATTGTTCGTAGCTTTAAAAGCTTAACAAATTTTTCCAGAGAAAATAGAAACTTGCCAAATGCACGCTTCCCTCCAATCTCTTCACAATACATTTACTAAGATGGGAGTTCTACTGAAGATGGGATTTTGCCCATAGCAACCAACCAGATTCTATCTATTGTCTTCTAGAACGTGTTAAACAAATAAGAATTTGCCTCTAAATATCTAGAATCTCACAACTTTCTCACCCCCAATGACCAACATCATTCAACATGCCTGAAGTCAAATGTGAGCAGAACCTATTTGACAAATACTTTATATACTGTATACCTGGGGTAGCCAACTCCAGTCCTCGAGAGCTACCAACAGTTAATGTTTTCCAGGTCTCCTCACAGAATCACAAGTGAAGTAATTAGCTCCACCTGTGGATCTTTGAAAATGTTTCAGCTAGTAATGAGTGCACCTGTAGCTCTTGAGGACCGTGGTTGGCTACCACTGCTGTATACAATATGATCAGTCCCGCAAGATCACAATCACCACTCAGAGCCATTCTGGGCTCCCTTGTTTGAGCTCTTCCAATTAGAATGTAGGCAATTTTTGGAGCCGGACAACTCTTGTTTTCATGTCTGCTTTTACTTTATCTACCACGTACTGCATGATCTTACAAATCACAAACAATAATGATAGTAATAATAACAGATGCTATTTATAGTGGTTTTCCCTACAGGGACTAAAGCACACGAGCAGCATCAGGAAAATCAGACAAGCTACGTTTCTCTGCAATTCAGACATCGATTTTACGGAAAATAGGAGAGGAAAATAACCAATAAAAACATGTTGCAAACAACAATGAACTTTTAGGCAATACATCAAAACAAATCTAATATACACATTTGTAATATGTTTGTAGTCTTATTTCTATTGTACCAAGATAGTGACGCACCAATAGGATTTTATAATACAGGTTTTCTCAAACTATTTTGATATGAGACCCCATATGAAAATAAAAATGATTAGTTATCCCAGAATTGTCAGCACAGATGTAAAGTCAGCACACCACACATGTGCAGTAGCGCTGCAGACCCACACAGAGAAGTGACTGCTAATGTGACTGCTTCATATTTTACACACCACAGGGATTAGTTCTTTTTGGAGCCCAGTGTCCCTACATGAGCTCTTTATACATTCATGTAAATGTTGTTTATACTGTAGCCCCATAAAGGCTTTAAGGGTGGGACACTTCATGGGGGTATAAACAGTGGTTGGGTCACAATGCATGGCAGAGGGTGACAGGGATTGGAAGTAGGTGGCAGCGGGAGGCAAAGGGATGATAGGAAGAGGCGGGGGTGACAGGGGGAGGCAGTTGGTTATGAGGAAGCATTTAGGTGACAGGGAGCAGCAGTAAGGCGACAGGGAGAGGCAAGTTGTTTAAGTTGTGTCACTTGTCTACTTTTAGTTGTAATCAATGTAAGCTTTAACCTTTTGCAGTCCAATTTTTTTTCCGCAATTCAAACAATCTGGTTTAAATTTTTAAATGAATTGTAATTTTTTATTATTATTATTTAAAAATGGTCTACATTGAATGTTGAACGATGTTAATGTTCCTATTTTAAAGTCGCTCACCACTGGATCTGTTACTAGGGCTGTTGAGTCCAGTGGTGGAGGGGGGGGGGGGCACCCGGGCACATGCCCCCCCTGTCATTCATTTTGTAGATGAGGACCAGAGCTTTCCAACGAGCCCAGCCCCATGTCTCTAGCCCCCCGGGAACCGGAGATATCGCCTGTCAAAGCTGTAACATTTTTTCCCCATAGGATAATATGGGACCCGTCAATTCCGACCCCCACCCAGTTCCGACGGCTGCCAGTTCCCCCCCTGGCATCAGAGGAGCTTGTGGTTGATGTCATTCAATTCCAAATCGCTGGGCCTTCAATATGATGCCAGGATGGTCCATATCGGTCAATCGGTTCCAGAGATATAGCGTGTAAATCAATTTTTTTTTTTTGAAATGTAATTTCATGGCTGTTCATGTTCTTTGAGGGCAGATTACTCTGGAACCAAACGTTCCAGTTTCACTGGACCAAAATCATTCAAAGCCCACTCAAAAGTTCTTCAATATGATACTTGTCTCATGTAAATGGGTCAGTTAGTTCCGAAGATATAGCCGGTTAAATGAGATAACTGGTTAAAGGGGGGGGAGGGGTGGTTTTCTCTCCCCCTCACACCAGAAAATGCAGGGACTAGGCTGGTGTAAAAGGGGCCAACCTGGGAATGCATTTTCTGGTGTGAAATGGGTATTATTTCAAATAGCTGGGACCTGCAGTGCTCGGAATACAGCCAGGCTCTGCCACTGTCAGTGGCTATCACTTCTGCCTGGCGGTGGCTGTCCCCCATTTACCACGAGCATGTATTCCCCATTGGCAATGAGCATGTAATCCCACATGGCAACGAGCATGGAACCTCTGGCAATGAGCATGGAACCCTTGGCAATGAGCATGTAGATAAGCAGCACTTACTGTATGTAGCATAATTTTTAATAGGCATTATGGTGTTTGGCATAATACATAATGGACATCATGCCGTGTAACTTAACGTGCAATGGACATTATGGTGTAAATGTTTAATGCGCTCCTTTGGTGGACAATGTCCCTGTTTATGAAGCGTATTGTGAATTTTGTCTCAATCCGTGTGGCATTATGTGAATTTTGTCTCAATCCGTGTGGCATTATGTGAATTTTGTCTCAATCCGTGTGGCATTATGTGAATTTTGGCTCAATCTGTGTGGCATTATGTGAATTTTGACACAATCCATTTGGCATTATGTGAATTTTGTCTTAATCCGTGTGTTATTATGTAAATTTGGGCTCAATCCGTGTGGCATTATGTGAATTTTGACACAATCCATGTGGCATTGTTTGAATTTTGGCTCATTCCATTTGGCATCATGTGTAAGGGGCAAGTATAATGGGGTCTAGTATTTTGTTGCATAATGTGTAGAAGTTGTATATGGTGTTGTACACTACACTCAAGGACATGCCCCCTGTTGAGTGGCCACACCCCCTTTTCCAGAGCGCGCCTTCGGCGCGCGCACAACTACATCCTTCACTTTTGTCACCATGGTGGGCCTGCGTACTTTAAATGCCAGGGCCTATTTTTAATCCCATTGCCACCCTCTCTCTGCCGCTCTCTTAGCATGTACACTGGCACCACTAACACTGGCCCTCCCCCACCTAAACCCTCTTTTATCATGGTGCCCCCCCTGTCATTTTATCCTGGATCCACCCAGGGGCGGATTAGCCCACCGGGAAATCGGGCCATATCCCGGTGGGCCGCGCCCATTACAAGTATAAAGGGGCCGCAGAACACCTTGCTGGGCCGCGGACCGCACAGACTGTCACCTCCGCGGTCAGCGGCCGCAGCATTTTTCCCAATTCAAAGATGGCCGCCGCCAGCCTCAGCTCACACCAAAGTAAAAATGGCCGCGGGAGGGCTGGTGCGCATGCGCGGCAGCACGCAGCTGCTCCCGCGGTCCTGAGAATGGCTGGCGGCCGCCCCCTGCCCCCTGTGAGCTCTCAATCTGACCCCCAGCAAGCAGCAGCACACAGGGGATCAGATGACGTGCTGATGGCACGCTGGCTGCGGCTGAGGCACTTAACGGATCCAGGTATAATTTATACACTAAGACTATATATATATATATATATATATATATATATATGTATAATAAATATATATATATATGTGTATATATATATATATATATATATATATATATATGTGTGTATATATATATATATGTGTGTGTATATATATATATATATATATATGTATGTATATATATATATATATATATGTGTGTGTGTATACTGTATGTGTATATATATATATGTATATATATATATATATATATATATATATTCAGTGGCGGAACTACCATGGGTGCAGGGGGTGCAGCTGCTATGGGGCCCGGCGGCTGGGGGGCCCGATGGACAGCAGGCACACCCCTGCACCATGCTTACTATTTTTATTCAGAGTGCCACGGGAGCCTGTAGGAAGGCTGAGCTGCTTGCGGGAGAGACGTAGACAGAGGAGAGCTGGGGTGCCAGACAGGCCCCCGAGTCAAAGAGAGGCAGCCGCATACATCGGGACCAGATGCCCCCATGCTGCCTGCTACGAGGGAGGAGGGAGTCTGACCTTTGGCACGGCAGTGTGCGCCAAGAGAAGACTCCTGTCAGTGACGTGCGTGGAGGTGACAGTGTCCAGAGAGGCACAGCCTCCCACCAGCTGCCGCTGATGCCCCGTCGGCTGCCGCAGATACCCCTCCATACCTCTCCCCCTGCTGACTGCTGCAGATACCCCTGCCATAACGTGTAATGGGCTTTGCGGTGTGTCGCATAACGTGTAATGGGCTTTGCGGTGTGTCGCATAACGGGTAATAGGCTTTGCGGTGTGTCGCATAACGGGTAATGGGCTTTGCGGTGTATCGCATAATGGGTAATGGGCTTTGCGGTGTGTTGCATAACGTGTGATGGGTTTTGCTGTGTGTCGCATAATGTGTAATGGGCTTTGCGGTGTGTTGCATAACGTGTGATGGGCTTTGCGGTGTGTCGCATAATGTGTGATGGGCTTTTCTGTGTGTCGTATAATGTGTGAGGGACACACCTTTTTTTTAGAATGTGTGCGTTCTTTATTTTTAAAATATCTATCAGAGGTGCACATTTTTACTGTTTGCACTACTGGTGCGCACTGGTAGTTGGGGGGGGGGGGGCATTATAAATTTTTGCTATGGGGTCCACAAAGTTCTAGTTACGCCCCTGTATGTGTGTGTGTGTGTGTGTGTGTGTGTGTGTGTGTGTGTATATATATATATATATATATATAATTGTTGAGCCACCCTTGAGTCCAACCAGAGCCGGCCCTAGCCTAAATGATGCCCTAGGCAAGATTTTGGCTGGTGCCCCCTAGCACCGCCACTAGTTCCGCCTCTGACCCTGCTCCACTTTCCCAGCACCAACCCACATCATAGCAGTCATCATTTAGATGCTCCTACCAGCAATATTTTAAATAGAAACAGCGCACACATTTGGTGCGCAGCCCAAACAGGGGTGTGTTCTTGCTGGGAAGGGGCATGGCCACACAATAGTACCCCCAATTCAAATTATGCCACACAGTAGTGCAACTTTATTCACATTATATCATGTGATGGTGTCCCTTATTCACAATACATCACACAGTAGTACCACTTTACCTTATGTACATTACTCCTCACATTATTCACATTATACCCTTAGAAAAAAATCCTGAGAAAATATTGTATTTTAAGCCACCTCCATGGTCACACTGCAACCCAGCACAAAGCAGTGTGTGCTGGGCAGAGGAGAAGAGCTGCAGCTGCTTCTGTCACTTAAGGGGAGGGGGCCGGGGCCCCCACTGGGCCCTTCCATCAGACTTTGGCCTGGGTAATTTGTACCCCCTACCCCTTTCTCTCTGCACCCCTGATAATACCACACAGTAATGCCCCTTACACATGACACACATTATTAATGTCCTTATAACCATAATGCCCCTTACACATTATGCCAACCTTTATTAATGCCCTTCATACACATATTGACACACATAATGCCCCTTACACATATGTTGCACATTATTAATGCCCTTATACACATGACACACATAATGCATGTTACACATATGTCGCACATTATTAATGCATTTATACATGACACACATAATGCCCCTTACACATATGCCGAACACTATTGCAAAGCCAACCCACCCGCAGACAGCACTCGCACAGCCGCTAACGCTGTGACCTCTGCCTCTGCTTGGATACAGATGTTTCCTCATACATCTTGCCTCAATAGGCCATGCAGCACCTGACCAGTTCTGCTAATGTTGGGTGCCTTTTTTGCTGAAAATTCATCTTATTTGCATTGTTATGACCAGAACACACAAGGAGCTTCCAATGATTAAAATGATATGCGGCATAAATATATTCTGTGTGCGACTGTGGCTGTACCTGCATACGGAATGCTATTTTACAGTGATTTCCATGAATACACTATTTTATATGCAGATACAGCCTCACTCACACACATAATATAGGCATGCTGCATATCATTTTAATCAGCAGAAGCTGTTGATGCCCCTAGGCATTCCAAATGCCCTAGGCAATTGCCTAGTTTGCCTATGCCTAAGGCCGGCTCTGAGTCCAACACCTCCTCATCCAGCCTTATTTACAATTTCATTTACAGTATTGTCAATTATGTGTACTTTATTTCTATGAGTGCTGGATCCATGCATTCCTATATTGCCCGTCCGCCTAGATCACGTTGTCACTCAGTCACCGATTACACTCAACTTAGCTGCCTTTTTTTACGCAGCTTCCTACCCTCACTAAAGTCTTTTTTTATCAATGTCACTTTTACTACTGCAAGTGCACAGATTGTAACCTATAACACCCTCTTTCACCAGGGATCCCTGTCCTGGAGAGCAGCGAGCCTGCGCTGGCAAACATCACATACAAGACGCAACCAGCGCCAACCCCCGTCTGGCGAGACCGGGACTCCCTGCGCACACCACCGCACAGCTATATAAGGTATGTTTTATTCACTACACTTTTTGCACCTTGATAAAGGGGTTTGCAGACCCCGAAACGTCGGCTTTGATTCATTTCTGACTGGCATACCTTTTGTGTACCTGAGCGAGTGTCGTGAGTGCCACACCACCACTGCCTATATTTGCTCCTGCTGAGCTGTGGAGGCACCGACCGCTAACTGCTGCCATTGTTTGGAGTGCCGGACCCTACATTTGTATATATATATATATATATATATATAAATATATATATATATATATATATATGTACATATATATATATTTATATGTATATATATATATATATATATATATGCCACCCTGCTTCCCCCCTCCCTACCTGAATCCTTCACCACCCCACATCCTATGCCACTCTGCATCTCCCCTCTGTCACCCTACATCCTATGCCACCCTGCGTCCCCCCTCCCTGTATCCTCTGCCACCATGCAACTAAAGCCACTCTGCATCTCCCCTCCCTGCATCCTCCACCACTTTGCGACTCCGCTCCCTGCATCCTCTGTCACTCTGCATTCCCCCTCTTACCCTGCATCCTGTGCCACCATGTCCCCCTCACAATCTGCATCCTATGCCACCCTGCGTACGTCCTCCCTCCCTTTGTCCTCAGCCACTTTGCATCTCCCCTCCCAGCATACTACGCCACCCTGCGTCTCCCCTCCCATGCACCTCATTTGCAGCCGGAGGGGCTGGGGACATAGCCAGCAGCTCAGAGAGCCACTAGCCATGCCCCCACAGCGTCAAAAAATGGGCAGTGGCCTCATTGAAATAGACCACACCCCCATAGTCCTAGGCCACACCCCCCCCCAAAAAACGGGCGCGCCTGCGGCGCGCAGCAGGTCCCCCCAGGGCTGCCTCAGGATATTTCCCGAGCTGGTTTTAATTCCCAATCCGCCCCTGGATCCACCCCTGGTTGAGTCTGACAAGATGTTGGGCCTGAAAGGTTAATTATTTTATGACACATGCCCTCTTACATGTTAAAGTTGTGCCATCTACCCTTCCCTTATATATTTTTTATACCACCTGCTACACTTTATATATACCTTGTGCTGTCTGCCCCCTTTATATATTTAACTTGTGCATCCTGTCCATTTATATAATTAACTTGAGCCCCCTCTATAAATGTATTAAAATTGAGATATCAACACCTTTCACTTACCTTTCATCTTGAAGTTGTCCACAGTTGGGAGATAAGGCCAGTTTGTCGCACTCATCGGGCACAGTTAGTGGTGTGGGAGATTGGGTTGGGTGGACAGATAGACTTGGCACATTGCTAAACATCGTAAGTAGGCAGCAAGTTTTTATTTCATAAAAAAAAAAAAGTATGGCAGGGTGGACTGGAGTCACATCGGCCTTGCTAAGGTAAACGGCAAGTCCCTCAAGGATCATACTTCCTGACAGTATGTGGTCGTTAGGTCGAAATTCAAAAGATTGACTAGTATTGGCCAACAGTTAAAAGGTCTACATGATAAAAAGGTCCACATGCATTAGGTGGACATGGTGAAAATGTTGACATACATTAGGTCTGCCTGGTCCAAAGATCAACATGGGAGAGTTTTTCATGATTTATTTTTTTAAACCGACTTGTTCATACTTTACCATGCCAGTGGTTATAGAGGGAGAATACAATAGTGCCCAAAGCATAATCAGCGCAGCGATCCATGCGAGGGAACGCGGTACACTTCTACAGTGTCCATGTCGACCTTTCACACAAAAAAGTCAAAAATTAATGTCAACCTTTACCCAAGTCGACCATTTGACCATGTTAGCCTAATGCATGTCAAACTTTTTTTATGTGTCAATCTTTTGAGTGTCGACCAATAGTAGTTGACCTTTTGACTGTTGACCTCCACACTGTCAGCTTCCCATATCATCAATGACTTTTCCCCTGGGCCAGTTCAATGTCTCTCAAAGTGTTCAGGCCCAGGGGTAAACTCATTGCTACTCAGGAAAGCCATCACCATTTATGTCTATGCCGACATTATGACTGTCTACATATAAAAACTTTCGGTACTTGTGTATTATCACGGCACTCACTAAGCTATTTGCTTAGTAGGCATCGCATGGGCCATTGTAAGTGCCGATGCGATCCGATTTTCCTATGTAATGTATTCAGTGCTGTTTTATTTATATTGTACAATTACATGCACATAAAATTAATACATTTAGTAGTTAAAAAGTTGCAATTATTTCATTAATATAGGTCAATTATATCCACTCTAAATATTAAACTTTTGGGTGCCTAAAAGTTTAATATTTAGAGTGGATATAATTGACCTATATTAACCCCTTCCCGACATTTGACGTACATTTACGTCATGGTCGGGAAGCACTTCCCGACACATGGCGTAAATGTACGTCATGGATTTAAACTGTCACCGCGTCTATAGACGCGGTGACAGTTTCAACATGTCTGCTGTCCCTGACAGCAGACATGTCCGTGCATGCCCAGGGGGGGCTGCGATGCCGCCCCCCCGTCGGCGATCGCTGTGATTGGCTGTTCAGTGTGAACAGCCATTCACAGCGTTTTCCTGTGTCACCGGCGAATAACGTTCGCCGGTGACACGGGATCAGAGGTGATTGGTGCTGTAAAGTACAGCACCAATCACCGCGGGGTGTAAGGGTGACACTGGTGTCACCCCACCTCACCCCGCCCGCCCCCAAAGGCCGTGATTGGTCCGTCGGACCGACGGACCAATCACAGCCAAGGAGGGGGATTTAAACTAACGGTGACTGCACTGCAGACGCCATTCCGGTCTGGAATAGCGTGCAGTGCGGTCACCGTGCCCCACCTGCCGCCATATACTGACCAGAACCTTGCTCCATACTTACCTGATCGCTGCTTCATCACTGCTTCCTGGATCCTGTTGCTACTTGTGCCTTCCTGTGCTGTGAAATTGTGCTGCTGCAGTGTAATAGCTAGATAGAGAGATAGATAGAGAGAGATAGAGAGATAGAGAGAGATAGAGAGAGATAGAGAGAGATAGAGAGAGAGATAGTGTCAGAGAGTGCTATATTTTGTGCTGCTGCAGTGTGATATAGTTATAGATAGAGAGAGAGAGATAGAGAGAGATAGAGAGAGAGAGATAGATAGAGAGGCCTAGTGACAGAGTGCTATATTTTGTGCTGCTGCAGTGTGATAGTTATAGAGAGATAGAGAGAGATAGAGAGAGATAGAGAGAGATAGTGACAGATTGTGCTATATATTTTTTATATAACTGACTGCTGCCCCCTCCTTTTGTGCTGATCAGTATAAATTAACTGATCAGCAACTTTTTGGGGGCGCAGGTTTTTTTTTATATATAGATATACCTGTCAGTGCTGCTGCTGCAGTGTCATAGAGTGATAGATAGTGAGAGATAGAGAGATAGAGAGAGATAGTGACAGAGAGTGATAGAGAGTGCTAAATTTTGTGTCTGCTGCCCCCGCCTTTTGTGCTGATCACTATATCTGAGGTGATCAGCAACTTTTTTGGGGGTACAGAGGTTTTTTTTTTTTTATATATACCTGTCAGTTGCACTGTCAGTTGCACCAAAGGTTGTGCACCTGCTGCACCTCACTGGTAATCAGTGTCGCATCACTGATCACCTTTTTTTTTTGTGTGTGTGCTGTGGGGTCTTTTTTTAATTTTTTTTTTACACACACTGTGATTTTGTGGGTGTCCTGTGGCCGCTGTGCGCTGATCAGTGACGTACATCACTGATCATCTTTTTCGGCACAGGGTTGATCTATTTTTTTTTTTTTTTTAATCAAATTCCTGTTGCCTTTGAGCGCTGTTCAGTGACAGACGTTACTGACCAACATCTGTGCTCAATTTTTGGCGCAGGACCTTTTTTTTTTTTTTTTTTTTAACCCCTTCAATTTTTTATTTTTAACCCCTTCATTTTTTTTTTTTTTTATTGGTATAAAGTATTTTTTTTTTTCTGCACTACATACACACTACACACTACATACCCCCCGGGTTGAAATAAAGTTTGTACCCCCCCCTACACTATACACGTGTTGAAACATTTCACTACCAGTAACACAAAAATAAAAATGGCATCCCAAATGTCCTCCCAAATGTCCTCCCAGTCATCCAGGAGAATGTATTCAGTGGAGGAGGCATATGCCATGCTTGCCTCTGACTCAGACACAGCCAGTGATGCAAGCGGGGAATTTGAAGGATTCGTCTTAAGCTCCTCTTCCTCCTCTGGTGATGAGGGACCCCCTCAAAGACGCCCCCGTAGAGCAGCTGAGACCCCCCCCCCCAACAATTGATCTCGTATGGACCCCACCACCAGACAATTTTGAGCCCCAGGTTCCTGAGTTTTTGGCCATGCCAGGAATCCAATTTGATTCCACAGGTCTCAGAGAAATTGACTTTTTCAAATTATTTTTCTCTGATGATTTTATAAATTTAATGGTGGACCAAACTAATTTATATGCCCAGCAGTTTATTGCTCAAAACCCCACGTCATCATTTGCTAGGTGGACCCCTGTAGATGCAGTAGAGATGATGACGTTTTGGGGTCTGGTGTTTCATATGGGCATAGTAAAAAAGCCAGAAATTAGGCAATATTGGAGTACAGATGTTCTGTACAGTACTCCATTTTACCGTATGGCCATGACCCGGACTCGATTTGAGACAATTCTTAAATTTATACATTACACCGATAATGCACAGTGCCCACCCAGAGATGATCCCACCTTTGACCGGCTATTCAAAGTCAGGCCGGTCATTGATCATTTCAGTGCCAAATTTAAAGAGGTGTACATCCCTGAAAAATTTATTTGTATCGACGAGTCCCTTATACATTTTAAAGGAAGGGTTAAATTCCGCCAGTACCTTCCCAGTAAGAGGGCAAGGTATGGCATAAAAATGTATAAACTGTGTGAAAGCACCTCAGGGTACACCCACAGGTTTAGGGTTTATGAAGGGAAGGATTCAAGAATTGAACCGCCAGAATGCCCCCCCTCCCTCGTAGGTGTTAGTGGGAAAATTGTCTGGGATTTAGTGCACCCCTTCCTGGATAAAGGTTATCACCTCTATGTGGATAACTTTTACACTAGCATCCCCCTGTTTAAGGCCCTTGGTTCAAGAGGTACAGCAGCTTGCGGTACTGTGCGCAAGAACCAAAGAGGCCTCCCAAAAACGCACATTGCCCAAGTAATGAGAAGGGGTGAAAGCAGGGGAATATGCAACGAAAATATGTTGTTGGTCAAATATAAGGACAAGAGGGATGTCCTTATACTGACAACAATTCACGGAGACAGTACCACCTCCGTCCCTGTACGAGGTACCAGTACCCACACCTCCAAACCTAATTGTATCCTGGATTACAATAGGTACATGGGCGGAGTGGATCTTTCAGATCAGGTACTGAAGCCGTACAGTGCCCTGCGGAAAACAAAAATCTGGTACAAGAAGGTGGCCGTGTATATCATCCAGATGGCACTGTATAACGCTTACGTGCTATTCCGTTCTACCGGCCAGAGGGGGACATTTATGCACTTTCAAGAGGAAGTTATAAAGGGCCTAATATTTGGGAACCAGCAGGCAGAGGGCCCCAGTACTTCTAGTACTGGCCCCCGTATTGTACCAGGGCAGCATTTTCCTGATGAAATCCCCTCCACTGGAAAAAAGGGCAGGACACAAAAAAGGTGCAAAGTTTGCTATAAAAAGGGAATAAGAAAGCAAACTATTTTCCAGTGTGACACTTGCCCCGACAAACCCGGCCTATGTATAAAGGAGTGTTTTAACCCCTTCCCGACATTTGACGTACATTTACGTCATGGCCGGGAGGTACTTCCCGACACATGGCATAAATGTACGTCATGAGTTTAAACTGTCACTGCGTCTCGAGACGCAGTGACAGTGGGACGATGTCTGCTGTCCCTGACAGCAGACATGTCCCTGCATGCCCAGGGGGGGCTGCAATGCCGCCCCCCCGTCGGCGATCGCTGTGATTGGCTGTTCAGTGTGAACAGCCATTCACAGCGTTTTCCTGTGTTACCAGCGAATCAGACGCTCGGTAACACAGGTGTCAATCACCGCCGGGCGTCAGGGGGCATGAGGGGGTCATCGGTGACGATGACACCTCACCCCACCCTCACCCCACCTGCCCCCAAGGCTGTGATTGGTCCGTGGGACCCACGGACCAATCACAGCCAAGGCGCGACATTTAAACTGACGGTGACTGCGCTGCAGACGCCATTCCGGTCTGGAATAGCGTGCAGAACGGTCACCGTGCCTGCCTGCCGTGAATACCGACCTGATCCTTGCTAATACTTACCTGATCCTTGCAAATACCTTACCTGATCACCTACTCACTGCTTGTAGCGTGCTGGATGCTTCCTGGATCTGACTTCTTGTGACTTCCTGCTGCTGCTGCAGTGTGATAGAGAGATAGAGAGATAGAGAGAGAGATAGAGAGAGATAGAGAGAGATAGAGAGAGATAGTGACAGAGAGAGCTATATTTTGTGTCTGCTACCCCCCCTTTTTGGGGGTGCAGGGGTTTTCTATATATAAATAACTGTCAGTGCTGCTGCTGCAGTGTCATACAGTGATAGATAGTGATAGATAGTGATAGATAGTGAGAGGTAGAGAGATAGAGAGATTTGTGTCTGCTACCCCCCCTTTTTGGGGGTGCAGGGGTTTTATTTTGCTGCTGCTGCAGTGTCATAGAGTGATAGATAGTGATAGATAGTGATAGATAGTGAGAGATAGAGAGATAGAGAGAGATAGTGACAGAGAGTGATAGAGAGTGTATATTTTGTGTCTGCTACCCCCCCTTTTTGGGGGTGCAGTTTTTTTTTATACATATAACTGTCAGTGCTGCTGCTGCAGTGTCCTAGAGTGATAGATAGTGAGAGATAGTGAGAGATAGAGAGAGAGAGAGAGATAGTGACAGAGAGTGATAGAGAGTGTATATTTTGTGTCTGCTACCCCCCCTTTTGTGCTGATCAGTATATCTGTGCTGATCAGCAACTTTTTGGGGGCGCAGAGGTTTTTTTTTTATATATATACCTGTCAGTTGCTGCCAGTTGCACTGTCAGTTGCACCAAAGGTTGTGCACCTGCTGTCCCTCACTGGTAATCAGTGTCGCATCACTGATCACCTTTTTTTTTTTTTGTGAGTGCTGTGGGGTCTTTTTTTAATTTTTTTTTTACACACACTGATTTTGTGGGTGTCCTGTGGCCACTGTGCGCCGATCAGTGACGTACATCACTGATCAGCTTTTTCGGCACAGGGTTGATCTATTTTTTTTTTTTTTTTTGATCAGATTCCTGTTGCCTTTGAGCGCTGTTCAGTGACAGACGTTACTGACCAACATCTGTGCTCAATTTTTGGCGCAGGACCTTTTTTTTTTTTTTTAACCCTTTCAAGTTTTTATTTTTAACCCCTTCATTTTTTTTTTTTTTTTTATTGGTATAAAGTATTTTTTTTTTCTGCACTACATACACACTACACACTACATACCCCCCGGGTTGAAATAAAGTTTGTACCCCCCCCTACACTATACACGTGTTGAAACATTTCACTACCAGTAACACAAAAATAAAAATGGCATCCCAAATGTCCTCCCAAATGTCCTCCCAGTCATCCAGGAGAATGTATTCAGTGGAGGAGGCATATGCCATGCTAGCCTCTGACTCTGACACAGCCAGTGATGCAAGCGGGGAATTTGAAGGATTCGTCTTAAGCTCCTCTTCCTCCTCTGGTGATGAGGGACCCCCTCAAAGACGCCCCCGTAGATCAGCTGAGATTCCCACCCCAATAATTGATCTAGTATGGACCCCACCACCAGACAATTTTGAGCCCCAGGTTCCTGAGTTTTTGGCCATGCCAGGAATCCAATTTGATTCCACAGGTCTCAGAGAAATTGACTTTTTCAAATTATTTTTCTCTGATGATTTTATAAATTTAATGGTGGACCAAACTAATTTATATGCCCAGCAGTTTATTGCTCAAAACCCCACGTCATCATTTGCTAGGTGGACCCCTGTAGATGCAGTAGAGATGATGGCGTTTTGGGGTCTGGTGTTTCATATGGGCATAGTAAAAAAGCCAGAAATTAGGCAATATTGGAGTACAGATGTTCTGTACAGTACTCCATTTTACCGTATGGCCATGCCCCGGACTCGATTTGAGACAATTCTTAAATTTATACATTACACCGATAATGCACAGTGCCCACCCAGAGATGATCCCACCTTTGACCGGCTATTCAAAGTCAGGCCGGTCATTGATCATTTCAGTGCCAAATTTGAAGAGGTGTACATCCCTGAAAAATTTATTTGTATCGACGAGTCCCTTATACATTTTAAAGGAAGGGTTAAATTCCGCCAGTACCTTCCCAGTAAGAGGGCAAGGTATGGCATAAAAATGTATAAACTGTGTGAAAGCACCTCAGGGTACACCCACAGGTTTAGGGTTTATGAAGGGAAGGATTCAAGAATTCAACCGCCAGAATGCCCCCCCTCCCTCGTAGGTGTTAGTGGGAAAATTGTCTGGGATTTAGTGCACCCCTTCCTGGATAAAGGTTATCACCTCTATGTGGATAACTTTTACACTAGCATCCCCCTGTTTAAAGCCCTTGGTTCAAGAGGTACAGCAGCTTGCGGTACTGTGCGCAAGAACCAAAGAGGCCTCCCAAAAACGCACATTGCCCAAGTAATGAGAAGGGGTGAAAGCAGGGGAATATGCAACGAAAATATGTTGTTGGTCAAATATAAGGACAAGAGGGATGTCCTTATACTGACAACAATTCACGGAGACAGTACCACCTCCGTCCCTGTACGAGGTACCAGTACCCACACCTCCAAACCTAATTGTATCCTGGATTACAATAGGTACATGGGCGGAGTGGATCTTTCAGATCAGGTACTGAAGCCGTACAGTGCCCTGCGGAAAACAAAAATCTGGTACAAGAAGGTGGCCGTGTATATCATCCAGATGGCACTGTATAACGCTTACGTGCTATTCCGTTCTACCGGCCAGAGGGGGACATTTATGCACTTTCAAGAGGAAGTCATAAAGGGCCTAATATTTGGGAACCAGCAGGCAGAGGGCCCCAGTACTTCTAGTACTGGCCCCCGTATTGTACCAGGGCAGCATTTTCCTGATGAAATCCCCTCCACTGGAAAAAAGGGCAGGACACAAAAAAGGTGCAAAGTTTGCTATAAAAAGGGAATAAGAAAGCAAACTATTTTCCAGTGTGACACTTGCCCCGACAAACCCGGCCTATGTATAAAGGAGTGTTTTAAATTATACCACACATCTATGGAATATTAGGTTCATAATTTCACCGTGCTTCGGGGGTCTTGCTAATGCCACATAGCACCCACCATTCATTCCACCAGAATCTGAGCCGCAAAATCCAAAAATCACTCCTTCCCTTCTGAGTCCTGCCATGCACCCAACTGGTATTTTTTGGTCACATGTGAGGCATTGCCGTACTTGGGAGAAATTGGGGCACAGATTTTGGGGTGCTTTTTCTCCTTCATTCCTTGTGAAATTGAAAAATTTTGAGCCAGAACTGCATTTTTGTGTAAAAAAATGTAATTTTTCATGTTCACTGCCCACTTGTATCAAAATTGGTGAAACCCCTGGGGGTTTGAAATGTACACTATACCCCTAGATGAATTCCCTGAGGGGTGTAGTTTGCAAAATGGGGTCACTTGTGGGGGGGTTCCACTGTATTGGTGCTTTGGGGGTCTTGCTAATGCGACATAGCACCCACCATCATTCCACCAGAATTTGTGCTGCAAAATCCAAATATCACTCCTTCCCTTCTGAGTCCTGCCACTTTTTGGTCACACATGAGGCATTGGCGTACTCGGGAGAAATTGGGGCACAGATTTTGGGGTGCTTTGTCTCCTTCATTCCTTCTGAAAATGAAAAATTTTGAGCCAGAACTGCATTTTTGTGTAAAAAAATGTAATTTTTCATTTTCACTGCCCACTTGTATCAAAATTGGTGAAACCCCTGGGGGTTTGAAATGTACACTATACCCCTAGATGAATTCCCTGAGGGGTGTACTTCGCAAAATGGGGTGACTTGTGGGGGGGTTCCACTGTATTGGTGCAACATAGCACCCACCATTCATTCCACCAGAATCTGAGCTGCAAAATCCAAAAAATCACTCCTTCCGTTCTGAGTCCTGCCATGCACCCAACTGGTATTTTTTGGTCACATGTCAGGCATTGCCGTACTCGGGAGAAATTGGGGCACAGATTTTTGGGTGCTTTTTCTCCTTCATACCTTCTGAAAATGAAAAATTTTGAGCCAGAACTGCATTTTTGTGTAAAAAAATGTAATTTTTCATGTTCACTGCCCACTTGTATCAAAATTGGTGAAACCCCTGGGGGTTTGAAATGTACACTATACCCCTAGATGAATTCCCTGAGGGGTGTAGTTTGCAAAATGGGGTGACTTGTGGGGGGGTTCCACTGTATTGGTGCTTGGGGGGTCTTGCTAATGCGACATAGCACCCACCAAAATTCCACCAGAATCTGAGCTGCAAAATCCAAAAAATCACTCCTTCCGTTCTGAGTCCTGCCATGCACCCAACTGGTATTTTTTGGTCACATGTCAGGCATTGCCGTACTCGGGAGAAATTGGGGCACAGATTTTTGGGTGCTTTTTCTCCTTCATACCTTCTGAAAATGAAAAATTTTGAGCCAGAACTGCATTTTTGTGTAAAAAAATGTAATTTTTCATGTTCACTGCCCACTTGTATCAAAATTGGTGAAACCCCTGGGGGTTTGAAATGTACACTATACCCCTAGATGAATTCCCTGAGGGGTGTAGTTTGCAAAATGGGGTGACTTGTGGGGGGGTTCCACTGTATTGGTGCTTGGGGGGTCTTGCTAATGCGACATAGCACCCACCAAAATTCCACCAGAATCTGAGCTGCAAAATCCAAAAAATCACTCCTTCCGTTCTGAGTCCTGCCATGCACCCAACTGGTATTTTTTGGTCACATGTCAGGCATTGCCGTACTCGGGAGAAATTGGGGCACAGATTTTGGGGTGCTTTTTCTCCTTCATACCTTCTGAAAATGAAAAATTTTGAGCCAGAACTGCATTTTTGTGTAAAAAAATGTAATTTTTCATGTTCACTGCCCACTTGTATCAAAATTGGTGAAACCCCTGGGGGTTTGAAATGTACACTATACCCCTAGATGAATTCCCTGAGGGGTGTAGTTTGCAAAATGGGGTGACTTGTGGGGGGGTTCCACTGTATTGGTGCTTGGGGGGTCTTGCTAATGCGACATAGCACCCACCAAAATTCCACCAGAATCTGAGCTGCAAAATCCAAAAAATCACTCCTTCCCTTCTGAGTCCTGCCATGCACCCAACTGGTATTTTTTGGTCACATGTGAGGCATTGCCGTACTCAGGAGAAATTGGGGCACAGATTTTGGGGTGCTTTTTCTCCTTCATACCTTCTGAAAATGAAAAATTTTGAGCCAGAACTGCATTTTTGTGTAAAAAAATGTAATTTTTCATGTTCACTGCCCACTTGTATCAAAATTGGTGAAACCCCTGGGGGTTTGAAATGTACACTATACCCCTAGATGAATTCCCTGAGGGGTGTAGTTTGCAAAATGGGGTGACTTGTGGGGGGGTTCCACTGTATTGGTGCTTGGGGGGTCTTGCTAATGCGACATAGCACCCACCAAAATTCCACCAGAATCTGAGCTGCAAAATCCAAAAAATCACTCCTTCCGTTCTGAGTCCTGCCATGCACCCAACTGGTATTTTTTGGTCACATGTGAGGCATTGCCGTACTCGGGAGAAATTGGGGCACAGATTTTGGGGTGCTTTTTCTCCTTCATACCTTCTGAAAATGAAAAATTTTGAGCCAGAACTGCATTTTTGTGTAAAAAAATGTAATTTTTCATGTTCACTGCCCACTTGTATCAAAATTGGTGAAACCCCTGGGGGTTTGAAATGTACACTATACCCCTAGATGAATTCCCTGAGGGGTGTAGTTTGCAAAATGGGGTGACTTGTGGGGGGGTTCCACTGTATTGGTGCTTGGGGGGTCTTGCTAATGCGACATAGCACCCACCAAAATTCCACCAGAATCTGAGCTGCAAAATCCAAAAAATCACTCCTTCCGTTCTGAGTCCTGCCATGCACCCAACTGGTATTTTTTGGTCACATGTGAGGCATTGCCGTACTCGGGAGAAATTGGGGCACAGATTTTGGGGTGCTTTTTCTCCTTCATTCCTTGTGAAATTGAAAAATTTTGAGCCAGAACTGCATTTTTGTGTAAAAAAATGTAATTTTTCATGTTCACTGCCCACTTGTATCAAAATTGGTGAAACCCCTGGGGGTTTGAAATGTACACTATACCCCTAGATGAATTCCCTGAGGGGTGTAGTTTGCAAAATGGGGTCACTTGTGGGGGGGTTCCACTGTATTGGTGCTTTGGGGGTCTTGCTAATGCGACATAGCACCCACCATCATTCCACCAGAATTTGTGCTGCAAAATCCAAATATCACTCCTTCCCTTCTGAGTCCTGCCACTTTTTGGTCACACATGAGGCATTGGCGTACTCGGGAGAAATTGGGGCACAGATTTTGGGGTGCTTTTTCTCCTTCATACCTTCTGAAAATGAAAAATTTTGAGCCAGAACTGCATTTTTGTGTAAAAAAATGTAATTTTTCATTTTCACTGCCCACTTGTATCAAAATTGGTGAAACCCCTGGGGGTTTGAAATGTACACTATACCCCTAGATGAATTCCCTGAGGGGTGTAGTTTGCAAAATGGGGTGACTTGTGGGGGGGTTCCACTGTATTGGTGCTTGGGGGGTCTTGCTAATGCGACATAGCACCCACCAAAATTCCACCAGAATCTGAGCTGCAAAATCCAAAAATCACTCCTTCCCTTCTGAGTCCTGCCATGCACCCAACTGGTATTTTTTGGTCACATGTGAGGCATTGCCGTACTCGGGAGAAATTGGGGCACAGATTTTGGGGTGCTTTGTCTCCTTCATTCCTTCTGAAAATGAAATATTTTGAGCCAGAACTGCATTTTTGTGTAAAAAATTTAATTTTTCATTTTCACTGCCCAGTTGTACCACAATTGGTGAAACCCCTGGGGGTTTGAAATGTACACTATACCCCTAGATGAATTCCCTGAGGGGTGTAGTTTGCAAAATGGGGTCACTTGTGGGGGGGTTCCTAAATTTTAGCATCTTATGGTGCCTAGAAACCTACATGGTGCCTAAAAAATAATCTCATAAAAAGGAGTCTCCAAAATCAAGTAGGTGCTCCTTCTATTATGAAGCCTGTGGTTTGGTCAACGTGCACACTAGGGCCACATATAGGATATTTATGAAAACAAAAGAATTGGTGGAATCAATTTTTAGTCACATTTCTCTAGTAAAATGTACTGTGTTCCTTAGAAAAATGTATTAAAATTGCAAATCTGCAAAAAAAATGAAATTTTGAAATTTCACCTACACTTTGTTTTAATTCCTGTGAAACACCTAAAGGGTTAACAAACTTCCAAAATGCTGTTTTGAATACTGTGAGGGGTGCAGTTTTTGAAATGGCATCATTTATGGGGGTGTCTCACATACAAGTCCCTCAAAGTCACATCAGAACTGAACTGGTCCCTAAAAAAATCAGTGTTTGAAATTTTCTTGAAAATTTGAGAATTTGCTATTCATATTGTAAGCCTCCTAGTGTCCAAAAAAATTAAAAGGAAGTTGAAATAATGATGGAAATATAAAGTAGACATATGGTCTATGTTAGTTATTAACTATTTTGAGTGGTATGATTATTTGTCTCACAAGCAGAAAATTTAACATTTTGCAAATCGCAAAATTTTCCATTTTTTCACGACATTTTGGTATTTTTCACAAAAAAACACAGACTGTATCGACCCAAATTTACCACTAATTTGAAGTACAATGTGTCACGAAAAAACAATCTCAAAATCACTGGGATAAGTAAAAGCAAAAAAAAGTTATCCCCACTTAAGTGAGACATGTCAGATTTGAAAAAAATGGCTCTGTCAGGAACGCAAAAACTAGCTCTGTCAGGAAGGGGTTAAAATATACCACACATCTATGGAATATTAGGTTCATAATTTCACCGTGCTTCGGGGGTCTTGCTAATGCCACATAGCACCCACCATTCATTCCACCAGAATCTGAGCCGCAAAATCCAAAAATCACTCCTTCCCTTCTGAGTCCTGCCATGCACCCAACTGGTATTTTTTGGTCACATGTGAGGCATTGCCGTACTTGGGAGATATTGGGGCACAGATTTTGGGGTGCTTTTTCTCCTTCATTCCTTGTGAAAATGAAAAATTTTGAGCCAGAACTGCATTTTTGTGTAAAAAAATGTAATTTTTCATGTTCACTGCCCAGTTTTATCAAAATTGGTGAAACCCCTGGGGGTTTGAAATGTACACTATACCCCTAGATGAATTCCCTGAGGGGTGTAGTTTGCAAAATGGGGTCACTTGTGGGGGGGTTCCACTGTATTGGTGCTTTGGGGGTCTTGCTAATGCGACATAGCACCCACCATCATTCCACCAGAATTTGTGCTGCAAACTCCAAATATCACTCCTTCCCTTCTGAGTCCTGCCACTTTTTGGTCACACATGAGGCATTGCCGTACTCGGGAGAAATTGGGGCACAGATTTTGGGGTGCTTTGTCTCCTTCATTCCTTCTGAAAATGAAAAATTTTGAGCCAGAACTGCATTTTTGTGTAAAAAAATGTAATTTTTCATTTTCACTGCCCACTTGTATCAAAATTGGTGAAACCCCTGGGGGTTTGAAATGTACACTATACCCCTAGATGAATTCCCTGAGGGGTGTACTTCGCAAAATGGGGTGACTTGTGGGGGGGTTCCACTGTATTGGTGCAACATAGCACCCACCATTCATTCCACCAAAATCTGTGCTGCAAAATCCAAAAATCACTCCTTCCCTTCTGAGTCCTGCCATGCACCCAACTGGTATTTTTTGTTCACATGTGAGGCATTGCCGTACTCTGGAGAAATTGGGGCACAGATTTTGTGGTGCCTTTTCTCCTTCATACCTTCTGAAAATGAAAAATTTTGAGCCAGAACTGCATTTTTGTGTAAAAAAATGTAATTTTTCATGTTCACTGCCCACTTGTATCAAAATTGGTGAAACCCCTGGGGGTTTGAAATGTACACTATACCCCTAGATGAATTCCCTGAGGGGTGTAGTTTGCAAAATGGGGTCACTTGTGGGGGGGTTCCACTGTATTGGTGCTTTGGGGGTCTTGCTAATGCGACATAGCACCCACCATCATTCCACCAGAATTTGTGCTGCAAAATCCAAATATCACTCCTTCCCTTCTGAGTCCTGCCACTTTTTGGTCACACATGAGGCATTGGCGTACTCGGGAGAAATTGGGGCACAGATTTTGGGGTGCTTTGTCTCCTTCATTCCTTCTGAAAATGAAAAATTTTGAGCCAGAACTGCATTTTTGTGTAAAAAAATGTAATTTTTCATTTTCACTGCCCACTTGTATCAAAATTGGTGAAACCCCTGGGGGTTTGAAATGTACACTATACCCCTAGATGAATTCCCTGAGGGGTGTACTTCGCAAAATGGGGTGACTTGTGGGGGGGTTCCACTGTATTGGTGCAACATAGCACCCACCATTCATTCCACCAGAATCTGAGCTGCAAAATCCAAAAAATCACTCCTTCCGTTCTGAGTCCTGCCATGCACCCAACTGGTATTTTTTGGTCACATGTCAGGCATTGCCGTACTCGGGAGAAATTGGGGCACAGATTTTTGGGTGCTTTTTCTCCTTCATACCTTCTGAAAATGAAAAATTTTGAGCCAGAACTGCATTTTTGTGTAAAAAAATGTAATTTTTCATGTTCACTGCCCACTTGTATCAAAATTGGTGAAACCCCTGGGGGTTTGAAATGTACACTATACCCCTAGATGAATTCCCTGAGGGGTGTAGTTTGCAAAATGGGGTGACTTGTGGGGGGGTTCCACTGTATTGGTGCTTGGGGGGTCTTGCTAATGCGACATAGCACCCACCAAAATTCCACCAGAATCTGAGCTGCAAAATCCAAAAAATCACTCCTTCCGTTCTGAGTCCTGCCATGCACCCAACTGGTATTTTTTGGTCACATGTCAGGCATTGCCGTACTCGGGAGAAATTGGGGCACAGATTTTTGGGTGCTTTTTCTCCTTCATACCTTCTGAAAATGAAAAATTTTGAGCCAGAACTGCATTTTTGTGTAAAAAAATGTAATTTTTCATGTTCACTGCCCACTTGTATCAAAATTGGTGAAACCCCTGGGGGTTTGAAATGTACACTATACCCCTAGATGAATTCCCTGAGGGGTGTACTTTGCAAAATGGGGTGACTTGTGGGGGGGTTCCACTGTATTGGTGCAACATAGCACCCACCATTCATTCCACCAAAATCTGTGCTGCAAAATCCAAAAATCACTCCTTCCCTTCTGAGTCCTGCCATGCACCCAACTGGTATTTTTTGGTCACATGTGAGGCATTGCCGTACTCGGGAGAAATTGGGGCACAGATTTTGGGGTGCTTTTTCTCCTTCATACCTTCTGAAAATGAAAAATTTTGAGCCAGAACTGCATTTTTGTGTAAAAAAATGTAATTTTTCATTTTCACTGCCCACTTGTATCAAAATTGGTGAAACCCCTGGGGGTTTGAAATGTACACTATACCCCTAGATGAATTCCCTGAGGGGTGTAGTTTGCAAAATGGGGTGACTTGTGGGGGGGTTCCACTGTATTGGTGCTTGGGGGGTCTTGCTAATGCGACATAGCACCCACCAAAATTCCACCAGAATCTGAGCTGCAAAATCCAAAAATCACTCCTTCCCTTCTGAGTCCTGCCATGCACCCAACTGGTATTTTTTGGTCACATGTGAGGCATTGCCGTACTCGGGAGAAATTGGGGCACAGATTTTGGGGTGCTTTGTCTCCTTCATTCCTTCTGAAAATGAAAAATTTTGAGCCAGAACTGCATTTTTGTGTAAAAAATTTAATTTTTCATTTTCACTGCCCAGTTGTACCACAATTGGTGAAACCCCTGGGGGTTTGAAATGTACACTATACCCCTAGATGAATTCCCTGAGGGGTGTAGTTTGCAAAATGGGGTCACTTGTGGGGGGGTTCCTAAATTTTAGCATCTTATGGTGCCTAGAAACCTACATGGTGCCTAAAAAATAATCTCATAAAAAGGAGTCTCCAAAATCAAGTAGGTGCTCCTTCTATTATGAAGCCTGTGGTTTGGTCAACGTGCACACTAGGGCCACATATAGGATATTTATGAAAACAAAAGAATTGGTGGAATCAATTTTTAGTCACATTTCTCTAGTAAAATGTACTGTGTTCCTTAGAAAAATGTATTAAAATTGCAAATCTGCAAAAAAAATGAAATTTTGAAATTTCACCTACACATTGTTTTAATTCCTGTGAAACACCTAAAGGGTTAACAAACTTCCAAAATGCTGTTTTGAATACTGTGAGGGGTGCAGTTTTTGAAATGGCATCATTTATGGGGGTGTCTCACATACAAGTCCCTCAAAGTCACATCAGAACTGAACTGGTCCCTAAAAAAATCAGTGTTTGAAATTTTCTTGAAAATTTGAGAATTTGCTATTCATATTGTAAGCCTCCTAGTGTCCAAAAAAATTAAAAGGAAGTTGAAATAATGATGGAAATATAAAGTAGACATATGGTCTATGTTAGTTATTAACTATTTTGAGTGGTATGATTATTTGTCTCACAAGCAGAAAATTTAACATTTTGCAAATCGCTAAATTTTCCATTTTTTCACGACATTTTGGTATTTTTCACAAAAAAACACAGACTGTATCGACCCAAATTTACCACTAATTTGAAGTACAATGTGTCACGAAAAAACAATCTCAAAATCACTGGGATAAGTAAAAGCAAAAAAAAGTTATCCCCACTTAAGTGAGACATGTCAGATTTGAAAAAAATGGCTCTGTCAGGAACGCAAAAACTAGCTCTGTCAGGAAGGGGTTAAAATATACCACACATCTATGGAATATTAGGTTCATAATTTCACCGTGCTTCGGGGGTCTTGCTAATGCCACATAGCACCCACCATTCATTCCACCAGAATCTGAGCCGCAAAATCCAAAAATCACTCCTTCCCTTCTGAGTCCTGCCATGCACCCAACTGGTATTTTTTGGTCACATGTGAGGCATTGCCGTACTTGGGAGATATTGGGGCACAGATTTTGGGGTGCTTTTTCTCCTTCATTCCTTGTGAAAATAAAAAATTTTGAGCCAGAACTGCATTTTTGTGTAAAAAAATGTAATTTTTCATGTTCACTGCCCAGTTTTATCAAAATTGGTGAAACCCCTGGGGGTTTGAAATGTACACTATACCCCTAGATGAATTCCCTGAGGGGTGTAGTTTGCAAAATGGGGTCACTTGTGGGGGGGTTCCACTGTATTGGTGCTTTGGGGGTCTTGCTAATGCGACATAGCACCCACCATCATTCCACCAGAATTTGTGCTGCAAACTCCAAATATCACTCCTTCCCTTCTGAGTCCTGCCACTTTTTGGTCACACATGAGGCATTGCCGTACTCGGGAGAAATTGGGGCACAGATTTTGGGGTGCTTTGTCTCCTTCATTCCTTCTGAAAATGAAAAATTTTGAGCCAGAACTGCATTTTTGTGTAAAAAAATGTAATTTTTCATTTTCACTGCCCACTTGTATCAAAATTGGTGAAACCCCTGGGGGTTTGAAATGTACACTATACCCCTAGATGAATTCCCTGAGGGGTGTACTTCGCAAAATGGGGTGACTTGTGGGGGGGTTCCACTGTATTGGTGCAACATAGCACCCACCATTCATTCCACCAGAATCTGAGCTGCAAAATCCAAAAAATCACTCCTTCCGTTCTGAGTCCTGCCATGCACCCAACTGGTATTTTTTGGTCACATGTCAGGCATTGCCGTACTCGGGAGAAATTGGGGCACAGATTTTTGGGTGCTTTTTCTCCTTCATACCTTCTGAAAATGAAAAATTTTGAGCCAGAACTGCATTTTTGTGTAAAAAAATGTAATTTTTCATGTTCACTGCCCACTTGTATCAAAATTGGTGAAACCCCTGGGGGTTTGAAATGTACACTATACCCCTAGATGAATTCCCTGAGGGGTGTAGTTTGCAAAATGGGGTGACTTGTGGGGGGGTTCCACTGTATTGGTGCTTGGGGGGTCTTGCTAATGCGACATAGCACCCACCAAAATTCCACCAGAATCTGAGCTGCAAAATCCAAAAAATCACTCCTTCCGTTCTGAGTCCTGCCATGCACCCAACTGGTATTTTTTGGTCACATGTCAGGCATTGCCGTACTCGGGAGAAATTGGGGCACAGATTTTTGGGTGCTTTTTCTCCTTCATACCTTCTGAAAATGAAAAATTTTGAGCCAGAACTGCATTTTTGTGTAAAAAAATGTAATTTTTCATGTTCACTGCCCACTTGTATCAAAATTGGTGAAACCCCTGGGGGTTTGAAATGTACACTATACCCCTAGATGAATTCCCTGAGGGGTGTAGTTTGCAAAATGGGGTGACTTGTGGGGGGGTTCCACTGTATTGGTGCTTGGGGGGTCTTGCTAATGCGACATAGCACCCACCAAAATTCCACCAGAATCTGAGCTGCAAAATCCAAAAAATCACTCCTTCCGTTCTGAGTCCTGCCATGCACCCAACTGGTATTTTTTGGTCACATGTCAGGCATTGCCGTACTCGGGAGAAATTGGGGCACAGATTTTGGGGTGCTTTTTCTCCTTCATACCTTCTGAAAATGAAAAATTTTGAGCCAGAACTGCATTTTTGTGTAAAAAAATGTAATTTTTCATGTTCACTGCCCACTTGTATCAAAATTGGTGAAACCCCTGGGGGTTTGAAATGTACACTATACCCCTAGATGAATTCCCTGAGGGGTGTAGTTTGCAAAATGGGGTGACTTGTGGGGGGGTTCCACTGTATTGGTGCTTGGGGGGTCTTGCTAATGCGACATAGCACCCACCAAAATTCCACCAGAATCTGAGCTGCAAAATCCAAAAAATCACTCCTTCCCTTCTGAGTCCTGCCATGCACCCAACTGGTATTTTTTGGTCACATGTGAGGCATTGCCGTACTCGGGAGAAATTGGGGCACAGATTTTGGGGTGCTTTTTCTCCTTCATACCTTCTGAAAATGAAAAATTTTGAGCCAGAACTGCATTTTTGTGTAAAAAAATGTAATTTTTCATGTTCACTGCCCACTTGTATCAAAATTGGTGAAACCCCTGGGGGTTTGAAATGTACACTATACCCCTAGATGAATTCCCTGAGGGGTGTAGTTTGCAAAATGGGGTGACTTGTGGGGGGGTTCCACTGTATTGGTGCTTGGGGGGTCTTGCTAATGCGACATAGCACCCACCAAAATTCCACCAGAATCTGAGCTGCAAAATCCAAAAAATCACTCCTTCCGTTCTGAGTCCTGCCATGCACCCAACTGGTATTTTTTGGTCACATGTGAGGCATTGCCGTACTCGGGAGAAATTGGGGCACAGATTTTGGGGTGCTTTTTCTCCTTCATACCTTCTGAAAATGAAAAATTTTGAGCCAGAACTGCATTTTTGTGTAAAAAAATGTAATTTTTCATGTTCACTGCCCACTTGTATCAAAATTGGTGAAACCCCTGGGGGTTTGAAATGTACACTATACCCCTAGATGAATTCCCTGAGGGGTGTACTTTGCAAAATGGGGTGACTTGTGGGGGGGGTTCCACTGTATTGGTGCAACATAGCACCCACCATTCATTCCACCAAAATCTGTGCTGCAAAATCCAAAAATCACTCCTTCCCTTCTGAGTCCTGCCATGCACCCAACTGGTATTTTTTGGTCACATGTGAGGCATTGCCGTACTCGGGAGAAATTGGGGCACAGATTTTGGGGTGCTTTTTCTCCTTCATACCTTCTGAAAATGAAAAATTTTGAGCCAGAACTGCATTTTTGTGTAAAAAAATGTAATTTTTCATTTTCACTGCCCACTTGTATCAAAATTGGTGAAACCCCTGGGGGTTTGAAATGTACACTATACCCCTAGATGAATTCCCTGAGGGGTGTAGTTTGCAAAATGGGGTGACTTGTGGGGGGGTTCCACTGTATTGGTGCTTGGGGGGTCTTGCTAATGCGACATAGCACCCACCAAAATTCCACCAGAATCTGAGCTGCAAAATCCAAAAATCACTCCTTCCCTTCTGAGTCCTGCCATGCACCCAACTGGTATTTTTTGGTCACATGTGAGGCATTGCCGTACTCGGGAGAAATTGGGGCACAGATTTTGGGGTGCTTTGTCTCCTTCATTCCTTCTGAAAATGAAATATTTTGAGCCAGAACTGCATTTTTGTGTAAAAAATTTAATTTTTCATTTTCACTGCCCAGTTGTACCACAATTGGTGAAACCCCTGGGGGTTTGAAATGTACACTATACCCCTAGATGAATTCCCTGAGGGGTGTAGTTTGCAAAATGGGGTCACTTGTGGGGGGGTTCCTAAATTTTAGCATCTTATGGTGCCTAGAAACCTACATGGTGCCTAAAAAATAATCTCATAAAAAGGAGTCTCCAAAATCAAGTAGGTGCTCCTTCTATTATGAAGCCTGTGGTTTGGTCAACGTGCACACTAGGGCCACATATAGGATATTTATGAAAACAAAAGAATTGGTGGAATCAATTTTTAGTCACATTTCTCTAGTAAAATGTACTGTGTTCCTTAGAAAAATGTATTAAAATTGCAAATCTGCAAAAAAAATGAAATTTTGAAATTTCACCTACACTTTGTTTTAATTCCTGTGAAACACCTAAAGGGTTAACAAACTTCCAAAATGCTGTTTTGAATACTGTGAGGGGTGCAGTTTTTGAAATGGCATCATTTATGGGGGTGTCTCACATACAAGTCCCTCAAAGTCACATCAGAACTGAACTGGTCCCTAAAAAAATCAGTGTTTGAAATTTTCTTGAAAATTTGAGAATTTGCTATTCATATTGTAAGCCTCCTAGTGTCCAAAAAAATTAAAAGGAAGTTGAAATAATGATGGAAATATAAAGTAGACATATGGTCTATGTTAGTTATTAACTATTTTGAGTGGTATGATTATTTGTCTCACAAGCAGAAAATTTAACATTTTGCAAATCGCTAAATTTTCCATTTTTTCACGACATTTTGGTATTTTTCACAAAAAAACACAGACTGTATCGACCCAAATTTACCACTAATTTGAAGTACAATGTGTCACGAAAAAACAATCTCAAAATCACTGGGATAAGTAAAAGCAAAAAAAAGTTATCCCCACTTAAGTGAGACATGTCAGATTTGAAAAAAATGGCTCTGTCAGGAACGCAAAAACTAGCTCTGTCAGGAAGGGGTTAAAATATACCACACATCTATGGAATATTAGGTTCATAATTTCACCGTGCTTCGGGGGTCTTGCTAATGCCACATAGCACCCACCATTCATTCCACCAGAATCTGAGCCGCAAAATCCAAAAATCACTCCTTCCCTTCTGAGTCCTGCCATGCACCCAACTGGTATTTTTTGGTCACATGTGAGGCATTGCCGTACTTGGGAGATATTGGGGCACAGATTTTGGGGTGCTTTTTCTCCTTCATTCCTTGTGAAAATGAAAAATTTTGAGCCAGAACTGCATTTTTGTGTAAAAAAATGTAATTTTTCATGTTCACTGCCCAGTTTTATCAAAATTGGTGAAACCCCTGGGGGTTTGAAATGTACACTATACCCCTAGATGAATTCCCTGAGGGGTGTAGTTTGCAAAATGGGGTCACTTGTGGGGGGGTTCCACTGTATTGGTGCTTTGGGGGTCTTGCTAATGCGACATAGCACCCACCATCATTCCACCAGAATTTGTGCTGCAAACTCCAAATATCACTCCTTCCCTTCTGAGTCCTGCCACTTTTTGGTCACACATGAGGCATTGCCGTACTCGGGAGAAATTGGGGCACAGATTTTGGGGTGCTTTGTCTCCTTCATTCCTTCTGAAAATGAAAAATTTTGAGCCAGAACTGCATTTTTGTGTAAAAAAATGTAATTTTTCATTTTCACTGCCCACTTGTATCAAAATTGGTGAAACCCCTGGGGGTTTGAAATGTACACTATACCCCTAGATGAATTCCCTGAGGGGTGTACTTCGCAAAATGGGGTGACTTGTGGGGGGGTTCCACTGTATTGGTGCAACATAGCACCCACCATTCATTCCACCAAAATCTGTGCTGCAAAATCCAAAAATCACTCCTTCCCTTCTGAGTCCTGCCATGCACCCAACTGGTATTTTTTGTTCACATGTGAGGCATTGCCGTACTCTGGAGAAATTGGGGCACAGATTTTGTGGTGCCTTTTCTCCTTCATACCTTCTGAAAATGAAAAATTTTGAGCCAGAACTGCATTTTTGTGTAAAAAAATGTAATTTTTCATGTTCACTGCCCACTTGTATCAAAATTGGTGAAACCCCTGGGGGTTTGAAATGTACACTATACCCCTAGATGAATTCCCTGAGGGGTGTAGTTTGCAAAATGGGGTCACTTGTGGGGGGGTTCCACTGTATTGGTGCTTTGGGGGTCTTGCTAATGCGACATAGCACCCACCAAAATTCCACCAGAATCTGAGCTGCAAAATCCAAAAATCACTCCTTCCCTTCGGAGACCTGCCATGCACCCAACTGGTATTTTTTGGTCACATGTGAGGCATTGCCGTACTCGGGAGAAATTGGGGCACAGATTTTGGGGTGCTTTTTCTCCTTCATACCTTCTGAAAATGAAAAATTTTGAGCCAGAACTGCATTTTTGTGTAAAAAAATGTAATTTTTCATGTTCACTGCCCACTTGTATCAAAATTGGTGAAACCCCTGGGGGTTTGAAATGTACACTATACCCCTAGATGAATTCCCTGAGGGGTGTAGTTTGCAAAATGGGGTCACTTGTGGGGGGGTTCCACTGTATTGGTGCTTTGGGGGTCTTGCTAATGCGACATAGCACCCACCAAAATTCCACCAGAATCTGAGCTGCAAAATCCAAAAATCACTCCTTCCCTTCGGAGACCTGCCATGCACCCAACTGGTATTTTTTGGTCACATGTGAGGCATTGCCGTACTCGGGAGAAATTGGGGCACAGATTTTGGGGTGCTTTTTCTCCTTCATACCTTCTGAAAATGAAAAATTTTGAGCCAGAACTGCATTTTTGTGTAAAAAAATGTAATTTTTCATGTTCACTGCCCACTTGTATCAAAATTGGTGAAACCCCTGGGGGTTTGAAATGTACACTATACCCCTAGATGAATTCCCTGAGGGGTGTAGTTTGCAAAATGGGGTCACTTGTGGGGGGGTTCCACTGTCTTGGTGCTTGGGGGGTCTTGCTAATGCGACATAGCACCCACCAAAATTCCACCAGAATCTGAGCTGCAAAATCCAAAAATCACTCCTTCCCTTCTGAGTCCTGCCATGCACCCAACTGGTATTTTTTGGTCACATGTGAGGCATTGCCGTACTCGGGAGAAATTGGGGCACAGATTTTGGGGTGCTTTTTCTCCTTCATACCTTCTGAAAATGAAACATTTTGAGCCAGAACTGCATTTTTGTGTAAAAAAATGTAATTTTTCATTTTCACTGCCCACTTGTATCAAAATTGGTGAAACCCCTGGGGGTTTGAAATGTACACTATACCCCTAGATGAATTCCCTAAGGGGTGTACTTTGCAAAATGGGGTGACTTGTGGGGGGGTTCCACTGTATTGGTGCAACATAGCACCCACCATTCATTCCACCAAAATCTGTGCTGCAAAATCCAAAAATCACTCCTTCCCTTCTGAGTCCTGCCATGCACCCAACTGGTATTTTTTGTTCACATGTGAGGCATTGCCATACTCGGGAGAAATTTGGGCACAGATTTTGGGGTGCTTTTTCTCCTTCATACCTTCTGAAAATGAAAAATTTTGAGCCAGAACTGAATTTTTGTGTAAAAAAATGTAATTTTTCATTTTCACTGCCCACTTGTATCAAAATTGGTGAAACCCCTGGGGGTTTGAAATGTACACTATACCCCTAGATGAATTCCCTGAGGGGTGTAGTTTGCAAAATGGGGTCACTTGTGGGGGGGTTCCACTGTATTGGTGCTTGGGGGGTCTTGCTAATGCGACATAGCACCCACCAAATTTCCACCAGAATCTGAGCTGCAAAATCCAAAAATCACTCCTTCCCTTCTGAGTCCTGCCATGCACCCAACTGGTATTTTTTGTTCACATGTGAGGCATTGCCGTACTCGGGAGAAATTGGGGCACAGATTTTGGGGTGCTTTTTCTCCTTCATACCTTCTGAAAATGAAAAATTTTGAGCCAGAACTGCATTTTTGTGTAAAAAAATGTAATTTTTCATTTTCACTGCCCACTTGTATCAAAATTGGTGAAACCCCTGGGGGTTTGAAATGTACACTATACCCCTAGATGAATTCCCTGAGGGGTGTTCTTTGCAAAATGGGGTGACTTGTGGGGGGGTTCCACTGTATTGGTGCAACATAGCACCCACCATTCATTCCACCAAAATCTGTGCTGCAAAATCCAAAAATCACTCCTTCCCTTCTGAGTCCTGCCATGCACCCAACTGGTATTTTTTGTTCACATGTGAGGCATTGCCATACTCGGGAGAAATTTGGGCACAGATTTTGGGGTGCTTTTTCTCCTTCATACCTTCTGAAAATGAAAAATTTTGAGCCAGAACTGAATTTTTGTGTAAAAAAATGTAATTTTTCATTTTCACTGCCCACTTGTATCAAAATTGGTGAAACCCCTGGGGGTTTGAAATGTTCACTATACCCCTAGATGAATTCCCTGAGGGGTGTAGTTTGCAAAATGGGGTCACTTGTGGGGGGGTTCCACTGTATTGGTGCTTGGGGGGTCTTGCTAATGCGACATAGCACCCACCAAATTTCCACCAGAATCTGAGCTGCAAAATCCAAAAATCACTCCTTCCCTTCTGAGTCCTGCCATGCACCCAACTGGTATTTTTTGTTCACATGTGAGGCATTGCCGTACTCGGGAGAAATTGGGGCACAGATTTTGGGGTGCTTTTTCTCCTTCATACCTTCTGAAAATGAAAAATTTTGAGCCAGAACTGCATTTTTGTGTAAAAAAATGTAATTTTTCATTTTCACTGCCCACTTGTATCAAAATTGGTGAAACCCCTGGGGGTTTGAAATGTACACTATACCCCTAGATGAATTCCCTGAGGGGTGTACTTTGCAAAATGGGGTGACTTGTGGGGGGGTTCCACTGTATTGGTGCAACATAGCACCCACCATTCATTCCACCAAAATCTGTGCTGCAAAATCCAAAAATCACTCCTTCCCTTCTGAGTCCTGCCATGCACCCAACTGGTATTTTTTGTTCACATGTGAGGCATTGCCGTACTCGGGAGAAATTGGGGCACAGATTTTGGGGTGCTTTTTCTCCTTCATACCTTCTGAAAATGAAAAATTTTGAGCCAGAACTGCATTTTTGTGTAAAAAAATGTAATTTTTAATTTTCACTGCCCACTTGTATCAAAATTGGTGAAACCCCTGGGGGTTTGAAATGTACACTATACCCCTAGATGAATTCCCTGAGGGGTGTAGTTTGCAAAATGGGGTCACTTGTGGGGGGGTTCCACTGTATTGGTGCTTGGGGGGTCTTGCTAATGCGACATAGCACCCACCAAAATTCCACCAGAATCTGAGCTGCAAAATCCAAAAATCACTCCTTCCCTTCTGAGTCCTGCCATGCACCCAACTGGTATTTTTTGGTCACATGTGAGGCATTGCGGTACTCGGGAGAAATTGGGGCACAGATTTTGGGGTGCTTTGTCTCCTTCATTCCTTGTGAAAATGAAAAATTTTGAGCCAGAACTGCATTTTTGTGTAAAAAATGTAATTTTTCATTTTCACTGCCCAGTTGTACCACAATTGGTGAAACCCCTGGGGGTTTGAAATGTACACTATACCCCTAGATGAATTCCCTGAGGGGTGTAGTTTGCAAAATGGGGTAACTTGTGGGGGGGTTCCTAAATTTTAGCATCTTATGGTGCCTAGAAACCTACATGGTGCCTAAAAAATAATCTCATAAAAAGGAGGCTCCAAAATCAAGTAGGTGCTCCTTCTATTATGAAGCCTGTGGTTTGGTCAACGTGCACACTAGGGCCACATATAGGATATTTTTGAAAACAAAAGAATTGGGGGAATCAATTTTTAGTCACATTTCTCTAGTAAAATGTACTGTGTTCCTTAGAAAAATGTATTAAAATTGCAAATCTGCAAAAAAAATGAAATTTTGAAATTTCACCTACACTTTGTTTTAATTCCTGTGAAACACCTAAAGGGTTAACAAACTTCCAAAATGCTGTTTTGAATACTGTGAGGGGTGCAGTTTTTGAAATGGCATCATTTATGGGGGTGTCTCACATACAAGTCCCTCAAAGTCATATCAGAACTGAACTGGTCCCTAAAAAAATCAGTGTTTGAAATTTTCTTGAAAATTTGAGAATTTGCTATTCATATTGTAAGCCTCCTAGTGTCCAAAAAAATTAAAAGGAAGTTGAAATAATGATGGAAACATAAAGTAGACATATGGTCTATGTTAGTTATTAACTATTTTGAGTGGTATGATTATTTGTCTCACAAGCAGAAAATTTAACATTTTGCAAATCGCTAAATTTTCCATTTTTTCACGACATTTTGGTATTTTTCACAAAAAAACACAGACTGTATCGACCCAAATTTACCACTAATTTGAAGTACAATGTGTCACGAAAAAACAATCTCAAAATCACTGGGATAAGTAAAAGCAAAAAAAAGTTATCCCCACTTAAGTGAGACATGTCAGATTTGAAAAAAATGGCTCTGTCAGGAACGCAAAAACTAGCTCTGTCAGGAAGGGGTTAATGAAATAATTGCAACTTTTTAACTACTAAATGTATTAATTTTATGTGTATGTAATTGTTTTATATATATGTTATTTTTATTTTGAATAAATAGATCATAATAGATCAATACAGTGCGCTCTCTAAGTACTTTTTCTTTTTCTTGGGTCCAGATTTATTCTGTTCTGGGAGCAGCATCACAGCTGTGTCTATTTAAATATTATTATTTTTAATCCCTTTTTTGAATAATTAGTGGGTGCGCCTGATTATACTTATTTAAGTATCATCTTTTTCTTTTAAACAACCTAGCGCATACACACTGAACGATATCGTTCAGTGACGTCACCCATCATTCAGCATACACAGTAGACAATATTAAAAACAATATTGTTCAGAAGGGCCAAAATGAGTTACTATATACCTTTACACACTAGGGTTAATTAATTGTTGCAAGTATTTTCGTATTCTGGGAGAACACTATAGCACCCAGAAGAAATCCTTGTACGCATGGGAAGAATATTGTGGTGTACCTGTCAATATTATGGTATCTCTATTTTGAAGGTTTTAATTTGGACTAATATACCCAAACCACGCATTTAAATCTAGAGCTAATTAATACAAACAGCAAAGATAAAAACACTGCAGTAACATTTTCCTCATACATTCTAATTAGACTCTAAGGTCCACACCTCTATTTTAAAGATTTAGACAGACTAAACACCAATTTATTTCAAAGTGCTAGGTCTTCAAATAATTAGCTGTATATCAATAAATGTCAGGGAAAGGAAGAACTGTGTATACATAACTTTATTGAGGCTAAGAGAGGAATTATATTGACAGTCCAAATTCACACACCTGCTGCACTTCAAGCAGGATCTATAGGGCTATCCTATAGGGCAGTGAGCACTTTCAGCATAGGGTGCGCAAATTGGGCAAAACATGCGAATCAGGTAGACGCTGTTGACATTTAAACGCTGTGTCAATGTCAATTCAACCCCTTCGCTGACAACTGAATTCCCCCATTTAGCTTTTGTATTGCTGGCTTCTGTTCACTCTATTACAGGGGAGAAGTGATATTAACAATATATTGCAGCTTCTATGAGGCTAAAAAAAATAGCTGGATACCCCAATATCTCACTAGACAGCCTATGTATTACAAATAATCAAGGAAACTACTAAAAGATAACTCGCAGAGGTAGAGATAACAATCATCCATGTTAGTCTTTTCACAGATGTGAAAGTATTTTCTTTGGAATGTGACACTGTGGGATACAGTCAATGGTTTTTGCGAGCTGTATCAGTGAGCACTGCTGCCTGCTCGCTGTCACGGCTCACATGGTCAGTATTTAATTGACCCCCTGCACACACCGTTTCCAAGAAAAACAGCGAGGCTCACGGCTAAATGCAGCGGGCTCCCTGCATGTGAGCCTGGCTGTTTGGGAGAATCCTGGTTCCCCCGGAACATAGAATAGGGCGAGTGGCCGGCGCAGGGGTTAAACCCACGAGGGTCACTTGTTTTCGGCGGATGTGGTGCAGGGCTCCGACAGTCTGGATCACGACAATCATTAGCCCGACGTCAGGATCCCGACTGGCCGGACCCAGACAGCATGGCGAGCGCAACAAAGCCCCTTGCGGGCTCGCTATGCGAGCCACCTAATCTATTCTCCCTCTATGGGGTCGTTGACCCCCACGAGGGAAAATAGCCGACGGCCGTCAGGAACCCGGCTGTCTGTGTTTTGACAGTCGGGATCCCGACGTTGGGTAATGCCTGTCGGGACCCCGTCCGGCACCCATCTTCGGCGATCCCTGTCATTTAACCCCCTCGCTGGCCGTATTGCCTGTGCATGCGAGAAGCTGGACAGAGAATGTGGGAGAGGGATTCTAAGATCCCTCTCCTGTAGGAATGTCTCCATGGCTTTCAAGTGTATGCCATCTGAGGATCTCATGCATTAATGGGGCCAAACTGAAAAACTTTGCTTTTTGGAGATATTATATGTAGGGTCAGACCTCATTATTAACCCTTTCAGGTCCGCACCACAAAAAAAGCAAAGGAAAAAAAAATTCTTTGCATTTTTTATTCACTGAGGATAATATTAACAACTGACAACAATCAAAACTGTAGTTTTTTTAAAATGAGACCCCACAGTTTTTGAGATATAGGCCTCTACCAAACGGTTGAGAAATCCGTTTATGACAAAGGGTTAATATTTGGGATAGTTATCTGTAGCACTAATAATACCCCTTTAACACCATGAACATTTCCCCGTTTACTGCCAGGCCGACCCGGGTCGGTGCTTGGTGTAAAAGGACCCCTTAAAAATAACCAGTTTGCGGCATCTATTCAACTCACGGACGGAGGCTGGGGGTAGCTCAGCAGCTTTCCTAGGTGCTGGGATTTTCCCCAGTGTGCTGCGAGGGTCCCAGCTAGCGGATTTCCCAGCACTTGGAGATGATGATGTCATCTGCAAGCGCGGGCCAAGATTCTCCTCTGCTGACGTCTCCCACCCGACAATATGCCAGGTGGGGACGCTGTGTAAAAGGGTCCAACAACCAGGGTGTGCCCCACGTTTTGGTAAAAAAAAATGCTTGGTAAACAGCTAAGCTACTAGAACAGATCCTGAAAGGAAGGAAGTTATATAGTGCCTCGTCTGGGGAGAAAATTCTGGTATTCCAAAGACTGCTCTTGTAAGACTTCTGCAGCACCTCACAGAGAAATCGCTTATTGCATCCTCCACACCAGTACTTTACTACCCACACACTCACTATACTTGCAATTAGTGACGCACATGCATTACAGCAATCCTAACAAGCAGGTGCAGCCTTCTCCACATTGTACATTCAGTACAGAACTGATTTATACACCTGACACGCTCTCACTGCTATCCAGCATTCACCATGTAACAGAATTGATCCACCAGCATTAGTGCTGCTGACAATCTCTAAGCTGCCCATCCCAAACTTGCAGACAAATAGCCCAACAATACTACGGGACTAAATAAAGAGCTTGTGAACACACCCGACTAGAAACATTAACCAAAGAGATATAGACAGTAACAGCGTCAGAGCAAGAGCCACTTATGAGTTATAGATAGAGATTGGAAAAGTAGTAAACCCCTAAAGAGCTATAAACATAAATGGACAATACGTTCTACAATGCAAGAGAGTGATTTACTGGCAAACAACTATGTGTAAAAGTGCTATATAACAAAATAGAAAGACAAAAATAAGAGAACATAAAATTGCAGTTGCTTAGTAGGAGGCTTTGCAGTCTACATGTGGATTTCATCTGAATCAATATGGGGCAGAGGTTATCAAACATTAATCAGCACATTGCATTGCATGTGCATTCTAATTGCATTGCATTGTGACTCAAGGAGCATTTTTGGTAAAAATAAAAAAATAAAAATAGAGCTGCAGAGCCGTCTCTAATCAATTTGATGCCCTAGGCAAGATTTTGTCTGGTGCCCCCTAGTCCTGCCAAAAATTCCACCTGACACACCACACCGCTCCCAGCACAGAACTTATCACCACAGATCACAGCAGCAGCCAACAACACCGATGACCCAATACCCATTGCAATCCTCTATTTGGTGCCATGTGTCAGCAAGATCACTGGTGCTTCCACTCCTCATACTCTAAATTGGGACAGTGGGCCCCAAAGGGTCATGACCAAAGTTTGTTCTTTCTGGGAAGGGGGTGTGGCTACACCATAGTACCCCAAATTCAAAGTACAGTACATCACAAAGTATTGCAACCTTATGCACATTATTTCACATGCTAATGCCCCTTATTCATGTTATGCAACTCAGCAATGTGTTATTCACATTAGACCGCATAGTATCGCTCCTTATTCACATTACACCACACCATATCACTTCTTATCCTCATTATACAGCACCATATTGCTCCTTATTCACAATACACCACACTGTACTGCTCCTTAAACACATTTCACAACACTATAGTTCCCCTTTATAAATGTTGCACCATACAGTAGTAGCACTCCGTATAGACCTCTTTTTTTTTAGAACAGACTTTGCATAGCAGCTTGGCTTTGCCTGGCTCTGGGGCAGTAAAGCTCTTTATGTCAGAAACTGACACCAGCCCTCTATTGAATCTATACTCTACATTGTTGATCCCTTGCCCAGCATGCTGTGAGCAGCCAGCAGAGGCTAGCTAGCAAGAGAGCCATAGTGGCGTTGACTTGAAGGGTGATGATTTATCTCATCAGCCTTCATTTGGGGATGCAGTCATGGCGGTCACAATGCCGGCATTCAGTATACTGATGCCAGTGTCCCAACTGTCTTCAGAAGACTGGTGCCAGAACATCGAAAACCAATGCCAATGCCGATGCCGAAATACTGACAGTCGGCATCCCGATTGGTGATTAAGTGGGGCGGGTTAAGGTCAGGCTGGGGAAGGATGGGGTTAGGTTTAGGCACTAGTGGAGCGACTTAGGGTTAGGCACCTAAAAAGAGGGGTTAGGTTTAGGCTCCAAGGGGGGGAGGTAGGTTAAGGCAGCAAGGTGTGACAGTTAGTTTAAGCCACCAATGGGGAGCATTATGGTAAGGCTGCGGGGCAGGGCCCCTGTTGGGATTCTCTCATTCGGGCTGCCATCATCTGTATTCTGACAGCAGGTCATTTCTATATATCCCTTTCATTTCAAAGAAGGATGCTGCTGCTCAGAGCAGCAGCCAGTAACACCCATCACTCCTCATGCACAGCATTCATCTTCGAGCATCCCTTACTCCTCAAACAGACAAACAGAACCTGTTTTTCCTTTCCTACCACAACATCCATCAGCAGCACAAATCACCCAACAGCCATCGTACCAATTGGCTTTGCATCCTCTGCTGAGCAGGTTCTGCTGCTGTTATTGTGCTGCCCACTGTCTCCTTCAGCTGCTGCATGCTTCTGACTGTATGATCATTGCAATAGCAGGTGCTAACGTTAGTAGCTAGCGGAAAACAGCAGAGCCAAGAGCCCCAACCTCAAATCTCCACTGGCCTTAGGCTAGGCTGTCTTGAATGCCCCATGGCATTTCAATGCCCTAGGCCTGGGGTAGCCAACCCTAGTCCTCTAGAGCTACCAACAGTGCATGTTTTGCAGGTCTCCTCACTGAATCACAAGTGAGCTAATTAGCTCCATCTGTGTATCTTTTAAAATGTGTCAGTGATTAATGAGTGCAGCTGTGCAGCAGCTAGGTTGTCTGGAAATTGTGAACTGTTGGTAGCTCTCGAGGGCTAGGGTTGGCTACCACTGCCCTAGGCAATAGCTTAGCTTGCCTATGCTTAGGGCCGGCTCATTTATCTGGACGGGTGGTGAGGTGGCGTGGTGGCTGTGAGGATGGTTGTTGGCAAAAAAAACTGGTGGCAGATTATAGGTAAGCAGAAAAATAGAGAAAGGGCAATTTGCATAAACTATTTTAAGGATGTCCTGTTTAGTGACCAGGAGTGATGAAGAATTAAAGGTTTGGGATTGGAGGGGCAGGGGGGGGGGGGGGGGGGCAGAAACATCAGTGTACAGGGTACCAAGATTTCTGTTTATATGTTTAAAGTCATTTCTTTCATGACTTTGTGCCTTCTTATACATCTATATATTATAATAGCAGAAGTACAAATTTACGGCGCGTAATATTTCTAGGATGCTGTTGTCTGAGCAGGGGAATATTATATACCAAATGAAAGGTCTCAGACCATAGATTTACAAGGCATCACCTTTGTACTCTGCAATATGTGACAGTTGCTGAACTCTCCCCTGTGCACCTGCTGATTGGTCTGGAAACTGTGACAGTTATTTGCAGCCGTCCTCTAAGCAGGGATTTTTCAAATCTCAACTCCTAATCAGGTGAAAAGGGGTAAAATGGTCTTCCCAGAAAACCTTTGCCGGGTTGAAACCTGAAACCTAAATGGAGTAGCAACCAAAATTGTTTAGAACACCAACTGTCACTGCTGTGTACGGAACACCAGGTATTCCGGGATGCAGTTACAATCCCGGCGGTCGGGATCCCGGCGTTCAGAATCCCGACGCCGGAATCCCGACCGCCGAAATGCCGACACATTCTCCCTCCGTGGGTGTCCACGACACCCCTGGAGGGAGAATAAATTAGTGTGCCGAGCGTAGCGAGGCACCGGGCCCGCTGCGTGGCGAGCCACGTCCCCCCCTTGTCGGCATTTCGGCTGTCGGGATTCCGAACGCCGGGATCCCGACCGCCGGGATTCAATACTGAATTCGGTATTCCATCTCTTAGGACAACTAACAACACTCCTCAGCTGATGCAGAGAACTCCAAGTGAGATCCTGATTTAAAAATCTTCTCCCACCACAGCTCTCACATGAAGCAAGCCTTGCAGGGAGCCCTAAGGGCTACACCTAGGGTATAGAAAAGCATGCCAACAGATGAAAACTATAAAGACAAAGGAGAGATGTCTCTTTGTAGATGATAAAGAAGAATGGCAACCAACTGTGCCTTTTTGTGCTACTAGGAAGAAATATGTTTCAGAAGATGAGAAAAGTTTGTTGGAGGAGCTTAAATAGTTTATGACAAGATAGGACTTTGATATAAACAAGAGAATGAAAGCGGGATTTCTTACATTAATCTCATCACAGAAACCTAGGCAGCTGTTATACATCACTAATATAATAAAGAAGCCTTTGCTGACTTATACAAGAGAACAGGTATAATTAAAAAACAAAACAAAATACAATTTATCATTTCCTTGTCACTCATCACTGTAGATTTCAACAAACCCACATTATCATTACAGATGTCAGACTGATTATGTTTGATATATGAATCAGCAAAGATTAACTATTCAGTGTTCCATGCAGCAATGACTAAATTAGACACATTCAAGATCTTAAAGGTACGTCCACATGGTAAGATATAGTGCACAATCTAGAACACATCCTTTGATAAAGCTGCCTGGAGCAGCGAAACCGGTCAGGAATCTGTCTCACCTTGCCTAACCAGCATCCACAGAAGGACTATTTTGGGATTACAGACCCACCCAACACCCTTTGGAAAACCATCATCCACCATCTACCCACACTTGCCGCCCCCCCCATCACCCACCTTTCCACCTCTCCAATTGGATTACAAACCCTGCAACTACAGTAGAGGTCGAGGACAACACCCCGCTCAATCCATCAAGCGGCAGGAGTTGGTGATTCGTGCCATCTTGGGCCACTCCTAAGACTAACATCTTGTCCTCCCTCCATATTGCACGTTTGGGGATACCATCACAGCTCCAATTGGACGTTGGTCACTTTCCCCATTGCCAGGTGTGGGACATCATTTTACACTCAATTTGGACGTTTGGGACTTCCTGGGTCGAACCCATCCATATGGTTATGGTCTGGTGAGAAGTTGCTTTTATTCTTCCAACATTATTGTTTTTATAGCCTGTTTACTTTCTGGCTTCATCATTTTAGAAGTGTTAATAAATTGTGATAGATCTAACCAATCTCCACCTCATTTTTATGCATAAATTTTGCACATAATACCATCTTAGTAGCGCAGCCCAAATCTTTTTTCCTTTTTTGCTTGTGTACAATCTAGAACACTATCTAGTGAAAACTAGCTAGTTTTGAATAGCATGCTAGATAGTGCACTATATCTTACCGTGTGTATGCACTATCCGACGTACAATGCACGCTCCCGCTGGTCGTATGGGAGGGAGCTGCTTGGATGAGCATGCAACTCAATTCTGTCTAAAACACATAAGATAGTATAGTGTAGTATAGCTGGGACGTCATATCGTATATGATATCTTATGCACATTGTACGTTATTTTAAGCAAAAATCTTTTGCTTTTGACCACTGGGACATTTCTGGGAAAGTATACAATATTATACGGAACATAAATTGTACCGTGTGTACGCACTTTTACACATTGCAAGTAGTCCAGACCAACGGTGTATGTGTCTATTTGTCCATCTACAGCAGGCATTTCCAAACTGTGGCCCTCCAGCTGTTGTGAAACTACACATCCCAGCATGCCTTGCTATAGTTTTAGCATTCCCTAATATCAAAATTATGGCAAGGCATAATCTTCTACAGCATCCCAAGGTGCACATCCAGGTTGTGACCGTGAGACTATAAGTAGTATGTAAGTTTATGTATAGTTGCGCAAGACAGTAGGTACACTTGAGAATATGCATCATTATAAAATATGAACCATCCCTTCAAAATGTATCCTTATATCAAGACTGGTATTATATCAACGTTCATTTGGTCGACTGCAAAAAAGTTGAGACATGAAAAAGATTGACATGCACTAAGCCGATCGTCGCAAAGGTTCGACACAAGCAATAAGGTCAACATGCAAATGGTCGACACAGGAAAAACGTTGATATGAGCTTTGCTTCACTCACCATGGAGCCTCACTTTGCTTGGCGCACTTTACCATTCCCAATTGTCACTTTGATTAAAAAAAATCATGAAAAACGTATATAGATCTTTTCATGTCGACCATTAAAATGTCCACCAATTATTTGACCATGCACTGCCTGATGGTTAGCCAAACCTGTGATTTAGCTGGCCACTATCCTTCTGGAGATTAGAACACCCCTAAACAAGGGCCCTTATCACTGCCCTTTGTTTGCCAGTCCAACACTGCGGAGGATCACATCACCAATACTTACGGAAGCCTAACATCGGAAATGTTATTGTTTGTGTACTGTGGCCAGCTAGTGTTTTGGTCCACCAATCATTTTAGCATTGGTGGACCAATTGCATGCTTGATATTAGAAGAGTGCTGGTATTAGAGACTCTGGCTAAGGGAGGATCCAGGTCACACCACATTTTCAATACTGGGGACATTTAAAAATGCTACACCCTCACACAGGCTTGGGTACTCTGGACCCGTCCCATTTGAGGTTCAGGAGCAGAATCACTTAGCAACAAAACATTAACCCTTGTTAACTTGTAAACTTGAACAACAGAGTAAAGTTGAGGCTTTATTTTATTACGATTTAATAATATAAAAAAAAACAAATGATAATGCTACCATACAAAAAGTTATTAAATAAAGTCCTTTGGTATTAACTAAATATAATATTTGAAAAAAATGTAGTTCTATCATGACAAATAAGAAAAAAAACCCACAAAGACCTTTTCATATAAGCAAAGACCTTATCAAAGGTGAACTCTCATGAATGATTTCCACACACCTTGAATCTGAACTTGTCTCAATTTATCTCGCCCTAGCGACATGATCATCAGTACTTCAATAGGTCTTGTGCCACTGTAGTCAGTTCTGTCATCTTTGAGTTTCAGTTTGCAGAAAGCTTTCTCATGTGCCATGTGTGAATGATAGGATCACAAGGTACTCATATTTCACAAACTGATCTTCAGGAGCAGCTGAATAAAGTTTGTACTTCAAAAGCAGCGTCTGAAAGCAAAGTTGAATTTTTTCATCCTCTCCAACAGTAAATGCACTCGTATTCCTCTCACTCATTACCTTCATCCTCTGCTCATGCTCAGTAAAGTGTCCTACTAGCTGTGACACAATGGGGGTTATTCTGATTTACTCAGAAAGGCACAATCACTCTCTAATGGACAACACCATGTGCACTGCAGGTGGGGCTGATGTAACATGTGCAGAGAGAGTTAGATTTGGGTGTTTTATTGTTTCTGTGCAGGGTAAATACTGGCTTCTTTATTTTTACACTGCAATGCAGGGGCAAACGCAGGATTTTCAGAAGGGGGTTTCCAGAGGGGCGGAGCAAAGCACGGAGATGGACACTTAGGTGACCCAGTATATGCCGGGTCAGTTAACGTATTATAGATAGACCCAGGGCCGGATTAACAATGGGCCTGATGGAGCTACAGCTCCAGGCCCACTCTCCAAATAGGCCCATTTTGTAGATGAGGACTGGGGCTTTGCAACGAGCCCAGCCCCGTGTCGCTAGCACCCCAAGAACCAGAGATACCGCTGGGCAAATCTGGAACGTTTTCCCCATAGGATAACATGGGACCCGCTAATTCCGACCCCCACCCGGTTCCGACAGCTGCCAGTTCCCCCCCTGGCATCACAGAAGCTGTGATCTCATTCAAACCCAAATCTCTTGGCCTTTAGTCTGATACCAGGCTGGTTCATATGGATCAATTGGTTCCAGAGATATTGCGGGTAAACCGATTTTTTTTATTTCTGCAAAGGTAAACACATGGCTGTTCATGTTCTTTGTGGGCAGATTTCTTTAGACCCAAATGGCCCAGTTTCATGGGACCAAAATCGTTTGAAGCCCACTTAAAAGCTCTTCAATATGATACTGGTCTCATGTAAATGGGTCAGTTGGTTCCGAAGAAATAGCTGGTTAAACTATATAGCTGGTTAAAGGGGGTGGGGGGGGGGTTCTCTCCCCTTCACACCAGAAAATGCAGGTTCTAGGCTGGTGTAAAAGGGGCCAGCCCGGGGGTGTCCCTGCATGATCCTGGGACCATATTACTGGGTAAGTCCCTGCATTTTCTGGTGTGAAAGGGGTATTATTTCAAATAGCCGGGACCTGCAGTGCTCTGAATTCAGCCGGGCAGCCCCCGCTCTCTGCTCGGCTGTCCATGGGTGTCAATTCTGCCCAGCGGCGGCTGTCCTGCAGTTACCGGGAGCATGTATTCCCCTTGGCAATGAGCATGTAATCCCACATGGCAATGAGCATGGAACTCATGGCAATGAGCATGGAACCCCTGGCAATGAGCATGTAGGTAAGCAGCACTTATGTAGCATAATTTTTAATAGGCATTATGGTGTTTGGCATAATACATAATGGATATTATGGTGTGTGGCTTAACATGCAATGGGCATTATGGTGTAAATTTTTAATGCGCGCCTTTGGCATGTAATGTCACTGTTTGTGAAGCATATTTTGAATTTTTGCTCAATCCGTTTGGTATAGTGTGTATTTTGGCTCAATCCAGGTGGCAAAATGTGAATCTGTGTGGCATAACATGAATTTTGACTCAATCCGTTTGGCATAGTGTGAATTTTGGCTCCTTCCATGTGGCATTATGTGTAAGAGGCAAGTAACATATAAGGGGGTTACTATTGTGTTGCATGATTTGTATAAGGGGTATATGGTGTGGTAAACTGAGGTGACCAAATAAAAGGTGCTAAAATGTTGTCTACCAAGTTTCGGCTCTCTGTATTTGTTTTATGACTGGAGTGCCGCCTCACCCTGCACATCTTAGGACATCGGTGTCCTGTGGGTGCACCATTGGAGGGCACCCGGCAATATATCTCATACCCAAGAATGGGTTCATAGTGCGCTAAACCTTAAAAACAAAATACGTTCAAAATAGTATTTAATAAAAAAAAATGCCTTCAGGGCTTAACAATGTGCATATAGGTTTTTTAGTACAGATCAATGATTCTGATAAACAAAATAAAAGATCCTCTTATCGAGTGAACAAAATGATCAGTCAAGCAATGTAGTGTCCCAACGCGTTTCGCCATGTTGTTGACTTCATCAGGGGCAAAAGGGTGCATCAATTTTCTTATATGGAATGGGATTTCACAGAAGGATACAATAGTCCTTTGGATAATATTGGTAAGTGGGTATGGTAACAATTTGAGAGATGTCCACCTTCAATAGATCGTCAAAGTTTAAAGGGGATTATATCATTATATCGTTCAGATTGGTGAAGCTGGGCGCTAAGAGGTTCGTCAGAAATTAGCAATAATATAGTGGTCCAGTGAGGAAGGTGTGCACAGTTCAACTCCTAAGGCAGCATTCTTAGCGCCCTGGTCATGCCCCCCACATTATTAGGTGCTGGCCACAACGCCTATTTTTGCACATAATAGGCCCTTGGTAATTTTAAGCTCCAGGCCCATGTAGACCTTAATCTGGCACTGGATAGACCAAATGTATATAAATAATAATAATAATAATTAAAAAAAAAATATATATATATATATATATATATATATAGATGTGTGTATACATATATATACACACACACATATACATACATACATATCCTGTATATACATACAAGGGCGTCAACAGCAGTGTAGACCCCTGGGCATAGCAATGTATTGGGGCCCCCACTGATCCTCCAGTGGTAGGGGTGGGGGAAGCTTTGATGTCCCGCGGGTGGTAGGGGGTATTATATCAACCGCTAAGCATGTAGGGCCTGGATCAGAAATTTCCACAAATTACCCCTTTACTGCACAGATGTTGGGAGATGGGGTGGGAGAAGGGGGCATTGGGCTGAATGAAGGGGCCCTGATACATAACTTCTAGGGTGGTAGAGGATGTTTAATATGCAGAGGAGGGGTGTATAGTGGAGTGGGCTTATTATCCATAATTTTCTGGTGGGAGAACAGCTTGCTTGACTGCAGATATCTCCAGTTCCCGGAAATAGATTTCTTAGATTTTAATGGAATTAAAAACTAGAGAATCCCACCTACCAAATGGTATTGGGGACTAGGGGAGTTCAGGAGGCAGAGCAATTTGCCAACGAGTATATAAAACTACACACCAGGTGTGTGGAGCTGGAGCAGTAACCAGCTGCTGGAAGGCTGATATCTCTGGTTCTTGGAACAGTAGAGACAATCTACTAGTGTCCATCAAAGGGGAAGAGTTCCAGCTTTTGGAATATACCCTCAGAAAAACTCTCAGTCAGACAGAACCTGAAATATCTGACTGGGAAGAGCAATTAACAGGCTTGGATGGGGACCACTGCTTTAAAGTCAGATATCTCCGGTTCCCAAGGGCCGATTTTAAAAATTCTTGTACCCATGGAAAGAGGGGACACTCAGCTTTCAGCCTAGGGTCCTTAGACTCCTGGGGGGGTTTCTGGGTACTCAGAAACCCCCCCTGCGTGCGCTACTGCAATATAGATATCAGATGGAAGTACACCCCCCATCGAAATCTAACTCTCTCTGCACATGTTACATCAGCCCCACCGGCAATGGATATGGTTTTGTCCATTAGAGAGTGATTGTGCCTTTCCGAGTGAATCAGAATATTCCCCTATGATCGCCAAAGGTCCCTCTGTAGAAAGGATCCAGATGTTTATTTTCTGTAAATATCTCTCAATGCGACTTGCCAAGAATTGATCCTTATATTGGTACACTTCAATATGAAAACAATGGTGTTTTATCACTTGGATATTCATAGACTCTCACCCACCAATTGCTTCTGGCAATTCTTCTCACTGCCCCTTGGAAGGATACATCACATGCGATCCTGCCGGGTGGCTCAAGGGAGCATGGTGTGAACAGCATCTCCATGCCGGAAGTGACGTAGATGACCTTCAGACAGCTGTGTTTCATTCTTATTAGTTATGCGGGGTATATTAAGTCCCTGTTCAACAGTAAAAACCATGCTTCTGAAGAAGGGCAGGAAAGCAAAGTGATCACCACCGAACGGATCCTGTACTGGGGCCAGAGGCGTAACTAGATTTTTTGCGCCCCCCCCCCCCGCCGATATCAGCAGCGCCGCCCCCCCTCCCCCTAGATCCCAAGTGAAGTTAAACACCCCCCTTACCCCTCCGCATGCCGCCGCATTCAGGGTCCCGCAGTGCGGATCTTCTCCCGGCTCTGTCTCCTCCTGCAGTTCTATAATGACCATCACAAAATGGCTGCCAACTAACAGCAGACAGTTTTTAAGGATGCTAGAGGAGGCCCGCACCTCCTCGAGCATCCCAAAAAACTGTCTGCTGTATGAGAGCAACCATTTTCTGATAGTTATTTTTCATTAGAACTGCAGGAGGAGACTGAGCCAGGACAAGATCTGCGCTGCGGCCGGGACCCTGAATGAGGTGGCGGCGGCATGCGGAGGGGTAAGGGGGGTGTGTAAGTTTACTTGGGTGGATTGGAGGGCTAGGTAGTAAGTTGTAACTATAACCCCGCAGATCGGGCTGCGGGGCTATAGTTACGCCACTGACTGGGGCTGAACGATTGAAGCATGTTTCCTGCATGCACCACTGGTCGGCTACTAGAGGATGAGGTTCCCTAGGAAACTTCTACAGAAAATCAGTGTGAAGGGGACAGAAAGAGTAAATTTTGATATGCGCACTAACTCCATTTAAATGTGAGTGAAATGGATAACAAATTCCTCTCACAATTCAGACAGTGTTGCACTAGGGTCTGTTCTTTTTGAGTTTCTTTTAGATCAAAAGAAACACCACTCTAGGGATATTATTTGTTTACATCAAATATATTTTGTAAGTTTAATTGTGAACCCGCCAGTGGGTGTACAACCTCTTTTTTGTGTACAATAGTAGTTACCAACTCGATATCACTAACACTGTTGAGAACAGGACAATAAATCCTACCCCACAAGCTCACTGCCTAGATGTCATCCTCGACTCTGAACTGTCCTTTGTTCCCTACATTTAGTCTGTCTCAAAATCATGTTACGTACATGATCTAAAATCCATATCCAAAATACAACCATACCTTACACAAGACACTGCAAAACTCGAATCAATGCTCGAATCATCTCCCACATTGATTATTGCAATAGTCTTCTTACAAGTCTTACCAAAGAAACACCCACCACTGTAATCCATCCTGAATGCACCAGTGAGCCTAATCTTCCTTGTGAGACGCTCATCGTCTGCAGATCCGCTGGTTATTTGTATTTTACAGTATTATATATAAAATACTTTTACTTACACACAAGGCCATAATCCAAACTACACCAATCTACATCTCCTTGCTTATCTCAAAATATCTCCCAACCCGACCTCTTCGATCATCTCAAGATCTAGGTCTCTCATCCACAATCAGTATTTCACCTCCATTCATGACTACAGGACATTCTTTGACCTGCACCCACTCTGTGCCCTCCAACTCACAATAAGACTGTCCTAGTGTACAAATCTTAGAGCATGCTCTCAAAACTCACCTCTTCAGGCAAGCTTATCAAATTCCAGATCCACCCACATAACCTTCATAAACCTTTCCTATACAATGGCATCTCCACTGTACAGTATTTTCTCTATCTTCACTTTCCCAACCTTCAGACCCAAAGTCAGCATTGCCGTGTGACCATATCAAACCACCAAGAACTTCTGCAATCTGGTGACCATCATTTATTTATTTACAGTTTCTTATATAGCGCAGCAGATTCTGTTGTGCTTTACAATTGTAAACAAGCCCTCTTCTCTTCACATTTCACTCACAGCTTTCCCATACTCAAATACTTAGTGACCATCTTCGTCTGCATACTCATCTCCATCATTGGCCTCAAGCCTCTAGTTGTATGTTAATTAAGTCCTCACTACTTATATTTAGGCTGTAATGTGTATTGAACTGTGGCGCTCTTTATTTGTACTCTATTTTTGTTATTTATTCAATGTTATGCCAAGTTTTGTCTCCCTGTACTGTTCCTTTGTACGGCGCTGCGAAACACTTGTGGTGCCTTATAAATAAAATCATAATAATAATAAAATGAATAATAAAACAAACTGGATAACAAGACAGACTTGAAGGTAAGAGGGCCCTGCTGCAGGCTTTCAATTTATAGGGACATAGGAGAAGGACAAGGACAGGCACCAGTAATAGCATAGCTTGTAGGTCCAGAAGGGAAGCTATATAATACATAAGTGCCTCAGAGGGTTATGCGTATGGAACTTAAATTTGATAGGCTTGCCTGAAGAGGTGAGTTTTCAGAGAACGCTTGAAAGTTTGGAGGCTAGTGGAAAGTCTTATTATGCGTGGAAGGGCATTCCATAGGTTGGGAGCAGCCCGATGACAGTCCTGTAATAGTGAATGGGAGCTGGTGATCCGTGCAGAAGAGAGACACAGATCATGTGCAGAGCGGAGTGGTCGAGATATTTTGTAATAAGTAAAAAGATATAAGCTGGATCAGTATGGTTAATAGCTTTATATGCTAGTAGAAGGGTTTTATATTGAATATGGTAAAACACAGGTAACCAATGAAGGGACTGGCAGAGCGGATCAGCAGACAATGAGCATCTTGCTAGGAAGATCAGCATAGCAGCAGAATTTAGAATGGATTGCAGTGGTGAGAGTCTGTTCTTGGGAAGACCAGTTAGGAGACTATTGCAATAATCAATGCGGGATATAAGCCCAGAAAGGAGAGTGATAAACAACCAACCAATCAGCTCCTACCTGTTATTTTTCAAACACAGCATGTGACATGGCAGTTGCAAGCTGATTGGCTGGTGGTTTATCACTCTCCTTTTTATCACTTTTCAAGCTTCGTACATCTGGCCCTCAATGAGTGCATGGATAAGTGATTTAGTAGTGTCTTGTGTGAGATAGGGTTGGATATGCTTTTAAGATGCATGTAACATGCAATAGAGAACACCGATCCTCGTGTATCAATGCTTATTTCCCTATACATTGTAAGCTTGCAAGCATTCTTCCTACCTCTATGACAAACTACCCAGTTTTATCATTGTTTATCAATTATTTATTAATAGTTATTTACATATACACATATTCCACTGCTTTACAGAGAATATTTGAACATTAACATCTGTCCCTGCCCCAGTGGATTTTACATCTATATTTCCTACCACATGCACACGCGCGCACACACACACACACCAATTAACCTACCATATATTTTTGGAGGTGGGAGGAAACCAGAGAACCCCAAGGAAACCCACGCAAGCACGGGTCAAAAGTACAAACTCTGGCAGAGGGTTACAGGAGAGAGATAGTGATGAAGAGATAGTGACTCGGGAAAGGCAAGAGGGTGATGCATGTGGGTGATAGAGTAGGAGAGGTTGAAAGGGAGACAGTGGATGACATGGAAGCAGTGGATGGCATGGAGCACCTTGTTGTGCCCAGGCTGCTGCCCTCTAAGTCCATATCTCAGTACTCTGCGCACAGCAGAAGTGACAGGAGCAGACAGCGGTCATGAGCAGGCTGCTGATGCCAGAGTCTGGTGCTAAGGGTCTCCCCCATTCTGGCTTTCTCACAGCCACTGCCACACTAAAGCCAGGCGCAGTAGAGTCTGAGTACTAGAGGGCTCAGACTCTACTGCTCATGTGCGTAAGTTTGCTATGCACGGCGCTGCGGACACCTTGTGGCGCCTTATAAATAAACATACTACTACTACTACTAACTCCAAAAAATGGTGCAGCGGCCATTGTTTCAGCAATTCCGGCAGTGCTGCTACCTTCACTGTGGGGCTTTGCAGTGTTAAGTACTAAAAAATGGGTGCATTTGCACCCAGTATAAAATACGCCACTGGCAGCAACCTAGTCACTCACCCGCCTCAGCTGCAGCCTCGCCACCTGCTTACTCCCATTCTGGCCCTTCTCACCAGTGCGTCAGGTAGCAATATTTTGCAGAGTTGTGCCACAGCTGCTGGACTGGTGGCTGCTGAATTGCTTGGTGTCTGGAGGGCATACCCATGGTGGCTTGAGGTGGAGGTTTTGAGGAACTGGAAGCTACATTGTGTACTCCTGATATATAGTACATATGGGATAACAATATATATGAAATACTGTATATATATATATATATATATATATATATATATATATATATATATATATATAAAAACACAAATAGGGGTAATAAGAAAGGTACAGAAATAAACAGTAGAGGTTGTCAACTGATATAGGAGGAGACAGAGATGAGAATCATACAAAGAGGAAACAGGCCTAAAAGGGTAGCAATGGTGGGGTGTCTGCATCAGGAGGAGGTAAATTGAGCTCCAGATAAATGAGAGGGATGGTTGTTTCTAGATACCCAACACACACCCCCAAAGCGCAACTGAGCCTAGCCTGGGAAATATCAAAGCCGAATGGGCAAGGGGGAGCTGGGCGGTATCCGGACTCATGCTAGATTGACTCTAGGTCAACAGTCATAAGGACCACTGAGGGTAGATTTACTAAGGAGCAGGTAATAAAATGGCATTAGCAATATACTGTACAATAAACTAGTCCTACTTTAGGATTTCTTTCTGATTGCAGAGGCTCCACAGCTGCTCCTTCGTAAATGCACCCCATACAAGGTGGCAGATGTATTAAGCTGCCCATAACGTTTAGAAATAACGGGTCCCGCTTTTCCTGCATGAGGAGGAGAAGCGGGCACCCGTTACGGACAAATGTATTAAACCCACCCACCGATAAGGAGAGCTGTCATTACCTGCGTTAACGGCTCTCCTTATTGGCGCCCCCTTTAGACCTGCGCATGCACATTTAAAAAAAAAAACTCCCTTTCTCCCCTTGCCAGCTCTCTGGGCATGCACGAGATCTCGTGCGCAGCCCGGAGCCAGCAGCAGGGATAGTGTTGTGCCTGCAGTGGGAATAGGACAATGCTAGCCCTGAGCTGGCGAAGAGGCCGGGGGAATTTAACGCCTTGAAGGCTGTTTTACACCGCCCGGCCAAAAATTACTGGGGGGGATTGCAGGGGACAGCCCCGACAAACGTTACTTAGCGGGCTGTCCCTAGAACACGTTAGGTGCGCTTTTAGTACTCCCATAATCCCCCCAGTTAGCTAGAGTTAAGTGCATAAATGCACTTAACGCTAGTTCATACATCTGCCTGTTAGGACTGCTGGAGACTTGGTTTCCAGACTCTGAGAATAACCTCGAACCAAGGCCCTGACTCCGTTGCGCTTGACTGCGGTTGACAGTTGCGTGCAGTGCTAAGCTTCGCCTATAATATCCGCGTTCGAAGGAGCTGGTTAGGCCGGCTCCAACCCTGATGCCACCAGGGGTATCCCCAGAAGCCACAGAGGAGCAACAATGCTCAGGAGATGACACACAATAACACAATGGACAGCGCCGGTAATAATGGTAGCACAATACACGGTGTGGGCGCAACAATGCGCAGGGATGGAATACAAATAAGTTACTCCTAACCCGTGGCATGGGGGTGAACAACCATCTGTGGCCGTACCACCCAGGCCGTGCACAATATAACACAATGCAAGTGGAATTGCAGGTATGCAGGGAGTAAAAGGAATGCAGGGCGAACCCTGACTTATCTGAGAGATGTTAAGGATCACAGATGGAAGGTGGACTGCAGCAGCGCTGACATGAGGAAACAATTGACCAGATATCCAGGGACCAGGAACTGATACAAGGAGCCAGACACGGGTGACCAGGACTCATCCAGGACAAGACGCTATAACCGGCGTCTGTGTGCAGCAGACGCCGGCTAATAATTAAAAATCCTCGCCTCCTGGCTGATTACGTCAGCTGTTGTGCAGAGGGCGGAAGTTCGGGCCGTTGCCTAGCAATGCCTGACGCTTCCACCCTGAGCATCCAGAGGACGCCGGGGAAGATGGCGCCGGCTGCTGCGTCCTGTGGCTCCAGTACTGTGAGTACCCCTGGAGCTTGCAGGCGCACAGCGGCGCCTAACACTGCCCCATTCTCTGCTCCTGAATAACATGGCACACAATTGGGAATGTACAGTAACATTTACTTAAAAAAAATGAATCACTTGTTTCAATGTTTAAATAGCAATTGGTACTCCTACAAATTGAAAATGTAATCAAATGTATTTCTTGGCTCTACAGAAGCAGCGCCAGCTGCCCACAGAGGAGGTTTTTTACTTTAATATAGGGCTGGACTACAAATTAGTATCACCACCAAGTGCACAATTTGACAGAATCACGAGACACGCTTATAAAATGATAAGTTGAAAAGGATGAAAATTTATTCTGTCATCTCACAGTTCCATTAATGAACGCAATAAAATGAATAACAAGGCAGTGAGCGCGTATCCTCTGCATTCGTGCATTTTTGCACAAAAATAGATTTTTGGTTGACTCTTCCTTATAGTGTTCTAATAACATAGTACATCAAAAGACATTATTATTTAAATGATCTTACAGAGTCGAAAAACTACTTCCAGCACTTACAACATGGCTATATTTGTGCATCTATAGTGGAACACAATACCAATGTAATACCAATATTAGGCTCAAATAATAAAATCTTTCAATTCAGGGATGTATCTGAAAGCTCTTAGATGTATCCCAGTGTACTTGCCAACTCTCCCTGATTCTCAGGGAGACTCCCAGAAATAGCAGCAATCTCCCTGACTCCCTGGAGAGTTTAGCAATCTCCCTGATTGCACCCATTTATGAAGCAGTTATATTCTGGTGGGGGGTTTTGAGAGATCATCCGTGCCATATACCTGTATTGGTTTTTAGGCACAATGATCAATATGGTATATATTTAATTAGAGTCGAAACTGCCATCTTGTCGGAAAGACAGCAGTTTCTGACTGATTTAGGTCGTAAGGGGTACCGACCTATTCAATATAGGCTGATCCACATGCTTTTGATGGAAACGTGGCCAAATCCAAGAAGTTTTGGCCCTGATTCTGGCAATCTTAATCCAACTTCAAAAAAATATTGGATTGAGGGAGGGAGGACAGCACCGGATGAGCAGCAGCAGCACACCTAGCGCCGTCCTCCCGTCAGTCTCCCACTCCCTCCTCAGTCCTTACCAGGTCCCGCCCCCAGGCTAGGTGAGAGCAGCTCACCTGGCACCATCCCACTTCCCAACGCAGTCACAGGGTCTCCCCTCTCCGTCATAGTACAGCATAGAGCAGCGCCAGAGAGAGGACAATGCCGGAGAAGGTGAGTATGTGTGAATGTAATTTAAGTGTAAAAGGGGTTTTATTAAAGTTGTACAGCTCTGGGTGTCTTGTCTCCTTATTTGTACATTCATTTTACAGGTGAACTATGAGACAGGCACATTAATGCCCCCCATTGCTGGGTCTTGTATTTCTCCTGTAAAAAGCAATGCAATTTTATTTATTTTGCACACACATCAGGAAAGACCTGCGGAGCCTTTATTGGGATGGGGGGGGGGGGTCCCCACTCCCCCAGGTATCCCATCCAGTGCTGACCAGCCACAGTGCTCATGTGATGGCCGGGGGACCTGGTGTAAAAATGTCCCCCGGCTGTGGCATGACACTGCTGGCATTTTTTGTCCCCTGTATTTTTGGAACCAGGACCAGCTCAATGAGCCCAGGGATGGTTATGCTTTTTCAAAAGTAGGCAAGTTTGCCCCACTGCCACTTGCTGCTCACGAACAACACACCACCATCACACACATGTTTCACTCCTTTTATAGCTTTCTGGGGCCGCTCAGTATTTTCCCATTCTCTAGAGTCTGCACCTACACACAGTATGTCCCAAGGCCTACAGCATATACAAGGCTGCCAGAGCATCTCAGCCTAAAGGTGCCCACACACGGTGCGATTCTCACATGCATTTTGAATAATTCATTTAAATTGCATCGGGCTAGTTCAAATCGTTTATTCTGCTGTACGATGCATGCTCTAGTGCAGTCCATATCGCAAGGCAAAATACCATATATACTCAAGTATAAGCCTACTTTTTCAGAACATTTTTTATGCTGAAAAAGCCCCCATCGGCTTATACTCGAGTGAGGGTCCCACTTGAGTCAATAAGTTTTCCCCAGTTTTTTTGTTGTAAAATTAGGTGCCTCGGCTTATATTCGAGTATATACAGTAGTATGTACATTTTTGTACTACAGATGGAGGCCGCTTTCATCCTTGCCACCAGATCGCCATCAGCAGGTTTTTGTCAGATGGCGATCTAACGGACGGGGATGGGATGTGTGCGCGCCCCATTCTGGTGGACTGCGCATACTGGCGGAAGTCGCGGCCCCATCTGTACATCGCATCATGTCTACTTCAAATCGCACCCTGTGTAGGGAATCACATGCGATATTTACTTTACATATTTAAATTAAATATTGTAGCCTAGTCCAAATCTTATGTAGTGCAAATAGCACAGTGTATAAAGATAAAATTGCATAGCACGCATTGCATAGCTCAAGTCTCACCTAGCACACATCTCACCGTGTGTGGGCACTATTACCGCAGCTGACACCACACTACTTTCTCTTTTGCAACATGACTGAGAACTACACCTGTTTGATTGTAACTCTTGTAAACACCAAGCTCTTAAAATAAAATATGTGGCCTTCTATATCATGTATACAAACTACTGGTGGTAAATGATGTATAAATCACTTATTAAATAGCTTATGTATCAGTCATGAGATCACTATATCAACCTCCGCAATGATCTCGTCAAAAGATATATGTACTGCACATCTGGTAATGTTTACTGATGAATATAATTATCTACATTAATGACACAGATATTTCAAACTATACATTGATGCAAGGTATAAGGCAGGAAAGTGTTTTATTGATTTAACCACAACATTTAACCACAACATCCCTTACACGGCGTGCTGTAGTAATACTGTACATGGAGAACGCTTTATGAATCACAGTACCTCAAAAACTGAACTGTCTTTCCTCTAGCACACAGTCCATTTCCAAATCCTGCTGAATGTACTGCCGTAATATTTCCAGAATCCGGCCCACCCTCCCCTGGACATTATTATAACTACTTTACCTATAGGACTGTAATCTGCTCTTCACATGCCTTCCTAACTCCCATCTCGAAGCTCTCCAGTCTTTACTCAACTCTTCTACCCAACAATTTTTTCCCTCCATGCTCTGCTCTACCTTTACTACCCCTCTTTGCTAGCTACTCCACTGTCAAAATTGCTTCAAATTCTACCCTACTGTAAGTCTCCAACCTGGTTTCACTTTAGCCATACAGTATCTAACGCAGGGCTGGGCAACACCGGCCCTCCAGATGTTAATGAACTACACATCCCAGGATGCTTTGCGTTAGTTTTGCTATGTGGCCATGCTGAAACTGATGCAAGGCATGCTGGGATGTGTAGTTCATCAACATCTGGAGGGCTGGTGTTGCCCAGCCCTGATCTAACTGCTTGCTCTGATAATGATGGACCCTAGTGGTGGTTTTTACCAATGGACTGCAGGACTGCAGCCCCCCCAGGTAAAACCAGCCAATGTGCTCAGCCTTAATGTAGCTTGTTGCAGTCCTCTACACTGCACTTGCTTCACTATGACTGGCAGTGACTCCCTATTGGAAGTGTGACCTGCAAGTAACACGCAGTAATGCAGTCCCATTGGGAGCTGTTCCCTACCTCTGGGACTGCAAGTCTAAGCTGCTATAGGCAGAGAGCTGGCTTCCTGTAGGTAGCCACTCCCTGCTTTGCAGCCCAATTTGGCTGCTATGGGCTGCAGCCGACGCAGCCCATAAAAGCTAGGGGTATGCTGGTGCAGTGAAACTACACAAGTACCTTTAATTTGTTATGCAGATACTGCAGAAGTCACACACATAGGCATGCTGCATATCATTTGATCATCAGATGCTAGGTGTGCATTATATTTGCAAATAAGATTCTGTTTAATGGAAAAAGTTGCAAGAAAGATGCTCAGTGCAATTGATTCACACAGAGCTTAACCACTGTGTATAACGTGACTTGTATGCATGTTGCATGTGAACACATCTGTGGCATAAAATAAAAATATGGTGGTAAACAACTATTGGTGGTTCAGAAAGAATGGTTCCTACAAGAGCTCTTTTGTTTAATTCCCCTATCTCATCTTTATCAAGCCAAAATAATTTCCTTTGATGACCAAATCTTTCTGGGTGACCTTCAGCCAATAGAAAGTATCTAGGTACACTCTTGGAAGGGACTGCACTAAATCTGGATTATCACTACATATAAATAACAAACAAATTGGAACACAGCTTCACGCTGGGACACAAAGGCATGGTGTCTGACTTGCAAACACTGTGGTTCCTTATCTAAAGTAACAAAGATACTTGGAAAACTTTGGATGAATAAATGCAAATAATAAATGGAGTTCGGAAGCTTTAGACACAAGAACTGCAGCCCATCATGTAGTTTGACATATGTCTTAAGGGGTGTACACACGGTGAGATTTTGGCAGTAGATTTTGACTAGATGGAAGGCATTATCCATTAAAGCATGCAACACGTGTCCTTTTTTGTGTGCTGCCGTCACACAAAAAAGCTCTTCTGGGTGCGCCAGGCCTAATGAGACTCTGCCGGTGTTGGGCGCCTCTTTTTGCTGTATTTCGATAGGACACTTGTTTATCTGTGTGCAGCCGAGTCTCTGACTCTTTATACAAAGTTGCAGCTTTTTTCCACAATACAATACATTGTGCTCTGTATACTCAGACAGAATACACGTGTCTTATATCAAATTAAACAGCATTAGTCTCATCACATTGATTTGTGACTAAGATATTCTAGTTGCATCTAATGCTGTGTACACATGGTGCGATTCTGACTAACTTTCTTTGTATTACTATATAGTCAAATTTGAATAGAAAGTTAGTCAGAATCGCACAGTTAAAGCCGCATTCCACCCCAATGCGCGGCCCCGGGATTGAAAGCAGAAATGTGCAGGTAAGTCTATTTCTGCTTCGATCTGCCATGCTGCCTCCTCCCCTACCGCCATCCATTCCTCTCTGCCGGTACATACCCGAAGATGCATTTTTGCCACAAGACAATGACCAATGTTAGCAGAGTTGCACGGGACCTACGGCCCACTCGCACTGCATTGTGTACTGAGGCTTGATGTATGAGATCACATCTATATATCAGTTGTCCTTCCATGTACAGCCACATTTTTACAAATCTGTCAAATAACATAATCTGCATTATGTGCCAATTATATTTTTAGAAAACATCACATTGTTATGATATAATCTAAGCAATACCTGTATAGCCATAACAAATGGAATATAGTAGATCTTACCATTGATGGAACGAAAGGAGCAAGGATACCACCAAATCGACATGCCATGGCACATACACCCAATCCTGCATTCCTGCAAAACAGTTCAAGCAGATGCATCAAGATCACTGGTGCAACAAATGGCAAGACAACATGCTCTATTCATTTACATTAAGCTTTGCAAATTCAGGGGGGGGGGGTTGCATGCAATGAAAATACTGTTGGTTTTTATGTGTTAATGCATTTTGTTGTTTTGTGAGCTTTATACTTTGATATTTGTTAAGGTTAGCTATTTAACATACAAAAAAATACAGATACTGTATAACCACATGAAGACAACCTCATACAATTTGTAGCAGCTGAAGCGAGACAACAGCGCTAGCACTGCCACAAGTGGGTGAGGGTGCACATGATGATGGGGTGTGTGTCCCTTTTAAAGTGTCATTACTAGAAAGTTAAACAGTTAATAGGACTCACTTTCCCAACTACCCGGCTAATTAGGACAATACAGACCTGATTGGGAGGCCGGTGACCTTTGGGACAGCCCAGGTATGCCTCTGGTGAAAATGACAAAGAAAAGGTGCTGAAACCCTTCACCAATGCATACCTTATAAATAATTACCTCCCTGTTAGTAAAGTTGGGAGGTCTTTAAAATATTTCACTGTAGAGATGTCAAATCTGTATCCACATTATTGGTCCATAAGAAATGAATATCATAGTATATTACAGTTTTTAATACACAGAAATCCTAATACATATAAAATCTATCACATGAAAGCAAATACAGATATAAAATGGGCAAACAACACAAAAAGTCTCCCCTGTATGGGTAACGGCTGTGAGGCTCTTTACGAGAAGTGTTGGAACTGTCTAGTGAACATACAGTTCAAAAGCGTTTTTCAAGGCTCCTTCAGTGTGTGTGCTAGTTCATCCTGAGCATCCTTATATAACCCATGGAAAAAATGCCCCTTTCTCCACCTGTTCTGTGGGTGGGCATTTTCAGACAGAGAGCTTGTAATGGCGTCTCCGCCGGAAGTTTGCGGTAACCCATAGTGATGGGTCCAAGCCAGAGCTTAGGTATAACCATGGAGAGGCGTCAGACGTCCATCGATCATCTGGAAGTTTGTATAAATCCTCATAAGTAAGGGCACAAAGGCATGTGAGTAACCGGTGGTCCAGCTGGAACTCTAAACTTTGTGTCTCAAGGAATATTAACCATGGGACTAGGTTGAACCAGCTTATACAAATAGAATGATGGGGGATTTTGCCACACAATGTGCCATTGCACTGAGACACTTGGAGTTCGGGATATGTGAGATCAAACTTCCAGATGATCGATGGACCTCAGATGCCTCTCCATGGTTACACCTTAGCTCCAGCTTGGACCCATCACTATGGTTACTGCAAACTTCTGGCGGAGACTCCATTACAAGATCTCTGTCTGAAACCTCCCACCTGCAGAACAGGTGGAGAAAGGGGCTTTTTTCCAATGGGTATATAAGGACGCTCAGGTTGAACTAGCACACACACTGAAGGAGCCTTGAAAAAGACCAGTCCTAGGATGAAACGCGTCGGCGTTCCCCTGCTGGTAGTGACATCTGCATGCTGCTTTACCCGCTGACTGTGAATCAGATCGCTGGCTGCCCGGGCTGCTGCTTTGTTTCACTCAGACGCTTTTGAACTGTATGTTCACTAGACAGTTCCAACACTTCTGGTAAAGAGCCTTACAGCCGTTACCCATACAGGGGAGACTTTTTGTGTTGTGTGCCCATTTTATATCTGCATTTGGTCATGTGATAGATTTTATATGTATTAGGATTTCTGTGTATTAAAAACTGTAATACACTATGATATCCATTTCTTTTGCATATGGACCAATAATGTGAATACATATTTGACATCTCTACAATGAAATATTCTAAAGACCTCCCAACTTTACTAATAGGGAGGTAATTATTTATAAGGTATGCACTGGTGAAGGGTTTGAGCACCTTATCTGTATTTAGGAGTACCAAAGAACACTCCCTGTTGATAACCCATCCCAGCTGCTGCATTTGCGCAGACTTTCATATAGCCATCTCCCATATACTATTCATCTGGTGAAAATGCCATAAGGTGTATTGCAGTGCAAGCAAGTAGACCTGGACGGCACCATCTGTGACAAACTAACATGCACCCGTCCAGTATCAATTCCAAAGCAGTAACTCAGTGCAGCCAGCAAAACGGGACAAACAATCAGTGCAAATTAATTAAAGTCATTAGTTCACAGACAATGGAATAGCTGCAGACTGAACTGCATTACATGCACAGTGTACATACAGGAGTATTGGGAGGGTGGGAAATGTAAAAAACCCTGCGGCATGGGGCTTTTCCCACAGCTGCCAGGTTTTGCTGATTTATTGCACCTCCATAGCAAGTCTGATTTTCCTAATGGACTTGCTCTTGCACCCTTGTGGCAACTCCCCTGAGGACTAGTCAAGCAGGTGGAAGCTTCCATCGGAAGCAGCAGAACTACAGTACATCTTCCAGCAGCTCCCTTGCCTCTCCTCAGTGCATAGGCGTGCGCACGGGGGGTGCCGGGGGTACACAGGCACCTCCTAATGACCAGCAGCCGCAGCCTGTCAGGGGGTCTGGGTCAAGACAACCTTTTTTTTTTTATTTGCACGGCACCGCGGCCGTCAGCTGTATATATATATCGGGAGCGTGGGCGGCCGGGCGCCGAGTATGAACAGGGGAGTAGAGGTCAGGAGAGCGGGGTCAGTGTCTGCAATGACAGCGGCAGCAGTAGTCCACCGCTGCTGCGGAGCTCTGCAGACACTCTCGCGAGATGATGATGATGATTTCATCATCTTGCGAGTGTCTGTCTGCAGCAGCCGCTGGTAGCCTGGCTGGGACTGTAATGATGATGCGGGACATGCAGGAGCTCAGGCAGGGAGACTGTGCTCAAGCTGACACTGTACAAAAAGTTGTAAGTACAATTTGCCTGGCTTAATACATAAGATACTATGGTGTGTGTGTGTGTGTGTGTGTGTGTGTGTGTGTGTGTGTGTGTGTATGTAGTATGTATGTATACTCTCTCTCTCTCTCTCTCGTTTCCAGGTGCAATTCACAACTTTGCTACTAAAATGTACTAAAAACTCAGAGGAGTACCACTGCCTTTAGATAGATATATATATATAATAGAGAAGGTTTCAATGCTTCTAGGGGGGGTCCTGGGAAATTACACTGGGGCCCTGGCTGCAGCTCCCTAAAAATACCCCGATCCCATAGCAGGGCTGTGTGTAGTGTAATGGACACCACGCATTGGTGCCAGGGAGAAGGCACAAGAAGCAATGAACATATAATCCCCTTGGCAATGAGCATGCAACCCCCCTCCCCTGACAACAAGCATATAACTCCCCCCAGGCAACTAGCATGTGACCACCCCCCTTGGCAATGAGCATGTAACTCCCTAGAAATGAGCATGTAATTCCCCCTAGCAATGAGCACGTAGCTCCCTCTAGCAACAAGCATGTAATCCCTAATAGGAATGAGAATGAAACCCCTGGCAAGAAGCATGTAGGTAAGCTTCACTTACTGTATGTGGCCTAATATGTAATAGGCATTACGGTGTGTAGTGTAATGCGTAGTAGGCATTACGGTGTGTTGTAGAATTAGTAGTAGGCATTACGTTGGGTGGCATGATGTATAATGGGCATTATGGTGTGTTGCATTATGTGTAATGGGCATTACGTTGGGTGGCATTATGTGTAATGGGCATTACAGTGTAAATTTTTGAAGCGCACCTTCGTCACACACTGTCCCTGTTTATGGTGTATGTGTGGGGGAAATGATTAATTCTGAAGTGCATATAAATAAGTCACCTATTTAGTTTGCATTGATGCCCAATAGGTGATAGACACACCCAGTAGGCAGTAATGGACACACCCAGTAGGTAGTGATGGACACGCCCCTCCAATGGTGCACCCCCTAATAAAATGGGCTGCGCACGCCTATGCCTCAGTGGAAAGATGAAGGGAAGACCACCAGACTGGTGAGAATCTCTCTTTTCACATTGCAGAGTTTTCAGAGCTGAAAACCCAATGTATATTTTAAAAAAAATTGGCTACCGCTGGTACCGGGAGCGTACATACGATAATCTCAAATTTGTTTCAGTGGAAATAAAACCTTGCACCCATCGCAACAAATTTTTAATTATGAAATAATTTCCCCCCTGGGACAAAGTCCTGTGTAAAAGCTGATAATAGCCAAAAAGGCTCAGCCAGGAGATGCAAACAATGTATTAGAGTACAGTATTATTAAAAAAAAAAAAACATTTACATACACAGATATAAATTCTTTCATAATTTGGATAAAATGTAAAGCAAACCATCAAACCAGAATGTGGCTAGTACCTTTTGGGTTGGATAGCACAAATCCATTATGGCAAATCAGCAATTCGCTAGTAAAGGGAAGGAATAAATATTTAGCAAACCATAATAAGCCAGCAGCTGTCTCTTTCCTGTTGGATAATGCTGACTTCCACTGCATAAATATTATAGAACGGCTGCTAATGTCACCAATAACATCCAGTACACAGGTTCTCAAAGTCGGTCCTCAGGATCCCGCACAGTATCAAGTGAAATTTGTGCATGCATTTGTGCTCTCATGCAGCAGAGGCATCAAACTGTAATCTATTGCACACAGCCCTTTAGATTGCACTCTAGATGCCATTGCGGTCCGGTTGTTGAGGACAATTTTACCAGAGCTTTGATTAGTTTCCTACACATTAATTATTAGGATTCAACAATATATTCCAGACATTAAATTGGAAGACAAGCTGGCCACTCCTGCTGCGATAACGCAACGTGGCTGTCCCTAAAATGAACGCAATGTCAGCTGGTGGTAATTGAAACAAGCAATTTAGAAAAGTTAAAGTTTGGCTATTAAAAATAAAGGCAACGTCCCAAAAGTGAAGATGAAAAAGCAGTATCTTTATTTCTTTAATGGAATACATTCTTTTAAGAAAATAAATAAATAAAAGGTTTAAAATAATTAAAGGGGATGGTCCAAATGTGCCATTAGTTCTAGGTAATGTTTTTAACTTGGCAGATGTAAGCTTTTCAGTCTAAGATCAACCATTCGTGAAATATCACACAAAGCTTCTAAGCAGGAGAACATCAAAGGCGGAACAGGGTCATGCTCTAATGTATGCGCATCAGGGAAAAACAACAATAGCAACTGCACAAAATAAAATGTGCTGTAGACCCTTTTTTTTTTTAAAGAAAAAGTAATAAACAAACCTTACTAATTTTTACGTAAATTTTTATACCAGCTGCAAAATATTCTACAGAAAATTTTAGCTTTCTCAATATAACTATGTAAAGATGTATCCACGTTAGGTGCCCATACACTAGTAAGATCTGGCTGGTTGGAACAAAAACATGGTTATGGATGAGTGAGAGTTTGTCAGTTTTCCAGCATTTCCAAGCAAATGGTCAACTGTCATTTGCGCTCATCCATAACCATGTTTTTGTTGCAACCAGACAGATCTGCAGATAAATCTGCGTGTGTATGGCCACCTTTACACCTATCCTCAAGTCACGCCTAAAAACCCTATTTAGCAAACCACAGACTTGGGATTTAAATTATGACCCAGAATATTGCCAGGGCAAACCAGGACCTGTATCAATGTTAAAGGGTCAACCCAGGTTGTGCGTTGTGGGTCCTCAACTCTGGTCTCAACTAAGGTCAAACCTGGGACCAATCGGGTAGGCTGCAGTTTGAAAGGTGTGACCCGGAATATCCGACCCAATTAATGCTAAAGAAAGCTGATCTGAGGTGCTTGCTGACAATGTCACCTAAAAGTGGCAGACCAGACAACATGGCTAATTGGAAAGACATGAAGGTAATATCAGGGAAGGGTTAGAGATTGGAAAACTGGGAAGACATTCATTCAGTGTGAAAGGAGCCAACCTGGGAATAACTTGGGTCAAGGATGCAATGTCAAAGGTAACTGGGCAACTGTGACTCGGCTTAACTGTAGGCCTAATTTGTGTTTGAATTGGAATTGCACTGCCGCAAGGAATTAGCTGTGCAATTCTGCGTAATTCAAAGTGCAGTAGGAGGTGTCTGCAGGAGATAGACGCCTCATGAATGCAATTATGAGATTACAGTTCTGCATTTATGGGAGCAGCCTCGGATCACCATCATGACCACTGGTCCATGCACCTGAATGTTATTACTAAACTAATTGAGCACCTGCCACTGTCTATATGTCTGTTGTGAGAGGTAGAAAGGAGCCTGAATTAGGAGGAGATGCAGGTCCTGATATGCCACACACAGTATTATGGGGTTGCTCCAAAGTAGGCAGCTCTAAGTTTAGAGCCATTATCATGTGGATCCTTGCTGGCTAATTGTAGACCCAATTAAGGGTAACGGTGGTGTGGGGTGCGGTGCTACTTGACTGGTTGGCTTTAGTGTGGCACACCTTTTCATTCGGTACATTATTTTTTTCTTTCTTAATTTTTTACTCTCTCTCTCTCTCTATATATATATATATATATATATGCAATGGCAGCACTCGCAGGACGTCAAAAGATAAAGGTAAATAATTCCACACAGGGACCCGCTGACGTAGTTCAACGTTTCAGTCTTGTTCAGACTTTTATCAAGAACAGAGACATACGTATGCCTCTGTTCTTGATAAAAGTCTGAAACGTTGAACTACGTCAGCGGGTCCCTGTGTGGAATTATTTACCTTTATCTTTTGACGTCCTGCGAGTGCCGCCATTGCCATTGCATATACACAGTTCTTTCAGCTGAGAGAGCCAGGAAGGCACCTGGGCCAAGTAACCCCTGGACAGCTGGGACGAGTGCCAGTCTTCAAATTGATATATATATATATATATATATATCTCAGGATGACGAGATCCTGGTGTGGTCTCCATTTCTTCTAAGTCGCCCAAGTGCCGCCTGATGTACTCTACATATGTGCCAGCCTGGTCAACAGTCTGCAGCAGAAGAAGTCACGGAGTGCAAATATCGTTTACAAGCAGGAGAGTGCCGGCTTTTTTCTCTATATATCTATATCTATATCTATATATATATAATTAGCTTCGGCTACCTCCCACTAATCTCTGTTAACACTATAGTATTTTCATTGGTGTGCTACTCTGGGCTTTCCAGCTTATGCTATTTTTTTGGGGTGTCGCACCCTGCACATACATATAACGCTACTGGACACTCAATATACAGAGAAGCCTTGACGGTGGCTTGGGTGCATATACCTAATTTGGGCAACTATATGTAACCAATATCTCTGAATTCTACGATAACGTAGTGTTCTAGACTGGTTACTAATACCATTCAGTGAGCTAGGAGAAACCACGGATTGTTATACAAACATTTACAGATCTGATGGATTTACACTCTGACACACAAATAATGGGCTCTAGAAGGTTAACACTTCTCATTCTAATTGAATCACAATAATGTATGGAAATAACATCAAAATAAAATTTGTGGCTGCCACTTTTTTAATGGGCTGCGGTGAATGCTTGCTCTATATAAATGAGCGTTATTAAGAATGTACTTATGCATCATTTTCATTCCTCAGTGGATTCTGTAATACCATTCAATGTAAAATCCAGGGCACCTGAGACGAAGTTGAGTAGCTCTAAATCCTATCTGATCTTCACAAGACACGGCATCAATATTCACAGCACCGAATCTACACTAATACCATCACGCACACCAGTCGAACCAACCTGAGAAATGACAGCTCAGGGGAGGGGAATAACAGGAACTGAAGACAATTATAGTTCACATTCAGTACTAGGAAACTTTCTGTGAGATAACAATTGCTATTGTGCTCAGAAATGCAGACGGAATCGTTTTATTTTTTTTATTAACAGGGCTTAAAATGCTATTTGGTGTTTATTTAACCTTCTAGATGGGACAAGTGTTGTCTCATGTCCTCAGACTGATAAATCTCATGGAAGCTGTTGTATGTGCATACATGCCTTCCACATCATGCTGCAGTGCAGCAAGCACAAAGCTTAATGTAAACCAGACATGTCCAAACTGTGGCCCTCCAGCTGTTGTGAAACTACACATCCCAGCATGCCTAGCCACAGCATTCCCTGATAGCAAAACTGGGGCAAGGCATGATGGGACTTGTAGTTTCACAACAGCTGGAGGGCCATAGTTTGGACATGCCTGATGTAAAGGATAACTGAATTTACAAACCTAATACCCAAAAGATAACCTTACCTGGGAGAGAGGAGCAGAGTTGGCAGACAAGATGGCAGGACATCAGACGCAGATGAGTAACATTTAAGGTGCACATTTGTACAAACTATATTCTTCCATCCAACACACACACACACAAACACACAAGCACACACACACACACCACACCACACCACACCAAAATAACGCTGGAGAAGCTGCAGGATGCTGAAAGGGTAAGGGTAGGGGGTCTGACACTGAGCAGTAGCTGGTCCGCTCTGAGCCAGCGCAGTGCATATTTAATGAACCTGTCTCTTATTACATATGCGCATATGTAATGAGTGTCCGGCTCATTAAATATGCACTGCTCTGGGGACCAATAGTGTTCACTCCTGCCTGGGTACCGTTTCAGACAGTAAAAAAAACTGGTCTGAAACGGGTAGGACCCTGCTTTTTTACCGTTTCCAAAAAACTTTTTTGGAAGCTGTGGGTGGTTTTGAAGATATTTGCATGGATAAATGTGGCATCTGTACACATACATTCACAGGGCGATCACATTCATTTGCAAGACAGGATTTCACTCTAGCAGGGCGGCGTCTACTTGAATGCTGGCCGCTGAGAATTTGCGGCTGTGCAATCTGGTCTGAATTACCCCCGATGTCAATGCAACCAGACTCAGTCTCTGATCATTGGCCCCTACAAAGTTTAAACAGTCTAAAAAAAAAAAGTGTACACATTACTAATGTCTAGTTCAGGTGAAGAAAGACAGCAATGAGTTGGAAAAAACAATTTAAAAAAGTGTAGAGTAAAATATCTGACACTTGAACTGACAAAGAGGAGATCTTCAGAACATATTTTTAAATCCTAAAGATATCCAAAGAAAGGAATGTTGGCAACAATGGATTACAGAAAAAGAAACAGCAATCTAGGACCTTCTGCAGCAGAGCTGTATAATAGACAGAAGGTCATTCTTCTGTTTATAGCCATGAAAGATAACCCTCTGCTACCTCCGAAAGCGAGAAAAACAAATTACTGTTCATCAAGGCATGAGATGCAGGGTAACCGAGGGTAATACAGAGTCAAAATAACATGACAATGCTCTTTTGTTTATAATGCTTCCCTTTTAAATGATACCTTCATAGGGGGGGTATTCAATCTCCCGCAGCCATTCCTGACGGGGGAATATGGCGGCGGGGCCCTATTCAATAAGGTGTTCCTCGACAGCATTGAACAGGGGATTTCGGCAGAGCAAGCCCGACTTCACAAGCAGTTGGGCTCGTTCTGTCGAGAACGGCCAGGAATTGACAAGCTCCCGGGCGCAGCTTGCCGATTTCCACCCCCTTCTCGACCAGCGGGAGGCAGGACATTGAATCCCGCCTGCAAAATCTCAGTTGAGCAGACCGCGAACAGGACAGGGGCACGGCTGTTGGGCCGCCCTGATATTGAATGCCCTGTATAAAACCTGTATGACTAGTACTGTATCACCCCTCGATAAAAACATGCTTTGTCCCATGATCAGGAATGGATCGTAGGAACGACATGGCCTAGGTCAACAGTCAATAGGTGGACACCAAAAGAACAACATGCCCAAGGTCTACATTGATTAAATGACATGCACAAAGTCAATATTGACAAAAGGGCTACAAAAGCAAACGATCAACATAGAAAAGGTAGACATGAGTTTTTCAGGTTTTTTGGTGTTCATGTAGACACCTGGGCATGTGGACTCAATTAGTTTACCACATAAAACTGTATAACTTGCCTCCCGCTCCATGCTTCACTACTGCCACTCTCGGCACACTTTACCACTTCCTATCAGAGTCCAACAAATTATGAAGAAGATAAACAAAATCACCAAAAACGTTTTCACTTCAACCATTGTCATGTTGACCTTGTGCTTGTATTGTCTACAAACACCTTACTGCCTTTCTCTCCACCCACTCCCTACTTGACCCATTCCAGTCTTGCTTACCTCCTCTCCACTCCACTGAAACAGTCTACAGACATCTCGATACTGCCAAATATAAGGGCCAAAACAAATAGCTTTTTCTCCTTGATCTCTCTGCTGCTTTTGACACTGTGGGCCACTCTCTCTTTCAGCAATTACTTAACTCCCATCGTCTGTGTGATAATGCTCTCTCTTGCCTGTCCTCCTACCTCTTTAACCATTCCATTTACAGTCTCCTCTCCTCCCCCCACTTCCACTAAGTTCTGTTTTTGGTCCTCTCCTTTTTTAAGTGTTTTTTAGGTAAACTCATTGGGGAAAATTTACTAAGATGTGTATTCTACTTCACATGTGATGTTGCTATGGACAACCAATGAGATCTTGTCTACTATCTTCTAGAGGGTGCTAAATAAATAAGAAGTAGATTCTGATTGGTTGCCCATAGCAACATCACATGTGAAGTGGAATACATATCTTAGTAAATTTCCCCCATTATCTCTTTTGACTTTCTGTATCATATCTATGCTGATGATGCTCAAATCTAAAGGCCCCCATCCTAGGGACAAGTCAGACCTGATTTCTCCTGCAGCTCCCTGGGAGGAGTACACACAATTAGGCACTTCATGTGCCAAGTTTTGCATATGATAAATCGCATGGATTTATCATATGCAGTCACGGGGGAGCTGCAGGAGGAGGGAGCCTTGAGACTGGCTGGGCGGGGGAGCTGTTGTGGAGAGCTGGGCAGGGGAGGAAGCCGTGTGGGGGGAACAGGGAGAGGCGGCGTAGGGAGCCGGGCAGGTGAGGAAGATGTTGCCCTCCGACTCACAGTGCCAGCGGGAGCAGGGCAGGAGAAGCCCATTCATCTGCATGGGCTTTTTTTTTTTTCAAGTGCTCTGTTCCTCCCGACACCGGGCGTCCTGCTCCCGCTGGTACTGTGAGTCTGAGGGCAACAGCTTCCTCACTTGCCTGGCTCCCTATGCCGCCTCCCCCTGATCCCTCCGCCCGGCTGTCTATTAGCCAGCATCCCCAGCCTGCTGCCGTCCCCCGCACGGCTCTGGGCTGCACAAAAGATTTAGCAAATCCTATGTACAGCCCATCCAACTCCGATCTGATGCGCACGGGACCGCACATCAGGTTGGACGGGATGTCTACAAGTGCGTTTTGGGCTGATTTCATGGCCTGATTCATCCGAATCGGGTGAAATTGTGCCCAAATCGCATAGTGTATGGGGGCCTTAAGTTTTCTCTCCTGTCCTCTACCCACTTGGGTCTCCAACTGTATCTTTGGTATATCTTCTTGGGTGTCCCAGCATTTTTTTAAACTTACTGTAACATGTCTAAAGGTGCCCATACACGGTGCGATGATCACACCCATTGTGGGATGCATTGCAATGCATGCGTTATGCAATGTATATGTTACGCCATAACAAAATATACATTGGGGGATAGTGGTGGCTGTAACATATACATTGCTGGCCTGCAAACAATTTAAGGCATGGCTTTGTGGGACCGGGACATGCACTCTGTAATGCCCATTACACATTTTACCACATACCGTAATGCCCATTACATAATATGCCACACACCGTAATGCCCATTACACAATATGCCACACACCAAACAGGCTCCGTGCCATGGGTAACATGCTCCGTGCCATGGGTAACATGCACAGTGCCAGGGGGAAGTTACTGTGTGCCCTGCACTGTGCGGTTAAGGACACAGCCAGGCAGAGAGGCGGGAAACCGGACTGTCTAAGAGCAGGTCTATCCGCCCATGGCATGGCTATTTCAATGATGCGCCAGTTCACGACTCGCGACCCAGCAGCTGATCAGGCATCAGTGGCACTTGATTGGCTGCCGGGCCCCAAGCTCCCTCATGAGTCGCAAGCCGGCGCAGAATTTGAAATAGCAACGCCACGGACGGATGGACCCGATCTGAGATAGCCTGTTTTCCCACCGTTCTGCCCGGCTGTCAACTTTAGCGATGTAGGCAGGGACAGACAGGGGGGCAAAGTGAGCCGACGGAACGCAGATCAACCCTATTCCAGCTCACTTTAACCCCTGGTGGGCAGTGGTGCCAATAATATATACATTGTTGGCCCGTGGCAGCAATGCATATATTACTGGCATATAAGTAACAGTGGTGGGCAGTGATGCCAATAATATATACATTGGTGAGCTGTGCCAGCAATGTATAAATTACTGACTTAACATTGGTGGCCAGCAGTGTGCTTCGTTTTGAGCAGGGCAGGGGGCGGGGCCAGCAGCACTTTGTGTTGTGGGGATGGGAGAGCCGGGTGATCAGCGGGGGAGCAGGGCTCAACAGCAGCAGCCAGAGCTGATGAGCGGGACGGCGCAGACCACAGCAGGGTGAGAATATGACAGGCGAGGGGAGGCAGTGTGGCGGGCCGTCGGACTGAAAGTGGCTAAATCTTTCAGCCCGAGGCAGCGTACACACGAGGTGATGATGGATCATCACCAGATCTGCTGGTAAAACCAGATGAACCACTTAACTAGCGATGATGCGGGAGCGCGCATCATTGCTAGTCGGCATATCCATTCTCTGGCCATCTCCAGACTGTAGTACTGTAATCTCCTCTTATGTGGCATACCTGACAATCTGTCCTCAATGCTGCAGCCCAGCTGAACTTCCTCACCATGCACACTGCATACTGCCCCTCCTACAAGCCATTTAATGGCTTCCCTTTACAAATCCAATTCTAGCTTCTCAAACTCACTTAAAAAGCACTTACCCACTTATCCTCTCTCATTTATATCTCTGACCTCATCCCTTTATACCCCTGACCATCCTCTTCACTCAGCTACAGTGGTGTAGGGTACAGCCAGGGCACCCGGAGCAAGCTCATGTGACGGCGCCCCACCTCTCCTCCCGCCCCCTTCCCCCCAGACATATATGACCCATACATAATAGTACCTGGGAGACAGAGCTGGCTATAATGTGGTCATGTTGGCACATGTGTGTGTTGTGCTTGTCAGTCTGGGGAGCGTGCTCCCCTAGCAGCAATGAGCAGGCACCGGACAGGCAAAGCTCGGTGACATGCTCCTGGCTGTAGGAAGGTGATTACCATCCCAGTGTATGTACCAGCTTTCCCACCTACTGCTGATTCTGTGTTGCTGCGTTCTTTCCTTCTACAGTACCTTGCTGTATCCATTCATCAGCAGCAGCACTAGCACATCATTGCCCATCGCTCTCTCACAAAAAAAAAAAAAGTACCACTTCTCTGCATCCGGCTCTGTTTAAAAATCTGCGTTGGAGGGGAGCTGTGAGCTGCACGCTGCAGCTTCCTTCTAAATGAAGACCCTGCCGGGGATTGCAGGCAGGAGAGGGCTGTGCTGGGGATAGCGGGCAGGAGAGGGCTGCGCCGGGGATCGTGGGCAGGAGAGGGCTGCTCCGGGGATCGTGGGCAGGAGAGGGCTGCGCCGGGGATCGCGGGCAGGACGAGGACCACGCTGTGGATCACCTGTAGGAAGTCCCTGCAGCACTGATAGTTCATCGACCAAGGGGGGTTTCCAGGTACTCGGAAACCCCCGCTGGCACCTGTGGCGCCCTGCAAACATTTACCGCCCGGAGCACAAGCTCCGCCGGCGCCACCCTAGCTACGCCTCTGCTCAGCTAATGCAAGCTGCCTCTGCTGCCTACTGATTACTTCCTCCCACTCCGACTTCCAAGACTTAACATGTGCTGCTCCCTTTCTCTGGAATTCTCTACCACTCTCCCTCAGATTATCCACCTCTCTAAAAATAAAAAAATAAAAGCTTCAAACGAGATCTAGATCTACTTCACCAAACCCAGCCAAATCTCACCCTAACCCTCTGTTCCATGCTCATGGTCTACCCCACGTGTCAACCCAATATGTCTGCTCCTCCTCTTCAGAAGCAAGGCCTTCTTCGCTCATGTTTCCCTTCTCTTATTTACTACATCTTTGATAGCTCCAAATCCTGCAGTTTTCTGCCAAATTGATACTTCTTTCAGTGTCATCTGCTAAAGTAGCTACAGATGTAGCCAGCCTCATCTTTGCAGGGGTTGGCAAAACTATCACCAGCTCCCGCCATGGGGAACGCGCGCACGAGACGCTCGCGCACCCCATGGCAAAGGAGCTCCCCACCGCTGGTCCCCATCACCGCCCCCCCAACTCTGCCGACCTCCTTGAAGCGGAAACAGACAGGGACCCGCTGCCGAGAGACTGGAACACGCGTGCAGGTGAGACACACACACGTTGCAGTTTAATGGAGTCCCTGTCCGCCAGTGCTTGCCAGAGGGGGCTACTGGCGGGCGCCGAGAAAAGATGACAGGGGCTCCATCTGTATTTTATGTACCCTGTAATTGTCCTCTATTGTATTCAATTACAAGGCTTGCTTATTTGTACTCTGTAATTGGGCGCTGTGGATCCCTTCTTGCACCATATAAATAAAAGATAATAATAATACTACAGGAATTCTACGGCATAAACAACAATTCACTGTGAATTTCTTAGAATTTTGTTAACCCGGGTATAAATAAAACTGACCTTGGAGAGAACATTGGAAAATAATTCAGATAGTTTAATCCAATTCAAGACAGAAAGAGTAAATATATAGAATAAAGTCTCACTTGTCGAACCGAGGTTTAATTTCTGTTTATTATAAAAATTCAAATAACCGTCTGTAATTGTAAATTTTGCAAGGTGAATTTAGCAACCATCACTATTACTTTCCTGCAAAGATTTTATTTGCTTTGAAATTACACATTACATGCACATTAAATGGAATACGGTTTGGGAGAACAGAGATGAATGAGGACTTAGACACATGAGTTGGCAGTAAGCCGTGTGGCAGCACAAAGTGCCAGAATGCAGCAGTAAAATATGAATAAAGTCCTGGGAATGCCAAATAGGGCATAATACATGTAATACCAACATAGTGTTGCAATTGTACGAGTGACAAGTTACTACTGAAATGTAAATATATTCAAGGCTAATAAATATATATACAGTAATATACAGATATACAAGGGAAAAACATTGCGGCACTAGGCACATATAAAGACACAATATAAAAATAGTAATAAAAACCCCCCATAAAATAATATTATATAAACTCCCTGGGAGTAAAAGGTAACAATACACAATTAACAAAAATTGAGAAACAATAAAACAATGATATTGCGATTTAAAACATCTACCATATGTATAATGCACTGTGCAGCTTGTATACGACAGTGTTATCTTGGATTACACTTCTATAGTTTCTCTGCATTACTAAGTCTCCAGTGCCAGGGTGCCGCTTTGTTTCCTGATGCATTTATGGATCCAGTGAGATGTGGTTCCTTTTTCAGGGCTCTTTAAATAACAACTAATTAGTTAATTGAACGCCTGATTGTGTCCAGTCCGGACTGGAGGAACATCAGCCGCAAGTGGATGGTCCGTCCTCTCATTCATTGAAACGTTGAAATATTTTTGAGTGCATACATTGGCTATTAAATTCCCATGGTTTAAACCATCTGCACTATGTTTGTTTTCTGTCTGAAATTTTAGGACAAACTTCTAGACTCATGAATATCATATAGAGAAAAAGAATACCCATTTAAGAAGGGATCTATATCCCTACATTTGTATTGTGGTATCGCTTGGTGTGACCAATTTCTATATACAATACTGTGATTTAAACTTGGTGAAGGTTTTCTATTGTATCATTATAGCTGGAAACCATAGGTAGCGCCACAAGAAAGTTAAAACTGTTTATACAGTATGCTTTTATGGACCGTGTGGTTTGAGAAAGCACCGGAGGGCGTTTCCTAGTACAGGTTGAGTATCCCGTATCCAAAATGCTCGGGACCAGGAGAATTTTGGATAACGGATTATTCCGTATTTTGGAATATTTTAATATTTCAATGATGTATTTTGAAGTATCTTGCATTTATGCTGTATAAACACATAAAATAAACACAAATATATTGTATTACCACATAAAATACACACAAATATATTTTATTTGTTCAAAAAACAAGGTTTCAAAACATGAAACAAAATTTGTGTACTATCTCAGATATTGAATTTGAATGTCAAGCAATCATTTTCTTGTACATATATAGTGCCAGTTACATATCATGTCCTCAGTAGTGCTGTTACATATGTCCCCAGTGAGTTTTTAGCTAAACAAAATTTTTTTTTCCACTTTCTGGAAAGTATGGTTTTCGGAATAATTCGGATAACGGATATTCGGATACGGGATACTCAACCTGTATAGAAATGGCAGTTACGGTGATTCCATCCAGTTAAAAGGAGAGGCCAAGCGTCATACAGGCCCCGCCACTGACTAAGTCGAATGACAAAAAATGTAGGGGCATGGCCTGTGTGATGCAATTCAAACACTAGAAAGGAGCCAGGACTTGTGCTGACGCCAAGCGGTTTGTGCTCAGGAGGTTGGCCGCCAGAAAGGAGAGAGGTTCCGTGAGTGATATGCTTAAGGACTCCCGTTTGTTGACTTGCCAGTGGTATCTGTGTTAAACCTTGTGGTATCCAGCCCACACCTGATGTATAATTTGGTACGGGTGCCGTAAAAAAAAAAATATTTTATTTTATTACTTTGATGCTTTTAATGTATTGCACTATTGGGTGCCCCATCTATTATGTTTTAGATGGTGCCCGCGGGATTCAGGAAAGACTGAGGGGAACAGCGGTCCAAGATTGATACATGGACAAGTGCTTCATCTAACACTGTGGATCAGTGTAAATTATTACTGTTGCTGAACTGTGCTTGCAGGTGTCAATACACCTATATTATTTACTTACAGTATATCTATCTATCTAGATAGATATAATATGTCATGTGCTACATACAATCATACTGTAGTTACAATGATAGTGGGTCAGTGCTAGGGCCCCTTTTATCTCTTATATATTTAGCCAGATCTGTCACTCAACCCCTGTGGAGAACGTTCCTGTGGAGAACAGTTTCACTTTCATGTGTATGACGTTCCACCCCCTTGACATCACCTCACCCCGCCCAGCCAGGGCTACAGTACACGCCCACCATCCACCATTACTCCACAGCCACCATCCACCATTACTCCTGCACATCCCTACCCTCTGCCAGGACCCCCGCGACCCCCCCTCCCGCGATTCGCGGGACCCCTCCCGCGATTCGCGCGACCCCCCCCTCCCGCGATTCGCGGGACCCCCGCGACCCCCCCTCCCGCGATTCGCGGGACCCCCGCGACCCCCCCCCTCCCGCGATTCGTGCGACCCCCCCCCCTCGCGACCCCCCCCTCCCGCTATTCGCGGGACCCCCGCGACCCCCCCTCCGGCGATTCGCGGTACCCCCATGACCCCCCCTCCCGCCATTCGCAGGACCCCGCACCCCCCCTCCCGCAATTCGCGGGACCCCCGCTTTCCACCCTCCCGCGAGTCGCGGGACCCCCCCTCCCGTGATTCGCGGGACCCCCGCGAACCCCCCCTCCCGCGATTCGCGGGACCCCCGCGACCCCCCTCCCGCGATTCGCGGGACCCCCGCGACCACCCCGGTATCCGGACTATTGTTAGACAGCACTTACATCGACACGTCATTAGGTCGACACGTCATTAGGTCGACACGTCATTAGGTCGACACGTCATTAGGTCGACACGTCATTAGGTCGACACGTCATTAGGTCGACACGTCATTAGGTCGACACGTCATTAGGTCGACACGTCATTAGGTCGACACGTCATTAGGTCGACACGTCATTAGGTCGACACGTCATTAGGTCGACACGTCATTAGGTCGACACGTCATTAGGTCGACACGTCATTAGGTCGACACGTCATTAGGTCGACACGTCATTAGGTCGACACGTCATTAGGTCGACACGTCATTAGGTCGACACGTCATTAGGTCGACACGTCATTAGGTCGACACGTCATTAGGTCGACATGTCATTAGGTCGACATGTTTTTAGGTCGACACTGCCATTAGGTCGACAGTGTCTATGTCGACAGTCAAAAGGTCGACATGGGTTTTTTTACTGTTTATTGAGCCGACATGTGCCGACAGGCGGTATTTTATGCCCTACTATCAACTAGGGCGTGGTGGGAGAATAAAATAGTGTGCCGAGCGCAGCGAGGCACCGTGCCCGAAGCATAGCGAGCGGCTGCGGTACACTTCAAACTGTGTCCATGTCGACTGTGTCGACATTTCGTCCAAAAAACAGTGGAAAAACCCATGTCGACCTTTTGGCTGTCGACAGACTCTGTCGACCTAATGGCAGTGTCAACCTAAAAACATGTCGACCTAATGAGCTGTCGACATACTGACATGTCGACCTAATGGTATGTCGACCTAAAACCATGTCGACCTATTGAGCTGTCGAACTAATGGTGTCGATGTAATGGCTGTCGATGTAAGTGCTGTCTAATATCCGTCCAAGACCCGACCACCCCCTCCCGTGAAACGCGGGACCCCCGCGACCCTCCCGCAAATCGCGGGACCCCAGCGACGCCTCCCTCCCGCGAGCCCCCTCCCGCGATTCGCAGGACCCCTGCATCCTTCCCTTCCGCGATTCGCGGGACCCCTGCGACCCCCCCTCCCGGCATTAAAAGGGCCTACCGCGACCCCCCCTCCCGCGATTCACGGCACCACCCCCCCCCCCCTACTGTGATTTGCGACCCCCCTCCCGCAATTCGCGCCGCCCCCTCCCGCGATTCACGGAACCCCCCCGTAGCGCCCCCTCCCGCAATTTGCGGGCCCCCTCGGCACTTCTCGCGATTTGCGACCGCCCCCTAATTCACACATTCGGGGACCCCACCTCCCGCGATTCATGCCCCCCTCACGCAATTCACGGCACCCCCCACACCCCCCTTCCTGCGATTCAGAACCCCCCACGACCCCCCCTCCCGCGATTCATGCCCCCTCCCGCGATTCACGGACCCCCGCACCACCCCCCTGTGCCCACCCTCCCTTGATTCACGCCCCCCTCATGCAATTCACGGCAACCCCCCCTCCTGTGATTCGCAGCCCCCCCACGCCCCCCACCTCCTGCGATTCATGACCCCTCCCGTGATTCACGGACCCCCGCACCACCCCCCCTTGACTCACGGCACCCCACGCGCCCCTCCCGCAATTCACGGACCTCCGCAACCCCCCCTCCCGCAATTCACTAACCCCGACAACCCCCCTCCCGCAATTTGCGGACCCCCCTTCCCACGATTCAAACGCCCCCGCCCACGATTTGCGGACCCCCGCCCCCTCCCGCTAACCGCGGATCCCCACACACCACCCCCCCTCCCGCAATTTGCAGACCCCCCAGACCCCCTTCCGGCAATTCCACCCCCCAGCGGACCACCGCGGCCCCCGCTCCCGCATTTCACGTACCACCGTGACAATGGGGGATCCTGTACCACCACAAGCAGGTACCGCCCCTAGGTGGGAAATCCGGCCCTGGCTGCCGCACTGCAGGTTTCCCCACTGCCCTCTGCACCAGCGCCACAACTTTTATCAATGTCTTGCCCACATACCACTATTATACAGCCTCCTGCTCTCATGCACGCTCACTCCCTCCCAGTGGGAGGAGACGCTCACCCACTGCCGGGAACTGCATACTGTCCCCCACCCTCCTCCAGTTCTAGGGATGCCCATCGACCATCAATGATTTTCAAATAATCAATGGTTTATGGCCGATGTTGAATACTTTTGCTATCAATGTGGGAGGACACTGCCCTGCCTCCTGTTCTCCTGCCCCGTAACTTCCGCCAGTGGAGACCCGCTCACCCTGTGTTGCCCACATTCCCCTATAATGCTTTACCGCCCAGCCTTCTGCTCTCATGCACCCTAACTCCCACCCAGTCGGAGGAGACACTGACTCCTGTATTTCTGTGCTGCCACGCTGGACCCTCACCCACTGGCAGAAGCTGCACAGTGTCCACCACCCTCTTTAGTCCCCCGTATGCCCACACACCCCTATCACTACCCAGCTTCCTGCTCTCCTGAACCGTAACTTCCACCACTGGGTAATCGCTGACGCTGTGTTGCCCACATACCCCTATCATGCCTCATATCCCAGCCTCCTGCTCTCATGCACCCTAACGCCCACCCAGTAGGAGGAGACACTGACTCAGGGCCACCGTCCGGTACTCCTGTGCTGCCACGCTGGACCCTCACCCACTCACCTAGTTTAATATATTTATTAATGATGTTGGGGTGGATATACTCAGCAATTTTTCTATCTTTGCTGATGACACAAAACTGAGCAGAGTAATTAAATCAACCGAGGATGTCTCCACGCTTCAGAGCGATCTTATTAAATTAGACGAGTGGGCAAAAGAGTGGAAAATGTGGTTCAATGTGGATAAATGCAAGGTTATGCAGATAGGGAAACATAAACAACGTGCTAGCTATAACATTAGCAGGGAGGCACTGGGTATTTCAGAAACTGAAAAGGATCTAGGAGTCCAAATAGACAACACGCTGGGGTGTAGTGCCCAATGTCATATAGCAACAAATAAGGCCAACAGGATACTACCATGCATAAAAAGGGGCATGGAAACTAGGAACTCAAATGTACTGTAATTATGCCACTGTACAAAGCATTGGTTAGACCACATCTGGAATACGGAGTACAATTCTGGGCCCCGCACTATGAAAAGGACATCATAGAACTAGAAAAAGTCCAAAGAAAAGCGACAAAACTAATAAAGGGATTGGTGAATTTAAGCTATTAAGATAGATTGAGCCGATTAGGATTGTTTATGCTAGAAAAGAGAGGATTAAGAAGGGACATGCTAAACATGTACAAATATATCAGGGGCCAATATAAGGAACTGTCAGGCCCCTTTTTATTGTAAGGAAGGACACAAGGACACGGTTTAATGAGATTACATTCGGAGGGAAAAATATTTTTTTCCCTTCGAAGACAACATTTTTTAACAGTAACATACCTCCCAACTTTTGGAGGTGCCTGGTCGGGACAGGGTGCGCGCCGGAGGCGCGCGTCGATTTTTCGGGGGGCGTGGCCTTCTGGGAAGGGGGCGTGGTCTATAATCGCGGCACTGCCGCGAGGCCACGCCCCCATTTTCGCCGCTCGTCGGCGCTGAATAGACGCTGTGCGCATGCGCACAGCGTCTATTCTTGGCAGGCTGGGGGGGCTCCCAACTGTCCCCCCCCACCGCGGGACAATGGCGGCCCCGGGCGGGACGCGGGAACCTCCCCGAATATCGGGACTTTCCCGCGGAAATCGGGACAGTTGGGAGGTATGCAGTAAGGGCAGCAAAACTATGGAACTCTCTTCCTGGAGAGGTGGTGTCGGCAGACACAATAAATAGGTTTAAAATAAGGTTGGACAAACATCTATTGGTTAAAAACATTCAGGGGTACAAACAATAATCACAATCTGTCCTTAAACATATCAGTATACAATACATATAAGGGATGAAGCTAATATACCAAGGTTGAACTGGATGGAAGTCTTTATTCAGCCTTAAATACTATGTAATTATGTAAATTGAAAAATGACAGATGACAAAAGTGTCAATTTAGTACAGGCATGTCCAAACTGTGGCCCTCCAGCTGTTGTGGAACTACAAGTTCCATGATGTCTTGCCACAGTTTTAGGGAATGTTAAAACTGGCAAGGCATGCTGGGATGTGTAGTTTCACAACAGCTGGAGGGCCACAGTTTGGACATGCCTGATTTAGTATAAATATATAGCAGGCATTCCCAACCACGGTCCTCAAGGCACACCAACAGTGCAGGTTTTAGTGATATCCAGGCTTCAGCACAGATGGTTTAATCAGAATCCCTCAGATACTTATTAATTCACCTGTGCTCAAGCCTGGATATCTAGAAAACCTACACTGTTGGTGTGCCTTGAGGACCGTGTTTGGGAATGCCTAATATATAGTATAATTAGTAGAGACAGGATTATATGCAACAAAAAAAGCTTGAAATATGCATGCAAATATGCATGAAAAGTGTTAAAATATGCTACATTAAATAATAAAAAAAGTAATTTTTAACTTATTTATTTAATAATCAGCATACAATTAGTTGCAAATAAACCTTAAAAAAAGGCCCACAGCATCTGCAGATGACAGGATTCTGGCTGCTACAGCAGACTGCAGCATCCAAAGCTCTTCTTGCATCAACTACACAGACCCTCATCTCCAGTGCAGATGGATCAAATGTCAGCATAGCATGTGAGGGCGGCGCAGTGGAAGGCTTCCTCCCTGCACCACATACTCACTGACACAGCATTTTCTCTGTGCCACATGATGTCACAACCCTTCTACCCACCTCCTCTGCTGCTGAAGTCTGTCTCTTGGTGTAAAGTCCCAGGCCAGGGGCAGGCAAAGGTTCAGGAGCTTCGTAATGGTATCTGCCCTGACTGACTATTATCAACATGGATTGGCAGCCTAGAGCACTGTCAGACATAGCGTACATCCAAGGTTCCCCACTCTGCGCACATATTGCCCCAGCCTGCACACTCTACCACTACCTGGCCAGCAGCAGCAGGGCAAAGCAGTGCTGTAACTCGCGGGTGGGATGAGGGCGGAGCCTAAAATATGCACCATCACTAGATTTTAGGTAAAATATGCAATAACCAGTGAGAATGGGCAAAATATGCAAATGTATATGCAAATGCATATAATCCTGTCTCTAATAATTAGGAATGTATAATAAGCTGGAACCTAAAGGACAAATATTCACAGCAATAATAGCGGTAATAAGAAAAGTAAGCACCATATACAGCAAGTAAATATGGAAATTCACCATGTAAACTGTAAAGTGATGGCAAGATTTTAATTGCACAGAGCTTTGTGTCCCTAGTTTAAAATAAAGCCGGAAGATCAATGAACCCTTTTCTAAAGGAAAGAGCTATAATTGTCAGTTTGCATGATATTAACTGGCTCTGTAATTATGCTCCTGTTGGGGTCACAAAAGGATTCCTCAGATGATAGTGTGAAGACAACATGTGGCTATTAATCAGCTGGGGATTCATGGATACACCAGTAATTGCCCCAGGGGCACCTTGCAGGGGCGGATCCAGGATAAAATGACAGGGGGGGCACCATGATAAAAAAGGGTTTGGGTGGGGGAGGTGCGGTGTTATACCCTGTTCTCATTGCCTAAAAAACCCGGGTATTTGGCAGGGCGAGCGGTAATTTCCCGTGTCGCGTCTCAGTGTGAACGCGTCCTTGTGAAATTCCCGGGTGTTATGCCCCGGGAATTACACACAGGTTTTTTGCAGGGTTTTTCCTGGGTAAAACACGGGTGTACTTCAGTCTGAACAGCGCAGACACGGGTTTTTCAAACATGATGGAAAAAAACAAGCTCATTGGGGGATGTGATCAGGTGACATGTGACGTCCATTTAATGCTGCGTCGAGGAGAGCAGAGATGTCGCACTGGAGGGTACTGGATGTGCTGAACCTCAATATGGAGTTAACGCTGGAGGTGATGAAAGCTCTTCTCCTTCGCACATAATGAAGGCGAGCACTGTCTCTCTCAGCAAGAAATTGCGCTCTCCTGCTCTTCAAGGTACATTGTGCAAGATAGCACAATGTAAGCAGCTGCAGCAAGCTCTCATTTGCTGCATTAAACAGCAAAATGGTGCAAAACAAAAGCATCTCATCAGCCATGATTCCAGCAAAGCAGTGTGCTTGGAAAAAACAGGATACTTTATATGACATCATCCTCAGCCAGCCAATAACAGCTGCTTTCTAAAACAGCCAATCACAGCAACTTTTTCAACAGCCAATCAAAGCTGCTTTTATATTCACACACTTGTTGGCAGGGCAGACCAGGGGAAGCAGTGTGAACGAGTCATACACGGGAATTTCCCGGGTTTAAGGTGCTGTATGAACGGGGTAGAAAAGTATCCATTCTCTGTGCCCCGCCAAAAACCCGGCAACAAAAACCCAGGATTTTGCAGGGGCGGCAATGAGAACGCAGCATTAGTGGTGCCAGTGTACATGCTAAGAGAGCGGCAGGAGAGGGTGGGAATGGAATTAAAAATAGGCCCTGGCATTTAAAGTACGCAGGCCCACCATAGCGACAAGTGAAAGATGTAGTTGTGCGTGCGCCAAAGGCGCGCTTCGGAAAAGGATGTGTGGCCACTCAACAGGGGGCGTGTCAACACCATATACAACTTCTACACATTATGCAACAAAATACTAGACCCCATTATACTTGCCCCTTACACATGATGCCAAATGGATTGAGCCAAAATTCACATAATGCCACATGGATTGAGCCAAAATTCACATAATGCTACATGGATTGAGTCAAAATTTACATAGTAACATACACGGATTGAGCCAAAATTCACATAATGCCACACGGATTGGGAAAAAATTCACATAATGCCACACGGATTGGGAAAAAATTCACATAATGCCACACGGATTGATCCAAAATTCCCATAATGCCACATGGATTGAGCCAAAATTCACATAATGCCACATGGATTGAGCCAGAATTCACATAATGCCACACAGATTAAGCCAAAATTCACAATACACTTCATAAACAGGGACATTGTCCACCAAAGGCTCGCATTAAACATTTACACCATAATGTCCATTACACGTTAAGTTACACGCCATTATGTCCATTATGTGTTATGCCAAACACCATAATGCCTATTAAAAATTATGCTACATACAGTAAGTGCTGCTTCTCTACATGCTCATTGCCAAGGGTTCCATGCTCATTGCCAGAGGTTACATGCTCGTTGCCATGTGGGATTACATGCTCATTGCCAAGGGGGAATACATGCTCGTGGTAAATGGGGGACAGCCGCCGCCAGGCAGAAGTGATAGCCACTGACAGTGGCAGAGCCTGGCTGTATTCAGAGCACTGCAGGTCCCGGCTATTTGAAATAATACCCCTTTCACACCAGAAAATGCATTCCCAGGTTGGCCCCTTTTACACCAGCCTAGTCCCTGCATTTTCTGGTGTGAGGGGTAGAGAAAACCACCCCTCTCCCCTTTAACCAGTTATCTCATTTAACCGGCTATATCTTCGGAACTAACTGACCCATTTACATGAGACAAGTATCATATTGAAGAACTTTTGAGTGGGCTTTGAATGATTTTGGTCCAGTGAAACTGGAACGTTTGGTTCCAGAGTAATCTGCCCTCAAAGAACATAAACAGCCATGAAATTACATTTCAAAAATAAAAAAAAATCAGTTTACACGCAATATCTCTGGAACCGATTGACCGATTTGGACCAGCCTGATATCATATTGAAGGCCCAGCGATTTGGAATTGAATGAAATCAACCACAAGCTTCTGTGATGCCAGGGCGGGAACTGGCAGCCGTCGGAACCGGGTGGGGGTCGGAATTGACGGGTCCCATATTATCCTATGGGGAAAAAACGTTACAGGTTTGCCATGTGATATCTCTGGTTCCCTGGGGGCTAGAGACACGGGGCTGGGCTCGTTGGAAAGCCCTGGTCCTCAGCTACAAAATAAATGACAAGGGAGCACGTGCCCGGGTGCCCCCCCCCTGAATCCGCCACTGGCACCTTGCAATGGGGCACTCTCTATTCGTCCTTACTGAGACATGGATGATGAGCAGGACATAAGAGCTCAGAGTTCTCTGCTAATACAGATAATGAATACCCACTGGAATTAAAACACTGGAGTGCTTGAGGTAAAGCAGCAGCAGATATGGTTAGGGGCCATGAGAGGCTGTATCTAGGGTGGTGCAGATGGTGTGTTGCACACTGCGCATCTGCCTTGTGTTCGCACCATTCGCATCCACCCCAATTGTTTTCAAATGACAGTCGCTGCGCTGGCCACTGTAAACATTACCACAGGAGGCGCTGGGTAGTGAGAGTGACCTCATCTGTCCTTCAGGTGCTCTGCTACCCCTCATTCTCTCCTGTGGGACTTCCGGGTACAGGAGTCGGCTGCTACTTATCTGATAAAGATGCATGTCATGTAAGCAAATATAGCTGATCCGGGGAGGGGATGCAGGGGGAAAAAACACACTCACTCTCTCTTGACTCTACCTGGTGTAATGTGTATAAGGGGCTCTACCTGGCCTAACATGTTTATGTGTTGTAATGGCGTAATGTATATAAAGACTTTATGTGGCATAATGTGTAAACATATTGGAGGGGTGGCAAACATTCTCTTTCCAGCACAGGGCATCACGTGGTCTACCCATCTTGGGTAAATGCAGAAAGCCTAAGGTCTGTGTGAGTGCAACAGTAAGAAAGTGGTGAGGCACAGTAACCCATTAAAATTAATGCTCTTTGCTGCACCTGAGCAGCTTTGTACAGAAACAGGTATCTGACCTGTGAGTGAAAACAGTTCAGATAATTAATTACAGACAGAAACAGAAATTGAATAACAAGGTCTCACTTGCAGGAACTCTAATAAGGGCTCACTTGCACGGCATCTGTTAAAGCAGGGCTGGGCAACACCGGCCCCCCAGATGTTGATGAACTACACATCCCAGCATGCCTTGCATCAGTTTCAGCATGGCCACATAGCAAAACTAATGCGAAGCATCCTGGGATGTGTAGTTCATTAACATCTGGAGGGCCGGTGTTGCCCAGCCCTGTGTTAAAGGATAATCCTTTGCAACGCAGAACAGTACTGATCAAGGGCTTCCCCAAACTCCTCCCTGCTTACAGGACACGGCAGAAAGGAGATGGGACAGCAAGACCGTGTGTGAAAGAAGGGACAGTCCTACTGGAATTTGGACAGTTAGGCTGTATGCTTTTGTAATTGGAAATGTTATGACGTAAATTTAGCAACCATTCCTATTACTTTCCTGCAAAAGGATTTATTTTCTTTGAAATGACACACTACATGCACATTAAATTGAATACAGTTTGGGAGAATAGAGATGAATGAGGATTTAGACACACGAGTTGGAAGAGAGCTGGGTGGCAGTCAAATGCACTCAAATATGAATAAATTCAAATAAATGCAAAATAGTGGGATAAATACAGTACATGTTATGTAAATATAGTACTGCCACTGTGTCAGTTACTACTAAAATGTAAATAGGCCACTAGATAGATTTGTCTTTAAAACATGTCAGAAGAAAGACCATATGGAAGACAATGGGGGAATTCAATTATCCACAGAAAATTTTCAAACACAAAAAAAGTTATTAGACAATTTTTTTTCTGACCAAACCAACTATCCTGTTTTTTTTCACCCGGAAAAATCTTCTTCCCAAACCTACTGTACGTGTCGTGAAAAAAAACAACCGAGCTGACAGAGCTGGTTATTAGGGATCACACACACACACACACACACACACACACACACACACACACACACACACACACCCCCCCCTCAATGACTGCAAGCATGGGGGACAACTGAATATCCTCCATGGATCATTCAGACCATGGTAGATTAATGTGGGCAATTGAATTCCTACAAAGAAAACATCAATAGCAAGTGTTAAATCAACAGTTTTATTATCAATGTAGGAAGGGTTGTTTACTCTAAAGGGGTGGATTTATTTACAGGGTTTTAGGCAGCTGCCCAGGGTCTCCAGAACCAGGGGGAGGCATTCTTGTTGAACTTAATGCAAATGTCAGGTGTTTAAAGTCTAAGCTGCCACTAGAGGCCACTGGACAGACACCAAATGACTCCTGTGTATGCTAAAAGATGTCATAAAAGAAAGTGAAATCAATTTTTGCAGGGGCACTGACCTGTTTCAACTTGCTGTATATTGAGAGGGGGAGCAGTGAAGACAGATATCAGAGGCAGAAGCAGATAGGGACTGAGGGTGGGGTGGAGAGTTTGTGGGGAAAAACTGTCACAGCTCAAAATGAAAGTAAAAAATGGTCACAGCTAATAGTGAAAGTAAAAACGGTCACAGCTAAAAGTAAAAGTGCATTGCAGAAACCGTCATTTTGATGGGCTTTTAAACTAGTGCCGATATAATTAGTAAAGGAGGGGGATATTATTTATCCAGATAATTTACCAACTGTGTAATTCTTGGGGTTAGACAGGATTGTTTTCATTCGATTTAAGGATAAATTGGCTACTGTCACAGTGAGGTATTTGTGTGCCTTTCTCTGGATCACCACTATTACAAATCATTTAAATGAGATTACAGTTAAGGAAATTATCATTTTTGTAGCTAAACTATGCAACATGCTCCCTCGGTATCAGAAAACACTCATACTGTATTTAACAATCAGTAGTAGAACGCAGATCATCCAGAGACTTTCAAACAACACAAGACATTAGCAAAAAGGCTTTCTCCACCTGAAGCACATACGGCAATAAATTACAGAATAGTATCAAATTAAGTGTAGTGAAAAAGAAAAGATTGTCTCATTATACTAATGATTGCTAAAATAAAAGGTCATAATAGTATAAATTGTAACATACAGCAGCCCATAAGTGGCAATAATCTAACAACGGGAGAAGACTCCTTGGATACAGAACCTAGCGGAAAAGCTGATCATTATAATTAAACTTTGGGGCTGTCAAGATATTTCAGCAAAATGAATAAAGATACATCTCCAGCAATAGCTCAGAACAGCAGAAGACAAGTTGGAAATAGAGAAATTTAATGAGCCACAGAACAATTATGCTCATATTGTTTTAGAACCCATTTTAGACATCTTCACATTGCGTCTGTGACAATATAAATCCACGGTACAGTGATGTTATCTGCACGGGGAAAGATGACAAGTCATCGGTGGCTGTAAAGTCCTGGAAACTACTGTGATCGCAGATCAAGGAGAAGTGGCTTATCTTGTTAACCTACAGAAGAGTCCTCCGGGGTTGGGTATTCTTGACTAGAGACAGTCTATGTGCAATATCCCAGGGCAACCAAAAACCAACTCCTACTGTATAAACAAGAAGTATGAAAGGATAAGGAATACACTTTGGCCCTTATCCTGGTTCACTGGCAAAGGCAAATTAATTCTCAAATGGACAAAACCATGCGCACTGCAGGTGGGGGAGATGTAACTTGTGCAGAGAGAACTAGATTTGGGTGAGTTATTTTGTTTCTGTGCAGGGTAAATACTGGCTGCTTTATTTTTACACTGCAATATAGATCTCACTTTGAAGTAAAACCCCACCCAAATCTAATTCTCTCTGCACATGTTACATCTGCCCCACCTGCAGTGCACATGGTTTTGTCCATGTGAGAAGGAATTTGCCTTTGCAAGTGAACCAGAATAATGGCCTTTGTAAATGTTGCAGGCCTGAGGTCATCTTTTATCGCATAGATCTCAAAAGTGAATTTGCATAAGGGTTGGGATAAGCCCTAGTGGTCAGGGTTCAAAATAGAAATATGTTGGATCAGGTCATGTGTCACTAATTAAACCCTTTTCGGGCACAAAGAGGATGATTACAAAGTACTCTGACCAGTCTGACGGATGGTTATGGTATAAAACATAGACTGACTCATGATAGACAGTCATATGGTCAACCACTAATGGTCAACAGTCACAAGGTCGACAGGGTCAAAGGGTCAACAGGGTCTAAAGGTTGAGGTTGACAAGTAAAAGGTCAACATGGTCAAAAGGTCAACATGATCAAAAGGTCGAAGTGAGTTTTCAATGTTTTTAGGTTGTCTATGTCGACATAGGTTGACAGACACTGTCTAAGTGTACCGCGTGCGCTCGCCATGCTTCGGGCACTATTTTATTCTCCCTCCACGCCCTAGTGGATGGTAGGGCATGAATTACCACCTGCTGGCACATGTCGGCTGAAAATTTAGTAAAAAACATGCATGTCTACCTTTTTCATGTCGACCTTTAGACACGGTCGACCATTAGTGGTCAACCATGTGACTGTCAGGAGTCAGTCTATGATCAGTCCAGATACCCTGAGAGACAGGACCTTCAAGGAGGCATAGACTGCAAAGCCATACCCCATCATCACGGTAAAGTGGTCACACTGCCCATGCCTTTGGTGAACCCCAAGTATCTGATGGTTGTAAGATCTCCTGGAAGCTCTGAACCCACTGTGGAGAGGCAATAAAAAGTATAGGTTGAATTAAAAATGAGGGTTGTGGAGCAATTTACTGACAGCTTCATGTAGGCTACTGTAATTAGGGATTGATAGTTCTTTATGTAATTGGATAGGGGATTTTGTAAGTAATAGGCCTCAGGTGGTCAGAGCAGGGGCAGATAGCTCAGATTCAGTGACGCTGAATACTGGGGTACCGCAAGGTTGTGTATTAAGCCCATTTCTTTAACCGGTTTACAATTCCAATATCATTATTAAATTTGCCGATGATACAACACTAATAGGCCTCATTGATAACAACGATGAAACGGCATACAGAAAGGAGATTTAGCATTTGGCTGAGTGGTGTAGTGCCAATAATCTCTTTCTCAACGCAAGTAAAACAAAAGAGATCGTGGTAGATTTTCGTAGGAAAAAATCTAGCCCGGTTATGCCGGTACAGATTAGTGGGACGAATGTTGACCATGTCTCTAGTTTTAAATTTTTGGGCACTCATATTTCTGAGGATCTAACATAAAATGTTTGGTAAAAAAAGGCCCATCAACGCCTTTTTTTCCTCAGGATGCTGAAAAAACAACAATTGCCACTGTGCATTTTGGTAAACTTCTATCGTTGTGCAGTGGAAAGCATTCTGACTAGTTGTATCTCTGTCTGGTATGGGAATTGTACTGTTGCAGAACGGAAGTTAATCCAGAGGGTAATTAAACTGGCCCAACGGATAATGGGTACTACTCTACCTTCAGACATTCAGAGGAAGCGTTGTCTGAGCAGGGCGCATAATGTCTTAAAAGATGGAACCCACCCGGCTAATTGGTTGTTTGTATTACTGCCTTCGGGTAGATGGTTTAGTTGCCTAAGGAATAGGACCAGTAGGATGAGGAATAGTTTTTTTCCTAGGGCTATTTTAGAATTAAATGCTAATTTGGGTCATGGGGGGAGGGTTAATGGGATTTAAGTTTTAGTGTAAATTGATCATTTTGTATTTTATTATATGTATGTACTTGGATGGATGCTAAACTGAATTTTGACGCCCTAATTGGGGTGATAATAAAGACATATCTAATCTAAATCTAATCTAATTGATGATATAAATCAGTGGTGTCAAACTCATGGCCCTCCAACTGTTGTGGAACTACACATCCCAGCATACCCTGCCACAGATTTTATATAATGTATTGGCTAACGCTGTGGCAGGGCGTGCTAGGATGCATAGTTCCACAACAGCTGGATGGCCAGGAGTTTGATACCACTGATATACATCATCACTTCATATGTGACTGAATCTACTCCTAAAACCTATAAGTAACCCTTATTTCACTATTGGGCCATTTTGCAGTCACATACCGGACATTTGTCCCAATTTTAACATATCAATTTTTGCTAAAAAATTTTTTTTTCAAAGAAAACTGCTATACCAGCACAATATCACTACATTTTTTTATCACGCAAGTGACAAGCCATGTCCGCCGCTGTTTTGTAAATAAAACTTCTATTTGATCATAGAAATTCAAATTAAGAACCTGTTATTTATTTTTCTATGAAAACCAATGAGAAAGATTTCATGTTGAAAGCGCTAAAGATACTGCACACAGCTACAGTAATACACATCTTACAGTTGTCTTTGCACAGACACACCTCAGCGGCCAAGCCCAAGTGCAGGGCTGCAAACTGATGTGTAAGCATACACACCCATTTGCACATTTGACTTTCTATGACCTTCTCTGCGATTGGATAAAGCTGCCGAGAGAGCTCACAGCCAGGGAATACACATATACATTGACAACAATGCGCACACACAGACCCCCCACCATTGCCAGAGGGGTCGAATTCAGACCTGTGTGAACATGTCTGAATGGGCCCCTGTTTTTTCGCAGATCCGGTTACTCTTCCACTGGTGACAGTGACCCCCACAGTATCACATACGTGGAGTCCAGATCAACTAAGGGTGGATTAATAAGTACCTGAAGATGAAAATTTTTCACTTTTTTTTTAATATTTATTTTTCAACATAATCTCCTTTCACGGCAAAACACTTTTCCCAACATCCCTGCCATTTCTTTAAACCCTCTAAAAAATATGATTTGTCAACCTCACGTAGGCTTCTGTCTCGAAGATGACCTCCTCGTTTGAGCTGAATTTTTTTCCCGCGAGCCACGTTTTCAGGTTAGGGAACAGAAAGAAGTCGCAGGGAGCCAAGTCGGGCGAGTACGGTGAATGCGGCAACAATTCATAGCACAATTCATGCAATTTGGCCGCAACAATTACGGATGAGGGAGCTGGTGCATTGTCATGGTGGAAAAAATAATAATCTAAGAATCAATCTGAAATTTGGTATGGAGTGGATTGAAAGATGGTAGTACACGACAGTAATACCAACTTTCCTCAGCAATGCCACCTGTCTTCAAACACAAATACTTATTGATGCACCCTCGTATATGTCTAGCGTCTGTACTGTATGTCAATGAAAACCCTGCCATCTGTTGGCAGCAAGTGCTTCAAGCGGGCTTACTATTTTTTCCTATGCTAATGAAACTCTCATCTCAAAAAAATGACCGCCAACTCCATATTGACGAATAGCAGGAATAAGATTTCCCTAGCTTACAATCAGTAGCACTAACAGCTTTCCATTTGTATCTACTAAGGAAGATTTGTCCTATAAATCATTCAGCTTTTTTTTTCTTTGTTCCTATACACCGGATACCAACAATCATGTAGTATTATCTAATTTCTTACAATTTGGGATCTCAAGTGAGAGCAGCCACTTGAGTTTATAAAGCCAAATTCTAATTTCAGAGTATGTACCACCCACCCACTCAAAACAGCAAAACAAATGTGAAAGCAATTTTTGCATGGACACTGATCACTGAGCAGATAGGGACTGGGGGTCAGGGTCCAGAGTTTGTCGGCTAAAACCTGTCACAGTTCGAAAGTGAAAGTGCATTGCAGAAGCCGCCATTATGGCGGGCTTTTAACTAGTTTATTAATAATTAATATAGTGCCAAATTATTCAGCGTTGTAAAGATATATTTTAATCATTCACATCAGTTCCTTCTTTGGGACAGCTTAGGGAGAGACTCCACCACAGAATATACAGGGAGAATGTACAAACTCCAAGTAGCTTCGTAAGTGATTTCCTAATAAAACGCATGAGCTGGTGTTTCTGTACCAGTGGCATATAACCATATCATAAGTATATTATAGGGATACCCAGGGCATTCATATTGTTTTATTTTATTTTAGACAACTAGGCAGTGTTAAATTACATTTTGTTTAATTTATGGCTTATTAGAAGCAAGTCATATTAACACTTTTTTCTTAAAGCTGCACTAATTACTAATTAGCTCGTCATCAACCCAGAGTAAAACCATTTTCTATTCTTTATGTAAAAACTAAAACAGAAAAGTTACGTACACCGTGGTCAAATGTAATTAAAATAGTATAGTATAGTATAGTATAGTATAGTAGCCTTTTCTTATTAACAGTACAATAAAGGTTTAGGGGCAGATTTATTAAGCTTGGAGAAGAGATAAACTGGAGATAAAGCGGAGAAAAGGTAAAAGGAGATAAAGCACCAGCCAATCAGCTGTGTTTGAAAAAGACAGTTGGGAGCTGATTGGCTGGTGCTTTATCTCCTTTTACCTTTTCTCCACTTTATCTCCAGTTTATCTCTTCTCCAAGCTTAATAAATCTGCCCCTTAATGTGGGTTCCAATATATAGATAGATAGATAGATAGATAGATAGATAGATGGAAATTTACAAAGATGTTTGTTCTATTTCACATGGGATGCTGCTATGGGCATCCAATTAGATACTATTATCTTCTAGAACACAGGTCTTCAACCTGTGGCCCTCCAGATGTTGTGGAACTACATTTCCCAGCATGCCCTGACAGTTTTGGCATGCTCTTATAGGAAAAAATGTGGCAATGCATGTTGGAACATGTAGTTTCACAACATCTGGAGGGCCATAGGTTGAAGACCCATGTTCTAGAAGGTGCAAAATAAGTAGATTCTGATTGGCCGCCCATGTGAAATAGAACACTGCATCTTTGTATCTAGACACTATGCTGGAAATTTACTCAGTCAAAACGCAATAGGTCGCCAGGGTCAAAAGGACAACATTAAAATGATTGCCTTTTACACATGGTCAACAAGATCTGTGAGTGCTTGCAAAATCATTCCGTTGTCAGTGACCATCAAATAATTTTGTCCCCGCACGCAAGGCTGCGGGGATGTGTATGCAAAATATCCATTCACATGCCTGCAGGGGATCGCGGCATCCAAGGGGGTGGGTGGGTGTCCATGGAGGTGGCGTTTGGTGGACTCGCAAGGATGCGAAATTTGCAGCCTTGCGATTCAACCAGAATAAGGACCAAAACTTCTAAAAGGAAATTCAGTGGTACTTGTAATTGTCCAACTTGCTTGACCAGTCTTCCACTCTCTATATTAATTTGCGCCAAAGGTTTTAATAAATTCTGATACATTAAAATCTATTTAAGACCTTGCTGTCCATGAATTACAGTCCAATATCCAATATATGAAGTACATATAAATCCCATTCAAATAGTCCCATGAGGTCACCAGATAGAACCTTTTTAGTGGCTTGACAGATTCATGCCCTGTTAATTTGGATTTTACCCCCAGTCATCACAGTTCTCTTAAGGCCCCCATACATTGAGCCGATTTGGTCCGATTTCGGCCGATTGTGACCAATCGAGCTGTTAAATCGGACCAAATCGGTTGATCCCTGACATGCCGTCGGGTCCGAAGCACAGTCCCATGCGCATCGGACCTGTGTCGGGTGGTCGGACCTGCTGGCCACCCGACCATGAATCTCCCTCCTGGCGGCAAGACAGGCGGGAAGCAGGGACGCATGCAATCCATCACAACTCGCAGGGTATCGGGTGTCCGTACACTGCGGCGTGACATCGCAGCAGTGTATGGGCACCTTTAGAACTTGAAATAATTTTATGGTTAGGACTTGCGCTTGAATTAGGTCTTGCATTTGTATAGGACTTGTCATGATTTAAAATGAACAAATTGCCACCACCAAAAAAACCCACTCCTCTTCCTCCAATTAAAGAAAAATAAAATGTTTCAGTATACTACAGTATATAAAACCTTGATTGGTTACGAAGACAAAGTCATATTCGCTCCTGGACAGCCACCTCCAAGGTCACAGCTCAACACTGGGTTTAAGGTTAACATTTGCGGTTGTTTCAGGTTTGTTTAGGATTTATAATGTTAGCATAGACTTAAAACTTACTTTACATTTTAGAGTAATGTTTGTGCTTTGTTTTTTTATGTGACCCCAGATATTTTATGACTGATTAGGACTCCGGGGGTAAAGGATAAGATATGATGTTTTCTCAACTATTCTGACTCCTTTTTGGTGATTTATCCTTGTTCTTTCCCCAATTTAACTTTTCCTACAAATAATATTACAGTACAGTATGTGACAAACTGCACATCAATGTTGGTGAGATTCCTGTGTAATTTATACAGATAAAGTTAGGAAGCTGAGCAGGAGAACTGTGTGCACAGAACAGTGATCAATAAATACTCAGGATGACAGCATAATCTGGCAGGAAATTGTATGATCTATAAAAATACAGCAAGGGATTCACAAATGGGCTACATATACATAGGACATCATAAAGATAATAACATGGTGCATTATTGTATATAGCGTATAAGCAAAATGCAGCCAATCCGAAAATCAAAACAACATGTAAACACTACGGCTCAACAACAACATTTTCGGCCAACGTATTCGTCCACAAAAAAACCCCACAATCCCCCTTTACTATTAAAACCAGACCAGTACTAATAACACTGAGTGCCTCCCCGCTAGAGGGTGGAGTAATAACTGATAATTACATTATACCTATTGCTTTCTCATTTTCCAACTTTCAAAAAACAATCTTCATGTGTTTTGCTGCTCACAAAGTCCCCTTTCACCTCGCAATGCCAGGTTACACCAAGGATCTTGATCATGGGTCCGAATGAACACCGACGTAGGTCACCCATTATACAGAGGGTAGGTTTAACCCTACCTCAACTCAAATTCCCAGGTTGGTCGACCCGGGTTATAAGCTTTGGTGCTTTCAAACCGCACTTCAACCCAGGTCCACATGTCATCAACCCAGCAAATACCCGGTCCGACGTGTGGAGTGAAAGGGGTAAAATATGCAGAAAAGATACACATTATGAGTGAGAAAGATGATCCACACGGTCAAATTTTCCCAGGACCTGGTGCAATTTCAGCGACAGATAGATATTCAACATAATCTATAAATATGCAATATTTAGGCATTTGTAGCTACTACATCTGGCATCTCAGCTCCACTGTATCTAAAACCATCTTAATTCTGCTTTGCACTATTTATAATTTATAGACCCTGTAATCCTGTCCACCAAACACAACTAGCACCTACATGGAGCACTCAACTGCTACAGACAGGCAAATATAATTGTCTCTCCAGGTTGACCAGGTGAAGAAGCCCATGTTGGTCTCCAACAATAGTAAATGTTAGTGCACCTGTAACTAAAACATGCTCCTTTGCAATATATTCCTGGTTCAATCCATCCTAAATGCGGTTTTCAAGTCTGACCTTGCCCGCCCACTATCCCACAAAGGAGGAGTTCTTTTGGGCATGCAATAACTGTCCATTGGTAATGAGCACTAGCATACAATTGTATGCTTAATGAACGATGGCTACATACCATCGCAAGGTATGTAACGACAGCAAAATATATCACCACATTGCCATAACTATATACCAGCTTACAACATACAACTATTCTAATTATTAAGCAACAAGCACTGGCCCCGCCCATACATATCATACTAGACTACTTTTGCTAGGAGACATTCAAAGGATATGTTGAAGGAGAGATGCAAGTAGGAGGGACATGATGCTATGCATTGCATCATCACAGATTCGGACCAATCCAAGCAGTTTTTCAACCAAAATTCGGGTGAATCAAAATAGGGGCCGGAAGAATACCCCAAATCTTGGGAAAATGGGCAAATATGCAAGGCACATACAGACTGATCTCCCAAACACTAACCTCAGGCATATTTGTAACTTTACAATAACATCAATAACAGATCTCTGTAGCCTTATTTCCCAATTGCACTCACCTTGTTGCTGACTTTCTTTTCAGTTCCTATTTATCTTACGCTTTTGTGCTGAATTTATCACTGTGCATCACCATGGCGCCTTACACAAACACTTCAATATTGATGACAATAATACATCATTACCACATACTCCAAGGATACGTTGCTTAGGTCACTATGCCACTGAGCTGGAATTCTGGCAGCAGTCAGGATGGAACAAAGTCCCAAGTAGAATGTTGGGCTATTGCGTCTATGGACATCTCTGCCATTATTGCTTAGTTTACTTGTTTGTCTGACCCCTTAAGAAGCCTCCATGACATAGAGCACCAGAAAAAACAAGCTAAGCTACAAAACACCACAGAAAGTAGAAGTAAGTATGCACAGTTTGTGTGTGTTAGATGTAAACAAGCTAATGGAATAAATTGATTTGCTGCTGCTGGCAGGGAGGCAGTGCTGCCTATTGCTGCCGACTCTGTATCCGTGCTGCGTATGACAAGCAGGCGGCTGACATTGGGATCCGCTGCTACCACCTATTTTGGTGGAAATTTATTACAATGTTGGGCTGAGCAAGGGGCGCCCCACCACAGGCAAGCTCTCGAGGCAGCTGCCTAATGGTAGTGCCGGCCCTGTTCTTTACCTTAAAACAAATAGGGGAGTGGTATCAAACCTTGGATAGGCAAAAAGTGTCAAGAGATAAAGTACCAGCGGATCAGATTCAGACATGATCGCTGCTTTGCAAAGTTACAGATGACGGCGAGTAGATAGCCACCGCCCATACACAAAGAAAACCTGCCCTGTGCAAATGTACGAGGGAATTGTGACAATATCACTATCCGAGATCCAGTCACCCATCAATTACCATATAATGATTCTCCTGTCTGTGCAAATTTGAGTAAGTCTCACCATTCCACAGCTCTGCAACAGACACAGGCTTATCAAGGCCAGAGCGGACGTCACACAGCCCCCCTTAACCCCTTGGGTGGTATGCTTGGAATTTTTCCGCGCTCACCTGTGCTGCCGCAGAGGGTTGTCCCTGAAAATTTCCGGGCACACCACTAATATGGAATAGGTGTGCACCACTGGCGCACAACCTCTAGAGCCCCCCCCATCACCTCTGCTCTGGCGATCGTACGCCGGAGCTCCCCTGACCCCTGCCGCTTCCCCAGCAGCCAGTCGCCATTCATTTTACAGCGGTGAAATAGGCGGCAGGCTCACGGATGTTCAGGGTGGCTCGGGGGGGGGGGGACTTGGGAGCGCTCAGGAGTTCAGGTGCCCAAGTCCTCCTGAGCTGCCACCTGAGGTCACTACTGTGTCTGGCAATGGCGGCGGCAGGGGAGCTCAGCCACCGGCGTGCAAACACCGGAGCGAAGGTTATGGAGGGCTCCTACGATCTGTGGTGGGTTTTTCTGGGGCAGGGCAAACCAGCCCTGGTAGGTTTGTCCTTCCCCAGAAAAACCCACCACTCAAGGGGTTAAAAGCCTGAGGATACCTGCATTTTTGCTGACACTCCAAGAAAACTGCAGGTTACTGTACCTCCCCCAAATGATGGCTTCCCGTCAGTTGAATTGTGAGGGGATCCTATCCCTATGTTTTGTCGCTATTCTGGCTCATGCAAGCATGCTACGATTAGTACGCATGCCCAGTCATTCTATAATCTAATAGATTGTGATTTTACACATCAGTAATGAACTCTGAATCAGGCCCACGGCTTCTGTCACTTTTCAAACACAAACAGATGCAGATGGGTTGGTATTTTGTATTTCCCCCCCATATTCGCATTCTGTAGTTACAGATACTACTAATTGCATGTCATGGCAAAGTGATTACTATGCATACCAATGAATAAGAAAATGACCAATGAATAAGAAAATGCAGCATTTGTTTGTAAATAGAAGAGTTTGAGTCCTTCAGACACAATAGTGGCTTTATGCCGATCCATCATTACAAATCTTTCAGTTTGTCTTTCCTGTGAAATACAAGCAGAAGGACTGACTCAAACACACAAAGTAAATTCTTTTGCGCACGTAGGCGGCAGAAGAAAGAAACAAACCAGTGTAGGCATTCTTCCCCAGGGTGCACGCTAATGTGACAGAACAAAGTGTAAACATCCATATCTCACACAATACATATTTAACCCTTGTAACCATTACATCAGTACACAACTAAGCCTATATAAAATATGTATAAAGAAGAAAAAACTATTTCTGCAGCCAACAATCCAGCAAAAATACACTGGATATTAAAGCCTTTTTATATGAAATACGTACTGAATAGTCTGAATAGACATTGGCAAGATTCTTTCCAGTCTCTGTTTTGCTGCATTTGGCTCGGAAAATTAATTATTGCATGGATTTCGCTATAACTTAGCATGTCGGATAATAAAATCGGGAGATGAATTCTGTGTAAATCATCTTCAACTTACACGTGATAGCTTTTAAGTGTCACTTGAGCATTTATTAGAGCTGCTGCTGGTGATTCTATCGCCAAATCGCCGCTGCTTGCCATCTGCCAGAAGGGGGCGAGCGCATGAGATGCTCGCATGCCCCATTCTGACGGAGCCCTGAAGCGGAGACAGGCAGGGATTCCGTTTCCTGCCGCAGTGTGAAGGGGACGAGCATGCGTGTGAGACGCTCGCACATGTCTGTCAGATGCAGGAAATCTGGCAAATCCCTAAGCTGGCTGAAAGGAGCAACATCTGTACCTTACAGATCCTGTCACTCAGCGCTAAGGCTAGCTCATACTGCCCAGCATCTGGCTGACAAACCCCACTACCGTGCCACTACTCTGGGTGTTATGTATAAGGGTCACTACTATAGTGGGTATTATGTGCTTAAGTGGCACTACTATGGGCAACACTACAGTAGGTGTTGCATGTTTAAGTGGCGCCCATATGGGCATTATATTTATGGGGGACTACTTCTGTGGGCATTATATGTATAAGGGGCACTACTGTCGGTACTCCATATAAGAAGCACTACATTGGGCTTATTGAATAAGGGGCACTACTATGGGCTTTGTGCATATAGAACAGTACTAGGTGGTGTAATGTGAATCAGGGGCAATATGATCTGTGTAATGAAAATAAGATTGTGCTACTGTATGGTGCAACTATTGTGCAGCCATGCCCCCTTCCTTATGATCCCAAACCCTTTGTGTCCGCTGTAACTTTTTGGAATATGGGAGGTATGTTTGCAAATTTATAGTTTGCAGGGGTGTGTCGGACACCCTAGCATCGACCCTGATGTCAATAATTCACTTAAAGCTAAGGAGTAAGCTAGAAACCTAAAACTGATGTGTTTACTGCAATAAACATTATACTTAAGCCCTGCTTCATCTATACAAATACAGTACATGTAAGTACTGTAATTTGTAATGGAAAGTTATTTTAGCTTGTTTTATGCCTTTATATGTATTTATTTTCCTGTTCTGTGCCTTGATTTGCTTTCCACGGAGACAGAAAAAAAGCCATTTTAAAATCTCACCTTACAACCTTACTGAGCTCACCATTCTGATTTCCTACTCTCTGACTTATTTCCCTGCAGTCATATTAAAATATTGAGAATGATGAAAAACAACAGAGAACAGCAATTAATATTGCAGATTAGAATAGAATAGACTTACGTAAGAGCCTATATCACACAGTTCAGGCATGTCCAAAATATGGCCCTCCAGCTGTTGTGAAACTACAAGTCCCATCATGCCTTGCCAAAGTTTTGGTATTAGCTAATGCCATGGCAAGGCATGCTAGCAACCAGTAGTAGATCCTAATTAGATTCATGGCAACTATGCCCTTTAATAGTATTACCAGAAGCCCCAATTTTCCAGGACAGTCTCCAGTTGAAATGATGATGTCAGACCGCACAATACAGCAGAGGCCTTCGATGTTTAGTTCCCGACTGTTAAAAAAAACTCATTCATGGTTAACTGATCAATGGCCGTGCCTATAATAAACATTTACCTTATATCAAGCTTAAGTTTTTCATTTTGACTGCAGCTATAATAAGGAGTACCCACAAATATAAATCATCTGAAGAGCCTATAGGAACCACTTGTGTGCTACCCTGGACTGTTCAGTAGGCTCACACGCTCCTGGGAAGATATAGCAGCCTCCCAGATCCGGTCCACATAGCTCAGCACTTTACAATGGATAGAGGGACCACAATGGTGTTCCTACATACGTGGATATTCCCTCGTGCTAAAATCACTGAATACTGTAGCTATGTAGCCATGATCACTGGGTGGGGGTGACAACCCAATTCACATGATCACACTCCCAGCATGCCACAGTCACGTCACCATGTCCCAAATCCAGATTCACTAATGTTAAGAGTATGGGTTTCCCTAATGCGGTTTGCTAATGCTGTATTAGGCTGTTTCTAGCACCCAGGTTGGCTGTGCAGTATACAGGAAATGGAAATACTAGGGAACATTCTACACTCATTTCGGTACTGGTTTCCTAGCACGGCGCCCATCGCATGCCTTAATTAGTGTATGCGATAGTATGCAATGGGACCCGATTTTCGGGTCCTAAGAGCTGCACTGTACAATTTTAAAATCGCTTTGCATGCCATTAAAATGGCATGCGATGCGATCGATGAGATCAAAACGATGATTTAATTGTACATGCACCCTGATGGGTGATTAGTATGTTATATGCACCCCCATCGTTAACGCCACCGCCACTATTAACGCCAACCCGAAGTGTGGCGACCGCAGCGAGCCCACGAGGGGCGGCGGTACGCATCCTCCGACCTTTTCATACCCCCACTATCCACGTCGGCATGTAGTTGATTTTATATAGTGTGGCGAGCGCAGCGAGCCACCGAGCCCGAAGCGTGGCGAGCGAGCCCCGCGCAATACAGGTGAAGTTATCCACGTCCCATCGCGGGGCTCGCTGCGCTCGCCACACTATATAAAATCAACTCCACGCCAACATGGATAGTGGGGGTATGAAAAGATCGGAGGACGCGTACCTCCGCCCCTCGCGGGCTCGCCAGGCTTCGGATTGGCGTTAATAGTGGCGGTGGCGTTAATGGGGTGTATATAACATACTAATCACCCATCAGGGTGATTGTTCAATGAAATCATTGTTTTGATCGCATCGCATGCGATGCAATCAAAACAATGTAATAAGATTAAAATCGTGGGCGCCGTGCTAGGAAACAAGTACCCTTTATTCATAGGCGATATTGCAATAATGTATTCCTTCAAAAAATATTATTATTATGGATACATTAGATTATTTCCTCCATAACAATTTTGATCGGGGTTGCTATAACTGACATTTAGATACAGTCCTATAGATTGTAAGCTTGCGAGCAGGGCCCTCCTACCTCTATGTCGGTTTGTTTCCACCCTGTTTGTTTAATCACTGTTGTTCCCAACTGTAAATCGCAACGGAATATGCTGCGCTATATAAGAAACTATAAATAAATAAATAAATAAATATACACAAAAAAGGGGAAAGAATTGTTTTGCAATGATGCACAAAATCAAATATGGAAATATCCTTCTAAAAGAGTGTCACAATTGTGCTGAGCGATCTGCCCAGAGACTGAACCACTGCCAGCCTTCGAATGCACTACAGCAAAGAAACTGCAGAGTATAACTGCTCATGCCATTATCTCCATGGATGCACTAGAATTGTACCCAGTTTCTATTTGGCAGAAAATGTTGACATTTGATTAACAATCAGACAAGTCTTTATACATGTACTAAATGAGTACATGAGGGTTATAGCCCAAACATCTGCAGTATAAAAACAGCTTCATTTCACTAGAGAGTACAATAATCGCAGGCGTAATAAGAGGTAGGGGCCTGTGTGCAGTCTCCTTCTGGGCCCGCTCCGACAGCGGCATACAGTTGGACTCTGAGCACTAGGAAACCCTAGCACTGTACCATAGTACAGTCAGGTATGGGTCATAGGGTCGACAAGAGGAAGGTTGACATGCATCAAGGTCAACATGTCTGGTAAATGGTGCAGCAGCTATTTCCCATGGTTTTCTGTACTGCGCAAGCATGTGATTTGTACAGCGGGACTACAGAGGGGTACGTTTCCAGAAATGGGTGCAGGGTGTGTGGGCTGGACTCAGGGGATCTATTGTAGATATGCCACTGACAAAAGTCACAATCCGCATGCAGGCCCTGATTCAAATGTGTTCCCAATTTTAAGGATGTCGCACTGATTTTCAGTAGACTGCGCATGCTGATGCACATGAGACAAAGAAACTTTGTGATACTACTTGCAGTAAGGAATCAGTTGCAGTATGATTGTCAGGAAGTGGCCATCCGTATCGTGGCTAAAACACATGTACAGCAGTGATCACATTTGCAAAGGTGCAAGCAGGCAGCTTTGCAAATATGATCACAAAAAATGCAAATGCATTAAGAGGTGTTAAACACCTCCTTGTTGTACTTGCAATTCCAGTGCCACGATCGGCAACACAGCCTGGGTTCAACATTGTGACCGATAGTTGAGATGTTCCCCGCAAACATGGCAAGGATGCTTGCTAAGCCAAGAAATCTGCATCTTTAGATACAAATCTTAGCCCCGTCACTCCCAGAAAATAAGGTAACGAGATGCCACGGGGTTATGGCCATGTTGGCCATCACTAACCTGCCCCCTGAAAATCATGCAGAGGCTCACGCAGAATGGGTCCTGAGTATGCACAGATTCCCAATAATCTAGAAATTGCACACTTCATCGCACAAGTGATCATTGCTGAACGAGGCCCAGAATGCACAGTTTCTTGGCACGCTGGTCAGAACTTTGCTGGGCATCTGTTCATTTATGGGCACTTACTATGCTTGTGATGTCTCAGTTCCATCACTAAAATTGTTGCTACATTGCCACTGCAACTGGATCTGAATCAGGCCGCAATGATTATGTTCAAGCACTTCAGAGATTTTTGCAACTTCACATACACAAAAATGTCTGAAAACCCCTATGGTGCATGCATTACACAGAGTGTGTTCCCAAAGGAGCTGTTGTAGGAAAGTGATGGGCATTTCCGGCTGGTGACTGGGAGCTGGCTAGTACAGTATCGAGCACAAAATGTGTCCATTCCATGGTTATGGGAGTGCCAAGAGGTTTCAATCACAGACACAAGCACAGGTGGCCATGGTCAGGCAAAGATGATGCACTTTGTGATGTTGCGACCAATTGTCGGGTATACCACATAACTCCTAACTGTCCTGAGGTTCATGGGACAGTCCCTATTTTTTGGGATGGTCCCGTGTCCCACCCATCCCACGGTGGGGGAATGGCAGTTATGAGTACCGCTAGTCTGTCGCTGCTTTACTCAACCAAAGCAGCAGGGAATAGACACTGGGCGCATCCTCTCTATTGGCCTAATTCAGACTGGTTTGCAGGGATGCAAATTTGGAGCCCTGATTATTGAACGACCGTGCATGGCATCCTGCGATGAAAGCCAGAAACATGACTGACAGTCGGCTTCTTAGGCTGGGGAGATCCATTCGATGGTGATTGATTGTGAATGGGTTTCACCATATTTGCACAGCTGCAATCACATTTGCAGCTGTGCACAGGGGCGAGATTTCACTCTAGCGGGGAGGCAGCTAATTGATCGATGAAGATTAAAAGCCCAGAAACGAAGTCTGAATTAGCCCCCCATGATTGCCGTCGAAAGACCATTGAGGCACGTACGTGCACACCGACTTAGATGAATGTTGCTCAATTACAAAAAAAAACAGGTTTGCATACAGTACATCTCTGAATCCGGTCCTAAGAATGTATACCATAATAGTAATTATATACTGACCGGTATCGAGCATTACCTAAATACTCTTTCATCAGCAGGCCTTCCATTGTGTAAAGAGCCCATGAATGTTAGTACAGTTATGTATTACGATACTTCTGCATCCTGGACTGACCAATGCCACCTTAGTGACATCATGACATTACAGAAGAGGAGTTCGCGAATGAAAAGCTAGGAGCATCCTAACGAGGCGCCTGGTACTTCTACCATTACTACACAAGCAGCTCTGCAGCTCTGTCTGGGCATCAAATAATTTATACGCAGATGTTAAGAACAAGCACTTGCCAGAATAAAACTAGTGAGAACATTATAAGAAGTTAGTAAATGAATAATACCGATACACGACAGGTGAGTGCACAGAGATAAAACAGAAATGGCAACCTGATGTACTGTAGATAAAAACCAGGAATAATGCATCCCGAGTGGGGTATTCAAAGGATATATGGTTGCTAGAGGGAAGTGCTTCACAATGGGTCAAGTGCAGTGAAGGTCACTTTCTAAGGTCTTCGTTAAAATGGGAGGAATATTTATTCATATACATAAGTGATAACTTTTCCTTAAATGCTCATAGGCACTGCACCTTAGCTCTGTTCCAGTGGAAATTAAAATTCAACTTCAGTAGCTTCAAACCTTTAGCTAGAAGGCCATTTACCCTCATTAATTCTGGAATCAGACAGCATCAAAGCAATCCAACTTCATCAATAAATTAGGTGAAGATGTAAGAGGGTGACTTACAGTGGCTTGAAGTCTAGCTTGTTCAATAAATTAGATAATTACGTATAAGTATGTCTCAAAAGGGCTAGCATGTTGAAATATAGAACACCTATATCAGAACTTGAATTCTTACAATGTTATATTCCAGTCATATTAGACACTAACAGTTGCATGGGCATAATATTAACTTTGAAGAATAGAATATACCTGTAATTTGGGAGATCCTGTCCCATTGCAATGTGCAATTATAGCATGCTGTATATACTGTACAATACCTACACACAATGGGCATGATTCAGATGTGGCTGCAATTCCGATCCAGGATCAAGTATAGCAGCAGCCCACAAGTGAATACAGTCTAATTCAGTGGTAGCCTACCCTAGCCCTCGAGAGCTACCAACAGTTCACATTTTCCAGACAACCTAGCTGCTGCACAGCAGCACTCATTAATCACTGACACATTTTCAAAGATCCACAGATGGAGCTAATTGCACTGTTGGTAGCTCTCGAGGACTAGGGTTGGCTACTCCAGGTCTAATTCAATTGCTATCTCCAAAGGGGTTGGGATCATTTGGTCTACAGCATGATGGTCGATAGTCATTAGGTCGACATGGTTCTAGGTCGAAAGGTCATTAGTTCAACAGTCAAAAGGTCGACATGGGATTTTTCATTGTTTTTTTTACCTGGAATGTAATAAAACACAGTCGACATGGACACAGTTTAAAGTGCTCGCTACGCTCGGCACATTATTATCTTCTCCCACCATGCCCTAGTGGATGGTAGGGCATGAAATACCGCTTGTCAGCACATGAACATGTCGGCTCACAAAACAGTGAAAAACCTCATGTCGACCTTTTGACTGTTGACCTAGACACTGTCGAACTAATGACCTTTTCCTATGTCAACCTTATGGTGTCAAGCTAATGACTGTCGACCATCATGCTGTAGACCAAATGACTGCATCCCCTCTAAAGGCCCCCATAGATTAGGCTCACATAAGATCTGGCACTTGATGTGCCATTTTTTTCATGTTATAAATGGTATGCGATTTATCACATGTAACTGGGCAGCTTCATTGGGGAGGGCGCTGGGTTTAATCAGCAGGACGGCGTGTCGGGCAGCGGCGGGTGTATATTTAAAAACATATATATGTTAAATGACTGTCCGCCCGGAATTGGGCGAAATCGGCCCAAATTGGAAAAGTGTATGGGGGCCTTAACACTAACCCTAATGGGAATTGAATCATTATGATAATGTGCACATTTCCAATGTGAACATTCTGTAAATGTCAAAGTTTTCTGTGCCATCATTAATGATGTTGCCCTTTTAACCATCACAGCATCATCAATTTGGACCTTCAACTGTCAATATTGTAAATGTTGACTGGAGACATTCTGACTGCATAGCTGTGCAGCGCAGAACCATCTTTAGTCCTGCCAGTCATCTTGTTTCCGCAAGTGCCCATGGATTCTCTAGAAAGTTCCTAAGTTTGTAGTCACAGGCATAGCTAGAACGCAGTTAGAGTGTTCCCAGCCAAATGGGGGAAAAAAATCCTTTTGCAAAGCAAGATAATCGAAATTCCATGAATGGGATACAGTATCTACATTTTTAGTAGTTTTCCTTGTATCCAATGTCACCTTAATCTTACAAGTACTGTAGTTTAAATAATAAAGGAGGCTAGTTCAAGCAGAGTTTTAGAACAGTATTTCCATAACTGGGTGCCACATGCTCATGTTGGTGGATTGGTGGGCAAAGGACCAAATCAAATTATTTATGGTCAATGCAGCAGGCAAAATTAGTGCTGGCAGCTACCAATCACATAATATGTGACAAAGGGAATCGCAAACCTGTCCGCCACCACATAACTCAACCGAAGGATGACATATAAACACAATTTACTTAATATATTTATTTCTCAATAGGAAACTTTGGCTCAGGGGTGCCATAAAAATACGCTCATAATCCCTGATTCAAAAACTGTTATAGAAAGAAGAAAAGACAATGTCAAATATTTAATTAATGAAGGTGTTGGCACTAGTGTTCCTGTAGCATGCCATAGTATCTGATTAAGACCACAGTGGTTATACCGTACACAATGGATGATAGAGACCTCCACAAGATGAATCTTGCAGATCTCTTCTACATGGAAAGAGATGAGCAATGAACACACTTTAATATCATTGGAAGAGAAGAGTGAGAAATGGGGGAAAATGTATACCTTATTCTAGAAGTTATGGAAATCTAATGCAAGTACTGTCAGGGGCAACAAATGAGGATGTGGGGAATATTGGAGACCCTGAAACAACTATGAATGAATGAGGGTGGTGAGTGTTGTTACTGGAAGCAGAATCTGAGGTGAAAACTTCCAGAAGGCTTAGCAGATGTTATGCAAGTGGGCATAGCAAGGCTAAAGTATGATACTGAGCTGAAAGCAACATTGAACAGCTGGAAGGATTGCACCATTGACTGCTAGAAAGATATCAGTTTGATGATGATATTGGAATACATTAAACATCTAATGCAGCTACTAGAACAATGGTGCTCAATAGCTGCCTATTTTGGAGATACAAGTAAATCTCAGACAGTTTACCCTTTAAGGTCCAACATCTAGTCAGGCTCAACATTCCTAGCGCTAGTAACAGATTCAATGGTGAGCCACTTTAAAATAAGAACATTAACATTGTTCAATATTCAACTATGATTTGGAAATCATTACAGCTTCTGGGACGTTGATGCAGTGGAACACATGACAACTGCTGGTAAGGTAGCTAATGCAACACAAGATGTAAGTTCCTGACTTCTTTTAACTATAGACCTCAGATATTGACAAACAAAAATGATTCCTACACCAGTCTTCTAATTTAATGTTACTGACAAGACTCTCTTATCTCATAGAAACATAGAATTTGATGTGAGATAAGAACCACTTGGCCCATCTAGTCTGCCCCCTTTTTTTAAACATGTTACCTCAAACCATATTTGATCCTTATTTTTTTGTAAGGATATCAATATGCTTATCCCAAGCATGTTTAAATTGTACTACTGTATTTGCCTCTACCACCTCTGATGGGAGGCTATTCCACTTATCCACTACTCGTTCTGTGAAGTAATTCTTCCTCACATTTCCCCTGAATCTTCCTCCCTCTAGTTTCAGTGCATGTCCTTGTGTTCTGTTGCTCCTCTTCATGTGAAGAATGTCTCCCACCTGTACCTTGTTAAAACCCTTGATATATTTGAAAGTTTCTATCATGTCCCCCCTTTCCCTTCTCTGCTCTAAAGTAAACATATTAAGATATTTTAGTCTTTCCTGGTACGTTTTGTGATGTAGGCCATGCATCATTTTAGTTGCTCTTCTTTGTACAATGTATTTATTTCCTTCTGGAGATATGGCCTCCAGAACTGAACACAATACTCTAGGTGAGGTCGTACCAATGACCTATACAGTGGCATTATTACTTCTTTCTACTGCTGATACCTCTCCCTATGCAACCAAGCATCTGACTTGCCTTCTTCATTGCTTTGTTACATTGCCTACCTGCTTTTAAGTCCCCTGAAATAGTGACACCTAGATCCCTCTCTTCCTCAGTAGTTTCTATTATAGTGCCATTTATACTATATTGAGTCTTTGGATTTCTGAGACCCAAGTGCATGATTTTGCATTTATTGGCATTAAACTGTAGTTGCCATTCTCTTGACCATTTCTCTAATCTACCTAGATCCTCAATCATTTGTTTTACCCCTCCTGGCGTGTCTACCCTGTTGCATACCTTTGTGTCATCTGCAAAAAGGCACATTTTACCCTCAATTCCATTTGCAATATCACCAATAAAGATATTAAAAAGCACCGGTCCAAGTACAGATCCCTGGGGTACTCCACTTGTAACCTTTCCCTCCTTTGACTGTACTCCGTTTATTACAACTCTCTGTTTTCTGTCCTGCAACCACGCTCTTATCCATTCAACTATCTTAGAATCCAATCCCAAGCTTTCAAGTTTATTTAACAGTCTACAAGTGTTTTCAGGGTATAGTGTCCCGCTATTTGTTAGTGGAGGTGCTACCTACTACTCAATTATAGACACATATTATAAACGAGAAAAGGTACGTATAATGTAGGTGCACTGAAAATATAGTAATGCAAAAAAAAAATAACAAAAACCTACATTATACTTACCTTTTCTTGTTTATAATGTAGTCCTCAGATATTACTAAGCACCAAATGTATAGGATGGAAGTTTGAAAGAATGATCTCTATGTGAGAGGAAATTAGATATTTGATATGTCTTAAAAGATCTACAGACACATAAGGGCATTATACAAAGGGGATCCCTCACCGTGAATATTACAAAGGGTGTATTCCTTCAGCCATGTCAATTTGTCTTCACCATTTTGGGATTTCAACGGACTAGTGGCCTTTTTTGATGTGGACAGAACATTGCCTTGGAACCATTCTAATTCCACACCTGTCATTGTAACAGCCAAATGCACCTTTATAAGAACCAAAAGACCCCCCCCCCCCCCCCCCACCCAACAAAATGCTGGAAAACAGCTGAATCTGTCATTCAGATGTATTTTGTATGCAAATAAAGTAACAGTCACAGAATATAGACATGCAGCATATATTTCAACCAGCAGAAGTGGCTTGTGTGTCCTATTCACAAAGCAATGCGAATAAGATACATTTTCATCAAAAATATGCCCAGCGTTCGTAGAGCTGCCCGAGAACTACAAGTTCACTACTACCATGCACCTGACTGTGCATGGCGTATTGAGGCTATATGCATAAGGACACATCTTTATTTATCTTTGTATTTCTTTTTGCTAGGGGATTTAGTCTGTAAACTTTAATGGTGCAGGGATTGATATAAATAGTGAAAATATTATCTATACAGTTCTGTATAAATTGTTGGCTCTGTATAAATAATTATAATGATATGAGCTGATACTGGATGATATACAGAACAATGCTTGCAGTCCCACATACATTAAGAACCACATAAAGTGTGCAACACCATGAATACTATTTTTAATTATATTTCTTAGGAAGGAGGCATGGCCACACCCCCTACCATTAGGACACGCCTCCATTACCAGGGCCTGGTCATACCATCCATAGCCAAGACCTCGCCCCACAATAGCTACACTGCCTTTTTTATTTAACAATTTATTTTATTGATGCTTCACCAAGTGACAAAACTGTAAATAAAGGTTCAATACATCTGATGTCAGCGCTCAGCTCAGCAACGCTGCCCGGCAAGAGGGAGCACAGGCAGCGGCACTCCTGAGAATGTTCTGGGTTTGTCAGTCTGCGCACTGGAGCACAGCTTGGAAAGTTTTCGGGAGTACCAGGGAAGGAGTTAAGGTGGGGAGGTATTGTGTATCCGTCATTGCAAAAAAACATCTGCAGGCAACTGATGAACTGCTAGAAGTAATGTGAGTAACTCTGGGGACTCTGAGTTCTGAGGGTAACAAACCCAAAATGTCGTACATAGTTAGTTAGCTGATCCCTAGTAAATCTCCACACTCTCCTGAGGGCAAGACCAGAGACAGTGGAAGAAATCTACTGACGTTTGGTTACATTTAGGACAGTTAGAATCCTCCAATATTCCAACATGAAATCCCCCTGAAAGGAGACCTATAATAATGCTAAAAAGTATTAAAGGGACATTTCTGTCAATTTGGCCATAGGAAAAGTGGTAATCGATTACTCCTGCACCTTAAGGCCTTCTCCAACAGTCAGCGGGAAATTGTACTAACCATGACTATACAGCTTTTTATTTGATTCTATTTCTTTTGTAACCACGCTGTTCTATCAAAGTCATTTAGGCTGAAGGAGGACGCATCTGTAGATTTGCACATATTTAAACTAATCGGAGTTTGCCTTACTCTTATTTCACTTTTTACTCCAGAAAATTAATTGGCAATTAAAATATGAGAGCAATAAAGGTCATGGCGGATGTAATCAGGTCTGCAGATCACTCCTATTCACTGCCATTGAACAACTTGTTCAACCCCTCATAACGGAATATCCAAACACTAAAGAATGATTAGTCTACGTGAAAATATCTATGATACAAGACGGCCTGAGTAGAATGCCTGATTAAGAGAAATATGGTTTCAAATTAACATTTATACGACTTCCTAATTGCTCCAACATAAATTAAGAAGACATAAGGGCTTTCACTAAGTAGCATGTTGTTGGAGCAATGAATTTTAAAGTTGCTGACTCTTCTCTAGTGAGTTTGCTCCGAGTTTCTGCGGCAGATAACTTACATTCTAATGTTAATTGTGATTCAAGTCAATAACAATTTACGCAATAGCCAAAGAGCAGACAACTGGCACGCGGTCTGTACCCAAAGCGCTATTACGTATATAATGGTGCTGCACATCAAAGATACTTTACTTCATTATTTATTTACTCTTACAACATGCTTTTTATGCCAGTGAAGAATGAGTCAGGAATTAACTTGATGGCTGTTTAACAGCGAAAAAAAGAATAGAAGACACAAGCAGAAAAGAAATCATTTACAGGATTGTTAGAACGAAGGAGAGATTAAAAGTAGCCAGTAATGGTGTGTACACACGGAAAATGCTGGCATGGAGGGATGGACGGCGCCAGGGAGAGGAGCCGGAGCCATGCTGCATTGAGCAGCAGGCCCTCGTTCTGAGATAGTAGAAATAGACTGCGGTGCACGATTTGTACATTTGATTCCTATGCAGAAGGGCCACGCATATGGATCAAATCGGTATCGGGTGCTGTGTAGCATGGTGTGATTAGAACTAAAGGCATGATTCTGGTTCACCCACAAAAGCAAATTCTCTCTCTAATGGACAAAACCATGTGCACTGTAGGTGGGGCAGATGTAACATGTGCAGAGAGAGTTACATTTGGGTGAATTATTTTGTTTATGTGCAGGGTAAATACTGGCTGCTTTATTTTAACACTGCAATATAGATATTAGTTTAAAGTAAAACCCCAACCAAATCTAACTCTCTCTGCACGTTACAGCTGCCGCCCCCTTGCAGTGTACATGTTTTTGTCCTCTAGAGCAGGAATAGGGAACCTTCGGCCCTCCAGCTGTTGTTGAACTACACATCCCAGCATGCCTTGCTACAGTTTTGCTATTTGGTCATGCTAAATCTGTTGCAGGGCATGCTGGGATGTGTAGTTCAACAACAGCTGAAGGGCCGAAGGCTCCCCATCCCTGCATTAGAGAGAGGATTTGCTTTTGTGAGTGAACCAGAATCAGGCCATAAGTCAAAATCGATAGTTCAAATCACAGCGTGTTTACACAGCATTAGATAAACTTGCGTTAAAATCTTTACTGGCTAAGATCACATTGTACTAAACCAAGTATAAATAATAATGGGAATAGAAGAGGGAGAAGCACTCAGGAAACTTTTATGTACAGGTTGAGTATCCCGTATCCGAGTATCCGTTATCCGAATTATTCCGAAAACCATACATTCCAGAAAGTGAAAATTTTTTTTTTTTTTTGCTAAAAACTCACTGGGGACATTTGTAACAGCACTACTGGTGACATGATATGTAAATGCCACTATATATGTGCAAGAAAATGATTGCTTGGCATTCAAATTCAATATCTGAGATAGTACACAAATTTTGTTTCATGTTTTGAAACCTTGTTTTTTGAACAAATAAAATATATTTGCGTGTATTTTATGTGGTAATAAAATATATTTGTGTGTATTTTATGTGTTTATACAGCATACATGCAAGATACTTCAAAATACATAATTGAAATATTAAAATATTCCGGAATAATCCGTTATCCAAAATTCTCCTGGTCCCGAGCATTTTGGATACGGGATACTCAACCTGTATTCAAAAAAAAAGCAGAAATTATTACTTCTTGCCCCGGACTCATACTGCAGATGCTTTGATTTATTATTTGTTAACCTGGACTATACTCCAAACCCTTTGCCCTCTGCACAAATCTTGGCATTTGGAAAAAGCAAAGTACATTGCGTACATTTATACAGACAAGACCAGTCTTGGTAACTGTCCAATGATTTCTTCCCACCATAAACTATGCCCTAATCTAAAATGCGCAGGAGTTGTACTGTCTCTTGCAATCTGTCTGGTCTGCATATTTTCAACTTGAAACAAACCAAACAAATTATATATTCAAACTTCCAGTACTTGAAAATATTTTCAGATTTAATCCTCTTAGCTTTACTTTTAGTAATTGGATTGATTCAATGAACTTCAATTGAAATACCAGCGGCAACATTGCAATGTGCTGCTGACTATGGTACACTGCACTCGGAGAATATATGATGGATACTGGTTGTCATGGATTCAATATTTTAAAACAATCAAAACTGTACGATGCTTAGGAGAAGCGTCCCATGTGGTGGCTTGCTGTATAGGAGAACTGTGGACAATGCAGATATTATTTTATGTCACTTTGAATAGCAAAACATCTATATGGCTTGGTAGGAAAACAAATGTAACCCCTTCAGTGGTGAATTTTGCTGTTGCAGGACAAACCTACCAAGGCAGGTTTGTCCTGCCCCAGCAAAACGAAACCCACCACAGAACGTAAGAGCAAACCCCCCCCCCCCCTCCTCTCATCTCCACTCCGCAGGAGCTACCCTTGCTGCTGCCCCAGCCGTCATTCACAGCAGACAGTGAGGTGGCAGGTTTGGGGATGTTCGGGGCGGCTTGGAATGACTTGGGCGCCCGTACTCTCGAGCACTCCCGAGACCCCCCAAAACGCGCCGAACATCCCTGAGCATGCCGCATACTCACTGCAACTAATGGAGGCAGGGGAGCTTCGGCATCTGATTGCCGGAGCGGAGGGGCGAGGGGGAGCGACAGGAGGGGAGGGAGGAGCTACCACCATGGGGGGGGTGTGCCCAGAGAGGTGATGCGCCAGTGGTGCACAGCTGCAGACACCACTGGCGCACACCTTCATATTGGAGGTATACCGGGAAATTTTCCAGGACAGCCCCTTGCGGCAGCGCAACTGAGCCCAGAAAATTTCCGGGCAAACCACTTAAGGGGTAAATCTGCAATAATTTGGGAGTGAATACAGGTCGAGTATCCCGTATCCGAATATCCGTTATCGGAATTATTCCGAAATACGGACATTCCAGAAAGTGTACAAAATTTTTTTTTTTGCTAAAAACTCACTGGGGAAATTTGTAACAGCATCACTGGGGACATGATATGTAACTGGCACTATATATGTGCAAGACAATGATTGCTTGGCATTCAAAATCAGTACTGAGATAGTACACACATTTTGTTTCACGTTTTGAAACCTTGTTTTTTGAACAATTAAAATATATTTGTGTGTATTTTATGTGGTAATAAAATATATTTGTGTGTATATTATGTGTTTATACAGCATAAATGCAAGATACTTCAAAATACATCATTGAAATATTAAAATATTCCGAAATACGGAATAATCCGTTATCCAAAATTCTCCTGGTCCCGAGCATTTTGGATACGGGATACTCAACCTGTAGTAACAAACCGTGGACATCTTAAATACTGTATCAACCACGACCACATGGGCCTTGTGCTGGAAATGTTATAGAGCCTATACTGAGAATGGGAGGAGCTATAACCAGTGTTATGTGGGTGTGGCCAGAGCCAAGTCATTGTGTACACTTTCCAACACTGTCATTCCCATTGCCTCCCTAAAAACAAACATAGAAAACATACATCATTATGAGTGAACACTAGAAATATGATCTGATGGGCCTATTTCAGGTGACCCCTAGAGTTGTAGCTCCATCCTCTCCTTTGGAAATCTGACCTTCAGTAGCAAATGCAGGACTTCTAGAGCAGGGTTTCCAAATGCAGCTCACAGCCTCCCACTCTGCAGAATATTGGAGCAGGCATGGGAGTCTGGGAGAGCGGAAAAAGAAACCAGTACACTGGCCATAATATAATCATTGGCTTATTATACACTGGATACAGATGGAGCCCGGCTCATTCAGGCTGGGGCTGGCGGTTGAATCGCCAGCCTCCGTCATCTGCCACAGTAGGGGAGACACTCGCACTCCCCGTCGCCTCCCCCCCCCCTAACTGTGCCCACCTTCCTGAAGCGGAGACAGGTAGGGTTTCCGATTCCCGCTGCCGAATGACTGAGACGCTTATGCGTCCCAGTCAGATAGAGTACCTCTCAGCCAGCGGGGACATTCTGGCGAGCGCTGGAGCTGAATGAAAGGGGCTCCATCTGTACTGTATGGAATATAGTATTAATATCAATCACTATAGATAATCTATAGTATAAACTGTACCAATCGTTTAATAATTGAAATAAGTGGTCAGGAAAAGGATAAACATACCATAATAAATAAATACACAAACATAATAGAACCAGCACTGCCTTTACTAAGCTCACATTCTCCCAACTTATGGAAAGGCTCCAGTGCAATGAGGACTCAGATCCACCCACACAGTAAACTTGGTAGAAGAACCTCTACATTTGGACAACTGGACATGGGCAGTAGCTCTGCTCTATTCCTTAAACAGCAACATGTGGCGGCAGCTCTAGTAATGGTATTATAGGTTATTGTTATAGGTTATACTAACTCATAACATGAGCCACTTGGCAAGAGGAGAGGGGAGTTTCTGGGCAACTGGACCCCCCTGTGTTTGCCTATGGCCCTGATGCCAACAACTATCATTATTATATGTAAATGATTGGATAAGAAATAAGAGAGTTACCTTACTACCGTAGGATAAAGTTCCGAAGTGTAGATGTAAACAACATTAAAGGCAGCGCTGACAGACAATTTTCCAAGTAAGGCAAGGACTGCTGGATTAAGGTAAAAACCTGAAGAAAGGAAGAAATAAATGAAAAGCATTTAGAATTACTGTATCAGTGGTTCTAACAGAGTATGGCCTGATGAGAAGTTCATGAAATGATTGCTATTGTATTCAATGAGAAATAAATTAAATGTGCCTTTATAATCGTGTAATTAATCGCTTTGTTCAATACTTCTTAAACTATAAAAAAAAGGCAAAGGGATTACAATGGAGAATAACTTGATTTTTAAATTGTACTTGATATTGCTTGTTTCTGTATGTGCCTGTGTCAGAATGAACAATTAAGATATTTTAAAGTACAGATGTGTCCTCATACATCTATCTTATATGTGCCATATGTCACAATACGCCATGCCGGATTCCCATGCTGTGCATTTGTTCCTCCACTTTGCATGTTAACCTGACCATACACCTAAAAATCTGGTAATTTATGGGAGCAAATGACAGTTGATCATTTGCTTCAAAATGCTAGAAAACGGTCATTCAGAAAAAACTTTAGTTACTAAAGTTTGCACCATACACACTGCACGTTTTTACCCAGCAATGATGGGAAAAGTCACTCAATGCATACACACTGAGGGAGTTTTGGCCGTTCAAACGATTTCCATGGGGTTGGTTGCTTTCCATAGCAGAATGATATATAACGCTGTCCACCCCATAGCTCACCTGCTGGTAATACCAGCAGATGAAAGACGGCATCCGGCAATAATGCAGGAGCTCACATCAGCGATCACCGCCGGGCCATAGATACTGGGCGGCTTTGGAGCTGAAACAGTAAAAGTGAACTTTCACATCAAAATTGCCCAGTATGTATGGGCCTTCAGTTTGAATATAGTGTACTAGGTATTTAGGATTAGTTACTTTGTTGTACAGGAATTAGTATAAAGTCGCAGATAACGTTTAACCATTGCATGGAGCAGGTCACTCAAACTCTTTTTTTTGTGTTTGGGATTATTTATACACGGTCTATATACACAGTAAATAGGTCAACAACATATGATCACCAAGGTCAAAAGAAAAAAGGTCCACAGGTCAAAAGGTCAACTTGGAAATGGTCGACATACACACTTTTATGTGTTTTTCCCATTTCTTTGATTAGTTTACCATTTACATGTACTACAATTGGGAGTAGTAACCTGTGCCAAGTGCACAACAAGGCACCTTGAATAAAATGTGGCAAGTGAAGAAAGCCTGCAAAGGTCTATGTTACCACTAAGTGGGGGTAACAGGTGATGGAAATTACACCAAATAAAACAAACGTGTCAACATTTTTTGGTGCCCATTTCTATATTGATCTTATGACCATGTCAACCTTTTGTACTGTATTTTTTTACCTGTTGACCTTTTGACCCGGTGGACCTTCTCACTGTCTATTTAATAACAGTAGATCACAATATATTATATCTACACTACATTTCAAAAGTTTGGGGTCATCCAGACAAATGAGTTGCACAATAAATAGAACATACAGTATAGTCAAGACATTGGCAATGTTAGAAATAATGACTTTTATTTGAAATAATAATTTTGTCCTTTATACTTTCCTTTCGTCTAAGAATGCTCCTTTTGCAGCAATTACAGCATTGCAGACCTTTGACATTATAGCTGTTAATTTGTGGAAGGAATCTGAAGAAATGTCACCCACTCTACCTGAAGCAGCTCCCACAAGTTGGATTGGCTTGATGTGCACTTCTTGCGTACTGTATGGTCAATGTGCTCCCACAACATCTCGATGGGGTTGAGATCCGGTGACTGTGTTGGCCACTCCATTACAGATAGAATACCAGCTGCCTGTTTCTTCCATAAATATTTCTTGCATAATTTGGAGGTGTACTTAGTGGGTGATTCTGGTTGGTTTGCAAAAGAAAACTCCTTTTTTAAATGGACAAAACCAGGTAGGGCGGTTGTATCATTTGCAGAGAGTTATTTTGTTGAGTTATTTTTTTTCTGTGCAAAGTAAATACTGAATGCTTTATTCTTAGACTGCAATTTAGATTTCAGTTTGAACACACAACACCCTGCCCCCTATATCTATTAAAGAATGAGTTTTATTTTGCACATTAGCCATAATCACCCCCTTTGGCTCATTGTCCTGTTGGAGTATAAAATTGCTACAATCAAGCGCTGTCCACTGGGTATGGCACGGCTTTGCCAAATGGAGTGATATCCTTCCTTATACAAAATCCATTTTACCTTGTATACATATCCCACTTTACCAGCAACGAACCATCACATTACCTCCACCATGCTTGAGAAATGGCATCAGGCACTCCTCTCACATCATTTCACTTGTTATGCGTCTCACAAATGTTCTTCTGTGTAATCCAAACACCTCAAACTTAGATTTGTCTGTCCATAACACTTTTTTTCCATTCTTCCTCTGTCCAATGTCTGTGTTCTTTTGCCCATATTAAGCTTTGATATGGATTATTCTTTGTCAATCTGCCTAGAAGGCAAGCATCCCTGAGTTGCCGCTTCACTGTAGACATTGACTATGGTGTTTTGTGTGTACCATTTAATGAAGCTGCCAGCTGAGGACCTGTGAGGCATCTATTTCTCAAACTATAGACTATATACTTGTCTTCTTGTTCAGTTGTGCACTGGGGCCTCCCACTTCTCTTTATACTCTTTATACTGGTTAGAGCCTGTTTGTGCTGTTCTCTGAAGGGAGTAGTACACAACGTTGTAGGAAATGTTCCGTTTATTAGCAATTTCTCACATGGAATAGCATTCATTTTGAAAAACAAGAATAGACTGTTTCTTTCTGGGCATTTTGAGAGTGAAGCCAAACCCACAATTGTCCTACTCCAGACACTAGCTTAATGGAATGCCAGTTTTTAGCTTGTCTAACGTGCAAACCCATTTTCAGCTGTGCTGAAAAAATTGCACAAGGGTTTCAATGGTTTTCTAATCATCCATTAGTCTTCTAACAGGATTAGCAAACACAATGTACCATTAGAACACTGGAGTGATGGTTGCTGGAATTGGGCTTCTATATATCTATGGAGTATTCCTTTAAAAAACAGGGTGTTTGCAGCGAGCCCTCCAGGGGCGGTGGTACGCGTCCTACGACCTTTTCATACCCCCACTATCCACGTCGGCGTGGAGTTGAGAATAGAAAGTGTGGCGAGCGCAGCGAGCCACCGAGCCCGAAGCGTGGCGAGCGCAGCGGATACCTTCACAGGTATACGTGTCCCCTCACGGGCTTCACAGGTGTCCGCGTCACCTGTGAAGCCCGTGAGGGTATCCGCTGCGCTCGCCACGCTTCGGGATCGGTGGCTCGCTGCGCTCGCCACACTGTCTATTTTCAACTCCACACCGACGTGGATAGTGGGGGTATGAAAAGGTCGTACGACGCGTACCGCTGCCCCTCGCGGGCTCGCTGCGCTCACCATACTTCGGGTGCGCGTTGATAGTGGGGGTGGTACAGCCTCAAAAATGCCATTTGGGGGCCATTGAACATGTTTCATACTAATTCCAATGCATTTGGATGCTTTTCAGTGAAAAATCGTATGCGATCGCATGCAATGCGATTTTTTTCGCATACGATGGCCATCGTGGGAGCCGTGATAATCCACAAGTACCTACAATTGTTTCATTTATAGAAAGAAGTAGTTTTTGATACAAACAAGTACGTTAAAGCCATGAGGAATTGCCAGAAAGGGTCACTGTAAAAGTCTGCACACCTTCAAAGTAAATCCTTGGTAAAGGACATCAGGAATTCATACTGCTGTAAAGCAGATGTGTTTCAACATGATTTAGAAGTGCAGTACACGTGTGCCCTCTTAAATGTCCTTAAATTCCGACAAGGAACCATCTGTTCCATGAGATTGGTACGTTCTTTGATACATACGTATTAGCAATGATTTTGATTTAGGTAATCATTATTATTCATTATGTTGCACAATACACAGAACCCTTTTACTGCTAGCTTCTGAAACCTTAAAATAGGATGTTTTTCATCTTTTGAACACATCACTCAACACGATGTAATTATATTGTGCCAAAAGGATAGTGAAATAGGAGACACATCTGTATTTCATTCATAACGCAGGAGAACATAAAAGAACAATGATTTGAATATTACTTCTGCATCAGAAAAAAAATTCACTCACTAAACAGTAAAGGTGCATACACAGTGGGTGTTTCTACCCTGCGTGTATGCAGACTGATGATGGGGAAAACTGCTGGGCTGAAAACCACTCAGTGCATACACACTGAACTATTTTCGTCTGTTTTAGCAATTTTCACGGGGAAGGACGGCTTTCCATATCAGGATGCTATGGAAAGCTGTCCATCCCTTCTCTCATCTGCTGGTAATACATAATGCATCAACGCTCACCGCTGGCCCGTACACACTGGTCGGCAGCTCAAAAGACAAAACGGAGCTGCTTTCAGCTCAAAGTCACCCAGTGTGAATGGGCCTTAGCAAAAGAAAATTGAAACTAAAACAATTAACCTATGTACAGTACTAGTTATATTTATTCTGGCACACAGAATTAAGGTGAATTTCCGTGGCTCAATTATCCTGTTCTTCTTCTATACTTTTCCAGTACTGCCCTAACAATACAACAGAACACAATTGACTATTGTCATGCCAATTATATAGCCTACAAATTTAGAGTGATGTAATTTAGAAATATGGTGTGTAACAGCCAAGCTAGTGTCAAAGATTGTTCTGCTGGAAGTTAACATTGCTGTGAAATCTGATTTGTGCAACATTTCACTACAAACTTCACTTCTCTAGAGTGCACAGATACAGGGCTCCTACTTGTCCAGCATTACAGAAGTCAAATATTATATTAATAATCTTAATATGAAAATGTCAGGAAAAGAAGACTGAATGATTAGGGTTAGCACATTAATGTTGAGATATTATGTTGTTTCCTTTGCTTTTCCATAGCAACAGTAACTATTGGAAACCAAGAAGTCAATACTGGTTAGGAATTATTTATGTGGATGTAATTCTAAAACAGCTTGAAGCTATTTTTGACCAAACCTTAATGTGCGGAATCATAAATATCAAGTCAAAAATTCTTAAACCTTAAAAAAGGGAGATAGGAGACAGCAGCCTAGAACGATATATCCTACTTCCATTCAGGAGAGAACTTAAGCTCAGGTTCAATGATCTTTTAGTTAAAAAAAATAATCTTCTTTTAACTTTGGCATTGTGAGTAATGGTTTGCTTTTGATACAGCTTTCTGTACACTTGTGGGAGTACAAGACTCCTGTCTTATTTAATGATTTCTCCCTCTTTTATCGGGTATACCTCAGAGGGGTCTTATCTGATCAAATGCAGTCAATGTCTGATGCTCCAAAACAGCACAATAATCATGAGGATATCAAACTAATGCTTCAAAACCACTTGTATTTAATTGCTGCAAAGGTCTCGCACAAGAACAACTAATAAAAGCCACCATTCATCTCAATCACCACATTAGCTGTGTCAGGTAAACTATACAAGCAGAGACAGGAGCAGGATTTCAGCGAGAGGGGAGGAAAAGGAGTTTAAGGAGTTTAAAGATGTAAAAGGGTAGAAGCATGGAAACGACAACAGAAACAAATGTATTCCCACGTTAGTTGTTCCACCGTTACATCAAATTTTTAAAAAAAGACTAGCATACTACTGTAGATACTCCCAGGACTATGAATGATGAAACCTGCTGTGATATAATGCGCTGGTACTTGTTTCCTAGCACGGCGCCCACGATTTTCATCTTATGCCATCGTTGCACAAATTCTGTTTAGGGTTCCCATTTGATCCACTTTTCACAAAATAGGCAAATCAATTTATTATAATAGCAGAAACTACTACAGGTTGAGTATCCCTTATCCGAAATGCTCGGGACCACGAGCATTCCGAATAAGGGATTTTTACAGTTTTTGGAATATATATATTTTTTTTTTACATACTCACCTGTCCCCTGGTGGTGCCCCGATGGTCCCTCGGCATCCATAGAGTCATCCGGCATCCATGGCAGGCCTTCAGCTTCATCTCCGGCGTCTCCAGCGGTCCCAGGAGTGCGGCGGTGACATCACCGGTGCGACTGGGAACTCGCGCAATGCACTCCTGGGACCGCTGGAGATGCCAGAGATGAAGCTGAAGGCCTGCCGTGGATGCGGTGGTAAGTATAAAAAAGGGTATGGGGGTAAAAAAAAAAGTAAAAAAAATTCAACTATTCTAAAAAAAAATAAAAAGAAAAACACGGTTTTTGGAATAATTCGGAAAACGGATATCCGGATACCGGATACTCAACCTGTATCAGATAATAAAAAAAGGAAATTCTCTGGAGCAAAGGTTGTTAACTTTAACCCTATGGGCAGTATTCAATGCCACTGATTCGCCGCTTTTTTCGGCAAATGTCTATCTGCATGCACCACGGCGTATCTTTTGACTGAAAAAGTAATTTGCCCTATTCAATGCTCAAAATTCACCGACGGCGAACAGTGAATGACGGCCAATTCGCCATCTGTTAGTCGCCGCAATTCGCTGCTGTTTTCCAATGGGTTTTTCACTGTGATTTGGCGTGAGTGTATTCAATGCTAGGATGGTGAGTTACTTTCAGCATGATTTTCACTGTGATTTACCATGTAGCAATCGCCATCTTTTTAAGGTGAACTGGAATGTTATCTTTTAAAACATATTTTTTTTTTTTTTTTTTATTTGGTGTAAAAAAAAAAATCAGTAATTTTTTTTCCTGTGAAGGGCCATTCTATTTTTATTCATGTGCATGCTGCACATGAATATATATTTAATTTTAAATTTTACATATTTTTTACACATAACAGCCAGCAGGGGGACGGGAGCCGCTCATTACATATTCATATATTCACTTCACACTGCTCCAGCTCATTACATATGCACGAGTGTGAGATGGGCAGCAGCTCCCTACCCGCATCCCCTGCCAGCTCTCCGGGGGGGGGGGGGGAGCTGCTGCTGCCCATGTCCCCGGGACCCCTCTTCCCCCACACACATTCCGGTGCAGGCAGGGAGACTTCCATCTTCCTGCCTGCCGCAGTCCCCCCGGCTCCCTGCGGTATTCACCTGCAGGGGTTAAAATTCGCCCTCAGGGGCAGCAAGCCCCTGCTGCGCTGAATAGGGCGACAGGGAGGGCTGGCAGCGAATGCTCCAGCCCTCCGGAACACTGTGAATATGCGGCAAATCCAAAACAGGATGTGTTTGTAGGGAGAAGTACAAATTTTCTACACTATGAGATGTGGGAAATTGTGTGAAAAGTGGGAAGACTTTCCTAGACACCAGAAAAGTGACAATTGCATCAGCAGAATCATAGAGAAGGATATTAATGGGAAATAGGAGAATACAAGATGCTTTAAAATGTGTAAAATGGATGATTTGGTTTCTATACAACAATTATCAAACTTCCAAAAGCCCATGAATTTAGTTAAATTACAAAATTTGACAAAAAGTGCTTTATGGGAAAATTTGCGGCCATTTTAAAGTAAAGAATACGTAAATAAATTATCAAAAACAATTATTTCTGACCGATATAAATTCATTAGATTTGGGGTGCATAATGTAAGAGACGATGCTATTGGGGTAATTTGAGTCCATTTATTAAAAATTTCCAAATTTCTAATCAGTCAATGGGGAGATGGTGTCCTGAAGAAAGTCCAGATATCTTACAATAGACATTTTCCCAACCTTTTCACACCCTCAGGAGTAGCAAACAAAAACCAGCAAATTTTCTGTTTAAAAAAATGGTAACTAGCAGGTCAAACAAGGCAACGCGCACTTAAATGGATGATCTGTTAAACACAGCTTTATCTACATGTTCACAAACATTTTTTCCATCGAAGAGGGAGAATTATACAGATTTTTGACCCACAATCCCCATTTTTAGGGTTCACTCTAGAATTTTTTTAGGGCAGGGTGCTGACCACGGTGAGGGCACATTTATTCAATCGTGAGGGCACATTTTTCAGTCAGGAAGGCACATTTTTATTTAAAAAGGTAAGTATCCTGAACGCTGGCATTCACATTATACCACACACCATAATGCCCATTTCACACTATACCACACACCATAATGCCCATTACATATTATACCGCACACCATAATGCTTATCGCATATTCCACGTAAGTGCCACTTTGCTAAAGTACATGCTCCTTGCCAGGGGTTACACAGGGCCGGATTTAAATGTCATACCGCCCCTAGGCAGCACATTTTTTGTGGGGGCACATGACCCCCTGCCCAGCCCGCCACTGAACAGACCTATGGTCTGTATGCAGGAGGAAGTTGGAATTGATAGACGCTTTCAGTCACTGCGCCAGAGCTGAGGCGGGGACTGTCACCGCGGCTATGGAGACTGCAGGGCTGAGGGGGTTTCTGACACACTCAGCAGCATACACTATAAGTGCAGCAGTCGACGGAGACTAGAAACGAGGTGGACACTGAGGGCTTAGGGGGTTTCTGCCATCTCAGCAGCGTACACAGCGCTCCAGGTACCAGGGACATCATTTTTTGGAGGCTTGCAAAGAAAACTGCATTTTAATGTGCAGGGAAAACCACTGATTTTACAGGTTACGAGAACGATCAGTCAGTATCTACGTGAATATGCCCCATTTGGGATGATAGTGAATAGAAAGTGCAAGGTGATGTAATACATAAGTGACTCGATTGTGTAGAGGGCAGTAGGTGCACGGTGCAGTGACAAGGGGTATTAGTGGTGGTGAAGCGGAGCTGGGATAGAGCACAGGGGAGAAGGTGTTATTGTCCTGGCCCCCTCCCCTCCTGACACTACACTGGAGGAGTTGCATCCATTTGCAGAGTAGCCTGGTGTTGGCTATCACCAGGGAAAGCTATTATACACAGGGCTGTATATCACCTCCTCCATCAGCCACCACCAGATCACAGCTGAAACCGCACAAATGTACAGTGACTCATCACAGTGTGAGCCGCGGCTGCTGTGCTTCTGGTCCCGGGCTCGGGGAAATGGACGCGCAACTTGCCCTTGAGTCACATATCTACAATAGTAGCGGGGATTAGCTGGTGATCTGTGACAAGCTGCGTCCCTGTGCCTGTGTGTGTGCGTGAGAGCGAGAGGAGGCGGCACATACAGTAGCATTACACATCTGCCTTATATATGGCAGCAATCATCTGAGCGTACGGGCAGCCTGGACACACGGAGCTGCGCCTGATGCCGCTCTCGGATTGGCCGGGGAGGGATAGTAATGTCAGCGGCGGCTATTAACTATGCAGGGCACAGGGCGGCTATTACCTTATTAACTGCAGGGTGCAGGGCGGCCTGAAACGGGCAGGGCGGAACTCGGCGGCTTTAAAAGGGGCAGGGCGCAGCGCCCTGTGAAATAAGCCTAGCGGGAACACTAGATTTTTTTTCTATGCATTGCCCATCTTTCTGTCATGCATCTTACTGCCCATTCGCCTTTGCTCACTACAGTAGATGTTCCCCATTAACTTGCATCACACCATTCTAATTTAGAATAATGTTGCCAGAGAAGTTAGTGGGTACCTCATTGCATGCACCTTGTGATCTCCATCGTTTGAGAACTGCTCTTAATGGTTATATCGCCAAATGCAGGATTATTTATACTGGATGGAAGTGGGCGAAGGGCTCCGGAAACATGAAAATCAGCAAATTTAGTACAATGAAATACTAATGCACACAAAGAAAGATGTAAGAATACACAAACCAAGCGCAGCCAGGTAGGACAATAGTAGATACACATGGGCAACCTTGAACCCAAGGAGAAATGCTAAAGAAAGAGAGAGTGTACAATAGCCAATGGCAACAGCTGTAAAATAAATAGAAAAACAAAACAAATAGCTTCTCTATTGTATCACTCTTTTTCTGTAAATTGGTGTTTCATGCATATGGGGAGAAAGATAAAACAGAACATAGTAATATCACAGTTGAAAAATGTATTAAACATGAAATAAATCCTCCGGTAATTGGGATCTCACCGGTAAAAAAAATGTTCAAAAATGTACAAACAGCTGCTCCAGGCGAAAAATGAGGATGGATTACAAAAAGTAAGGGAAAAATGGGAAATAGACCTAGGACCTCTAGATAGTGCGGAATGGGACAGTGCAGTATCGTCAGTTTTTCAGAGTACAAACTCAATCAAGGTGCAACAAGTTCAACTGTATATATTACACAGAGCCTACCAAACAATGGAAAAGTTGGTGAAATTTGGGGGGAGAACATCGGATAGGTGCCCAAAATGTAATAACGCACCTGGCACATTTTATCATTTGTTATGGGAGTGTTGTATTATACAAGGATTCTGGGAAAAGATTAAATTGACCTTGGTGAATTTGGGGATAAATGGGAACAGCCTTACACCTAGATGCTGTCTATTGAATATCGTGACAGTCGGTATAATGAACAGAGAGGATAAAGTCTTTGTTATGAATTCTTGTGCACTAGCCAAAGTTATTATAGCCAGAGCATAGATGGCTAATGAAGCTCCATATTTTGAGAACTGGAGGGCATTGGTGGATTACACGGTATCACATGAGAAGCACGTTTATAATAATCGGAACACTATTAAGACATTTTATAAAATATGGCATAGATGGCTAATGAAATAACACAATATGATATGTTTCACTTTTTCACTACACTGCTGAAAAGATATTGCATCTTTATTGTTATTTTTTTTTTCTCCTGCATGGTTTTGATATATATGCCAAATTACGTTATCACTAGAGTTGTAGATTGATTATATTTTTGATAAAATATTTACACTTATAGCAATCACGTTAAAAAAGAGGTATAGCTGTGCAATCCAATGCTCTCCAAGGCAGTAACTCGGCGGTTAGCGGATGATCTATGATGGTGATGTGTAATTATGTCTGGTTTATTGTCCAGGTATCTTAATACCTGTGGAAGACTAAAACGAAATAGGAATCTTAAGCACTGTTATTAGACACCTCTGCATTGCAGTTATTGGAGACTGGGGAGTGATAAATATTAGCTAGTCAATAAGGGGCAAAGGTAAACAGCACTGGACGATTGTATTGTAATGTATTGTATGGTGTTTGTATGTCTTTCTCTTCTTTTTTTTCTCTCTTCCTTTCTTTATGAATTGTTGATCTGGGCAAGTGATATGAAATGCTAACATTGGATGAATGCCGCCCAGGTCTACTATTTCATTGAATTGTATCCTTATTAATAAGTCATGTAATGTATTGTATTGTATGTTTAATTGTGTCTTTTTTATGCTGCAAAAATTTAATAATAAAAAAAACACGGAATAAATAAAATCAGTTAACTTCTGATACAAAATACTAAACAGACATAAAGTGTGACTTCATGCAGTGCAAACTAGTCCAACAGTTAAATAAAATCAGCAGTCACTAGCTAGAAAAAAACATCTGTAACAGAAGTAGGTAACCAGTATTGGTTTACAATAAAGGAAATCTGTTTGACAAACAATAACAGCATCCAGTAAATACTGCTTTACTGTTATTACATTTTCTTTGGCTACTTGACGCGTTTCGAGCATTCAGCTCTTCCTCAGAAGGCAATGCCTTCTGAGGAAGAGCTCAACATGTGTCAAGGCTACTGAAGCAGGCTGAATGATTGTCAGTCAAGTTGCTGAAGCACGCGTAGCAGCTGTGAAGAAGTATTTACTGGACACTATTAGTGTTTGTTAGACAGATTTCCCTCATTGCAAACCAATACTGGACATTCACCTGCCTCTGTTATTAGGATTTCTAGACACTAACTACTTACCTCTTACTGTTGATGTATTTAACTGTTGGACTGGTTTGCACTCCAACACTGAGTCATATATGTCTATGTTTATTACTTTGAGCAAAAGCTATTTTGCGACATCAATGCCCCATCACTAAACAACTACAAATGATATTCATGAACAGCCCAGCCCTGACCTAACGCACATCGATAAACTGGGAAAAGATCTCAAACTCCCTGCTCATTGTCATCACCAAAGTAAAAAGAACCCTACATAAAGCAATGTCCACATATTACTGCGTCTTTGGGGCAGACTACGCTATAGTGATGTACATATAATGCAATGTGCTTTCTATTCGATCCCGATTCACACGGCACCATTGTCACAGACAGCCATGCTGGTGCACGGCAGGCCGCTACTTACCTGTCCGTGTCCGCCACCAGGTGTTCACATGTCCGGCAGGGTCCCAGCAGCTTGCTGGTTGCACAAGGGGAGCAGACCGGGGGAGGGGGGGTGCTGCATGGGGGGGCACATCCCAGCGCACTGTACACTGTAAGGAACAGGTCATCTTAGGTATGGGCTATTGGGCCAGCCGGCGTGCTTTCCTGCCCTTCTGCACTGACGGCCAATCGCAGCCGCCCTCTAGCTATATAGGGGATCTGCCTAGCCTAAGCTGATTCAGTGTCAGTGCGAAAGTCGTCTGAGCCATTTGCTTGTGGAGGCTCCTGGCTTCATTGTGGTCCGCTGCGTGCCCTCAGCTCAGTCTGTCCATCATCACGGTTCCAGGGACCGTACTGCATTGTAGCATCTTCTGACTATCCCAGTCCGTTCCATCCGGTTTCGTTCTGTCCAGGGTCTGTCGGCAGACTCCACCACGGTACCTTCCAGTTTCCCGCAATTCTTCACGTCTTCTCCGTTCTTCAACGGATTCAATATCCTCATGTCATCTCCAATCTTCTGACTGGACAAAATTCTTCACATCTTCATGAAACCCTATGCAAGAACGTATTGCTTTCTTATTTAGTTAAACCACTGACTTTTCTCAAAGATGTTATTTGGGATCAGTCTGTTTTTTTCCATTGATGAAAAAGACCATCATTAAACCTAGTAATTTTAACCCAGCAATTTCTAGTCCGAGTGTAGTTCCTAAGCATCACACAAATCCTTCCAATCCTACACCTGTGACAGCTGTGTACACAATCAATTTAGACTATATAGTATATAGATTGTAAGCTTGCAGCAGGGCCCTCTAACCTCCAAGTCTGGCTGTTGTTACCCAGTTGGTTTTAACACGGTCAACTATTGCAAAGCGCAACAAAATCTGCTGCGCTATATAAGAAACTGTAAATAAATAAATAGGGATCTGTACTATATATAGTCTTGCTTGCAAAGTCTATATTTCTAGTCAATTTCAATGGCGCGGGGACATGCATCGCGATCAAATCAAATGTATTTGATTTCCGTTCGATTTCACTTATATAAGCAAAATAGAATAAAAAACTAGACAAAACTGAACCATGTGTATGCCCTATAAGCACGTGCAGCTGTGCACACAGCAGGTAATTATGAAAAGAAACCTCACTAATTTTTGGTTTACGCCTAAGCTATGCTATCCTGATCAACATTTGGTGTTAAATATGATGGTTACTTTTTAAAAAGATGACCGTCTGTAGAAACATTCAAAGGTATGAAAATAGGGCTTAGTACTGATTTAAGCACTGATATTTGTATATCATTAAATACATAAATCAATAAATAGAAATAAAACTATTCATTATTTAGGGGGCAATTCAGTGAGATGCTCAACTGCATACAATGCGGTCTATTTCAATACTGTAACTTTATTGCACACCTCTATGGGATGCAAGGGAAATTACTGGTTGTGAAGTATCTTTTTTTGATCATGTAAAGTTTGTAATAGATGAAGACAGCTTAAACTATAGAGTGCCACAGAACAGTTTGGGCCCCCGCTACAGGTACCAGCAGTATAACTGCCGCCAATGTCCCCCACAGTACATTCATATTCTGTAGTCACGTATTTGTAAATGTGTCTGCTGTTCCCTCGCCCAGTGGTCTTGCTGTTCTGCATCATGGGCCCGCCATCTTAAACTGTATCACATGGTCCATGGCCATGCTGTCTAATCCGCTGCCAGCAACTCTGGATGCATGTTTCACCCAGGTTCCTATCAGCATATTTCTAGTACAACATCTCTCTCAGAGGAGGAGAGCCGTCTCACTTGGCCACAAAGAAAAACTTGCACTCAACAGTGAATTAGAAAGCCGAATAAAGCCCTTGCACATACTCATTTATGGCCTTAGTTTCAGGAGCAGAAAGGGCATAAAGCCTGCTTTTAGATAATTGAGCACCGGGAACCAATTTAATTGCGCAATCATAAGGACGATGGGGAGGAAGACTGTCAGCTTTCCTCTTAGAAAAAATGTCAGCAAAATCAACATAGCAGAGCAGAATTTCTACCGTCACAACTGCGGCCAAATGTAACACAGGCTTGACACAATGGGCAATGAAATTGGAACTCCACCTGGCAATTTCTCCAGTTTTCCAAACAAGGATGGATGGCCTAGAACTAATTGAACAGTGGGACACGTGGTCAAATAAAAAGAGATAGATTTCGTATGAAATAAGCCCACCTTCAACTGAACCTGGCAGGACCAGTGAGAAATGAACCCATTAGGTACGGAACTGCCATCCAAGCCCCACATAATAATACACCTCTCAAGTTCGCACTGAGTTATGCCCAGCTTATTCACAAAGGGGACGTCCAGAAAATTCCAAGCTGCACCACTATCAATAAATGCCTCAAAAATACTCTACTCAAAATAAATACTTGCCGGAACTAACAAAGATTTGTGAAAAGAAAACAGCTGTAGGCCTAAGTGAACCCTCTCACAGTTCACTTGGCCTGAGCTTTTCTCTGCTTGTGGGGACAGTTGAGGAGGACATGACTCTTACCACTACAGTAAAGACACAGGCCAGATGTAATCTGGCGAGCCCTCTCCTCAGAGGAGAATCGGAACACACCCAATTGCATGGGTTCCTCAGCCTCGGAAGCAAGGACATAAGGCATGGGCCGTAACTCAGACCCCCTTTCCATCCTTCGCTCTTAGAGGAGGCGGTCAATCTAAATGGACAGCTTCATTAGTTTGTCCCGTGTTCCAGGAACTGGATATCATCTGCCAGCCCAAACCAGAACTGACTTCTTAATGCTGGGTAAATCCAACCACAGTCATTTGACCAGCCGTGAAATTCAGTACAATAAGCCTCGACTGGGCAGTTACCTTGCTTCAAGGCACACAAATGACTTTCAGAGGAGGCCTCTCTGTCTGGGTCATGATCAGACTTGAGGCCAAACGACCAGGTCTGGGGATCTGCTTGCAGGAGAGAGATAACCAGACCTACACACTGTGAGTCAGAACCAGAAGACCTAGGCCTGAGGCGAAAATAAAGTTTGCAACTCTCCCGAAAGTTGTAAAAATCTTTGCGGTTACAAGCAAAATGATCAGGAAGATTCATCTTTGGAACCACCAACCCAACGGACCGAAAACGCTCCTAACTTATAACCCGCCAAGATAGGTCTTGAACCATCTGGGTCAGACTCTGAATCTGGTTAGCAAAAGTTTGGGCGGAGGGATTCATAAGAACACCAGAAGATTGACACCCAAAAACAAGAAACAAAAATTTATATATTTTACAAATATATCTGTTTGGCCAGTGATACTGTTATTGTTTCTGGTGTGAACCCAGCAACTGTGACTGCTGTTTAGGACGGCCACAGCAAGTCTTACACTATCTCTGTTGGTCCGCCCCAAAGAATGACCAGAACCTGCGGATGCTAAGGCTTCACATAAAATCACCACATTTGGAGGGGCGAATTTAGTCAGCCCCAACTCCGATGCAACCAGGTCTTACTGTGGACAAAGTACTGGCAATTCTACAAAGGAGTTCAAAAGGTAAAACTGGCTAACAGGGCCGCATGGGGGACCGATTTTTAGTGACTGCGCTTGCACATAGTAATTTATGAACATCTACAGCCGATGTGTGCAAGCGGCCATGGCAGATAATTACTTGCTGGAAAACGCTGGGTGTTACTATGGTGATTCCCAGATGATGCGGGAGCAGGAAGCAGACGTCAGCTTCTTGCCGTCTTCACGCACAGAGCGCCCGTAGATCTGATCAAATTATTTCTCGCCTGCACTCAAGGCTGAGAATGGATGACATCCATTTTCAGCCTTGCGGCGTGTGTGGAGGGGGGGGGGGGGTTGGCCATAGGGGCGGCATCCGGTGGACTTGCAAGGCTGCAAAATCAAGTGGGTCTTGCAAGTCAACCAGAATAACCTCAAAAGTGTCGTCCAGTGAGTATGGTCAAAACAACGAATGATGCCCCCTACCGCCGGTAGTAAACGGCCCAACCACTGTCATCGGTATCAGCAATGCTGCAAGGCAAACGAACTAAAGAGCAAACACTGAAAAATATTGTTAACAATATCATTCAGTGACATCACCTGAACCCCTGCAGACCATAAACATATTGTTAAATTGAGAAAATAACGTTAGCGACTGCATGTTCTGAAATTTTTGTTGGTCTACCTGACAGTGATTTGGTTTCCAGAGAATCCCTCATTTTCCACTTCTTAATTAGAGTTTGAACACTGCTGATTACCATTCTCAATTGCTTGGATATCTTTTTATATCCCTTTCCTGTTTTATACAAGTTCAGTTACCTTTTCCAACAGATCCTTTTGCTTTCCCCATAACTCAGAATCCAGACACATCAGTGCAGCACTGGATGAAAGATGCAACAGTCTTTCAGGAGACCAGAAACTCACTGACCTTTTAAAAACACACACTGATTACAAGCAAACAGATCACAGGTGAGGATGGTTACCTTTAGTAGCCATTCAAACCCGTTTGTGTCAACTTGTGTGCATGTTATCAGGCCAAAATCTCCAGGGTATGTTAACTTTTGATGAGGGTCATTTGGGTAGTTTCTGTTGTCATTATGATTTTAAAAAAAGTAAACACAGTTGTTTGACAATAAATGGCTTCACCCAACCACTAACCATGATTGAAAGAAAAGTTTGTGAGTGATCATTCATATTCTCTGACAAATGGCCAGAAAGTCACAAATTCTGCTAGGTTATGTAAACTTCTGAGCACAACTATATATATATATATATATATATATATATATATATAACATTTTTAGTAGTTCTGAGAACTCACAGTGTGTTAGTAAACAACATAGGAAAGGCTTGCCAAACACCATTTTAAGAACTCCTATAGCACACATTACTAGCTACGTACATAAAATATGTTTTATGTACAGTCTCTAAATGTCATTTACATTTAATTGATTTCTTGGAAACATTTTATATTGACTAATTCAACCCGTGTCTCATAAGGTCACACTGCATACAAAAGTAATTGTATGCAGGAGAGATACAAGGTTCCGAAGGCAATTACATAGATCAGGACTTTATGTGAAAAAACAAAACCTTATTTAATTAATGTAATCTGAAAGTACAAGCACAACTTTAAATAACAAACAAGATAAGCGCCAGAAAAAATCTGTCAGAATCCAAGGAAAGATGCAGATACAGATCAGTTACAGCTTCTTAAAATATTGAGTGGGCAAAGCAATAATTTTCAAATAAATTAGCTGCTCAGAAAAAAAAATCTGGATCACTGGGAATTCATACTGTAGTTTCTTTCTTCTGTAGCATCTAAAATCTAGAATCTGAATATTTATATAACAATTAATGTCCCTGATAAAATGCAGCATCCCATTAAGCTATAAATAACCTATTTTATTTTTAAAGTCATAACTCTCATATATATATATATATATATTGATTATAAAGGGGGGGGGGGGTTTAGCCAAATGGCAAATGGGGCACCAACATTCCCTAATCAAAGAGGCCAGATCTTGGATCTCTATAGAAACCACTTGAATAAATTCAGTCTTTGTTTCCACTGTGCTATACATTTTCCCACATAGCATATGTTTAGAATTACATCTAGTCCCACAGTCCCCTTCTTTCTCAGAATATACTGAAGGATGGACAGACCGACTCATAAATTGAATCTACACTCTGGCACTATTACATATATGGGACAAACCATGCATTTTGGCAAGTTTTTGCTTAGTCAGTTCCCCCTGTGGATTTTTAGCGGACTTTGGATATTGCCCCTCTCCGAGTCATCTCCTTTGCAGAAATACAAGAGGAATTCCAGATCTCTATGGTAGAAGCCTTTCAGTACCTTCAGATTAGTCAGCAATTTAGCAACTTTTGTCCGAGAACCCCTTAACATACTGTACTGCCTTGGAGTCTTTTTGCTGGCTTATATACTGTAGTCCTCCTTCTATATAAATCAGCATATAAACATCTTCATGAGCTAGCCTTGGAAATGGACATGGGCGAGACTTTTGACCCTGAGACCTGGAGCCATATTAGATGGCTACATCCTCTTTTTCTAATCCTTAGTCAACTTCACAAAAACTACCCAGAACGCTCACCTGTATGCTGCCGGGATTGTGGATAGGAGGGTACAATGCTCTACATATTTTGAGCTGGTTCAAAACACCTCTTTGAAAGAATGTCCACCACATACAGTAATTTCATACGTAATAGACTAACATCCACCACAGTGCATCTATTTCTCTCCTACTTTAATCTATCCATACTGTATTTCTAAGCAAACACAACAGTAATTTGGCACATTCTCATTGCACCCACATATCATAAATTGGCCACTGCTAGGAACCCTTGCCCGGAGCATCTCCATTTCCCCATGGTTTGTGAGTAGTGTCAGATGTTCATAGTTCAGCCCCACCCTCACTTTCCAATTATTGTATAACTTTGAGTTTTCATGATCACATGGTTTTCTACTTAGCCATTTCCCTTATTTCCCTCTTTGTTCCCTCTCCACATTCATTTTTTATAATAAAAAATGTCAACAAACATAGTTTTCAAGACAAATACAAAAGGAGAGGAGGCCATTTAAAAGTGGAAACATTTATCATATATATCAATAAAGTAAACAGCTGAGGCATGAGGTACATGAAACAGTTGCTCATAGTGTACAATATATATTATTTTATCAATATTGGCCTCAAGCACAAAATAGTTCCTTAAGGTGTGTACACACGGGGGCAATATTGGCTGAAATTGCTGGGAATATGGTCGCTGATAAATCGCCAGCTGCGCACTCCCGTGTGTACTCCCCAATGGGCGACCAGCGGCTTCCCCCGGCGCTGACCAGGTGGTCAGCGCCAGGGAGGACAGCGGCAGAAGAATTCCCTTGCTGCTCCCCCCTTCCAGACACTGATCCTTCCCGCCGCCCTGTGATGCTGCTCCGCCCTTCCTCCCTTCCAAGTGACAGCAACAGCATCTGCTGCTGCTGCTCCCCCCTGCCCCGTGACGCTGCTCCCTCCTGCCTTCAAAGTGACAGCAGCAGCGTCTGCTTGCCCCTCGTGTACACACCATTATAGTGGATGCAGGTGACCAGGTACATTTAATGTGGATGCAGTAGGAAGGGCTGTGGCTTATCCCCTTTATTACTGTCCTCTCAATAGCACCAATAGCAGAAAGAATAATAATGAGTGTTCCACAGACTGGAAATACACACAAGTTACTGTATGCCTGTCTACAGATTTATTCCTTCTTTGTTACAAGCCCCAAGACCTCATTACAAAAACTCTTGAAAGACTTTTGTAGACTAAATTAGGAGCTCTCACCATCGAAACACCTTAAGACCTACTTCAACCACTTACACATAATTGGCAAGCAAAAGCTTTAGATTACCTTGGAATTCCTATTCCATTATATATACAGTAGATTGCATTATACCTAGTATTTATTCATGGTTATTAACTCACTTAACCACACTTCTAAAAATGATAGGACATGTTTCAGCTCTAACTAATCATTTTGTTATTATCAAACAATACCCGTCGCAGAAATTTTATTCTTACAAGTACTCTACTGGATACAAACCCATAATAAATCTATCTGCATGTTAATTGATGCCCCAAAGTCACACATGGGAGGAGGAACCTTTGGTAGATTTTCTTCCTTTTTCTATGGAGGACCATAAACTATGGCCCTTATTCTGGTTGCTTCGCAATCAGAATGCATTCGCACGGGTACCAATGGTGGCATTTGCGAATAAACCAGAATAACCCCCAATATTTCAAACTCTTAGCAATGTCTAAATAAATCAACCACATGCAGCTATCAACAGCTATGTTGAGTTATTCAAAGACTATATGACACCCAGCTAGATCTATAAATTGTGGCCGAGTACTTCCAAATTCTAATGGCATAGCTATGGTGATGATGGGCTCTTATTACACAAATCTATTTTAAAAAATGGGCAAAATAATGTGCACTGCAGGCGGGTCAAATGTAACATGTGCAGAAAGAGTTAGATTTGGGTGAAACTGAAATCTAATTTGCAGTGTAAAAACAAAGCAGATATTATTTACCCTGCCCAGAAACAAAATAACTCACCCAAATCTAACTCTCTATGCACTCAGAGTGGTACTTGTTTCCTAGCACGGCGCCACCGATTTTAATTGTATGCAATCCCATTGCATACCTTAATTTAGGATGGGCGCCGTGCTAGAAAACAAGTACCTATGGTTCTGACATTTCTTTTTGGATTGTTTACTCTGTCCAATTGTAGTAAAGTCTTTATCAATGTATCCAGTAACCATATCGACCTTTCCCTAAATGTGTCCCTTACCGGCGTTTCCATTTTGTATCCCTGTCTATTCAAAATATTAATAAAACTGTACTGCACTACAACTCATGCAGAAAAGAAATAGCTGCAGTTACCCATCTGCATTTAATATGGGTTGTTAACCCCTTCCCGACATTGCCTTTTTTGTTAATTTTTTTTTTTTCCTCCTTGCGTTCAAATAAGCGTAACTTTTTTAATTTTCCGGCTATATAGACACATGAGGGCTTTTTTTTGCGGGACAAGTTGTACTTTGTAATGGTACCATTTACTATACCGTATAATATTCTGGGGAATCAGGAAATAATTCAATGTGGGGTAAAAAAAAAAAAAAACGCCATTCCACAATTTTGCGCTGGTTACGCTTTTTTTGGAGTTCATAGTTCGTTTAAAATGATGGGTTATCTTTATTCTATGGGTCGTTACGATTCTGGTGATACCAAACTTATATAGTTTTCGTTATGTTTTACCACTAAAAAAAAAAAATAGCAACTTTTACGGTTTTTCTAATTTGCGTCGCGTCGCCATGTTCTGCGGCTTATAACTTTTTTATTTTTCCACCTACGGACCTGGGTGAGGGCTCAATTTTTGCGGGCTGAAGTGTACTTTTTAATTAATACCATTATGGGATATGGGCGACTTTCTGATCTCTTTTAGTTATTTTTTTTTGGGTAGGCGATGCGACCAAAAAACGTAGTTTTGGCGTTGGGAATTATTTTCCGTTTACGCCTTTAACCGTGCGGGATAACTAATGTTATATTTTAATAGATCGGACTTTTAGGAACGCGGCGATACCAAATATGTTTATTTTTTTATTTTTTATTTATTTTTATTTGTGAAATGGGGAAAGGGGGGTGATTTGAACTTTTAATATTTTTTTATTTTTTTTTTATTTTTAAACTTTTTTTTTTTTTTTTTTTTACTTTTACTACAAGGCCCCCTAGTGTACTTGACCACTAGGGGGCGCGATCGCCTGTACTAGGTTAAGCCATAGAGCTCTATGGCTGAACATAGTGATTTTCAGCACTTTCTATTACATCCTGCCTCAGGCAGGATGTAATAGGAATGCTGACACGGCCAGCACAGGGGTCTACATTAGACCCCTGGCTACCATGGCAACCGATCGGCACCCTCCGATCTCGCCGCGGGGGGCCGCGATCGGCGCCGGAGGGGGGCGCCCCCCCTCCGATCAGCTATTTAAGCACTGCGGGCGCTTTGCCCGCGGTGCTTAAAGGGTTAAACGGCCACGATCGGCGAACTCGCCGTTCGTGGCCGTGAGAGCAGGTGCCTGGCTGTAATATACAGCCATTACCTGCTCTCTTTCAAGCCAGCTCACTCCGTGAGCTGGCTTGATTCCCCCGCAACCGACATATGACGTAAATGTACGTCATATGTCGGGAAGGGGTTAATGCATGAAGCGGCAAAAAGTGGAGAAATGGATCAGTAGTGTAGTTGCCTATAGCAGTCAAATCAGCATAGAGAAAGCATCTATCAAGTTAATTTGAAAAAAATCTTCCAGCATGCTGTTTGCCGAGAATGGTACATACGTGCGTGTGAGATGCTCGCGAGCCCCCATCTCGGCGAATAGCGCGCTGAGACGGTAAGATAAAGCGTGCTGTTGGGATGAATGAAACTGGCTCCATCTGTATCAACCTCAGTGTCAACAGATCGGGTTAACCACTTAATTTGTAGTTTCTGTAGTCAAAACCTACTGATAACATTAAATAGATAAGTCTGATGTGTACATTTTCTCCTTAACCCTTTGAGGGCCAACATCTCTGCAATAGATGTGCAAAATATCTGCTAAAAATGCCAGCGCTGTTCACATTTGTAATATAAATTCAAATAAAAATTGTTGTGTAAAAAAGATTATATTTCCTATATAAGGTAAAATTACAGGTCATTATGATGAATAAAAATGTCTGCTTGGAAATGTTCACACCTAACAAATTTACTTGCACTCAAAACGTTAAAACACTGTATAAACATCAAGCACTGCATAAAGAAACTGTAACAAATAAATAAATATAATGCATGTTACACACTTTCCAAGCCAAGGAACTGCAGCAGATCAAATAATGATTATTTGTTTCCCCCCCCAGCACATAGTTCTAGGTGACTGGCAAGTTCTCCTATTTTTGTTCAACTGGAAGAAAAAGGCATTTACTTAAGGTATACCATGTCATTTTATCATCTGCAGTGATACTCACTGAGGCATTCCGTAAGCGACATGTTAAGTGTAGACCACTGGAGGATGGAAGTAGCTTTTAAAGGACATACCAAGGTCATTCAATCACATCCATATCAGGCAAAGTTAAAAACACGGCTGTTTAGAGAGTTTTATGGTAAATGCACAATATTTAGAAGTGTGCTCCAGACGTCTCCTGCAATTGTTCAGTAAGAGAAAGATTCCACTTTCTCTGCATACTTTTATTAAATGTATTATTATTCTGAATGGGAAAGGCTATAGATTCTCATTGGCAAAGTTAATACAAAGTTGGACTATCAAGAAATAGGTTTCTTAAAATACAGGCGGTCATGCACATTGTCGTACTAAGGTTTCAGTATAATTTTTGCATGAACATGGAACAAAACCCCAAAAGGTTTTGATTTGTGGTAAGAAGAGGGGTTTATTTTTACTGTCTTTGCAATACTGTACTTTAATGGTAAGATTATTTTACCCAGTAAGCTACGGAGAAGCAACATATAAACATGTTACAGTAGTCCCGTATGCTTAGTCATACACTATAAATGTTAAAATATGCTTTTTATCACCTCCTATGCCACAGTAAACACAATACAAAGCAGAACAATTCTATTACCATAGAATTTGGGAAGCCAATCCCACCCCATTTTTAAGTAAGCGTTGGATCTAAGACTGAAAAAATCTCAATCCAAGGGTCCGCAGGCTTGAATTGTACAAAGATATCTTTCCATACCCAGAGTCCCCCAAATGGTTTCCACTGTCCCAAACCCCTCCTGCTTCAATTAAGGGGTGAACACACAGCGATTCTTCTTAGAGATTTCGACTACATCTTCAAAATCGCTTAGACGGTTTGCCTGAATCGCCCAGAGTGTACACAGTGGGCGATAGCAATGCACAGCTCCGCAGCATTGCTATCGCCAGGCCAAATAGACAGTGCTGGCAAGAATATTCTTGCTAGACTGTGTATTTGGCCACGGTTCACGGGGATGACTGGATGTAGTTAGCCATCTTTATACACCCGGGGCTCAGCTGAAATGGCCAGGACACACAGTAGTGGTAAAAAGGGAGTTATCTGTACTTCCGGTTTTGGCGTTGATGGAGATGGCAGCATAGCGCTGAGCTCCGCTACAGCCCCAGCCAGCTCACCTCAGCACGCCGCTCACCCGCTGCAGACACCCGAAGATTGCCAGGGAAGGTCCAGGGTCACAAATTGACAAGCTCCTGGCTGTCCAGCCAGCGGGGAAACTGCAATGCCAGGCCTCGCAGTACCAGAGGGGAATGCCCAACACAACCGCCAGCATGCAGGAGCCACTCCAGGGACATGTGAGTGACACTGAAACACCCCACACAGCCGTTATACAACCAGAGCTCTACTCCCCTCTCCCCCATCAGACCCCAGCTGACCTACACAGACTTGGACAGAACTATTCAAGACACAGTTAACCCCATACTGGATGCGCATACAGCTAAAATGCAACAAGCTGTACAAGACATCCAATCCCAAATTACTGTAAGTAGATTAATAAAAAAAGGGTTAACTCCAACAAGCTTAGTTTAGGAGAAGCCTTCCAAGATATACAATCATTAAAATCCACATCTGATACACTACAAAATAAAATGAACTATTTAGAAAATCGATCACGAAGGAACAACTTACACCTACTTGGTATCCCTGAGACTCTCTCAAGGGTCCCACCCTGCTCTCCTTCCTAACTACTACACTCCCTGAATTACTTCACGTCCAGGAAGAATGCTCAGCATGATCATAGGAGGAGCCCACAGGCTAGGCCCTCTCCGAGATGACCACAACAGCAGACCTAGAGCAATTTATGCCTGAATTTTTTACACAAAGAAGCCATATGGTCAGCATTTCGGCAGAATAGAAACCTACAATGAAATGGCAGCAAGAGCTAGAAAGGAATTCTCCCCACTCTGCTCTCGCCTAGTGAAAAATCATACTATGTTTGCCCGTCTCTTTCTGGTGCAGCTGCTCCTCTTCACTGGAACCTCTTTCAAGGATTTCAGCACAATCCAAGATGCAGAAAATTACCTGGTTGATTTAGCTCAATCCACCTTTTCTCCAGCAGGCTCAGACGTCTCTTGCTAATAACTGGATCTATTATTGCTTACAACCGATGTTTCTCCAATACCACATCTGACTCCTATTTATCCCCACCCTCCCTTCTTCACACATAATTGCCCCTCTCTGGATACCTAAACAAGCTGCTGGCTGAACTGTTATCCACAACTACACTTAGACAATTAACGGTCTAGAGAGCCGTTAAGACCTCAATGCACCCGCCTACCATTCCCGGTAACAGACTCCTACTCCCCGGTTGTTTAAGGTTTATCATTCTATATTACTTTATTCCTAGCAGTCGTGGTGGCAGCCTGTCTCCAGAGTCATGCCAGTGATACAACCATGTTACTCCACCCTATATTTCTCTCCCCTTAGGGATCAAACAAACATGATTTCTGGTCCTCACTTAACTTACTACACTAATGTCAGATCCGCTCCTCATATCGTTCAATTTCACTCCTCAACACTGATTATAAGATTTACACAAAAACTTTAGCAGATAGACTTACTACCTTCTATCATAGAGAAAGACCAAACCGGTTTTATATGGGGCAGGCCTTCGGTACTTAACGTAAGCAAATGTAACGTAAGCAAATTATTATCTGTTTTGCCGTAACTGCAGCTTTCAAGGACCTCAGACCCTCATGCAATATTGTCATTGGTCACCTGGGACCATCTCTTTACTAAGCTGCTGGTGTTTGGGGTCCCAGAGGCATAAGGCCATGACATTCATAACCTATATGCCAATGCCTCCTCCCAGATACTAACTAATAACTACCTGTCCCCTCCATTCCAAATACTTAGAGGCACCAGTCAGGATGCCTGCTCTATCCCCTCCTATTGGCCCTCGCTTTAGAACCACTAGCGATTAAAGTACAGACTACACCCACTTTTACAGGTATTCATGTAGGGATCAAAGAAGGTACACTAAGCCTCTTCACAGATGATATGATGCTATTTGTGTCAAAACTGGTATTTTTGGATGACTAGGCAACAAATATTTAATGATAAATAGGGCCCTTATTCTGTTTTTAGTTTAAAAGGTCTGAAGTAAAATGCATTATTCATTCATTCATGCATGTTACAGATAAATGGTGCCCTTTGCCCAGGTAATGGGCATGTGAACAAGAACCTGATAATTATTCTTGCAAGAATCCCGGAATCCGAGATTGAAAATTTGTCAATCCAGAAAGCAAAGTTGGGTGTGAAGGACCAAGGGCTGAAGAGGGGTCAATGTGCAGTACTAGAGGGAGGAGATATGGTGCAGTAGTAGTAGTGGGAACAGAGAGCAGGAAAAGTGCAGTTCGGCAGGGGTAGCAGGATTAGAGACAGCAGAGGAGGTAAGGTGCAGTGTTGCAGGGTAAGTAAGCAGCATTATATGAAGCAGAGAAAGTTAAGGTGCAGTGCTACAGGGAAAGCAGTAGTAGAGAGAGCACAGAAGAGGTAAGATACAGTGCTGCAGGGAAAGCAGGACTGGAGAGAGCAGAGAGGAAATAAGGTGCAGTGCTGCTGGGTAAGCAGGATCAGAGAGAGCAGAGAGGAGTTAAGGTGCAGCAGTATAGGGAGCAGAGAAATGAATGGTGCAGTGCTGCAGGAAAAGCAGTAGTAGAGGGAGCAAAAAGGAGGTAAGGTGCAGTGCTGCAGGGTAAGTAAGACTGGTAGAAGCAGAAAATGGGCCTGATTTAGTGTTGATCGCTCATCTGCAAATGTGCGTTGATAGCCACGACCCAGACAGAAAGAAAACCCGCCCTGTGCAAATCTGCAAGAGAATTGCTAATGAATCGCTATTTGCTATGATCTGCAAATCCATATGCAATTCGCTCACCATCGAATGATTTTTTTAGTCTGTGCAAAATGAGGGGTCAAAATACTATAATTTAATTACTATGTTGTGTATTTATAAGTCTGCTATTAGTCCAAGTTAAGATATTGCTACATTTAAGGATTATCCTAGTTAACTGTGGATTACCATTTACTATATAATAAAATAAAACATATATTTGATATTTTTATGCTGCTTGCTTATATGGCAGCCATAAGGCAATTTACCATTATCCTGAATGATGGACTGTATGCAATACTCCTCTATGGATAGTCATTTTATACCAGAGAAGAGAAAAGTGATATGGCCACAGATTACTAGGTTATACTGTATGGGAAAAGAGAACCCTAAGGAGTCACAAGTCTACTTGTAAAAATATGAAATTACTTAGCTGCCGCCTTGTAGAGGTGCCCACGTGCGGCATCTAACATCCAGAGCTCACTTATGTAAGCGGAAATGTCACGAACTTAAGATGCACAAAGGACCTCTGGGAACCCTATAATGCCTCATACTGAGCAGCTCTCCTTAGACACTGGTGCCTCTCCAGTGACAAACTAATTGTCTGCAGTTGACTAGGGAATGCCCACAAAACAGTGCCAAGGCCGGCAATTTTCTAGCCACCCACTGCTATGTCCCCCAAATTGCTGATTACTTGTCACTCACTATGAAAATAAACCCTCTGTGCATGAGTTATCAAATGCAATTGCTGCGTATGCACAGCGCAGCTTTGGAGCAAGTGCAGTGTCAAAAAATTGCTCCACTGTGTCAGAGACATCATCACTACGCGCACCCTATAGCTGGCCAATACACTAGGCCAGGCATGTCCAAACTATGGCCCTCCAGCTGTGGTGAAACTACAAGTCCCATCATGCTTTGCCACAGTTTTGCTATTAGGGAATGCTGAAACTATGGCAAGGCATGCTGGGATGTGTAGTCTCACCACAGCTGGAGGGCCACAGTTTGGACATGCCTGCACCAGGCGATTAACATGGCATTTGGGCTCTTTTCCTGCGATTGCGGTGACCAATCACATAAAAAGCATCCAAATCACATGTGAATGACAGCAGGTGTGCGGTTCGGAGAGCATCACCCCGGAGCCTGCGGGTCACACCAACTGCAGAAGCAATCTGTTGGATCACATGCAATATATTGTATACAAAAGGACTGCACATGATATATCCAATGCGATCCTGCTGGCCGGGAAAGTTCTGGGCGTGTCAAGTGGGGGATTGCGGGTGGCTTCTCTGCTCGGAGAAGTCACCCTAGTGCAGGGGTCCTCAAACTATTTGCTCAGGGTCCCCATCAGACAATAGAAATAATGACAGGACCCCAGCGAGTTACTGCATAACGTCATCTCATCACATGTGTAGTCAGCAGACAGCACATACATAGCAGCATTGTGGAGGCACAAAATGATGGGAAAAGTCTAAAATACCAGACAATTCAACATATTTTTCAGTCTCCTTGAATCACTGACTGAGATTACAAAAGTCATCAGCCTCATGGTCAGCAACATGGAGTCGCGACCCCATACTTAGAAGTTCAGGACCCACTTTGGGGTCAGGACCCACAGTTTGAGAACTGCTGCCCTAGTGCATGGTGGCCTTAAGAGCTTTGTATCCCCTGTTAAGAAAATCTCCAGCCTGTTTCCCCTACTAACCAAATCATTTCTGAGACAGATTTTTATTTCAGTAATAGAAATGAGATGGATTCTGTGATGTAAATAAAATCTGCACAAAGTTCCAGCTTGTGGTTAAGCATATAAAGGAAGTCTGGTCCTCTTTCAGGAACATGCTTTATCTTTACCGAAAATTCCTCTTTAATTTACTCTAAATTAAATTAAAAATGATTTAAAGTAGCTACCCAAGGTTATTCATCTCAATATCACAGCTTTACCATCAGTCATTACATGAATATTAAGATATTTTAATGTTGCAGAATTTTACAGAACTAAAAAGCATCTAAACTGGAAATACAGTAACACTTTGGTGAGGGTTTATTGATAAATCGATGTTCAGTAGCAGAAGTCACACAATGCTGATCATCAGGGGCCTATTTAATAAGTTGCGTGATTTCTGCATAATGTTTATGGAACGTTCATTGCTTGTTCTAGAACGTACCTCATAGTCAAACAAATAGAGTGATCTTTTATTAAATCAGTATCTGGTAATAAGTGTAGAAAAATTAATCTGTTCAATAGTCTAGTGAGCCAACGTTATTGAACTCTATGGGAAGGCATTACAATTGCAAATATACATTAAAAGTCAATTACGGTTACTGCTTGCTGGCACAAGTAGCACTACAAGTGCCAGCATGCACTTTTAGAGCCACAATTTTGTGATATAAGCATGGGCTCTGGAAGAAGTAAAAAGTTACTGTGCCCATAGGGAATACTTAGATAATAATGATCCCATATAGTACGTAAATACAGTACTGATAGTATGAAAATATTTTGAGGAGTACTCGTGATATTAATAATAAAATCACACAATAATAAATTACTAATGGACAATATTTACTTACAATGCTATCAGAAGATTCGTTATATATTTATTTACAATTATTTCAGTATCTTTTTTTTTCTTACAGAGGAAATATTTGTATTACAAAAAATGGTCCTACAAGTACAAGTAATCAATTCCAGCCATGGGCATGCAGTCACCTGCTGTTCTACAAGTGGAACCATGCACTGAGGGGGTCATTTAGGTGCAGTTGATATGCTATACTGTAGGGATAATGCTATACTGTAATGCAGCAAAAGGCATCGTTGTTACGATTGGCCGTCCATATCGTATACAATATCGTCTACTGTGTACGCAGCTTTACTAATAAGTACCAGTGGACACAGTTAGGGAAAGCACTACTTACCACATGGAATGGTATATATATACACACCTTTCCCACCTAAGAACCAGGACTACAGTCTCAGACATGGCAATTTGAAGAGGTGCCATATTTACAAGTTGTGCATGAAATCGAATGAAAAACTGCAGTTTTGCAAAAGCATATTTTAGTAACTCTCCTCCTAAGACTTACAACCATATATGCTATGTTTGAAAAATTATCAGAAAAACAGGGAAAAAAAAAAACAGAAAAACAAAATTAAGAAACATAAATTTCACGGAGAAACATCATAAGGTCTGAACAAGAACAACTGGCTTTTCCTTAAAAACCTTAGGCCATGTACTGTACATTATACATTAGACAGGGCAGGGTTCTAGACCTTCCAGAGTGATGACCAAAAGTTTCCTTTAGCGTCTCCCCAACCGTGGCCGAATTGTGTGTGTGGTCATGGCCATAAATGAAATTCAATGGGGTAGAGGGGGAGTGTGTAATCGGGCAATCAGTGTCTAATTCTTACCATGAGAAGGAAGGCAGGTCCCTCCTCCTTGCACCTGCTTGATCTGTCCACAGAGTGTGAGTGTGTGTGCGTGTGTGTCATGCACAACAATGTCGTGCACGCACTGGTTTTGGGGAGACTGGGAACAGTGTCTGCAGGCAGTTTGTAATTACAGCGGTAGGCAAGAGCGGGCTGGCAGCAGGGTGACGTGCTACCTCCCCCAAGCTGCAGTGCTCAGAGCAATAGCCCTGCTTGCCCGCTCCTATAACCGCCACTGATTATACAAATCTGCCAGGTATCACAGCAGCATTACATGAGTTCTGTTACATTTAAATTCACTGCATACAAAGAGAAAAAAAGTTTTGTCTCTCCATGTTTACTTACCGGTATTGTCTGGTAAAAACATTGTGAAAATACAAGCAAGTCCAGCAAACATTAGAAAACCGGCTGTTGATTTTCCTCTTCCACACCTAAAAAAAAAAAAGAACACATTAAGTAAGATAATATACATTTATGTATGGGTTCATTAATCACATTTTATTTAAAATGAGTTGCAACTCCCATAACCTACATTTTTTATCACACAGCTATAAAGCTTCATAGGAGAAAACAATTGTAAGAAAGGAAGATACCACATAACCCCAAGTCAGTTTTTAAAAGGTCAGCAGGTTACGTGCTGCAATGATAAAGGCAAATAGGAGGTTATTCTGGTTCACTCACAACGGCAAATTCCTTCTCAAATGGACAAAACCATGTACACTGCAGGTGGGGCAGATGTAACATGTGCAGAGAGAATTAGATTTGGGTGAGTTATTTTGTTTCTGTGCAGGGTAAATACTGGCTGCTTTATTTTTACACTGCAATATAGATCTCACTTTGAAGTAAAACCCCAACCCAAATCTACATTTGCCCCACATGAAGTGCACATAGTTTTGTCCATTTGAGAAGGAATTTGCATTTGCGAGTGAACCAGAATAAGGGCCAGAATATGTAGGGATGGCTATCGTACTTTATTATGGGTTTATTTTATATAAGTCCAACCAAGGAGAGCAGCTTATCCTTTAATAAGCTTGTTGTGATACCATATGGTAAATTAAGCATACTTTGATTATGACTGAAGGCTGAGCATTTTCTACTGTTTTCCCAATAATAAAGTGTGTAGATTTTAGAATATGATTTATTGGTGATTAAGTATGTTTATTGAGGATAGGAATGACCAATTACAGTACTTCATTACTCTTACACTGGGGAAAGAAACAGTAATAAGGAAAGAACTGCTGGCAAGTTGCAATTTGGGATGCCAATCCCAGGGCATTTTTTTCAAGCCTGGGATTGAAAAATATTCAATCCCGGGATTTCCGAGGTCCCGAGATTGGCATCCCTAATTTAAAAAACCGCCCACAACCCCTCAACCCACCGCCGTGCACAAATAATTACATGGTTGACCTGTCCGGCAGGCGGTGCAGCTGGTGCGGGGGTGCAGCCACTGAGTGGGCAGGTGGACGGTAGTGGGCAAGCGGCAGGCGGTGTGGGGGTGCAGCACTGAGCGGGCAGGCAGACAGCAGTGGGGCGAGCGGCAGGCAGTGCGGGGGTGCCGCACTGAGCAGGCTGGCAGAGAGCAGTGGGGCGAGCAGCAGACGCCTGTGGGAGTGCAGCCAGCGATTAGAGTTTCCAATCCCGGGATTTTGGGATTAGACTGCACAAAGGAGTATGGAATTTAGCAGGTAATATGGACAGATTGCTGTAATATGGGACAGTGAAGGGTGTTATAGTTTATATGGTATTTTTGTGAATTAAAAAAAATGACTAAAAAGGAAATGACAATTTTTAATGGTTATATAGAAAAAGGAAAGCAACCAATTCACAGAATCATACATGTGTGTGATTTAGGGGGGGGGGGGGGGGGTATCTCCTATTAGCAGCGGTGCTGCTCAAATTCCCTTCATGTACTATTTTAGCCCAAAAAAAATGTAAAAAAAAAAAAAAATTTTGAACACACCAGCCATCTGCTTCCAATTTATCGTTAAACAAATATCATTATCTACATCAATGGTTCACAACCGTTTTTCCCGTACCCCTTGATTAGGCTTTTCAATTTTCAGTAACCCCTTGTGTCAAATCTCCCCCACCCATCCTGTCAGGGTTGTACCAGAGCCACAATGTTTCTGCTGTTTCTATAGGTGACACTCACCTTTGCTAGTTTTGGGGTGCTCTATGGCTTGTGACCACATTGTTTAAACAGAAATTGTAGGGGGCTCTGCACTCACTAAATTAACTGATATTAATAAATAGTGGAGATTTAGTTCATGAATTGATCAATGCATTTAAGCCTGCAGCCCCCTTCACGGGACCCCACTTTTCTGCACGTCCTAACACTATCGCTCAAAATCATGGGTCCTCAAACTGCGGCCCTCCAGATGTTGAGAAACTACAAATCCCAGCATGCCTTGCCACAGTTTTGCTATAGGGAGTGTTAAAACTGTGTCAAGGCATGCTGGGATTTGTAGTTTCACAACATCTGGAGGGCCGCAGTTTGAGGACCCATGCTCAAAATGATTACAATATACATAGCTTTCTCATTATTGTTTGATTCCATGCATGCTATCTGGTCTAAAGCTCACAGCAGACTATGCTTTTAAAGGTGAGCAGTTACCAACACACCTGTCACTAATCGTCTAGGGAAGTGGTTAACATAAGCTATGGAATCAAACATAAATGTGTTAGCTATGTACAGATGTAGCAGGCTACATCTTTGCAGGGGCTGGAGATTCTATCTCCAGCCACCGTCAGCGGTCAGCTATCACCAGGGGTGTGCGTGCACGAGACGCTTGCGCACCCCATGGCAACGGAGCCTGTCACCGGTCGCCGCTGGTCCCCCTCGCTGCCCCGACCCCCACCCGAACTGGGCAGCATCTCCCTGAAGCAGAGACGGGCAGGGAAATGCTGCCCAGCCGCCGTGATACTGGGACGCGCGTGCGCGTGAGATGCATGCGCGTCCCAGTGAAAGGGATCTGGCGGGCGCCAGGAACAGATGGAGCCAGCTCCATCTGTATATTGTAATCATTTTGAGCAATAGTGTTAGGACCTGCAGAAAAGTGGGGTCCCGTGAAGGGGGCTGCAGGCTTAAATGCGATGATCAATTCAAGAACTAAATCTCCATACTGGGAGTGCTGGTCCCTGATTCAGAGTGGAAGATCTTTGGATTGCCCATATTTCATGAGGAAATATATATAAATATATATATATATATATATATATATATATATATATATATATATATATATGTACAGACTGGCCACCCCACTGTAATTAGTAAGAAGAGTGCCTTTCCCCCATGTATCTCTGTGTGTGTGTGTGTGTGTGTGTGTGTTGAGCCAGGATGCCATCTCCACCTCCAACCTGGCTGCATCTTCAGCACCAAGGCAACCCGCCTAACTTCTGCAGCCATTACAGGACAGGCCGCTGCGTATACCCATGCAGGCTAACGTGGAAAATGCGGGGAGCGTTGCACCGCCATTACAAGGTGGGCTGCCGTGTACCCCCAGGGGTAAGTGTACCTCCGGTTTGGAACCGCTGATATATATGTTACAGTTACCATGTGGCACAGCAGTACTGCTTAGTCTATGTTTTTCTTACATCTATCAAGTTAACAATGTGAGAAAACAAAGAAAAAGTATTCCTACAAGGGACACTCTTATTCAATTTTTGACAATATATGTTTCTTGATGGTATTATTGCATTGATAAAGAATCCCAAGTAAAACAGCAAAAAGGTCTAACACAGGCTTGTCCAGCCTGCGGGCCGCATGCGGCCCAGGTCGGGTAGTAATGCGGCCCAGTGCATTTTAAGAAATTCTAAGTATAATATATTTAGGGCAACTACCTGGTCCGCCCACAGCAGCGTCTCCGTGCTGGCCGCGGCACTGTGCCCAAAGGAAAGATGTCCGTGGCCAGCATCGAGTTCTTCCAAACCTAAAATGGCCGCGGGAGCGCTGGTGCGAATGCGCAGGTGCAATCAGCTGCTCCCGCGGTCCGAAGGACGTCTGAGCCGGCGCTTCCCCCACGTGATCCATCCCAGCAGCACGCATGGCTGGATGATGATCTGATGGGTGGCGGCGGCAGGAGCAGGCAGCCAGGCCAGCGGTGCCTTCTCATACCCTCACTACCATCAGTGTCTTTGTGAATTGCTGCACTCATCCCCTGTGTCAACAGCTGTGGTGAGTGATCATATTCATAAGTGGCATTACCAGGGGGCATTATGAATATAAGTGGCATTACCAGGGGGCATTATGAATATAAGTGGCATTACCAGGGGGCATTATGAATATAAGTGGCATTACCAGGCTGCATTATGAATATAATGCCCCCTAGTAATGCCACTTATATTCATAATGCCCCCTGTAGTGATCACTCACCACAGCTGTTGACACAGGGGATGAGTGCAGCAATTCACAAAGAATATATAGAAAAATATCCTGCACTTCACAACCATGCCTTATTCATGTCATCGCTATTTGGAAGCACCTACATTTGTGAGCAGCTATTTTCAAGGATGAAGCACACAAAGAATAAAACTAGAACCAAAATATCTGATGAGCACCTTGAGCACTCGCTGAGAATTGCAACAAGTTCCATCGAAGCAAATCTGGATGCATTGGTGGCTGAGAAACAAATGTCAAACATCTCACTAACTTCATTTCCAAGTAAGTTTAATACGTTAACTATGTTTTCTATGTTTTTTTGGATGATCAGGTATCGTTACTGTTATTTTATTTTATGTGGGGCCCAAACCAAATTTTCAACTTCTAATGTGGCCAAGGGAAGGTGAAAGGTTGGACATGAGGTTTTAAAATGAGCAAAATATTAACAATAATGCGAAAACGTGATAAGTGAAAATAAAGTGCAATCCACTATTAATAAAACTATATATATTGTCAGCATGACTTGTCATGTTAGCGATCATTCTATCGGTCTAGGGCAGTGGTTCCCAACTGGTTTTCCAGGTCTCCACATAGAATCACAACTGAAATAATTAGCTCCACCTGTGGATCTTTCAAAATGTGTCAGTGAATAATGAGTGCACCTGTAGAGTGACCTGGAAAACATGATGTGTGAGGAGCAGGGTTGGGAACCACTGCTCTAGAGCAATGGTTTTGAAGTTCAGTAAAGTTTCTAAGGGCCAGATGTACAAAAGTGATTAAGTGGAGAGGTGATAAACTACCAGACAACCAGCTGCTGTCATTTTTCAAACACAGGCAGTTTATCACTCTCCATTTTATCACTCTTTGAAGCTAAGTACATCTGGTCCTAAGTGAGCTGTTGCTGAGATTACATTGCTTGTTATCTGCCTGCCCTGACCGTCACTAGGGACTATTCTGATTCTTGATTTGGTGGTGCACTTCACCTCTGATATAACAACGATTATTTATTTTGTGCTTCTGAATATAGAGCAGGTTTTCTTATTGGCAGAGTGTCTATAAATACATGCTGTGTGGTTGTTAGACGACACACTTAGAAGATATAACCAACTTGAGGTTTATTCAAGTGACAAGCTTGTAGAATACAACAGTACTTCGGTAGTTAACTTCAGGTGCAATACAACTGATGCAAGGAATGACAGTTACGGGTGTTACTTATCTGTAGCGTTTAGCTTGTGCAGAGTTAATGGCAATTAACTGGTTTACGCTGCGGTATCTCTCCCAGTCAACGCTGTTGCCAATGATGATGAATCTCCCTGTATAAAGGTCACGCTTCTAACGGGAGTACAGCGGGGCTTTTGTCTTACGCGCTCCGGTGCACGTGGAGCTGCAAACAGGCATGGAGGATGTCACACGCTCTCTCTGAGGCACACGATCACGCACTATCACTTCCCTACAGGAAAGGAAACGCTGCCAGCAGGGTCAGGGGTCTCTGCCCTGCTATTCGCTATGCGAGCTGTCACTCAGGGTGACGTCTAGCTACAGTGGCTGCAAGGGGACAAGGCAGTCTGTAGGCTGCACACTAAACAGTGTATGGAGACAGACGCTGGGCGCTGCATTCTAACACTCCCCCTCGCTCAAGGCTGTCTTCGGCTACATAAAAGAACTTAATACAATACTTTGTCCTTTTGTTATACCTGTAACCGAAAATATGGTTAGAGAGAAAAGACATTCAGAACATCAAAAACTTCAAATCAACATTTTGAACTTGAACAAGTCCACAGTCCTTCACGAACTTAATAAGCAAGTTTGTCGACAGTCCTTTTGTAAGCATGTCAGCGACATTCTGTTCACTTGCAATGTATTCAACATCGATGGACTTGTTCTCCACTAGTTCTCTGATGAAGTGGTGTCTAATCGCGATGTGTTTCGACCTTCCATGGTGCTTGGTAGTACAGGAAAGATCTATTGCTCCCCTGTTATCACATGCGATGCTGATAGTCTCTTCTTCATAAAGTAGACCTAACTCACACAAAGTCTCTTTAATCCAGAGTGCTTCCTTTGATGTCTCTGTAAGAGCCATGTATTCGGCCTCAGTTGTTGAGAGAGCAACGGTTGGTTGTTTTCTACTCGCCCAACTAACTGCTGCCCCGGCCAGTGTGAACAGGTAACCGGTGTGGGAACGACGATCATCTTCATCTGCTCCCCAGTCGGCATCGCAGAAGACTTTCAAATTTGAATTGCTTGTCTTGGCGAACTTTAATTTCAAGGAACTTGTACATTTTAGGTATCTCAGAATCCTCTTCACTGCGATCCAGTGTTGCCTTCCAGGATTTATTGCAAACTGGCTCACCCGACTGACTGCATGAGTGATGTCTGGGCGGGTTCCAATACTTGCATACATAAGACTTCCAACCACGTTCTTGTAAGGAACATCTTGCATTTCCTCTACTTCTTCTTGTGTGGTTGGTGACATACCTTTTGTAATCTTGATGCTTTTGTCAATTGGTGTATTTACTGACTTGGAGTCTGCCATCCCATACTTCAAGATTGTTGCCTCGATGTACATTTGTTGATCGACTGTGACTGTTCCCTTTTGCAAGTCTTGAACAATTCTCATTCCCAACAAATGATTGGCTGGACCTAAGTCTTCCAACTTGAATTTCTGTTTTAGTTGATCTCTCACACTTATGATGTGATCTTCATGACCTGCTATAAGTATATCATCCACATTTATTTATTTATTTATTAACAGTTTCTTATATAGCGCAGCATATTCCGTTGCGCTTTACAATAGCAGACAGTGAAACAAAACAGGGTATTTACAGACAGTCAAAATGTAGGAGGGCCCTGCTCGCAAGCTTACAATCTATAGGGAAATAGGCATTGATACATAAGGATAGATACTGTATTCTTTATTGCATCGATTCCACCAGAACGCAAGGTTCTATGACTGGTTCTGGAATTTGATAAGCTTGCCTGAAGAGATGAGTCTTCAGGGAACGCTTATAGGTTTGGAGACTGGAGGAGAGTCTTATTGTGCTTGGGAGGGCATTCCACAGAGTGGGTGCAGCCCGAAGAAAGTCCTGCAGTCGGGAATGGGAGCGGGTAATGAGTGTGGATGAGAGACGCAGATCTTGGGAGGAGCGTAGAGGTCGTGTTGGATGATATTTTGAGATAAGAGAGGATATGTATGTTGGTGTAGTTTGGTTTATGGCTTTGTGTGTAAGTAAAAGAATTTTGTATTGAATACGGTAGAATACAGGTAACCAATGAAGTGACTGACAGAGTAGCTTTGCAGACGATGAACGTCTGGCTAGGAAGATTAGCCTTGCAGCTGCATTCATTATGGACTGTAGTGGTGAGAGTCTGTATTGGGGAAGGCCAATAAGGAGACTATTGCAATAATCAATGCGTGAGATGATGAGAGCATGGATTAGAGTTTTTGCAGTGTCTTGTGTAAGGTAAGGGCGAATTTTAAATATGTTTTTTAGGTGCATGTGGCATGATTTTGAGACAGATTGAATGTGGGGTACAAAGGAAAGTTCTGAGTCAAGGATAACACCTAGGCAGCGAGCTTGAGAGGTAGGAGTGATTGTCATCTTCTCAACAGCGATAGAGATATCAGGTTGGTAACTACTATTTATTGGCGGAAATATAATTAATTCTGTTTTTGAGATATTAAGTTTGAGGTGCCGAGATGACATCCAGGATGAAACAGCAGAAAGGCATTCAGAGACACGGCTCAATACAGATGGGGACAGGTCCGGGGAGGATAGGTAGAGCTGAGTATCATCCGCATACAGATGATACTGAAATCCAAAGGAGCTGATTAGTTTGCCAAGAGATGAGGTATAGATTGAGAAAAGCAAGGGACCTAAAACTGAACCCTGAGGTACTCCAACTGAAAGAGGTAGCGAAGAGGAGGTAGAATCAGAGAAACGAACACTAAAGGAGCGGTTAGAGAGGTAGGATGAGAACCAAGAGAGGGCTGTGTCTTTAAGACCTATGGATTGTAGTGTTTGTATGAGAAGTGTGTGGTCAACAGTGTCAAAAGCAGCAGAGAGATCTAGAAGAATTAGTAGTGAGTAGTGGCCTTTAGACTTAGCAGTGACCAGATCATTCACAACTTTAGTCAGTGCTGTCTCTGTGGAGTGTTGGGCACGAAAGCCTGACTGATGCGGGTCCATTAAGTTGTGCGAGTTAAGAAAGTGTGTGAGGCGAGTATAAGCAAGTCTTTCAAGTAGTTTGGAGGTGCATGGAAGTTGAGAAATGGGACGGTAGTTTGAGAGAGAGCTTGGATCAGAATTCTGTTTTTTCAGAATCGGAGTAATAACTGCTTGTTTGAACAATGAAGGAAAGACACCAGTAGAGAAAGAGAGGTTACAGATTTTAGTTAAGATTGGAATGAGCACAGGAGACAGAGATTTACTTATTTGCGAGGGTATAGGGTCAAGAGGAGAGGTAGTAGAGTGGGAGGCAGAGAAAAGTGCAGATACTTCATCTTCATTTGTGGGATCAAATGAAGCAAATGCTTTAGAGGGCTCAGGTATGGAATTGAGCATATCACCAACCGAGTTGGAGCATACCAATTCATCTCTGATCTTGTCAATCTTATCCCTGAAGTAGGAAGCAAGATCTTGTGCATGGATAGTGGTTGGTGGCTTGGGTGAGGGAGGGTTGAGAAGGGATTTAAATGTATTAAAAAGTCGTTTTGGGTTAGAAGCTTGAGCAGAAATGAGAGTTTGGAAATATTTTTGTTTGGCAGTTTCCAGGGCATAACTATAGTACTGGTAGATATTTTTATATGTAAAGAAATCCATTGGACTGTGAGATTTACGCCATTTACGCTCAGCTTTGCGTGAGATATTTTGTAGGTGTCTCGTTAATTTAGAGTGCCACGGTTGGCGTCTAGGCCTACGTGGAGTGTGGTGGGTAACTGGAGCCACTTCATCCAGGGCTGTTTTGAGGGTTAGGTTTAGGTGTGATACCGCCATCTCAGGAGTAGTGAATGCAGAAATAGGAGCAAGTTGTTGTTGCAGTGAGGAGGAGAGTACTTGAAAATTAATATCATTAATATTTCTGCGGGCTTGAGGTGGATTAAAGGATTTCTGTGTTTTTGAGTTAGAAGTACTAGAGGACAGCATGCAGGTGATAAGGTTGTGATCTGAGAGAGGGAAAGGAGAATTGGTGAATTCCGACACTGAGCACAGCTTAGTGAATATCAGATCAAGACAGTGGCCATCCCGATGAGTAGAGGAGTCAGTCCATTGGGAGAGGCCGAGAGAGGAGGTTAGAGAGAGTAGTTTGGAGGCATGAGCAGCAGATTTTGGGCTATCAATAGCAATGTTGAAGTCACCCATGATGATGGTTGAGATGTCAGCAGAAAGGAAGTGAGGGAGCCAGGCAGAAAAATCTTCCAGAAATCGTGTTGGCTGCCCAGGTGGGCGATAGATAGCTGCAACACGCAGCGAGAAAGGAGTGTAAGTTCTGATGGAATGTACTTCAAATGATGTGAATGTGAGTGATGGAACCTGTGGTATAACTTTGTATGTGAAGGATTGGGATAGTAATATTCAAACCCCACCTCCTCTGCTGTCACCAGGCCTGGGTGTGTGTGTGAAGTGGAGAGCACCGTGTGACAGGGCTGCAGGGGAGGCTGTGTCTGATTGTGAGAGCCATGTTTCTGTTATAGCCAGCAGGTTGAAATTGTTTGAAATGAAGAGGTCGTTGATGGATGTTAATTTGTTGCCAACAGAGCGTGCATTCCATAATGCACATTTTAGTGATTTGGAAGATGAAGGGAGGCATTTGATGTTTATGAGGTTAGCTGGATTACTATGTTCCTGAGAGTTAGGTGCCTGCGAGTGGGGCAAGCAGCTGGGGCCTGGATTAAGTGAAATGTCACCAGCTAATAGAAGCAGTAGAGAGAGATAGGTGTAGCTGCAGGTGGTTTGTGAATGTTGTTTCTGGCGACAGTTTGTGGATGTTATTGTCAATGTAGAGAGATATGTAAAAATCTCATGAGTGTTAATAAGAGGGGTGTGGATAATGGAGGCAGAAATGTGTATAGAGGGCTGAGCTTCAGGGAGAGAGAGAGAAGAGACTGATTTTGAGAGAAAACCATGGAGAGCGAAGCAGAGCAATAGTTTATAGTACATGGTGTATTTGAACAGTTCTATAGGCCAAGAGTTATATTAGACTTGCAATAGTTAATACCAGCTTACTGGTGTTGCTCAGATAGTCATTTATAAACCCTACATATATGTGAGTGCACGCTGATTAGCACAGCTGACCATAGATTGCATACAATGCTATGGCATGCAGTGAAGTAAATGTTTTCAGTTGTAGAGTTACCCTGTATTTTATGAAGCAGACACCAGCCTAATATGGCTCCAATTAGCAAATTTGCAATGTCTAAATGTTCAAACACAAGTATTGCAATATAGAAGCAGATTATGTTATTCGAATGGATGAATCACATACACAAACAGGCAGCATAGTGACAGTGTGAGTATATAGGAGTGCAGGTTAGTACATACGTTCAGTTGTAGAGGGTAATGCAAAGGGTTGTTAAACTTTCTTAGGCTTAAAGATGTCTTGGTGATGAGTTCATCTGTTTTCATCCTGTTTAAATCCTGAATAAGTCCTGAATTTGTTGTATCATTACAGAACCCTTTTAAATAAACCCTTATAAAATAACCCAACAGCCCAGGCTACAACAGCCTAGTGAGGCTTCCTTATAAATGATGGATTCTGTCCATGTGAAGTCAATACAGCTAATCAAAGCCTGAACAATCCACCCCTCCCCAATTACAAGGCAGGCAATAAAACTCCAATATAAACAAACATAGACTGCTATGATGAACAACTTTTCACCCAGAGTTTTGTGATAAAGGCAGTGGTCAGTCTCTGATCTAATAAAATTCATTTCAAGTAGTACTGTGTCCAATTTTATGTACCAGCAACGACCACTCTGTTTTAGGCCGTATATGGATTTCTTCAGAAGACACACCTTCTCTGTCTGAAGCTCATCCTCATTATAATGATCTGGTGATTCCATATAGATTTCTTCAAGTAGCTCTCCATTTAGGAACGCTGAGTCGAAGTCTAGTTGGTATAGCAGTAAGTCTTGTAAGGTGGCGACTGCAATTACTAATCTAAGAGTGTTATACCTCGCAACTGGTGAGTATATCTCCCCATAGTCAATTCCGGATCTCTGTGTGTATCCTTTAGCAACAAGACGGGCTTTGTAACGGGCAACTTCTCCGTCTGAATTTAACTTCTTGCAGAAGACCCACTTGTTCTTGACTGTCTTGCGGTTGCTTGGCCTATCTACTATGGTCCAAGTATCGTTCTCTTTCAGTGCTGATAGCTCTGTGTCTATTGCAGATTTCCATTTCGCCCAATCACTGCATGCTTTCGCTTCTCTAATACTCTGAGGTTCACTGAAAGCAATGTTCGCATATTCTTCCTCATATCTTCTGGCTGGTATGCCCTTGTTACTTCTTATGGAAGCCCTGTTTGTTGGTTCGCTTCCCTCTTCAGTATTTTCTGTTTCAGGTATGCTTTCTATTTCACACACCTCTACTAGTGCTTGCTTTTCTTGCTCTTTTGCTTTTGTGGGTGATGCTGTTTCTTGAAATATTACATCTCTTGATTTCAAAAGACGTCTGTTCTCTGCATCCCAGAGCCTGTACCCTTTGCTCTCCTCACAATAGCCTAGCAATATGCACTGTCTCGATTTCGGGTCAAGTTTCTTTCTCTTCTCCTTTGGTACAGATGGGGCAGGCCTTATGCTTGCTGGCGAATCGCCAGCAGCATGCCGCTGGCGATCCGCCAGCAGCACGGCGCCCCATCTGACTGAGACGCGCGTGCGTCCCCCACGCACGTGCGTCTCAGTATCCGGGCGGCCGGCGGGCGAGGCGGACGCAATACTGTCCGCCTCCCGCTCGAGGGGGGCTGGGGGGACCCGAAGCGGCTGTGGGGGGGTGCGGGCGCCCGGTGTGGGCACCGGGCGCCCGTCGGACGAGGACGGCAGCACCGTCGGAAGGGGACGCGCGCACACCTCGTGCGCGCGCGTCCCCTTCCGACACACAGATGGCGCCGGAGCAGGGAATGGCGAATGGCGTCGCCATCGCCATCCCCTGGAAAGATGAGCCCGGCGCCATCTGTATATGCGCATAAGCTCTGCTCCCAAAGACACAGAGATGACTGATGTCTGGCTTCTTCCCAGACCAGGCCTCTAAGGGGGTTTTTCCCTTCACGGCCACTGTGGGTGTTCTGTTTTTCAGGTATACTGCAGTAGATACAGCTTCTGCCCAAAAACTCTTCTCCAGGCCAGCATCGTTCACCATCGCTCGTGCTCTTTCAACGATTGTTCGGTTCGCCCTTTCACTTACGCCATTCTGTTCAGGCGTGTAGGCCATCGTCAGCTGATGCTTTATGCCATGCCTTTTGAGAAAGTCGGTTAGTGCTTCATTTTCGTACTCTCCCCCATTGTCGGATCTCAGGACTTTTAGCTTTAGGCCCGTCTGAGTTTCCACTAGGTTCTTGTACTCCACAATTTTCTTGACCACCTCACTTTTCTTCCTTATGAAGTATACGTGTGTCATTCTTGTGGCGTCATCGATGAGAGTCATGAAGTACTTGTAACCACTGGTTGACTCCTCTTCCATTGGTCCGCACACATCTGTGTGCACCAGAGCTAACTGTATTTCTGCTCTGCTTGCTGACTTGGGAAATGGGTTGCGGGTCTGCTTGCCTTTTATGCAACTCTCGCACACAGGTCTTCCGGTGTCTTTCACTGTGATCCCTGTTGCCATCCCATCAGCTAATTTCTGGACATTATCATATCCTAAGTGTCCCAAACGTCTGTGCCAGAGTTCCATCGACTCATTTTCAGCAGAGGCTGCCAAAGCTACACATTCATCTGTGTCTAGGACGTATAGTTGGTTGCATCGGGTTGCTGAAGCAATTACAGTCCCTCTTTCATTATGCACCATACACCTGCCCTTTGCAAACTGGACTCTGTAGCCTTTTGCCTCGAGTACGCTGATAGCGATGAGGTTACTTCCCAATTCTGGTACATACAGGACGTCTTGGATATCTGTGACTACTGTCTGTCCCTCAATTCTTAGTCTCACTGTGATTGTCCCAACATTTGATGCAGTAAGGACCTTTTCACCAATCCCGGTAACTGTTGTGGGTGTACACTATGTTAAAGAATTGAACCACTCCTTGTTGCAGCTGAAGTGTCTAGAGGCTCCCGAGTCCATGTACCAGAGATCCCTCCTTGGCTTGTCTGCTACATTCAGTGCTGACTCGTTTTTCTTGTCATGCCGCTTGTGCATGCCACTAGTGTTCTTCATCCTGCATTCTGAAGCCTTGTGCCCTACTTTGTGGCACACATAACATTTGAATGTGCATTTCTTGGGTTTTGCACCCTTTGCTACTAAGGCAGAACCCTCAGCTATGGCATCCTTGTGGATTTTCTCTTGGAACTGTAGTAGCTTGGCCCTCACAACTTCTGTTGTAAGCTTGGTTTCATTTGACTCTAGTGCGACAACTAGGAAGTCAAATTCTTCTGTCAAGTTCTGCAGCATTACCATCGCCACTTCTTCCTCATCCACTTTTGCTCCTACACATGCCAATTGCTGAGCTATTGATAGTATCTTATCAATGTAATCGTTCATGTCCTTGCATGCATTCAACTTTGTTCCATACAATGTGCGTCTCAAACTTATCCTCCTCATTAGGCCTTTATTCTCATAAGCACCTTGTAGAGTTGTCCACATGTCCTTAGCGGACTCTTTCCCACAGATTGTAGAATAAACATGCTGCTCCACAGCCAGGCCTATTGTGCCAATGGTCTTGTCTACCTCTTCTGGGTTTGGACTATCTCCTGGGGCTATTGTGACTTTCCATAGCTTCTCCCTTTTAAGCTGCATTTCCATAGCGAACTTCCATGTAGTGTAATTCTCTGAGCCTTTGAGTTTTGGAAAGTTCATGCTATGCCCTGTACTGTGCATTCTCGTTAACTCTTCCACAAATGACAATTCAGAAATAATTCCTTTGTGTTCTTTTATGTACTGCGCTAGCACTTGGTCTTTAGGGGGTTAATCTTCGCGCACGTGACGTGCTGGGCCCATAACCTATTGGCAGAGTGTCTATAAATACGTGCTGTGTGGTTGTTAGACGACACACTTAGAAGATATAACCAACTTGAGGTTTATTCAAGTGACAAGCTTGTAGAATACAACAGTACTTCGGTAGTTAACTTCAGGTGCAATACAACTGATGCAAGGAATGACAGTTACGGGTGTTACTTATCTGTAGCGTTCAGCTTGTGCAGGGTTAATGGCAATTAACTGGTTTACGCTGCGGTGTCTCTCCCAGTCAACGCTGTTGCCAATGATGATGAATCTCCCTGTATAAAGGTCACGCTTCTAACGGGAGTACAGCGGGGCTTTTGTCTTACGCGCTCCGGTGCACGTGGAGCTGCAAACAGGCATGGAGGATGTCACACGCTCTCTCTGAGGCACACGATCACGCACTATCACTTCCCTACAGGAAAGGAAACGCTGCCAGCAGGGTCAGGGGTCTCTGCCCTGCTATTCGCTATGCGAGCTGTCACTCAGGGTGACGTCTAGCTACAGTGGCTGAAAGGGGACAAGGCAGTCTGTAGGCTGCACACTAAACAGTGTATGGAGACAGACGCTGGGCGCTGCATTCTAACATTTCTCACTGTGACCTTTTAATTTGGTACCGTCCATTAAAGGTCTGTAAGCAGATCAAAGAGTGACCACACACGGTGCAATGATCACATGCATTGGGAACTTTTCAGTTCAAAGCGCACTGCGTGAAGAACACATCGTGCCATTTCTTTTTTTCGACTTGCTAAGGAGCATGCTAGAATATCTGTATATGTGTGTACATGTGGTAGGGAATATAGATCATCCAATAAGTGTAATAACAATGATTACAGTGAACAAAATTCCTTCATACTCACCAGGACTTCTCAATAAAAAACAGGCAGAGTGGGAAGGCTGGGACTTCAATAAGGCCATACAACGCCACATTCAAATACAGATTGCCTTTTAGTTCCCCTGCGTTTAATGTCATGCCATAGTAGACCAGACTGCAGACGTACCTGGAAGAAACACATCATCATTGCTACTGAAATGTTTACAGATTTCAAGAGCTGTTTTTCTGAAAGTCAATTTATCAAGAATGCACTCAAAGAAGAATGATTTGGATGAAAATAACAGTCCTTTCACCACTGCTAGGCAGAGACTCCCTGATCTATTAGCAATACTTTCCCCAAACACTACATAGGAAAAAAGATTTACAATCCGCACACATTTCACAGTGATTTTATAAATACATTTACACAGAGCAGTGGAACCATAAAAACATATATTACACATATACATTGTAATGTCCTTTGTTATACTGCAGTTAATTCAGTGCTAAAGTGTCTTAAAGGTCAGGGCTGTATTATAGGGGTCTGAGCAGTTGACTTTTTGCCCTCACCCCCACTCACAGTCCAATTTCCTTACCTCACACTATCTTAAATGAAGATCAATTTCAAATAAAAATGTTCTTTTAAGAGCCCTTTTCCACAAATATAGATTACACTAATCCAACCAGAATAAAAAAAATATATACACACTGCATATGGCTCACCTCTTTCATAATGCGCCCAACATGGCTGCCTTGCGAGTCAACCAGAATAAGGATAATAATGCCCACAGTAGTAGTACTCACTGCACATATTTAAAATAGAATAGAATAAAATTTGCGCACACTAGGAATTTTTTGTGGATTACAGTGCAGCATCAAACAGGGGTGGGGGGGGGGAGATTACATACATTACATTAAGACATTGCATGCATTCCATTTCTAGCTACGACTATGGTGGATAGGTCGCCAAGTAGGGTCACGTTGTTTGGCTGTTGATCCGGCAGGCTGGCTGACGGCGGCTCCATCTGTATACAGTATGCAGTTTGATCCAAGAAAGTATAAATGAAAGAGGACCCATGTGTAGTATAGTCTGCAGCACCTTACATGTGTAAAATGTGTTTTGAATATTTTACATTTTAAGTATTATACATTGTAAAATGTTTTAATTTCTGGGTCCTATTGAATTATAAATTGTAATAGAACACCTAGCACAACTCTATAATAACCAAGCATTATGCCGCTGACTGCTATAATCACCACCTCTTCATGAACACCTAACATAGTTACAGTGTATGTATATCAATTCGATATCAATCGTTATACTAACTGACAAGATACTAACTTGTTATTCAACAACTAATGTAATCATGTGCGTTGGATAGTTAATGAACCACAACTTTATCACATACAGTAGCAGTGTCCGAATAAATCCATTTAATATATATATATTTAGTTAAAACCAGTTTTATTGCATTTATTTTTTTATGAAAAAAAACTGAATCCTGCTTATTAATACTGTGAAGCACTACTGTGTATAAGAAACCTTGATCCTTTCATATGATTTTTTTTACATCTTTCAATAAAACCAACTTTATACTGCTTATTATTCCTATTACATTTGAATATATGCAGATATACCTATGAAACATTCAAAGAACACTAATAGATAAATGAAAAAGAAAGAATAACAAATGAATGTTACGCATTGTCCTTCCTATTACTTACAATTGAATAAATCTGAAGTATTACAAAATGTAAAATGCATAAAAACTTTTCAAAGAAACACACACAAAAGTTGGAGTTAAGCATTACCACACTGCATGCAAATGGCATTAAACATTTTGAATAAAAACAATATTTTTTTTAGTATACAGTATAAGGCGGTTTTTTGAGAAGTCATGGTGCCCTTCCTGTAGACATCCATATATATATATATATATATATATATATATATATATATATATATATATATATATATAGATAGATAGATAGATAGATAGATAGATAATATAGATATAGATAGATAGATAATATAGATAGATAGATAGATAGATAGATAGATAGATAGATATAGTAAGCCCGCTCGAAGGTAATGCTTCGAAAGCTAGTCTGCTAACTTGTGATTGCCTCTCTGCTTGTGCATGTGAGAGAGAGAGAAATATGTAGTTTCACTTGCTGCCAAAAGATGGCAGTGTTTTGGAGACACAAGCTGGCACTAGACACATATATATAGCGAATGGCAGCCCACCGATCCGCCATAAGGGCTGCCATCCAAAAAGGTGATAGTGGACAACCAGTTGCAAGACATTTCTGCACCAATGGCCATAGCTTAACCTCTCTCCGCTACCGAATGGTGGATCATGTCCCCCCTAACATAAGAGGTGGTGACACATCGACCAAGTTAATGCAGCAAGAGGCCCGCTGGATTTTTAAGTTGGGTACTTTGACACCCAGAGGACTCAATGACCATATGAGTCTTAATTACTTCCTTTAACAATTGAGCAGTTCCCCATCTTCTCACAATGTATCATGTAATTTAACTTCATGTATGACCCTCTTAATTGCTCTTGGTAGGGTTTTTGTTTCCCTTACTTTTCTTGTTCCTTTCGTTCTTCCCTGCCATATATATCTTCTTCCTTACCAGTTTTTTCCTTTTCTTCTCCCCTTTCCTTCATTACCACTAGCACCGCATTCTCTAGGCTCCATACACATGCCACTTAGGGATACTCCCCGTGGCCTATGCCGCCATAAGTACACTTGGCTTAGAGCCATTGGCACTATTATTGATATCTTCCTAGTACACTGCTTGAAGCAGGTCCCTGCATGTTCAACATGAAGGCACGTATACTGGCTCTTTTCGAACTATTCTTCTCTGCTAAAGTTTCTTCCTTGTGGTATGAATGTTTTCCAATTGTTCTTCTCTGCTAAATATTCTCATCTATCGTGTGATTGTGATCTGTATGAATTGTTTACCCACTAAATATCTTCTCTGCTAAATTTTTTCCCTCCCTTTTAGCCATGTATTGTGTATACCTAGTTCACCTCATGGCATTTACACATGTTCATATACATATGCGCTATAGCGCTAGAGCCCCAGGTTATTAGTCATGATGTACTCATTTCCTATGATCTTTTCTAACTTTGCTTCTCTGCTAAAAAAAATTCTGACCTAGATCTTAATATGACGGTATGTATGGTTTCCTACTATTCTTCTCTGCTATATACTCTTGACTTTTGAATGAATGAGATCTGTGTGTATGTTATTTCCCAGCTTATATCTTCTCTGCTAAATATATCCTACTTAATAATGATATGTTATGCTATTGAAACCCACACACATTGAGTTTGCGTGGGCACTCTATATATTTATTGCTTATTTATTGTATATGTATATTCAATGACCCATGCCTCATATTTCTTAATTTTTTGACAAGAAAAGGTAAGTATGGTGTAGGTGCACTGAAAGTCCAAATATAACTCATAAAATTTAACTTTTATTAATGTTCAGTAAAATTGGTAAAATATTAAAATATATTAGAAAGAAATAAAGATCAGAAAAGATTTAAAATATATATGACCGCTGCTCCCCCTGTCTTAACTTTACAGGGTTAATTTATCCCCAATTTATCATATTTCTTAATGTCTGTGCTTCTCTGCTAAAGTTTCCAAACTAGAATCTCTGAACTATGATATAAATGGTTTCCTCCTATTCTTCTCTGCTAAATACTCTTTGAATTGATGTGTTCTGGTTGAGTGTTGTTTCTTACTAACATCTTCCCTGCTAAATATATCCTTCTTTATTATTGTCACGATATTGCTGCACATATATAGCGTGTGCAGGCATTGTATTGTATATTTTCTATGTTTTGTGCCTCCCAGTGCATGTCATAACAGCAGACAGCTTTGCGCTGTCACCGAAGGAATGTAACTGTTGCCATAGCAGCATACAGTACGCTGCGTCCTCTTGTTGATAGGTTGTTATGGTGATGGGAGCACAGCTATGACGTACACGCCAGTGACGTCACACTTCAGCGCCAACCGGCCGGGCGTGCGGTCCCACTTCCAGAAGACGCTGATCCACATTTTGCAGATAAAACATTGCTGTGAATTTAATAAAAAAATGCATCATAGTACAAAAAAGTGTCAAGAGTCTATACGTTTCCATTCCATAAGGGACCGTCTTCAGGAGTTACATCAACATCAGCATTGCAAATAAAGAGCAATTCCAAGATATATATAGATATATAGACGATGAATCTATGTGTATAGGTGTGTATGTATGTTCCAGCTCTGGAATGCATGGAGCAATTGACACCAAACTTTGTACACATAAAAAAAGACTGTGTTGGTAACACACCCCAAGCACCCCTAGGGAAGGGAGGTGGGGACATGTAAAAATAGAAAAACAACCGTTATTAGTGTTGAATCCACAGTTTTCGAGGTAGCTGGGGTGAATAGTGACACTCCCAATGCCAGTTAAGTACAAGTTATGCCCCCATCAGCATGATGGGTGAGAATGGGTGAAAAATCAGATGTCCACAATCATCGACATTAGTGTCAAACTCATAGTTTTTGTGGTCGCTAAGCTCATTGGTGATGACACAAAATAAAGTCAGGAACTGCAGAATTCATTGTGAAAATTCCCTTCCTGAAAAGACCCGAGCCATGCTGAGAAGAATGGAGACAACAGGAAGCCAAAGACTGAGAGGTATATAGTGATAGAAGCAAGGTCCCCAGAAAGACAAAGTGTTTTTTTTAGGAGTTGCGTATGTCAGGGGACAGGGCTGCATGTGACAGTGGCATGATGTGAGGAAGAGAATGGAGGTAGCAAGAAGCCACACACTGAGCGTTATATAGTGGGAGGAGCACCATCCCCTAGCAGCACAGTGTATATAAGAAGATGCATAAGGTGCTGCACTATATAAGAAACTGTAAACCAAAACATAATTTAACAGGGGCAGTGACATGATGTGCGAAGGGGAATAGAGGCAGCAAGAAGCCACAGAGTTGTATAGTGGGAGGAGCAGGGTCCCCAGGTGCAAAAAGTGTATCAGGAGAGGAGGGATGTGTCAGTGAGCACAGGGCTGCACATGACAGGGGCAGTGACATGATGTTATATAGAGAAATAGAGAAGTTATATAGTGGGAGAAGCAGGGTCCCCAGAGCCATGATAGCAATAATACTACATATGCCTCTATAATACATATCAATGTCTATGTTGGTCTTCCAGAGAACCACAGGAGCAATAATAGTACACCATCTACCTCTATAATACACATTATAGTCTATTGCGGATCTTCCGGAGAATCATGCGGGCAATAATACTACAACATCTGCCTCTATAATACACATTATAGTCTAAAGCGGATCTTCCAGAGAATCGTGGATGGCTGAGTAAGAATGGGGGCAATAATACTACATATGCCTCTATAATACATATCATTGTCTATGCTGGTCTTCCAGAGAACCACAGGAGCAATAATAGTACAACATCTACCTCTATAATACACATTATAGTCTAATGCGGATCTTCCCGAGAATCGTGGATGGCTGAGTAAGAATGGGGGCAATAATACTACATATGCCTCTATAATACATATCATTGTCTATGTTGGTCTTCCAGAGAACCACAGGAGCAATAATAGTACACCATCTACCTCTATAATACACATTATAGTCTAATGCGGATCTTCCCGAGAATCGTGCGGGCAATACTACTACAACATCTGCCTCTATAATACACATTATAGTCTAAAGCGGATCTTCCAGAGAATCATGGATGACTGAGTAAGAATGGGGGCAATAATACTACAATATCTGAAAGTATAATACATATCAGTCTAATGCAGATCTTCCAGAGAACCATAGGGGCAATAATAGTACAACATCTGCCTCTATAATACATATCATTGTCTGATGCAAATCGTCCAGAGAATTATGGTGGCAATAATACTACTACAACATCTGCCTCCATAATACATATCATAGTCTAATGCTGATCATCCAGAGAATCATGGATGGTGAATGCGCATAGGCGCAATAATAGTGTAATTTTTATGTACACCATAAACATATACAGAAAAACCAAGAATTATTACGCAATTCTATAGTGTCTCCCTCATTGACATATTAGTGATTATGGAAACATTCTACCAAGTACTGCAGTACATTCTATAGAGGAAAAGATGCTCATTAGTTGTTATTTGTTACTTCTCCACCTGTCACAAGGATTTAAACAACTTCCCCAGTCTCAACACTGCTACTGGAAACCTACGCACACAATAAATATATTGCTGGCACAAGACTTTAAATGCATCGGTCACATGATAACAGTGGAGGATGCCATTTACGGATGTTCGACCCTGCCCTATTGGAGCCCTACAGCCACAAACATGGTTTGCCATAATCCAAAGTGCATCCAAGAACAGTAATATTACAAAAACCTTTTTACGAGTTATTCACGCAGTGTTTCTGGGGTTATTACCTCCTCAGCCCTTTTAATTGGTTATAAATACATGTAGCTTTTCCTTCTGGCATGTTCCCCGAGGCTGAGGAACATTTTTTCATCTACCTCTTTACAGCAGACAACCTTATTACCGCGTCTGTATAGCAATTTTCGGCACTGATAAAAAAATATTAAAATGCATTCAGATTGCTTTTGTTATTTGAACATACTTCTCCAGAGCTCACATTATACCCAGTACGAATTGTTCACAAGTTATTATGATTAAAGTATTACAATCTCCCGGCAAAATGCAAAGATGTAAAACGCATCTTAAATAGAAAGACAACTCTTCAGAGATCTATCTTGTCGTTATAAATTACACGACTTAGCAGTTCACAAGACACTGCATATACTCCGTGTACTTTTCTTTTGCAACGTAATTGCCATCATAATGAGTGCTTTGATGAAGAGCCATCTGAAAGAAGCTGTTGGTGATAGCTGAGGTGCAGGCCTCCACTCGGCAGTCCTTGGTGTAATTGTCCTCGTTGCAATATGTCAACATGCCAATGTCGTTTCTCATCTTCCATTGGAAACCAGATTTGCTTAGAATTCCCAAAGATCCACAGTAGAAGCTTTAAACAAAATTTATTTTAAAACAGTCTATCTGGATTTTTTAGCTTTCTTTGAAAAAAAATCTCTTTTTTAAACTAATAACTATTTAATTAGATACTAATATCTTAAAATTTAGTTGTCAGCTGGTGATTTATGCTACAGGGGGGACTTAAAAATGAGTTTGCTAAAAGACCAGAGTTGTTGAAAGACTTTGTTCGTCTACAACTCTTTTACAAAATCTGCATACTGTCCATGCTGAGAAGTATTCAGTCAAATTTGATTATTTTAACCTTTTTCCATTTCTCGCTGACAACCAGCTGAGACAGTTCATCCCAAAGGACTAACGAAAGGGGTCGGGTGTGTTGACAACTGTTACATAGAAAAGAAATATCTGTAGCACAAGGGAACCACATTTAACTTAATAAACCCTCAGCTCTAATGTACAACTCGGATATCTTATTTTTCATTTAAACAGTGCCCATTCTTGTGTTAGTACTTTATTAATGATAAAGATTAACCATTAACAAACAAAGGAGGTTATTCCGGTTCACTCGCAAAGGCACAATCACTCTTTAATGGACAAAACCATATGCACTGCAGGTGGGGCTGATGTAACATGTGCAGAGAGAGTTAGATTTGGATGGGGGGTGTACTTCAAACTCATATCTATATTGCAGTGTAAAAAATAAAGCAACCAGTATTTACCCTACACAGAAACAATAAAAGACTCAAATCAAACTCTCTCTGCACAGGTTACATCTGCCCCACCTGCAGTGCAAGTGGTTTTGTCCATTAGAGAGTGATTGTGCCTTTGCGAGTGAACCAAAATAACCCTCAAACACTGGTGAAATAACAGCTTTAAGGTCTTAGATCATATTTAATGAATAGTGAACCCATATAGACTGTACACAAGTGCCACATACAGTAGGTAACTCAGACAATGGGGAGTGTTCAATAAATTTTGCAAGCTGTGACAGTGAGCAGTGCTGACTGCTCGCTGTCACAGCTCGCAGGGTCAGTATTCAACTGACCCCCTGTACTCGCCGTTTTTGTAGCGGAGGGGAAACGGTGTGTGCGACCGCAAAAACATCAAGGCTCGCGGCTAAATGTAGCGGGCTCCCTGCATTAGCTGGGAGCCTCGCTGTTTGGGAGAATCCTCGCCATCCACTGACAGTGAGGATTCCCCCGGAACGTAGAATAGAGTGAGCAGCCGGTGCGGGGGTTAAACGGCAAGGGTCACTTGTTTTCGTTGATCCCCACCGTTAAACCCCCTCGCTGGCCACATTGAATGCGGCCCATTGTATCGTCTTTTAGATTCAACTATTATTTTAAATGGAACTGTAATTTCCTCTTCTTGAGGACAGACGGGGAGTGTCCCTGTCACATAGCCATATGTTCAAGATGCGATAAACCTAGAGAACTGGCTGGTTCCTACGACCTCATGGACAGAACTGCTGAGATACAAGTCTGTTACCCTGTTATGTACTGAATTTTATCTTCCCTGAGATGTAATCATTTAAAGTTTATGGGCCCTTTCTTAACATGATCTCATAGCCGCTCTCTCAAAAGGCTGCAATATCACTTAAACAACGCAACATAATTCACAGCTTTAATCTAGCTTAAGAAATAAAAAAGAAAAAGGGAGTTTCTAGTGGTCTCATTACATATTGTCAACAACCAGCGATAAGAGCTATTAATAAAATGCTCTACTTAATGCAGGCTGAGAAAAACAAGTACAGTGGTAATAGCCGTCTCAAAATTAAATACATGCTTTTCATTTTATTGACCCTTAAATGCAGTCATTGTCCTGCAGGTATACATCTTATATGCCATCTACTGATTCTGCTGCATTGAAGGAGTTAAAAATCCAATTAACCTGAACCTATCCCACCAAATGATTCAGTATTGTCACAGTAATAATTAACCACAATGAACAGCAAGAAGCAAAATAGCTTCAATAGATCATTGGCGCGGTGTCTATATCTCACGGACAGACAGACCAATGCCAATATCATAATGTACCGGGATAATAGGATACAAATGAAAAGATATGGGACTCTGCGGCTTCTTTCTATTTTCAAAGCACTGGAACAAAAAAATTCTTCAAATTAAGATTTTATTTTTTTTCGCCTTCAAATTAAACAAGAAAAATAAAATTACTTTGATAGCATAAGCCAGTAAATGGTTTTCTGTAAAGTAACATGATGTGCATCACCGAAGACACACGTCTCAGCCTCCTGTAATAGTAAATCAGCTCATTTTTCTTGCCAGCACAATTAAATGCTTTTACAGAAAAAGAAAAAAAAGTAATTTGTGAGTTAAATCAGAAGGCAGAAAATTACAGAGAAGGAAAGGAACAGAAGACTCGGTAATCCAAGTACCGACACTTTTGTTGGACATGAAGCTTTTATGCCCATTAGACATGCCAGCTCAGAAATGAACTTACTGTAAATCCCACACGATGAGACAAAACTTATTGAACTTCATTAATCAGAAAACAGGGCTAACGAGCAATGTGCAAGAGACAAGTTAACCATTTTATAAATTTTGTAGACGTACCAGATATACATCAAGATGATTGTCCTCCTGCACAGCACTGCATACTTCACCAAATCAAAGACACTATGTACAGAGTCATTGGCTCCTAATGCTCGATTACATTCTTTTAATTTTAGCGTAGGATTTTCTTTTCCATTGCCTCGAGCTATATGGAGCAGCACTTCCTCTGCTTGTGCTGTGTAGCCATTGGAGTAAAGCCATCTCGGGGATTCGGGGAGTAAACTAACAACAAGAAGTAGTATACAATATTATGTTAAATGGGTGGCTAAAACCCAATGATGAACAATACATTTAAATCAAACCGCTACCATGCATAAACATAAGGATAAATGTGCACAACTCGCTCAGGTAACCCTTTTAGTTATTTTAGTGCCAGAAGGAGGAGGAACAACAAGTTGATAAATGCACACACACATGGATTGATGATCCCAATGGAGATACATACAGTGAGTGCAAACAAGTTTTATTTTTAACATAGGAGAAGGTAAAGCACAATGCTCTATGTTCAAGGAAAAGATACATTAACAGTTAAGTTAGGATCCTGTCAAACTTAAGGTGTGTACACATGGTGCGATGTGACGGCCATCGATAGTGATTCGATACTGGCTTCTGCCGGTACCCGGCATGGAGAGAGTGGCGGCATGGGTCACGGGGGGGGGGGGGGGGGCTGGGTCCATGCTGCATTGAGCAGCAAGGCCCATCTTTCGATCTAGAACAGGCATTCCCAACCACGGTCCTCAAGGCACACCAACAGTGCAGGTTTTAGTGATATCCAGGCTTCAGCAGAGATGGTTTAATCAGAATCCCTCAGATACTAATTAATTCACCTAAACTCAAGCATGGATATCTACAAAACCTGCACTGTTGGTGTGCCTTGAGGACCGTGGTTGGGAATGCCTGATCTAGAAGATCGAAGCAGAAATTGAATTGCATGCACAGTCTATTTCTGCTTTTGATAGCGATGCCGCATATCGAGATCAAATCTGGATCGAATATATTCATGGATTTCTAAGAAAATTTACAAAAATGAATGGTTAATTTTCCACAAAGAAAACGGTATATTACAGATATAGCCACGCTCATCGTTGCCGAAACTGCCGTGGCAATTGCAGTGTTCTTGTTTCTGTCCGTGTGCATTGAATTCACTCGAGCAGCTCACAGAAATGCGTTAAGCTGCGATATTTTGGTACAACAAACAAGCTTGAGTGGCCAGATCTCCGAACAATGAGAGAGGCTACATCTGTATCATGTGTATGCTATCTGAATGAGTGCTCAAACCACTGGTCCCATAACGTAGAACCGGGCAATCAGAACTGTGTATATCTCCCAATCATAACTGTTCTATTTAGCTGGAGGCATGTTGGATATAGTCTGGAGCAACCCATATAATGAACAAAATAACAAGCCATGACTAGTGTAATGTAATGGCAACAATCCATGGGAAGCCATCACCTCAATATTATAGCTGTACCCATTTACTATTATGAAGCTTTGGGAAAGTTTCTGCTTTGTGACTGTTGGCATTGGGCAACCTGCAAATGTGCTACAATTATTGTTCAATGCGATGGTATAAAACAGCAGAAGGAAGTTACAGGGATCATATAGTTAATCACGCCTTATGTGTGCTTATCATTCAGTATCTTCAGGATCAGGGAAACGACATGGATCCCACTGTTACCAAGGTAGAAATGGGAATGGAAAACATTCACTTTTTTGTTTATAGCTGTAATGCTTTCTGCTATTGTAAATTGTTACAGAGATCCGTTCTCTGTGATGTGCTGCCACAATGATCCCCAGTAGAATACTGTGTAACAATCGATTATATTCCCTCGCAAGTCTATGGGGTGCAAAGGAATATTAGCAACATTACAGCTTGTTTTTTACAATGAATAAGTCACGATGGTCCAATTATCGACGGTCCTATATAATCGCCAATTGATGATTGTAAATATGCTTATTAAAGAAAATTTTTCTTTTTTTAATAGAACTCTTGTATATATTTTAAATAAATGGTTTTTAACCTAATTCAATGATTTACAAATAAACGTACAATTTCAGAGTGGTTTTTGGAAAAACTATTAGCCGTTAAGTGGTTAAGGTAATTACACATTGCGAAATTCTTTGTTAATTGTCTGATATTGCACAGTAAGTATACACTTCCCAGGAACAGACTGTCGATTAAAAACCAATTGGGTTGACTCACGACATCAGGAGTGCTGCATTACATTTGTCAATCCTGATGAGCAAATATTATGCCGCAAATGCAGTGTACACACAAATGGTCTAAAGACAGCATGTAAAGGCAACAACAATTGTAAGGGAAATGTATTGCTTATATATGACAATCATTGTGTAGTGTGCAGACAGGAAACAACATGTTCTTTGGATCATTTCAGTTGTCAGAAAAAAAAATACCATGGATCTCAAAATATTCACGCTTAGAGCCACATTGGGCATTATCAATAACATGGCAGCACTTTATAAAGAGACTTACAAAGAAAGGAGCAAAAAGAAAACTCCTGGTGAGTTGGCTATGAATGCAAGTGTCCTCCAGTCTCTGATGTAATAACCCAACAAAGCGTAGATTGCTATGCCAACAGCAAAAGTCAGGTTAGTTAATGAACCTAAAAAGGAATAACAACGTATAAAACACTCATATACATTGCAAACGTGTGTATACATCAAAGTGTTACAAAAACAAATATAATTTTATGATTTCATGTGCCATGAATTCATTCACACAGGTGAAAAACTTGCTAGCATTTCCTGGAATTTTTAAAATTAAAAAAGTGTCTTTTTTTGCTTCATATAAACACAGATATATCGATCTTCCGTGCACTACAAGTTGTGTTCTACATAACACATTAGCTCTGTGTTTGACTCAGTAGCCCCAAGCATATTTGCATGCGACTTCTTCAAGTATAATGCATCTTATTTATTATTTATTAACAGTTTCTTATATAGCGCACACATATTCTGCAGCACTTTACAGAGTATAATTGAACATTCACATCAGTCCCTGCCCCAGTGGAGCTTACAATCTATATTCCCTACCACATGTACATGCACACACAGACATTCTAGTTAGGAGCCAAATAACCTACCAGTATATTTTTGGAATGTGGGAGGAAACTGGAGTACCTGGAGGAAACCCACGCATATACGGAGAGAATATACAAACTCTGCAGAGTTAGAGCCATGGTGGGAATCGAACGCATGACCTCAACACTGTGATGCAGTAATGCTAACCATTACACCATCCGTACTACCCAACAGTGCAAATAGGACACACAAGCAGCTTCTGCTGATTAAAGTGATATGCATCATGTCTATATTCTGTCGGACTGCCACTGTATTTGCATACAAAATGCTACGTTGTGTGTCCTTATGCTGATACTCCTTTAAAATGAATTGTAATGGAAAAGACTGCACGCAAACACACTCAGTGCAAATGTTTTACGCCATGGTGGGGTGGATCCTGTTTTTATGTGTTTAACAATAACAAACCGAGCTTGGCCTTTGGCAGAATCTCCCACTTAACTTTGTTACGCCAATGTAATCAATTTAAAATGGCAAGTTTCCCTAAACTGCCATGTGTTATGCAGATGACACCCCTTCTTCTTAGTAAATACCTCTCCTTGCCTAACACCCTTCTTTTTAAATTCATTCGGAACCATAGGAGGCCCAGAATTGGTTTAAAGAAATTATCAATAACTGTGTGTAGGGGGTAAGACAGCGTGGTGGGCGCAACAAAGCCCCTTGCGGGCAAGGTGGCTCGCTGAGCTCGCCACCTATTCTATTCTCCCTTTATGGGGTTCGTGGACCCCCACGAGGGAGAATAGCAGACGGCCGTCGGGAACCCGGTCGTCTGTGTTTTAACAGTCGGGATCCCGACGTCGGGTTAATGACTGTCGGGATCCCGACCGGCAACCGGGCTCTCTTTGGACACTTAGCCGACCAACCCAGCTATTCCCAAGATTGATAGAAAACTTATCGTGTTGCTTGCAGGAATGGGCAAAATGGCCATTTTACAACAATGGATTCATACCTCTCCCCCTGTTTTGTCTATGGCAACTTCAAGCTTTTGCCCTGGGTGATGCTATAAGTAAAGTAAGCAATACATATTTTATTCCTTGACGTAAATTGTATTAAACAATAGAAAGGTTGGTATAAAACTACCCATAGTTGGTTAAATACTGTATTTAATCTTTTGTAGTGACGCTGCTAAATGTAGAAATGCAGGGTACACACCTGTTTTTTAGTATTGGAAAGAAAAATGGTGCAGCGTTAGAAAAGCATTGAATCAAAGGTAATATTGGTGTGTTTTTAGTAATGAAGGGAGGGAAGTTGTTACTAAGGAGACACTCAGCATAAACTGGGAACATCCCATTCAGAAAGCTCTAACCAACAGTATTAAATGAGTTGTCACTTTCTCCATGTTCTGCTCTAATAATTAGATGAGGATCCATTTTACTGTATATGTTCAAGCTGCAATGACAGAACGAGGGAATGAATGCAGCACTAGTGTATGGTCAGGGCCACTGCGTAATCAGCAGCCACATTTACTTACACCAGGATGTCGAAACTGTGGCCCATCAGCTGTTGTGAAATTACGCATCCCAGCATGGCTTGCCATAGTTTTAGCATTCCCCAACAGAAAAACTGTGGCAAGGCATGATGGGACAGCTGGAGGGCCATAGTTTGGACATGCCTGACTTACACAGTCTGTCATGGGCAATTGAATCAGGGTCATAAATGATGTGATGCAGCTCCTGGCATTTGATAACGGATCTATCAGAATGCAGGTGCCCGCATCCTAAAGGAGTGAATCCCGACAATGGTCAGGGTAAATATACTTATACCTTCCCCAGCCCCCTCTACTGAACTTGAACCCTCGCTTTCAGTAGCCTAGAACCCTTGTACCCAGCAGCATAAACCTAGCCCATACACACCGCACCCACTCTGCAGCCTAACCCTCCCTACTAAAGGGTAAATTCACTAAAGTTTCTAAAAATGTAAAGAGGTTTTGGTGCCCATAACAACCAATCAGATTATGTCTATAATTTGGCTATTGCATCCTGGAAAATGAAAAACTGCAACTTTTTGTTTTTTTTTAGAAGCATTAGCAAATTTACCCCTTAGAGCCTAACCCTCCCTCCCCGTAGCCAAACCCTAACCTTGTAGTCCCCTCATTAGTGCCTAAACCTAACCCCCCCCCCACACACACACACACTCTCTTCATGGTGCATGCTAGCTGTGGCCCGGCAGTCGGGAATCCAGCACTGGCATGGTAATTAAAGTTAGGTTCCGGGCAGTGGTCGGGATGCCAGCATCGGTATACTGAATGCCAACATCCTGACCTACTGGATGATCACTGTGCCAAATAGCCCCTCTTAACATGTCAGGTCCTGTGTGACTGCATTGCTTTTGCTGAAAATGCATCTTAGTTGCATACAGCATAGCTAGCAGACTTGCACAAAACCTAGCAGCACACTCACAACAGGCTTCCACCGTGCACGGTGTATTGGTGCTCAATGTATGAGGATGCATTTTCTCTCGTGTCTAAAAAAGGAAATAGTTTCATTTTCACATGGAAATGAAGACAATAAGAGATTAAACATTTTGTTACATGGTATTTAATAACTTTCTTTATCATCACAAATAATGCGAACGATGCCGACGAAGTATAGAACACTATATAATAATATGAGCAAACCTACCTGTCAATGCCCAGTATGATTTTCCAACGTATTCTTGTGTTAATACAAAAGACACAAGCGCCATACCGCCATTCATTATGCCAACAAATAGGCGTGAAAGGGCAAAAACTTCATAGCTTGGAGCCAAAGCTGTTACATAACCAAAAAGGACATTAAATAATAAACCTGGGAAAGGAGAACATAATTCTTGTTAAGACATGACAATATAAAATGTTTTTTTTTTCAATTACATGCCCCTGTACAACATTGTAGAACCTAATAAAAGATAATAAATAAGTGAATTATACAGTGAATCTAGAAATTATACACAGCACTTCACCTTTTTCCACATTTTGTTATGTTACATCCTTATTCCAAAGTGGAATAAATAAATGTTTTCCCTCAAAATTCTACACACATTACCAAATAATGACAATGTGAAAAAAGTTTTTGGGAGATTTTTGCAAATGTATTCAAAATAAAAAACTATACATGAGTATTCACAGCCTTTGCCATGAAGCTCAAAATTGAGCTCAAATGCATCCTGTTTCCACTGATGATCCTTGAGACCTTCCTACAGCTTAATTGGAGTCGACCTGTTGTAAATTCAGTTGATTGGACACGATTTGGAAAGGCACACACTTGTCTACAAGGTGAAGTCAATGGAATTGTCTGTAAACCTTAGAGACAAAATGGTCTCAAGGCACGAATCTAGGGAAGGGTACAGAAAAATTTCTGCTGTGAAGGTCCCAATGAGCACAGTGGCCTCCATCATCCATTAATGGAAGAAGTTTAGAACCACCAGGACTTTTCCTAGAACTGTCCTAACATCTAAACCGCAATCTGGGAAGAAGGGCCCTAGTCAGGGAGGTGCCCAAGAAAATTGCATAACTGACACGTTTTGTTATCTGGTGACTTTATTTGATAAAGTTGTCACCAGATGACGAAACACTACAGACTATATATGCAATTTTCGGACTAATTTTGGACTTCAAGCATTATCGTATGGAAAGCCCGTTTTGAACAACCTCTGCAGATCCCTACTTTGCCTGAGAAAAATTTATTTTGGTAGACAGTATTTGAGACACCACCACCTGCTTAACTCTTAGGTTGCTTCACATGGTATGTGATACTGTCCGAAAAAAACTGGGAAGATACACTCCAAACACTGCTTCAAGACCCAGTCAGGTTTATGGATACCCACCAACTTTAACTTCCATCTCTATTGTGCAAACCAGGTGGATCACCTTTACCACTTTAGGAGAGTACATCGAATACAAGCGGGACTCCACCATAAGTAGAATTGCTTTGGCCAACCGTATTTTTTTTTTCTCTAGCTTTTATAAAGTGCACTGTTATATTGTATTTTATTAGATTTGATTTGTATCTTTTTAATAGAAACTGAATATCTATACAAATGAGACAATATGCTATAATAAATGTATACAACTTTGTAATACCCAATTGATCTATTGATTTAACTCAATTTTTTAGCGCTCCACCCCCTTTTTTTCTTTTTCTCCATACATGGTTGAACAATGAAGGAAAGATACCAGTAGAGAAAGAGAGGTTTCAGATTTTAGTTAGGGTTGGGATGAGCACTTGTGCTATCCAAGATAATGCACAGTTAGGGGCAGATGTATTAAGCCTGGTGAAGAGATAAACTGGAGATAAAGTGGAAGGAGATAACGCACCAGCCAATCAGATCCCAACTGTCATATTTCAAACACAGCTGATTGGCTGGTGCGTTAACTCTTCCAAGTTATCTCCACTTTATCTCCAGTTTATCTCTTCTCCAGGCTTAATACATCTGCCCCTTAGTCCTTATTTACTGGTCATAGAATAAATATATTGGCACCCACAACTATGAGGTTTTTTTATTTCCTTTGTTAATTTGGTTTTTCTAATAGTAACTACAAAAAAGTCCATTGCACAGAAAGAAGACTGAGATGAAAGTAGTTCACTTTCATATGTTGTTTTAACTAGATCCAGATTTATTGGTTTGAAGGTAATCCCGAAACAATTGATATGTTTATGCTACAGTGTTTTCATATTTTGTGCTATTTGTAGATATTAAACAACTAAAGGGCATATACAGCAATATAAATATAGTCCTTAAAAACCTTGTATTATTATTTCCATGTGCACACTTGCTGATAGGATAACATAGTTTGGTAGGGAATTCCAAATCCGTACAAATTGGATTTGATCTACCCAACGAAGGGGGAGAGCTATCAACGGAGGGACCAGACAGGAACCCTAAGAGGAAGAATGTGAGATTTGTCCATCTTGATGGGAAGGCCAGAAAAGGTACTGAAATCAGACAACAACCGATGGACTTATGGATACTGAACAGTCAGACAAACAGTACAGGAGGTGATTAACATATAATGCTACCTTTATCAATTCTACCATTCAACTGACGTTCCACAATACCAGGGTGACCTCGCAGCAGACAGACCAGCAGCTCAATAGATAATGTGAATAGCGATGAGGACCAGCTACAACCCCTACACAGAGCAAATGAGGAGATAAACCCATTGACAGATATCCTAACACTAGGCGCAGAATACAGCAGAATCAAGCATATTGACTTCCACTTTCAGTAATAATAGTTATTGTTCTCTCTTGTGTAACTGCTCTAATAGTGTACTAACGTGTCTTACTGCATAATTTGGTTGTGTACAATTAGATTAATGCCACTTCAGCTTTTAGGGTTAACACGCAGTGACTGAATAGAGCTCATTTGAACCATTTACATCCAAGGATGGCTACAATTCAACATCTTAGGATGTCTTTCACTTCTAAATGAGATCTGTAGTATTAATATTTCATCAAATATGCCCACCATGTTGTCTTTTACTGCTCTGCAGCAAGATGTCATGTTAAAATCCTGGAGCTTTTTTACTATGCAGCAAAAGGGAAAAAAAGACTATCTCGCAAGGGCGCACTGTGTGCATTAATTATAAAACTTAACTTTTAATAGCTATAATTAGTAATTCCCTAATTAGAATGTGGGAATTTTAATTCAAAGAGCAGTGAAATATAAGAGTTTAAATTAAAAAAGCAGAAAATAAATACACGTACATAGTGCTAAAAAATAGGAAATAATTATTAAAAGCTGGTTGGGTGTCCGCTTGCTTTGTTTGGTTGGTACGGTATGATTAATTAATTATTACCTATAGGTTATATCATGGTAATAAAAGCTTTAAAGCTCTTAGTGAGGGCCACATAAAACCTAGATTTCATACGATATTCATTTCAAATAGGGATATTATTAAATGATAGGTTTCTATCTGTTTAGGGTAGCACCCCCATCATAGAAACAAAAGATTGTTCAGGGATCTTCAACGCATATTATCATATGACTTAATTAGCGTGCAGATATACATGGCCATGTATGGTCTAATTCTAGGTTTTCTACTACGTAAGTCATGTTTATGCTGGTAGCTGTATGTTCTGTGGTGGGTTTTGCTGGGCAGAACAAAGCTGCCCTGGTAGGTTTGTCCTGCCCCAATAAAACCCACCTTTAAAGAGGCTAATGCCTGAAATATTCTCTGTAGGGTGCTACAGAATGAGTGCGCACCATTTAGAGAACAGTTAACAGAATAACCAATTTACAAATAGTTCAATGTTGGATTCAAGTGGTTCTTTAAATTCTCTGGACAAAAATCTGACACTGATCATCTACGAATTGTCTCTAATTTTGGAAATTGGGGAGGTGGTTATCATATACATTCTGAGAAATTTACACTTATCCCTTACTGTTACAACATTAAACATTTCTATCAGTATTTGGACAATGACACCTACCTGTTAAATATACTTTTCTCCTTCCTAGTTTATCAGACAGAGGCCCAAATAAAATGTTCCCAATCAGGAGACCCGCAAACAATAATGAAGATGCCAGACTGACCTTATAAGCTTCATTCTTTATTAAGTGCCACTGTGGATTAAAAAAAAAAAACAACGTTAATGTAGGCAATTTAGATAGAACAAACTTGGTATATACTGTAAATGTCTTTAAAGCCATAAATCCTGCATGAGTTTCACCAGGAACCTCATATGAAAGGATAGGCAAACTGAACACAAATTAAATAGTTGAATGGCTTTCACGAGGGAAGTAAAGTCCCCTACATGGTACCGCTTCATTGTAGGTATGGTTACACGGGGTGCAGTTAATATCCCAGCTGTCGGGATGATGGCAGTCAGAATAACGACGCCGGACTCCTTACTAGCGGCCACTGCACAGCAGCTAATCTGCAGATGTGAAACACCATACTACCAGGTTTGCAAACTCGGTCCTCCCGATATCGGTGTTATTTTTTTAAATGGCGATATACACAGTGCTCCTGGCAAGTGACCTGAAAAACATTAATTGTGAAGGGTCCAGCAGACAGAGTTTTAGAACCACTGCCATGCAACTTGAATACAGGCCCTATGTAACACCAACAATGGACCATAGTTTATATAAAGTGTCTGATGCCGTTAGCACATGTCTTCATTTAATAGGTCACAGCATTGGGTCACCTGCATGAATATCAGATATCTGAGGAGCCCTCAGGTTACTGACCGATTAAGTCATGCTGATGTCCAAAGATGCAGCACATCAATGAAATGGGGCAGACACACTTCAGTAGTCTGGAATACTGCATGTTGCCGCCCCCAAATGCCAACAGAATGTCAATTATGATGCAGCATTTAGGGCATTGCGATTGACATTGCGGCCCCAAATCTATGCATGCGCTGTGCTGCTTTTGTGCATTTGCAGATTTAAAAACACTAGAAATGTCATCTCTTAATTAGGCACATAGCTACTCTGCAGGAACATGTGATTATTCACTTATAAGCCACAGACTACATATTTAGTAAACATTGCAGTCAATATATAACGGACATGTTACCATCTGCTTTTCTCATGTTAATACAAGTAATACATAAAATATACTTGCCTCCGATACTATGGATGTGAAGTTGTCAGAAAATCGAACTTGTTTAATAAAGTCTTTGTCATCATGTCCTTCTTCCTTATCAATATGGTATTCTGGCACAGCCCCCACAATGACAATCAGCATGGACTGACATGCCACATAAACCTTAAAGCAACAATAACAACAACGATCAGACCTGACCTCAGAAGTCGGTGAAACGCTCACACTGTAACAGCCATCTATTGTAATATGTAGATAAGTCATCCCAACATGCCATGGTATTAGTACATTCATAAACTTTTCCTTATAGAAAACTGCCAAAAATATATTATTTTGATGCAGGACCACATGGTTGACTGCAATAGATGAGAAACCACTTTGACATTGCGGTTTATCTAGTAATAGAGATATGTCCCAAAGCAATAATACCACAAAGAACACTTACTGCAAATGCTGCATTATTTATTGATCTTGTAATGAGTACATTCAATCTAAGTCAGCGTTACTGCATTTCCACCAAATTGATCACAACATACTTTTGTTTGTGTAACTGCCCATTTTACAGATAATAACCATAGTATAAGCATTTACTACAGGATCACACTTTGCTGTATTTCATTAATGATAACAATTACCATATACCCAAAAATACATACTTTAAGTTAGTTTGCAAACTTTAAAACTCAGAATATGCACAGAATGGATGGGTGGAGGGGTGTATCAACTACACATTTCTGTTGGCATCAATTGCCTGTGAGCCTTTACAGTGCACGTATCGAGATGTAAATAAAGTTGAAGATGGAGTGTACCATCGAGCAATGATATGCCATCAGGTTTTGTGTAAAACTCTGGAAATCTGGTAGCGAGATGCTTGCCACATTTCAAAAGGCCTTCTGGGAGGAATCCTTGTCTATGGTGCAAGTTTACTTTCAAGAAGGGAAGGGAAGACTAAGGACAAACTACGCTCTGGAGGACCTTCAACAAGCCAAAATGAGCAAAATGTGGACAAAGTGCGCAATGTTTTGAACACTGACCGTCATTAAGTATGGTAGCAGAAAGGTTGGGACTTACAAAAAAACCTCAGTGGAAGAAATTTTTTATCTTTTCTTATACAATGTCCAGATGTTTAAACCATTCTGAGATGCATATTAAACGGTTACATAGACTATATCTCACACCAGACAGATTACACTCAATATGGCCCTCATGCTCAAAATGTTGCTGGCGTCTTTGTGGTGAAGTGGGCCATCAGTTCCATGTGTTTTGGTCTTATCCCAGTATTACCCCCTATTGGAAAGCAATTTCGACCTAATAAATAGGGAAATAGGGTTCTATCCCTATCCCTCCTAAATTATTTCCCTAAATCAGCCCCCCCCCCCCCCCCCCAACTGCATTACGTATTAGGCCACATATGCATTGCAGCCCGCGCTGCGTTAGCACAGTGTTGGAAGCAAGCAGCTCCTCCCTCTCATCTCAGGGTTGTACATAAAACCCATATGCACTTCCTAATGGAGACTGATTGTCCCCTTGGCCTCCCCCTCTCACCAGCCTCTTCGGCCCATTGGAATCCCTGGAGAGTGTTTATTACTACGGGAGAAGGTGCTGACCTCATAAAACAAAGTATGCGGGATCCCCCTCCCCCAGACACCCCCGGCTCCATAGAAAATTAGTTTTGATTTCTCTACCCAGCTTGGATACCCATAATATAGTCTCTGTATGTCTTTCCGCTGTCATAATCCATTTGCCTTTGTATTGTTTCAAACTGATATATGTTGTAATGTAATTATGTGCCTGTATTGGTGACCGTTTGTTCGATTGTTCGAACGTCCCCCTCCCCCCTTCTTTATTTCTGTCCCTGCCCCTCCCCCTCCCTGTTTTATTTTGCATAATGTGAATTTTTATTGAAGTTAAAAAAAAGAACTCCACAAACATACAGAAATGGTGGGTCATTAATCTGCAGAATAGATGGTGACATGCAATACAGTGCAGCTACAATGGGATGGTTATTTTACATAAATATTAATGTGGCAATAAGTGGTGCAGCGATATATACCTTAACCTATATGGAGAGGGATGGCCCACATCAGCAAGAACATTAATAACCCTTTCAGAACAATTTAATGTGTGACATTTACGAGACTTTGGAAATATACAGCAGAAATTAATGTGTCACCTCTGATCTTTAGACAATCAATTAACAGTAGACTAATTTACATAATGAGATTTCACAGGAAGGTTGGAGGTGTAAACTAAAGAAAATCCTTAAGTTTACAGTAACAGTCTAAGAGATCAAATGGACACAAGCTCCATAAATAATATTTCTGAATCATTTATTTCAAACCTCGTCATTATGGAGATACATGCATTACAACTCTCCCACCTCCCTGTCTTGAAAAACCTTATATAACAATATATATCAGTAAGTTGAGATATTTTAGAATTGCATTTTGGTGATTTTGCTATGTCCCCACAAGAGCTTTGCACAACAGTTATTCTCCTCTGCTATTTGGTACATATCTCACCCTGGGCTGGTTGTACCAAACAGTTGCGGTAGATCCTGTCACCCATCGCCCCGATGCTCATTGCATATGTAAAATGCAAAGGGAAGCTCTCCCAATAAAAGCTGTCCTTTGAAATCCCCGCGGCTGCCTGGGACCCGGGGGTCCATCTGCGCATGCGCAGAGATGCTGGCAGCCCCGTGTGCATGCTGGAAGATCACACAGCAGCGATGCGGGGTGCAGCCATAGACATCTAGGTTTTTACCACATTTTTTCTTTAGTACATCCCGCCCCCTATCACATATCTGTGAGTGTCAAAAGTATGTGAACCTTTAGGCTTTGCAGATATACTGAAGATGAAATTAAAGTCAGGAATTTTCAATCTATGGGATGACAATCAGGAGTACAGTAAGTGGACAACCTGTCTTTTTAAAACAACATAGCCCTATCAAGTCTTATGTTCACAACACATGTTTGTGGAGACTTATGAGGACCTTAAAAGAGATGTTGATGCTCATAAGGCTGGAAAAAGTTACAAAACTACCTCTAAACCATTTGGACTCCACCAATCAACAGTCAGACAAATTGTGTAAAATAGAGGAAATGCCAGACCATTATTACTCTCCCCAGAAGTGGTCGACAAACAAAGATCAAGCCAGAAACAAGGTGTCTAAAAGGTAGGCCACAAAATGAACCCAAGGTAACCTAGCAACTGAAGGCCTCTCACAATAGCTAAAGTTACAATTCATGGGTCCACTGTCAGGAGGACACTGAACAACAATTGTGTGCATTGCAAGGAGAATCGTATGCTCTCCAAAAAAGAACATTGCTGCCTGTCTGCTGGTTATGCAAGTGCAACCAGAAAGCTTTTGGAACAGTGTTTTGTGGACAGATGAGAACAAAATACATATTTTTGCTTTAAATAAGAAGTGTTTAAGCTTGGAGAAAGAACACTGCATTCCAGCATAAATACTTCATACCATCTGTGAAACAATATGGTGGTGCTATTATGGTTTGGGCCTATTTTGCTGCATCTGGCACAGGAACGACTTGCCATCATTGATGGGTCAATCAATTCTCAATTACACAAGAATATTCTAAAGGAAAAGGTCTGTCCATGAGCTGCAACTGAAGAGAACGTGGGTCATGTAGCAAAACAACAACCCAAAACACAAAAGTCATCCAACCAAACAATAGTTAAAGGAGAATAAATTTACAGTTTTGGAATGGCCAAAACAAAGTCTTGCCCTTAATACAATCAAAATGTTATGGAAGGACCTCAAGCGAGCAGTTCATGGGAGAAAACCTATCATAACATAACAGTTGAACCTGTTTTTGTACTGAGGAATGGGGTAAACTTCCTCCAAGCTAATGCGAAAGACTATTTAAGAATTACAGGAATTGTTTAGGTACAGTTATTGCTGCAGAAGGGGGTCATAACAGATACTTTTGCCACTTACAGACATGTCATATTGAATAATTTTCCTCAATAAAAAAAAAAAAGAGTGTACTATTTTTTTTTGGTCTCATATGGTTCTCTTTATCTAATTTTGGGACTTGTGTTTGAAACTGGGGTAGTTTTAGGCCAAGTTTCACCAGAAATATAAAAACTTCTGAGGGTTCACAAACTTCCAAGTAGCACTCTATGCATTTACTCCCAATTCTGCATGAGGTCGATGTCTGTGTCTATTCCTCCTGGTCATGCTGCTTTCTTTGAGCAGCACATATACCCTTTAAAACATTTTACTTTTTGCTGCTGTCCAACCCAATATTTTATATAGCGCACTATTTATGTTACGCCCTATGCTTGGTCTACCTTTTTTATTTGCCCCATAATTGTGATCTGCCATCTTCCTCACTGTTGAGCATTAGATTAAACCTGTATGCTGTCCTTGTGTACTTTTCTCAAGATGCAAGAAGAAACTTTAAAAAAAGAAGAGGGAAAATAGTAAAAGAAAAATAGGTCTAAACGCAAATCGGCAGGCAGGATTCAATGTCCCGCCTGCCGATCAGAGAAAAGTGTGCGTGTCCGTGTAAACGGCAGTGGATTGTCGATCTGCAGCCGGGATCGTGACAATCCACGGCTATTAACGGGAGAACGGGCCCGACAGCTTATGAAGTCGTCTCGTTCTGGCGTGATCCCTCTTCAATGCTGTCGGTAAAGACAGCATTGAATAGGGACCCGCCGCTATTTCCCCCGTCGAAAATATCAAGGGAACATTGAATACCCCCCCATAAGCTAGAAAACGTATTTTTGTATATTGGCAACTTTACAATAAAACTTCCCATAAAAGATTTAAAACAACAGAAAGCATTTTGAGTCTCGGCAGGATTTTATTTTTTCCACATTGTATCAGGATAACAGAGCAGGTCTTCATGTTGAGGCTCTAGCACTCTTGAGGTTTCAATAACTTGTGTCTCACAAGGCATCACTGCCAGTGCTCACAGCTGGAAATTCTCATTGGGCTTAAAACAAAAGCAGAGGAAGTGAGCACATATCAACTAGCTGATAAGTTCACATCTTTTTTTGCAATACTCCATATCTATACTCTGTAATGTCACTACCACCATGTAACGGGACTACAACAGAGCAAGAAAATATGTCACGTTATTCTACAAAAGCAATTTGGGATACAAGACATAAGGACAGAAGATAGATAATGAGAAAAATTCCTTCTGCTCATCTCTAAAAGCTTGATGCCTGTGCAATGCTACAGTATATAACAAATAAGAGGCACCATGATGTACTACCAATGAATACACAGGTTTAAAGACATTTAACATTGCATTTTAATTTGTAAAAAATAAAAAGGTAAGCTTGTTTTTTGCCTAAGATGTCTCAACAAAAAAGAATATACCAGAGTGATATATAAGCAACATCATGGACAGCAACAAAATTCAAAGAGGTTGACAACAATGTTGTTGATGTTCCGATCCTCTTGCATAACCTCACTCCCATAAGGGTGCGCAGCACATTTTATTAGGGGGTGCACCATCAAGGGGGTGTGTCTAGCACCACTTATTGGGCGTGTCTAGCATTGCCCATTGGGTGTGTCTAACTGCCAATTATGCATGTTTACCATCATCTATTGGTACTCGCTAAAATATTAAAATGTCTCTCAGCCAGAACATAATCTCCGGCCTATTTTAGTTTTAATATTCTTATTATTCTGTATAACAGTACATGCATATAAAGTAAAAAACTATATGGATTATGCAGGTATGTAGTGATATGACAATGGTCTAGTACAATTAACAATGCAAAACACACAATTGATGGGCAATATATTTAATGGAATACAGGTCTAAAAAGTAATAGACTTTCGTAAAAGGTATTGCTAGCGGCAGGGAGTTGTTCATAAGGGTGGGCACAGCATTTGGGGGTGCCTGTGCACCCCTAACACTCAATGTGCGCACACCTATGCTCACTCCCTACTATACCATTATCTATGGACAGCACAACCATTTCTTCTACCATCCAGCAATCAATTATGCAGCCTGAATATGCCAATACACGGTGCGATGTGCTTTGTGCGCTTGTACTAGATCACATTGCATCTAGTTCAAATCGCATGCAATACGCTACAACAGAGTGTGTTTTGAACAAGGTGCGATCTAGTACAAAAAGAAAGGGCTGCACATACAGATAGAGTCATCCTCATCTAGCCCTTTAATAGGATTAAGTGAGCCAGAGCGGTCTGACTTAATCCTATGCTAAATCACCTACTGTACTGTTCTATGTATTGTTTGCAGCTGAGAACAATAGGCCTTGGTAAACCATAGGTCACCATGGCTATCCAGAGAAAGCTAGTTGAAGAAGGCTCCATCTGTACATTTTGTATTTTGAAATGGGATGTGTGCAAAAGGCAAAAAACACACCGTGCATGGACCCCTTTAGATTTATCCTTGACAGCTGTGACAATATTCAGTATTTTAGTGTTAAGCTGGCCATATATCTACAGATCGATTGTCATATTGGGCTGGTTGGAACAAAAATCTGGTAGTATCTGAAGGGCAGTTTGGCAGTTTTTCAGAATTTCAAAGCAAATGGTCAATTGTCATTTGCTCTCATCCATTACCAGGATTTTGTTCCAACCAGCCCCATCTGACAATCGATCTGTAGATGTATGGCTGGCTTTACCAGCTTTGTGAAATCCTGCTGGTTTTGCTCTGTCTTCCTCTGCTTCATGCTGACCAGCGCAGTGTTAGTTTGAACACTGCAGGCTGATTGCAGCACCTGGGTTAGTCCATGCACAGTTCACCTGTGAAGTTCTAGCTCAGTGCTGACAGCGGAGCTTATTATCTCCTTATAAAAGGCACTTCCTGGCAGGTATTCCCTGTCAGAGTATAGGCTCACAACCTGCTCCTGCGTTCCTTGCGTTTTTACTCTCCAGATTACCAGTGATTGACCTCGGCTTCCTCGTGACTATTCTCTGGCTTTACCATCCTGTACCATTGCTAGTGTTAACATTGTACAGGTGCGTACACATGTACAGATTTTTCTGTCTGATCTATCTGGCGGGAACAAAAACCTGGAGATGTATGGGAGCAAATGACAATCAAAAAATTGTTCCCAAATGCTTGAAAACAGACAGTCATTCAGACAAATTGTTTAAATCATTCTGATAACAAATTTATCAAAGCATATTTTTTATGTTTTCCTGCATTTGGGTGGAAATTTTTGATTGACATTTGTCATATGCTCCCATACATTTCCAGGTTTTTGTTCCCACCAGATAGATCAGACAGAAAAATCTGTATGTGTGTACGCACCTTATGACTCGGCTTCACCTTGACCAGTCTCCTGCCTACTCCCTGTGTACTGCTGCCTGTGACTCCCAGTATATGACCTGGCCTGATTTCAGACTTCTCCTGCCTAATCCTTCGGTACCTGCCTTGCCCGCTGGTTTCTGACCTGGCTTTGAAGATCATGAGTAATCCTGTCTCCACTCCACCCGTCTACCAGTCCTAAATAGGGAACCTGATCAGGGGACCACGACTGGCGTGTCTGGTGCTGCAAATCCCATATTCCACTCGGAGGGGTCACTGGCAAAAAACATCAGAATGGTAAGATTCCGCACCCCTGTCAATCCAGTCAATCCCCAGCCTGGTATTCACTATTCTGAATCCGACACCGTGACAACAGCTCCCTCTGCTACAGTACCTTTCGCAGTCCTGCCATCTCAAAAACATTTCTAGGATCAGATCCTTCTTTTTAGGATGGTATGAAGACCTTCATTGACACATAACACTACTGTAACTTCTCTTTATCTGGCCTCCATGACTCTCTCCACTCCAATTTGTAATCAGTGCACCTGCTCAGCCATCTGCCCACCCCCCCCCCCCCCCCTCCTTCAAAACCCAATTCAAGCATCTCGCACTTCCTTACAAAGCCCTTGCCCATTTCTTACCTATTTACACCTCTAACCTTCAAACTCCTGCCCACCCTTTTTTGCTCCACAAAAGAATGCACAATCACAAGCAGGGCCCTCTCCCCTCTTGAGCTTTTCCTTCCCTTACTTATACTACTAGTTATTTACTCCATGCTCCTTAAAAACTGAACTTATCCCTTGGTTTCTATAATAATAGATAGTTCTACTAAATATCCCCCCTCTCAACTACAATTTTATCATAATTATTTAATTTCATTAAACCAATCAACTCTTTTATATTTCATTATCATCTATACGCTGATGATACTCAAATCTATCTATCCTCCCTGGAATTGTCACCATCAGTATTGATCCGCATCTCTGAATGCCTTTCTGCCATTTCATCTTGGATGTCATCTCGCCACCTCAAATTCAACATTTCCAAAACAGAATTAATTATATTCCCACCAGCCAAAAGTAGTTACCAACCTGATATCTCTATCAGTGTTGAGAACACAACAATCAATCCTACTACACAAACTCGTTGCCTAAGGGTCATCCTCAAATCTGAGCTGTCCTTCATTCCTCACATTCAATCTGTCTCTGTGGCCCTTATTCTGGTCGGTGCGGATATATCCGGGTGCGTTCGGGCCGCCGATGTTTTGTGTCTGCGCATGTGCAGAGGCATCTCTGCACATGTGCGAGCAGGGCGTACGGCCAAATCCTGCATGATATGTGAACACTCCGAACAGGGGGTGGAGAGGGGCGTGAAGGTCTATTTGGGCTTATTACCATATGCATACGCCCCGCGTTTCATGGGTGTTCCCATGCAAACGCTGGGCGTACGTATGGTAATGCGGCCGTGACGCACGTGTAGGGGGCGGACATATGACATCGCCGGATGTCAGCTGCCCGCCCAGATCCCTGCTTTTGCACGGAAAAATGTCCGTGTGGTCTGAGGTTGTGGGAGCTGGTGGAGCACTCGGTCCTGCATTCGATGGTCTGCGACCATCGAATGATGGGGGAGGTTCCCTTAGATGGAGGAGGCGTATTCCGTGAAAAATACATGTGCGGTCCGTTCGGCCAGCTTCTTACCACGTACGGACGGAGTTGGCGATCCGTATGGAAGGCGGGGTTTCGCACGCACGGTCCTGGCCGCATAATCGGATCCGGCCGCACCGATCAGAATAAGGGCCTAAATCGTGTTACATGCATCTTAAAAAACATAACCAAAATTCGTCCATACCTTACACAAGACATTGCAAAAAAGCATATCTGTGCACTCATTATATCACGCAATAAATACGGCAAATAGACCTCCCTACCGGTTTTCCTAAGAAAAGACTCTCCCCGCTGCAATCAATTTTGAATGCAGCTGCGAGGCTGATCTTCCTGGCTAGATTTTCAACATCGGCTGATCCGCTCCGTCAGTCCCTCCATTGGTTGCCTGTTACCGCATTCAATATAAAATACTTCTACTTACATACATAGCCATTACTTTGACTACAATCGACTTATATCTCTTCGCATATCTCAAAATATATCCCAACCCGATCTCTCCGCTCTGCACAAGATCTGCGTCTCTCATCCACACTCATTACTCGCTCCAATTTACACTTGCAGGATTTTTGTTGGGCAGCACCCACCCTATGGAATGCCCTTCCATGCACATTAAGACTCTCCTCTAACCTCCGAACTTTCAAGCCTTCCTTAAAAACTGATCTCTATAGGCAAGCTTATCATATTCCGGAACACCCACATTAGCTCCAGTAGCATTCATATCTAATTGCATTCCATAAGGACTATCATGCTATGGTATTCTATCCTTACTTATCCCTCCTATTATCCCTATAGATTGTAAGCTTGCAAGCCGAGCCCTTCTACCTCTATGTCGGTTGTTTCTACAGTTTGTTTAATCACTGTTGTTTCCAATTGTAAAGAGCAATGGAAAATTCTGTGATCTACAAGAAAATGTAAATAAATAAATAAATAATGTATATCTATGATCCAGTATAAAATCCTCTTAATTAACTGATGGGCGTGCCCCCATCAGTAACAACACGTCTTGGGCACAACTCCATCAGGGACATCGAGGAATGCCAGACCGTCCCAATGGTGATGTAGGTGGAGCCATGCCCCCTCCCTGCCCAGCACCACAAATTAATGCCCTCACAATCCCTGCACAAATCCAATTATATAAGGAACACTATGAGACATAGGTCTTCCTACTAAATGATTTACAGCAGCATGAATACTGTGAATATTTGATTAGAGCATGTCCACTGAATAATTGCTCACAAATACCTAAAATTTCCACTGATCCCATATGTGTTATATTGGATTTAATTTTGGTGAATGAGGTGACAACTTAAGATGCACACAGAGGAATGCTCCCCCAACTATAATCTGGTGTCTATGGATTAGTGCGGTTGTGTATTGTTGTGCTGAAAGATCCTGCACTAAACTGAATTAATGCATGACATGAATGGGTGCAATCATCCAGTACCGGAATTCCATGCTGTTCAAAAGACCTGTGCCATAGGTCCAACTGCTAACAATGTCGACATCGAAATTCCAACTGTTAGCATCCTCAACGTAATAAAAACGCATTATCTTGCTCCTGCTCTTATAAACCGGAAGTTGGATCATCTTTCATCCAACCAGAATCAGATCCTCACTCATGTGACCTTAGGATCCAATCACATTCAACTACAGGGTATATAGCGGGACTCTTGGAGGGGGCCAGCACAACGTTGCTCTCGTCTTTTGAGACTCTTCAGTTTTAGTCTTAGTACAAGTCCAGTAAGTCCAGTCCGGTTAAGTCACAGTCCAAGTCTATCCAGTCAGCTTATGTCTTCGTGTATTCGGCTCCGGTGGTTGTTCGTCGTCTCTAGGCAGTCCCGGTCAGGTTTCCCTTAGCCCACTCTCCGTCACCCGAGTCTGTTACTTGCCCTTTGAAGCTCAGGCTGCCATTTCTCTTTCGGCATCCAGCACCTACGTAGCCGTTCTCCACAGCCCCAGGGCCCGGCCATTTTTCCCAGGTCTTTACACCCGTCACTGAATTTTGCATCTGATATCCGTTCACAGGGAGGTGGAAGCCCCCAGTTGGCCAGTCACCATGGTGAAGAAGAACAGCATCCCCGAGAGGTAATTGGATTCATACTCCTAACATGCCTGCATAATGACGTTTGTTTTTCTGCTGTAACAAACCCTGCTGGTAATTGGATTCCTACTCCTAACATCCCTGCATAGTGACTAAGTTACATTTGTATTTGTTTAGTCTGTATTTGGGCAGGAAAGGATATTGTATTAGTGGGGGGGTGTATTGGAACTTACCTATTCACACTTTGAAGCAAACCTTTTGCTGTGGGTGGGGCTATCAATTAAGGGCCAGACACAGGTCTGAGACATTTCTATTTTATCTGAATCTGGACAGCTGTTTGCCATGTGCGGCTGTGTTGTGTGCAGCTGTTAAGTGTGTAGTGTACAGTGTGAGGAAATATTAATAAGAATATTGGAGATATCCCGGAGATAAACAGGAGCGGGCAGGAGGACACCCATCTACCTTCTAATATCACCCAAACATACTGCTATCAACATACAACAGTGAGCTAAGGACTTCTCCACCTACAACACATACTGAATGTACAGCCCTCAACAAGCTCCCTGTCTGCAGGTCTCTAAGACCTATGCTCATAGCCAGTACTTTCTGTTTACCCTAAGATCGGTCATATTTTCTCTGTATCCATTTCTGTGTGCCAGATTCCACATCAGTTCTCTGTGCACTGTATATGTCCCTCTAGACCTGCTTCTCACACTACTTACCCTAACTCTATACTTATCTTCCTGAACTACACTGTTGTACCAGAGCCATGGTTACACAATCCTGTGCTATACCTATTCACTCTGCATGCTTTCTGCCCCCTAGCAGGGTGTGTTGTGGCATGGACCACTGTGCAAAGCTGTTAGGGGTCAAGGGTGCAGGTAGAGGGGGGGACAGGTCTCCTTACCTGCACCTCGTGTCACCTGTCTGTCTCCCCCTCCCTCTAGATTGTAAGCTCCTTAGAGCAGGGCCCTCCTCCCTCTTGTTGCCTTTCAATTGCAGCTCTCTTACTTACCTACAATCTATACCTGCACCTATTCTCATTCACTTCCCTATATCTCAGCTGTATTGTGTACCAAGATTTGTGCTGTTAATTGTGCTTGTTTTTTGTTTTTCTGTCACTGTTATGTCTAGTTCTGTATACCCTGTACTGTTATAATGTGTTCTATATGTACAGCGCTGCGTACCACTTATGGCGCCTTATAAATAAAAATATAATAATAATAATTATTATTATTATTATTAAAGTGTATCCAGTCCAGTTCATTCTTCATTATTTAGTCCTTCTCTACTCTTTCTAGGTGACCCAGCCAAAGGGCTTACAGGGCTCCCTTGTGGGGACCACAGGTGTATTTTCTGGGTCTTCCTCAACCACCTGGATTAAACATCCTCCAGAGTATGCATAAGAACTACATTAGACCTGCTATATTCCTTGCTACTGCTCAAACATCTACATTGGGGGGTTATTCTGGATCACTCGCAAAGGCACAATCTCTCTCTAATGGACAAAACCATATGCACTGCAGGTGGAGCTGAAATAACGTGCAGAGAGTTAGATTTGGGTTTTTTATTGTTTTTGTGCAGGGTAAATACTGGCTGATTTATTTTTTACACTGCAATATAGATATCAGTTTGAAGTACAAACCCCACCCAAATCTAACTCTCTCTGCAAGTTACATCACCCCACCCCCCCCCACCCCCCACCCCATACCCTGCAGTGCACATGGTTTTGTCCATTAGAGAGTGATTGTGCCTTTGCGAGTAAACTAGAATAACCCGCTTGGTCCCCAACAGGCTCCACAACAATCTAGCAGTGTGACGGAAGTATTCTTTGCTAATCCACTTGAAAGCAATGATCAATATGTGCTCAATATGTATACAATGAAAAACCAAAGTCAAATTGGAGCCAGTAATCCCTGTGGCTGCATTGGTCAGTGAGGTGTACACACGGCCATCAGGATTTGATACACATAAAGCCCTAAATTTATAGGAGAACAATTCCAATCACTGTAGCTGCAGAAGACAGAACATAATACACAATAAAAGATCAACTATAATCCTGTACGGTATGTTTTCCAGAAAATCATCCCGATATGTGGCCATAGACCTGGAGGATCAGTAATGCAACATATTATCCTTTATAGCGATTTTATATCTAAACGCTAATGTTACGTAACAAGATTTATATAGAATAACTCACTCATAACACAAAGCTTTTCAATATCACAGGCCCGGCGATTCCCAGTACATCATAGTAAATATGTTATTTTAAAGTGAGTTCTTTTAATACACTGCAACAATATTCCTTATGTCTCTTTCTGCGAAACCATTACAGAGTTATTATATGGATACAATTACGCATTTTGTTTTCCCATCAGGAACTCAAAATAAGCTTGTAAAATGACAATTTGTCATTTTACATAATGCAACACATTGGAAGCCAGAGACGCATTGTGAATGGTGCTAAATGACACGATTTTATGAAAGGACCTTGTTCAAACCCAGCAGCAGCTTTTGTTCTCCCCCAGCCTTTGAGAGCAGAGTGTACTTCCAAGATATGAAGGAAGAGCCTTATACGGAAAGTTCTGATTATGACCAAAAGAACATAAAAATATTCTATTCACTTTTAAAACCATTCATATATTATTTCTCAATACAGTCAGACTTGCCGACAAATCATGGCACATACAGAAGTGAGAGACTAAGGTGCAGATACAGAAAGAGGATTCGGTTCTCTCCTCCAGGAATAGCTATGATTGGAGTGCTTGGTTGTCTCCAGGACTTATGTAGGGTACACACCACGACGACCCGCTCACGATGCACATTGTGAGCGGGTCGTCAGTGTTTCTTCAGACCCGCTCACGATGATGCGGGGGGGCACGTCCCGCTCACGATGTGCACCGTGAGCGGGTCCGATCCAATGGCGACCCGCACCCGGCAGTATGGTCGTTATTCAGATCCTACCTGCAGCAGGTAGGATCTGAATAACGACCGACCCGCGAGACCGCGCATCGGATCAGTATCGGTCCACACCAGGACAGAAAAGGGCCCAATCACCACACAATCTACATCCAATTGGTCGGAATTGGATCTAGATTGAGGGGATCGGGCCCTAATCGTCCTGATGTGTACCAGGCATTAGCTATGGCAAGTACTAACATGGGACACCACAGGAGAAATGCCCATGCCCATCGGTCTTTCTGCACAGGATGGCTATGGAGAGATGCAAGTTGAGAAAATACATGATTCCATAAGAAATATAACTTGTGACTTCCACCATATACAGTACGCACAAATGTGCCGACCGACCCACACTCACTCCAACACATAGGCGAAGCGGAGGCAAATATATTAGCTAGTCGGTCTGGGATATAATCTAAAATACATTTTGTATGTATGCTCTCAATCATGGTACATAGAGTTCAACCAAGATGCCACAGTAGCTGTCCTCATCCAGGGTGCGAGCACCTAGGTCCTTTCCCTTCATGCCTCCTGCAATTATATACCTCCTCTTTGAGAAATCTGGGAATAGGAGGGTGTGTGCTGATGCAATTCATGTCAGCAGGGACCCATTGATTCACGATACTGAGCAGTCCCATCACCTTCAACAGACAAGTGTTGGTGGGATGAGGAAGGTGGCCTTCTCATTTGGGAGACCAAAAGTACTCCATTAGCTTTTAGAGGGTGGTAAAGGATGTTTTAAAAGCATAATTCTAAGGCAGTAGTTCTCAAACTCGGTCCTCAGGACCCCACACAGTTCACGTTTTTCAGGTTAAAAGATTCGCAAGTGGAGCAAATCATTTCACCTGATTCTGTGAGAAGACCTGCAAAGCATGCACTGTGTGGGGTACTATTGAGGATTGACTTTGAGAACCTGTGTTCTCAAGAATTAAGCCCTAGGGTACAAATCCGTTATCTTCCATTGAGTGGTTTGCACAAAATGAATGCTTAACCCGATAATGTGGATGAAGGATATTTATTTCTTCATTGCTGAAAGGTTCAAATACCCATTAAAACCATTGTCTAGCACATGATACCCTGATAAAAATAATTTCCCCAGTATACTGCACCTTTTGTTAACATTCCGTCATGCCCCTTTCACATGGCACCTATTTGCCAGTTCAATCCGGTAATTGGTGTGATGTGAAAGGGGTTACCGGGGCAATAAGAACCGGTAAAAACGAAGGGTTCTTACCAGATTTTGCCGTGCTGCTTTGCTGTTTGAACGTGTTAATCGGGTCGAGCGACCCATTTCCCGTTCACACCAATGGAGGAAGCGCTAAGTGCTGCCTCATCCCCTGCCCCCAATTAAGCTCCACCGTTCTGCCGCGCCCCAGACGACGTCAGGGAACCGGCAATATTGCCGGTTCGCTGAAGCAATCTGAACTGACCAAAATGCAGGGTAGAACCGGGACTGAACTGTTTCAAAGTCCCGGTCTGACTCTGCATTTGCGGTGTGAAAGCGTTATAAATGAGTCATAATTATGGCACTTCCTGCTTAGACCAAGATACAGGACCACTGAAAAAAAACTGATAGATGGGTGTTCCCTCCACTGGGCCAGTGGAGGGAACACCCACCTATATGTTTTTTTCTGTGTATTTTCAGTGGTGTGGAGTCACCACTTTGGGTTCCCATTGTGCACTTTGTCGTTTTCTCTCATTTACTTCAAGTAACAGGATCAGGCTGCCAGGACACCTATAATCACCCTTCTAGATTGCCAACACAACTGCAGCATCTGGCTTTTAGTCATCAGGCCTTAGCCGACGTTCATTACTAGAAATAGGGAATCTGTGACATAAAAGTAAGTACAGTTGGGCACTGGTAACCGCACTGCTGCCGCATTTATCACTATGATTAGAAGTTATTAGGTAAAAGATTGACAATACCATTTAATGCAATATTTTGCTTTGCTTCAGCATGCCATATATATTTTTTATTTAAGTTATTTCTGTTACCACCAACATTTCAAGTAAGCTGGAAGCAGCTGAAATCCAAAATATGCCTGAGTGACATTTTGCGAGAAAGTATATATAAGGCTTGTGCAGTGGAAGGAGTTTACCGTTTGCCTGTCATGTGTCACATGACATTTTGTAAACAACATTTAAAAAAAAAAAGTCAGCTCCCATTTGGAACTTTTATAGCATTCAGCTACACTATGGGGGGGGGGGGGTACTTAAATAGTGCTGATTTCTGGGCTTCAATCTTTCAAATTTTTCTTTTTCTCCAAGAGTTCTTCATGTAATCCTCCATTTATAAACATGTAGGGATAAAAAGAGAAACTATGTCCCTTATTATACTCTGGTTACATTTGCCCCCCCCCCTGCAGCGCACATGGTTTTGTCCACTTGAGAAGGAATTTGCCTTTGCGAATGAACCAGAATACGGGGGCAATGTGTGGTACAATTCCTCAAATAATAACCATCAAACGTGGTGGGTACATAAATGGCGTACCCAACTCACAATAGGGGTGCTACAACAGATGCATAGCGGTTTCTTTAAATCATCTGGGTGGAGTACCCTTAATCACGATGTGTAATGGTGTGTGACGTCTATAAAAGGTATCTTTGTCTTCATAAAAGTATTTTAATGATACAGGTAAATGTACACACTAAGAACAGAACTCAAGTTATAAAACAATAAAACTGCTGGGACCTCAAGGGTGGGTGGTGTTAAATGCGGGGTCAAAACACGTGGTCATAGATCTAGATCCAAGCACAGGTAGACAAACAGCAGATGCAATTATCCACTTAAGTATTCTCCTGCAGAGGAACACTAGGGCCCTTATTCTGATCGGTGCGGTAATATCCGCGTGCGTTCGTGCCGCCGATGTTTTGTGTCTGCGCATGTGCAGAGGCGTCTCTGCGCATGTGCGAGCGGGGCGTACGGCCAAATCCCGCATGAAATGTGAACACTCCGAACAGGGGGTGGAGAGGGGCGTGAAGGGCTATTTGGGCTCATTACCATATGCGTACGCCCCGCGTTTCATGGGCGTTCCGATGCAAACGCTGGGCGTACGTATGGTAATGCGGCCGTGACGCACGTGTAGGGGGCGGACATATGACATCGCCGGATGTCAGCTGCCCGCCCAGATCCCTGCTTTTGCACGGAAAAATGTCCGTGTGGTCTGAAGTTGCGGGAGCTGGTGGACCACTCGGTCCTGCATTCGATGTTCTACGACCATCGAATGATGGGGGAGGTTCCCTGAGATGGAGAAGGCGTATTCCATGAAAAATACACGTGCGGTCCGTTCGGCCAGCTTCTTACCGCGTACGGACGGAGTTGGCGATCCGTATGGAAGGCGGGGTTTCGCACGCACGGTGCTGGCCGCATATTCAGATCCGGCCGCACTGATCAGAATAAGGGCCTAGGTTTGAGTCAACAGGTTTTCGGGTGCTGTCTCTTCCTCAGGACTCAGACTAGTGGTTTTTAAGATGGCCTTTTATACATATCCTTATTCATACCTTACTTCCGGTTCCTGTCTCTGGGAACAGGAAGTGGTAATTTCCTAAATATGCAACAACAATACTAGTGTTCATTCTAGCACCCGCCAACTTTGAAAACCCATGCAGTTCCTCTTCCCTGCCTGGGGTGTCGCTGTCTGCTGTGGTGTTTCTAGCACAAGTCTGGTTTGCATATCAGTGCTGATATACAGACCACACTGTGCTAGAAGCACTACAGCAGACAGCGACACCCCAGGCAGGGAAGAGGAACTGCATGTGTTTTCAAAGTTGGCGGGTGCTAGAATGAACACCAAATACAGCATGATATAGGGGTAGGTAGTAGTGCGGCGCTCCGTTATTGAAAATTCTACAGTTTGTTTTTAAAAAAGAATGTCGATCTTTATTTGCAAATAATAATTTGTATATATATCAGTTGGCCTTTTCAATACACTGTCCTGTCACTGTGGGCTGGAATAGTGCATTCCTTCAAGGTCACACTTGTGTGATAGGAGATATATGTACGGCTCCAATGCAAGTATTCAATACACGGCAGAATTTTTTTTTTTAAATGACAAAAAATATATACATATGTCGTTAATTGTCTGTCCAATTAATTGTGGGGTGTGTACACCGATTGATTGTGTACACACTGGATCCGAGATTCCTAAAGGAAAATAAATGTGTATACACAGTCTATAAATGTGTACACTACAGTGATCCGTTTAGGTGCAGCTGCTAGTTAAGAAAAACAAAATAGATAGATTTAGTGCGCAGGTATAAAATACCCTTTTTTACTAAATAAAGCATATACGGCAGAGTTCTTGAGCAAATATTGCTCTTATAAGATAGTTCCTGGCAAGAATGTGCACTATCTAATGTCTGTTCTCAATAGGACGTCCCACGGATTACTCCACCGATGTGGTCGCCGGCCACGTCCACTTCCGGTCACGTCTTTGGTCATCAGATGCGGCACTTCCGGTCAGATGATGCCGCTCCAGCGTGAACGACTGTCCGGCCGTGTCACTTTCGGTCAGCGTTGAGCGCCACTCCAACCGGAAGTGATTGTCTGTCTATTCTACCCGACTGGGACTTTTGTTTGTAGGTTGCCATGGAAACAGCTAATTTTCAGGTAGTAATTGTCCGCTTATTCACTCTTTTTTATAGGTTTATAGGAAACAGGAGGTATTCTCTAAAACCAATCTGTTTTTTATGGTTCTAATTATATTTCCTTATGTCCACTGAAATAGTATTTTGTAGTGTCTATTTTTCTAAAATAGATGGATAGAAAAAAATAGAATCCATTCAATGAAATGGAATACTAGACATTAATTAATATTTAGAAAAAATAAAAAAACAGTATAAAAATATATAAAATGATTGAAAGTTATATAATTTGGGGAAAATAAAAATGGAAAAGATATGACAAGGAGCAGGGATAGACCATCATAGGAACCATTTTAAATCAAAATCGTGGTTCAAGCCCAAGGGGTCAGGGTCTTTAATGTGTAGATGAGTTTCAGCTCTGTGTTGACTAAATTTCTTTCTATATTTCTGTCCTTTCTACAATCTTCTGAATCCCTACAAATATTTTTATCAAATTTATCAAATAATCTTTTTCTTGAAAGGGATTCGATAAATGGTGGGTTGTCAAATCTTTAATATTCTGAAAGCGTTCTGATTTTCCTATTTCAAAGGACGTGTAGTTCTACCAATATAATATAATCCACACCTACACTATACTAGATAGATTATATTTGAAGTCTCACATGTGATAAATTCCCAGATCTAGAACAAAGAATAATTTAAAAACTCCATAAAAACACCAAGTTTCTTCTTTGAAATTATAATTACTACAAGTTTGGATCCAATAAGAATACAAATTCCTAAAAAAGAAAAATGGAGAAAAAATCCAAAAAAGGTACAAAGAATAAAATCTTGAGAGGAAATTGAAGAATTTAGTAGAAACCAGCATGTATCATCGCGACTGGAACGTTAATAACCATAAAGATGTCTATCTTTTCAAGGATATGCAAATGAGATCTACCATCCAAGAGAAGTACCACATCAGTGGGAAAATTACCATAGAGTCAATCAATGGAATAGAAACTACTCTAATTATAGAGGGAGACAAGAAGATCAACCTAACACCTATAGGAATCCAAGATAGCAACCTTGATGGAGAAGCGATAATTGGAGGAACCACCCTAGATATAGATATGAACAGTATGACCAAAGAAGAAATAACTGGAACAATACATTAATGAAATCAACAGGCAGTTGGAGGATAAAGAGATGTAGGAAATGAAATCAAGATCCCACTACTAGAATTAAGTGAGCATTCTACAAAATCAAGGGATACATAAAAAGGAGTATGACTTTATTAATGTAGAGGAAAAGGTTACTCCCACTATCTATAAATTACCCAAGTTGCACTAAAACTTTGTTAATCCCCCTGGGCATCATACCTGGCACCAGCTCCTTAACTTCCAATCTGTCAGCTTTTACAACCTTTGGTCGTTGAGAAACTCTCCTATACAAAAAAGGCACAGGGGACATTTTAAGACTGCTACAAGTTGAGCCATGGAATGGACAAAATATATTGGGAACAGGAAATGTATCTTCCCTCTATACGTGTATTTCCCATGAAGATGGCTTTCAAGCCACAAGTTTTTATCTAGAGAAATCTGAGTACACCATATCGAAGAAGGAATTTATTTTGGAATCAATTGCATTTATCTTACATAAGAACTTTTTTTATTTTGAGGGGAAGTACTTTCTGCAATTAAGAGGAATAGCAATGGGGACTTAATTTGCCACTAGCTATGCTAATCTTTTCATGTCCCGGTGGGAAGAAGAATCAATCTACAGTAGCATAGCTTGCGGTACAAAATTGCTGAAATGGAAACGTTATATAGATTACGTGCTTTTAATATGGGAGGGTGAAGAATCTGAATAAAAACTATTTGCAGAATCATAAAATTTAAATGATCACCACATACATTTAACATTCGATTTCAGCCGTCAGGAGGTACATTTTTTAGACATGACAATTTATATTGAAAGGGACATCATATATACTATGGATGAAAACACCTATATTTCAATAGACAGCCAGCACCATCGTCCTTGGTTAAAGGGAGTCCCAAAAAGCCAGTTTTTGCTCTTAAAGAAGAATTGCAGCGACTATAATATCCTTCAAACACAAACCAATAAAATGAAGAAAGATTTTTTGAGTAAAGGGTAAGAAGAAGCTATCGATACCGTCAGAGAGGAGATCGATCAAAGAGATAGATGAACCCTGATTGAGAATAAAACTTCACAAAAAAAAACTGAAGAAAGCTAAAAATTCCAATTTGCTTTCTTTACTCAATTTGACCAGAATTACAGCAAATAAGAAAGAATAAAAAAAAAAAAACATTGGTATTTAGTACAACAAGATCCAGTAATAAAAAATATAATACATTATAAACCGAAGTTTATATATTGGAATCTTCTAATTGAAGAATTATCTGGTCAAAGTGCTCTACCTGAGGATAAACAGAGTATTAATACACACTAAAGGATTCCATCGTTGCAGTAGCTGCATTGGTTTTAGAAATATATAAAAAAAAAAATCAACAGCCATTGATTAATGTGAACCAAGTCCAATTCAAAACATACCATTTATTGAATCATATATCTTCTCCATTTTTCTTTCCCAAAAATGATATAACTTTCAGTCATTGTATATATGTTTATACTGTTTCATTTTATCTAAATATTAATATATCTAGTATTCAATATCAATTGAATGGGTTCTAATTTTTTCGGTACTTATGTATTATCTGGGCGTCAGATTTTTTCATTGCATCGCATGCAATATAATGGCATACAATGCAATGCAATGCGATTTTTCATTGTAAAGACCCAATTTTTAATTGTATAGTAAACCATGGGTGATTTCATACCCCCACTATCCAACTATGCATGGAGTTGATTTTATATAGTGTGGGGAGCGCAGTGAGCCACCGAGCCCGAAGAGTGGCGAGCGCAGCGAGCCCCGAGAGGGGACGCAGAATACATGTAAAGTTATCCACGTCCCCTCGCTGCGCTCGCCACACTATATAAAATCAACTCCATGCGTAGTTGGATAGTGGGGGTATGAAATCACCCATGGTTGACTATACAATTAAAAATCAGGTCTTTACAATGAAAAATCACATTGCATTGCATGCTTTACAATGAAAAATCGCATCGCATCGCATCGCATTGCATGCCTTAAGTAGTGGCATGCAATGAAAAAATCGGGAGCCCAGATAATACATAAGTACCATTTTTTCTATCCATCTTTTTTAAAAGAATGGACACTACAGAATATTTTTGTTATTTCAGCGGACACAATAAAATATAATAATAGAACCATACAAACAGATTGGATTTAGTGAATACATCCTGTTTCCAAGGCAACCTATAAACAAAATTGAATAAGTGGACAATCCCTTCCTGAACTTTAGCTGTTTCCATGGCAACCTACAAACAAAAAAGTCACAGCCGGGTAGAATAGACGGACAATCATTTCCATAGGAGTAGAGCTCACCACCTAGCCAGAAGTGAGACAGCCGGACGTTCGTTTCCATTGGAGCGGCATCATCTGAGCGGAAGTGATGCATCTGACAACAAAAGACGCATGCGGCTCCCACATGGATGGAGTGATCCGTGGGACGTCGTACTGCGAACAGACATTAGATGCACATTCTGGCCAGGAACTGTTATACACACAAGGAATACAGATTGACAGTTCTGGCCTATAGCGACTGTAGCCACCTATCCGCCCAGTGGCCCCCTCCCTTCCCCCAGGCTCCTGCTCACCTGGACTCCCGACAAACAGCCAGAAGAGCAGCAGGCAGCAGCACATGGCAGTCTCCAGCCTCATCACCAAGTCCCTTACTGCCCCCATATCTCAGGATGATCCGTGGAAGAGGCTCCACCAAGGGGGGCGGAAATACTAAAAGTGCAGCAGCTGGTGCACCGAACTGTGGCACAAAGAGTTAATACCGCCCGCTGCTGTTTGCATTTTTTTTGCATGTTAAGTGCGGCGGCTGTGGGCTCCATCTCAGACGCTCATTTTCGCTGGAGGCCAGAAAGTAGTAGATAACAGTAGTCCAGGGGTGGTCGGACGTTTGGAACCTGGGATCTACTTTTTTTTACACTTACCGGGGATCTACCGGCATCTCCCCCTATGAAAAATATCCCCCTCCCAGTGCATTACATCCCTTACACATTATGCCAGACAGAATAAGCAAAAATTCACATTCTACCACACGAAATGTGGCAAAATTCACATTCTTCCACACGGAAAGTGCCTAAATTCACATTCTGCCATATGGAAAATGCCGAAACTCACATGCTGCCACACGGAATGCGCTGAAACTCACAATCAGTCATACGGAATGCGCCAAAATTGACATCTGTTATGCAGTGAGAGGCGGAGGGGGTCTTTACACAAGTGTAAGGTTGTCCCAGATGCTGCCTGTGATGGGAGTTTTGTGCCCCATTAAAAATGTATATATATATATATATATATATATATACTTTTAAGGTGGGCACAAAACTTTATCACAGGCAGCAACTGGGACAACCTTACACTTGTGAAGATACCCACTTCCCCCTCCCCTTCCCACCATGTAGAAGTATATAGAAAAAAAACTCTGTGGATAGGAGAAACCCATCCACAGACATGCAGTGCATGTCCCCACTTTAAAAATCTTACTGTACTCTAGCTGCCGCTGAGCCTCCTCACTGTCACTGAGCGCTCCCGAGTCCCACCGCTGCTGATCTCCCAGCCACCGCCACTGATGACCTCCCTGTTGCAGATGCTAATCTCTCCGCCACCGCCTCTGATCTTCCTGCTGCACTGGCTCCTCACTTGCGGTGCACGGGTAACATCATGACGCCACCCGCGCACTGCATCACTGGGAACAATGAAGCCTTTGAGAACCTCTCAGAGGCTTCAGCTTACATGGGGCACTACTTGATCACGATCTATTCGCAGGAGCTACACGATCGACCAGTAGATCATGATCGACCTTTTGGTCAGCCCTGCAGTAGTCCAATTTGGATATGACTAGTGAGTGGATGAGGGTCTTTGTAGCATCCTGGGTGAGATAGGGTCTACATATTTTTGAGGTGGAAACTACAGGACAGTGAGAGATGCTGAATATGTGGTTTTAAGGAGAATGAGGAATCAAGAGTAACGCCAAGTACTTGGTGGCTAGAGGAGATCGTTGATCCATCAATAGATAGTGAAATTGTGGAAGGTGAGGTTATGTGGGAGGGCAGGAAGATGATCAGCTCAGTCTTAGACATGAGAGAGCAGTATCACGCAGACCAAGGGAGTGAAGGATTTGGAGAAGGAGAGGGCAGTCAACAGTGTCAAAGGCAGCAGAAAGGTCAGCGGCTACGGCAGAACTTGAAAAACGCTGGACGGCCCTCTGATTGGCTGAGCTCTCTCAGCCAATCAAAAGGCCGCCCAGTATTTAAAAAAAATTCAAATTCTACCGCTGTGTTGACCCCCACCATCGCTACGCTACTCCGCAGCCGACCCTCTTCCCGATGTGCCAACACAGATGGAATGTGATATCGAGTGCTGGAAGAGGGCACTTTTTGTACCATAAGATCCGATTGGATGCGATGGGACATAAGTGTATGGGCATCATTTTGTAGGTTTACTATAGGGAAGAATACGGTGTCAACACTTGCATCAAAATTATGCACTGCCATTGTTACAATAACATGTAGTAATTAAATATGAAAGTGATAGAAATGTTAAACCAGAAGTCACAAATAGATGAAACAACTTATTTCACAACACAAACAAAATTATATATATATATATGGTACTTATGTAATATCTGGGCTCCCGTTTTTCTTATGAGACCGCTGTGCTCGCCACGCTTCGGGCACGGTGGCTCGCTGCGCTCGCCACACTATATAAAATCAACTCCATGCGTAGTTGGATAGTAGGGGTATGAAAAAATGGGGTGCATTAACATGAGAGCCCAGATAATACATAAGTACCATTATATATATATATATATATATATATATATATATATATATATATATATATATATATAGCGCAAATAGATGCACACACACACAGTAAAATATATAGGCTGTCCTTAACTAGCCAAACGGACACAGAACAACCTGGCTCGCCCCTATGGTTTTCTAGGGTGTGGTATAACACACAGTCGGGATTCTGACAGTCATTTACCCAACGTCAGAATCCTGACTGCGGAGACTCAGGCAGCGGGGGGAGCGCAAGAAAGCCCTTTGCAAGTCCATCCCGCATTAACTTCCCCATAAGCAACTGAAGTGGTACTTATAATGCAAGCTGTCCTCCCATTCTTTTTTTGGGTGGAGAATTTCCACTGGAAGTAAGAGATGAAGCTTATGTGAAATCCCAGTGTGTTCTGGGTCACAAGTGCACAGAAGTACCCCAAAAGGCTGCCAAAAAGGTCTATGCTTAACTATGGCATGCCAGCATCGCTCAACTGCCCTCGACACATTTTTCATGATAAATAGAGGCAGAAAATGTCTTCTACAGATACAATTAAACATATTTTTTTTTAAATTATCACCAATTTATATGGAGCCACCAAGTATCCATAGCACCACACATGAAGAATTACAATAGGCAAAACAAACAATACAGTATAGAAGGTATACAACCGCAAATATGTGAAATAATCCTGGGAATGGCAAACTGAAGCAAGTCACTGAGTGGGAACCATGATGGTGGGGGGCCCTGCTCCTCAGAGCTTATCGATGCACAGACCTTGGTCTGGAATATTCCTCAGTGGAGTAAGGCCATTAATTGTTTGTAATATGTGGGACATTTAAGTAACCCAAATCTTAAAGAAGAACACAGTACAGATATTTTGTAATAAAATAGGCTTTCTGCAATATACCCTTAAGCTGTCCATACACTTATACAATTTGGGACCTTTTCACCACATTCCGATGGACAAGGCTGAGAAATCGGGTGAAAAGTGGCCACATCGTATGTGCCTAACATCCGATTCCAATCAGCAGTCCCATGAAAATGGGATTCAGAGATTGCAAGTGCTGCACATAAGATTTATCGGATCTAGCAGCACTTGCTGGGGAATACGATGTATTGTATGCAGTCCAGGCACCGATGAGCCAGGAGGCTCCCCAGCAGGTGTCTGCTAATCACGCATGGTGATTGACAGGTTCCGGGCATTTGGGGGCAGAACGTCAGAGTTTTCTCTGAGTTCCCCAGAAAACACAGCAGTTGCCAGGCCTTTGCAGCACTCAGCACTTCATGCAGGGGAAAAGCCATTTGATGGTAGTGATTTCCCCCCTGTGTGCATTGACATGTACAGGGGCTGGGGAGGGGCTCCGTGGGGCAGCCCAGCAAGTAGGTCTGAATCAGGCCCAATGTAAATACTACATTTATTAAAATAAAGTAAAACATATCTTTTGACAATAATTTTCGCTCAACAGAGTTGCCCATATATAATGAAGGATGCACAGGAATCATTGGGGTTGATGTAAGTATGACTCTCCACACTGATACCGCTTCTCGCCAATGTATGCATTTGCCGGCATGTGGTGCATTACCGAAGCACTATGCTCCTATAACAACTTTAGGATAACATGACAATGTGTACGGCAATGTAAGAACAGTCAGGGGCACCGACTGTTCTGATACCTGCAGCTACTGATTAACAACTGCAGGTGTCATTACCCCATTGTCAGCCAAACATGGTGGAGAAGCGGCATCAGTGCACACTTATGTGTACTGGTACCACACAGGGTTTATTTACTAAGATGGGAGTTCTATTTAAGATGAGGTGTTGCTATGGGCACCCAATCAGAATCTACTTCTTATTTAGCACCTTCTAAAAGATAATAGATCTGATTGGTTGCCCATAGCAACATCCCATCTGAAATAGAACTCCCATCTTAGGAAATTTACCCCCATGTCTCCCACATACTGGAGGATCATACCCCTGCCCCATGTGTGGCTTAGCAGGAAAGGGGTGGAGCTTTTCAGCTACAGCTTGGCATTTATAGCAGTGCTTAAACTACAGAACACTTGCGCTCTGCAGATTTTAATAAACGTAGTTTGTTTTTGTTTTTTTTGCAGCTTTCTATTTTTTTCTTCTACAAAACCAAGGTCGGAACATTTATTATATACAAAACTATTTAAATATTTTAAATCGCCCTTTCTAGGCCTTATTCTTTTGCCTGTGAACATTATTTACATTTCAGTCATAGTACAGAAATTACATTCCCCACTAGTTCAATCAATAGATATTTATTATTTCTGCTGGTGCTGCAGACGCCTTTTACATAAATGGTTCACAGCCTGCAATTCCATACAGTACATACAATGCATGGCTCAGTGCCTCTTGTACAGCACATACAACACCTGCAGATGCTTAACTTTGCACAGGCAGCTAAGGTTATTGCAGGTCAGTTACAGCTGGAATCTGTATGAGCTCATAAATGGGACTTGTGTCGGAATGGGATCATTCGTCAGACTGCATTTAGGTCTACAGTCATTAGGTCGACCCCACTAGGTCGACTGGCAGGAAGGTCGACCTGACTTAAGGTCGACATGGGCCAAGGTCGACATGACTTAAGGTCGAATTTGCATAAAGGTCGACATGAGGAAGGTCGACTGGTCATAAGGTCGACATGGGTTTTTCACTGTTTTTTTATCCGAATGTCGACACAGTCGACATGGACACAGTTGGCAATGAGAATCGGACCCTCGCATCGCTCGCTTCGCTCGCAATGCTTCGGGCACGGTGCCTCGCTGCGCTTGGCACACTATTTTATTCTCCCACCACGCCCTAGTGGATGGTAGGGCATGAAATACCGCCTGTCGGCACATGTCGGCTCAAAAAACAGTGAAAAACCCATGTCGACCTTATGACCAGTCGACCTCTCATGTCGACCTTTATGCAAATTAGACCTTAAGTCATGTCGACCTTGGCCCATGTCGACCTTAAGTCAGGTCGAGCTTCCTGCCAGTCGACCTAGTGGGGTCAACCTAATGACTGTAGACCTAAATGCAGTCTGACGAATGACCGCATCCCCTTGTGTCCTAGGAGGTTCTGCAGCAGCAGGGTTCCACAGCCTGCCATATGGCTAATAGGGATACTGGTCAGGCTGCCTATACCTAGAAGTGAGGCTTCAGTGTATCCATGATGATGGGACACTCATTCCTAGCAGTAACACCTTCTAGAACCCTGACGAGTGGGGTCAGTGGATAAGAGTTACCACTGCGCGGTCCCCCTGAGTACTGATGACACCAGTGATCACAGAGTTTACAGGGCACACTCTGATTGGCCCAAATACCCTCAATGAGAGAGGACCGACCTGTAGCAGCACTAGGAACGCGGTCAGCCGCTTCTGACACCGGCCGAACTCCCCGACCGATAGAAATGCCTCATCTAGGTCCATCTGCCGTCCCCTAACGCACTGTTGCAGCTGCTGACATGGCTACACGTGTGAAAGCGAGCATTCTGACGTCACGCTGCTGACGAGGGACTCGGCAGTTTCCGTACACATCACACAGCCGCTCGGCCCAAGCAGCCTCGCTCTAGCCAGGCGCGCTCGGGATCGGGGACGCGCTGTGTCGCAGACGTCACGTATACCTGTATTGCGTCAGCCGCCGCGGCCGTGCTGCTCACTGCTGTGTGTGCTCTGTCACACATAGTGCTCTGCTCAGTGCTGTTGCTGTACATGCTGTGGGCGAGAGGTACACTACAGGCCATGGCCTAGCTGTTGCTACTACACTTCTGGCCATTATTATGAGTTGCAATAAATCCCTTTTTAGATAAAACAGAGGCACATACCTCCCAACATGACCCAGGAGGGACACGTTGCGATGTTCCTGGACTTCCCTCATAATGTATGATTGCCAATTGCCATCACCTGTTTCACACAGGTAAATGGATAAGAAAGGTGCTGCAACACAGGTGATGGCAATCATTAATTAAGGGAGAAGTCCAGAAACAGAGAAATGTGTCCCTCCTGGAGAGATAGATAGAAGCAGCGGTGTAGCTAGGTGTCATGGTGCCCGGAGCAAGGGCATATTTCGCGCCCCCCCGGTAATGAATTGGGTGCGTGGCTAACGGAATCTGCTGCGCTATATAAGAACCTGTAGTGGAATCTGCTGCGCTATATAAGACACTGTAACTAAATCTGCTGCGCTATATAAGACGCTGTAACGGAATCTGCTGCGCTATATAACAACCTGTAATGGAATCTGCTGCGCTATATAACAACCTGTAATGGAATCTGCTGCGCTATATAACAACCTGTAATGGAATCTGCTGCGCTATATAACAACCTGTAACGGAATCTTCTGCGCTATATAAGACACTGTAACCGAATCTGCTGCGCTATATATCAACCTGTAACGGAATCTGCGGCGCTATATAAGACACTGTAACGGAATCTGCGGTGCTATATAAGACGCTGTACCGGACTCTGCTGCGCTATATAACAACCTGTAACGGAATCTGCTGCGCTATATAAGACACTGTAACGGAATCTGCTGCGCTATATAAGACGCTGTAACGGAAGCTGCTGCGCTATATAAGACCCTGTAACGGAATCTGCGGCGCTATATAAGACACTGTGGGGCAGATGTATTAAGCCTGGTGAAGAGATAAACTGGAGATAAAGTGGAAGGAGATAACGCACCAGCCAATCAGATCCCAACTGTCATATTTCAAACACAGCTGATTGGCTGGTGCGTTAACTCTTCCAAGTTATCTCCACTTTATCTCCAGTTTATCTCTTCTCCAGGCTTAATACATCTGCCCCTGTAACGGAAGCTGCTGCGCTATATAAGACGCTGTAACGGAATCTGCTGCACTATATATGACGCTTCACTCCCTATCTTCGTCATCTACAATAAGGCCCACAATAGCAGAGTCATCAGAGAACTTTTGTAGATGACAGGTTGATGAATTATATGTGAAATCTGCAGTATAGAGGGTAAAGAGAAATGGTGCCAAAACCGTTCCCTGAGGTGCCCCTGTACTACAAATAATAGTATCAGAATGGCACTCACTGGTCCTCACATACTGTGGGCGGTTAGTAAGGTAATCCAGGATCCAGGTGATTAGATGATGATCCACCCCAGAGTTGACCAGTTTTTCCCCCAGAAGCATGGGCTGGATGGTGTTAAAAGCACTGGAGAAGTCAAAGAACATTATTCTCACGGTGGCCCCAGCCCTCTCCAGATGAGGTAGGGATCTCTGCATTAAATATATGACAGCGTCATCCACACCAATTCCCGGCTGATAAGCAAACTGCAATGGGTCCATAGAAGTTCTCATCAGGGGTCAAAGATAGCCTAGGACCAACCTCTCCAGGGACTTCATCAGCTGAGATGTCAGCAGAACAGGCCTATAGTCATTGAAGTCCTTGGGACGTGATGACTTTGGCACAGGTACCACACATGAGGTTTTCCACAGCTTTGGTACCCTCTTTTGCTCCAGACTTAGATTAAAGAGGGTTGCCACTATCCCACACAGCTGCCCAGCACAGGACTTAAGTGCTCGTGAACTAATACCATCTGGACCCTCAGCCTTCCTTACATTACACCTACTTAGTTCTCTCCTCACCTGATTTGTTGTAAAGGACAGGGTGGAGGCGATAGGGATAGTAGAGCTATGCCCTGGCTTGGGTTATTGAGAACACCGCTGTTGGTGATGACAGTTTACCGGGGGTGAAGTGACAGCCTGAGGGTCATGTTGGGAGGTATGGAGGCAGCAAATCAATACATCTAGGATATTTTAATAGCGACGATGCTTTCCCTTTCAAGGCAGACACTCGTGAATTACACAGGTTCTGTGGCTGATTAAAGGACCTTATTTTGGTTGACTCGCAACTTGCGAGTCCCCCAGATGCCGGCTGATGATTTGATGGTCGGCGACTAGGATTTCCGGGAATCTCGAGAAATCGGTGGCAACCCTCAAGGAGGCTTTTTCAGTTTCCCGGATTCCTGAAAAAGCCTCCTGTCCAGCCCTCCACTCTCTCTCTACCCGTGCCCGTGTGCCGACGCTGCTGGCTGCCTGCTTCCGGAATTGTATGCACTATTCCCCCACAGCCTGTAGACAGAGAGACTCGCGAGATGATGATGTCACATGTGGGTGTGACAGGGAAATAGTGCATCCGATGCCGGGAGCACATTATTAACAGGGGTGGGGGGGTATCTCCACAAATCACCAATGACTGAAGTGGCAACCCTATTGGCGACTGAGCTGCCTCTGTCTCTGCAGAAATTTCTGCTCTGCAGAAATCTCTCTGTGTTTTACAATGCACAGGAGAATGGAGGACAGGAGGACTGTGGACAGCGGGAGCACCAGGCACTTGCCTGCACCACGCTCTAGTATATGTATCCACTTTCACTGCTGGGCTGTGTTAATCTATGTTCACTGAGGGACAGGCCGATTCCTAAAGGCCCATACACACACTACGATGTCTTTATGATGATGAACGACCCCATTATAAATCACCTCCTGAACAACCCAGAACAACTTCGTTCAGGGTAATTTAAGAGTTGATTCTTTTAACATCATCTAGTGTTTATGCTGTAAATGACGGACGACTACCAACGATGCGCGTACCGGTAGTTAAAGACCATAGCCATCGTCCATGCATGTAGGTCAGTTTGGCTATGGTCCTTAACATTGTTTGTTTTTTCAAGAGAAAAAGGTCCTGCATCTTTTATGTTCATTTGTCATCCGTCGTGCACCAACGAATACCTACAATGCTGAGGTAGTTCATTTTCACTTCAAGGGTGATAACGAACGCTGGTAGTTAACGATGTGACACATTGTTGTGTGTGTAGGGACCTTTACTCATCACATCTGTGCACTGTGATCAAGCCCCACCTCCAAATTTAAGCACCACCTCCGAATTTCCCTGCACTATTTCCCTGCAAGACGGGACTTCAGGGGGCAGAGGCTCTCTCATTCTCTGGTGGTGGTGACTGCACAGATGAACAGAACACTCACAGAAGACAGGTTCTGGATCCTACCATGAATGAGTGGATGCCTTACAGATAAGTTCACCTGTATCCAACTATGTTCTAGCATCCAATATGCTGCCATGTGCTTTTGAATTCTTCTTTTTTTCCTACATAAAAAGTTTTTGAATACATGTTGTAATGTTGGTGTGCAGATTTCTCTCCTTCCTAGTGAAGGTTAGCATATGAAATTTCTTTATGCGATCAGCACCCATAAGTCAAGTTGAACAGTGTGCGGTTTTTCTCTCTCAAATCTATAATTATATATATATATATATATATAAATATATATATATATATATACAACACACAAAATTCCTAGATTTGCGCTAATCCTATACAACAAAAGGTCGCTAATGGCACTTAGCCCCCTACTAGTGAGGCTACACCAAACAAATACCACCACAATAGTGCCAAATAGCGCCCAGTAGTTACACTAGTCTTTCCTGTCTAAACCATCCAAAGACACATTTTTACACATAAAAATACATTTATTATAAAATCGCTTTAAAACAATTTGTTCACAGTTGTTTCTCAACAGAGGATTTTCTTTTAAACAATGGATGTATTTAAAAGCCCGACGCATTTCGTCTCACTACGAGACTTCATCAGGGGTACTTTACATATATCTATAAATAAAACATATTGATCAGACAAGGAAAGACATACAATTTTACTTATTTACATTTTTACAGATTGTCCAATATAGATGAAGAACAGATGGATTTTATACATTTATTTTGATACTAGATGTAGTATTTACTTTCGCTACATATGTATATAAGAGATAGGAGGTTTTTCTATTATTATTAATAATTATTTTCATTTTTAAATATTATTTTTGAACTCTCCATAATTCAATGGAAAGATTTAAAGTCAAACTTCGGAAAAAAGTTCAAGCGGGAGGAAGGAAAAAAGAATAAAAGAAAGAAAAAGGCGTGGAAAATTTCAGCCTGATCTTCTTTTGCTAGATTTTTACTATCCCATAATTTCATGAAGTAAAAACATATCATACCTTATTTGATCTGTATAGAGATTTCTCAATAATGAATAAGTTTCAGTATTGGTATTACTGTCAATGGTTCAGAAATGATTCCTCACTGGATGTACTACAACCATTAATAAAAAGATATAGGTTTAAACTGATGGTATCAATTTAATCTTGATTAATTGTATGTATTTATTAAGTTCAGGTTTTACCTTCAATTTATAATCTGTTTAACTGGTCCATAGTCATTCTTCTTTTTTAGAAATGAAGGACATCTAATAAATTTAATAAATATAATAAGTTTGTAGGAAACATGTTCATCCCATTTAAGTTTTTTTACCAAAAAAATGAATATGTAAAAAAATGTATTTATGAGCATATACATACCGATTAAATGTTTGATTTTTGATAAAACAGGTATTTGCGCAATCAATGCGCCTCCACGAATATAAAAGTCCGTGATTTGGACCCCAATTCAGAATTTTTCTATAAAAGGGGGGAGGGTGTATTAGAGTTTATTTTAGGCAAATTATAAATATCCCCTATATAATTCTATACATATAGGATTTTTACATACCTCCTATGGATAGATAATCCTATAGTCCTTTAGAGACAGAATTTTCAAATGGACAAGGAAAATTCCTAATAAACATCACATGAAAATATTGTATTACAATCAAAGTTTAAAGTAGCAAACACTATTTCCAACCACATTCCCTTAGAATCTAATAGCATTTATATACCTGGTATCTCCAGTAGTTGTGTTCTCCTCTGTGTCCAATGTGCAAGTGATCTCTGTGTGTCCAGATCTCCTTTTTATAGGGAGTATCTGTGACCTCACTTCCTGTGTTTCAATTAATTGTGTATTTTAGTGTTTTTTGTATATATATATATATATATGAGATTATTTATATTAGTTTATATAATTAATTGTGCCTTCTTTATTTATTTGTTTTTAAGTGAATAATAATTCTTTTTTACAATAGTGTTAAAGTGAGTTTAATACTCCTATCACTGTGCTCTTAATTATTAAATTTAAAATCCCCTATTAAGGTGATCTAAATGTGCTTCATTACATATTCCCTTTATAATCCTGAAATTTTTAATATAAATAGTGAAAATGCCTTAATAGGCTTGTTTGCGTTCCACCCACGGACTGGTGGAACGCACCGCCATCTTAGTTCTATAACTATGAATCTGTAGTGCATTGCGCTCCGTAATATGCCTTAATAGGCTTGTTTGCGTTCCACCCACGAACTGGTGGAACGCACCGCCATCTTGGTTCTATAACTATGAACCTGTAGTGTATTGTGTTCCACCATGTATCAGGTGGAACACTTTGTCACATTGCCGGAAGTTCTTTCGCCGGCACTTCTTATAGGTATCCTGCGTTCCACCCTTTTACCAGGTGGAACGCACCGCCATTATATGTGTTATTTAGCGCCGGAGGTGTTTCTCTCGGCTATTAGCTTAACTGCGCTGGCGTCGTGCATTCCATTAGATTATTCCTTGGAGCGCAATGTATTGACATCATGCGTTCCATTAGACTACTCTTTGGAGCGCAATTTTACTTGTCTACTTCTATATAGAAGAGAGTTTTATAATTACAACATATAGAAAGGATCTGGAAGTCTTTTGTGTTAATAGTCCATCATAATTATTAAAATACAGATTTGATTAAAGCCTTAAACCTCCGGGATAGTTATTTGGAAAACAGTGTTTGCTTTACCCTCTTCAATCCATATAGACCTTGACTCGGTTTTTATTCTGAGTCTTGGTGGAATACTATTTAAGACAAGAAAGTTCTTCCACCTATCCAAATGGCAGCTATTAGCCGGGATATAACTGCCATTTGGATAGGTGGAAGAACAATGTTCCCTATGCCCAATTCGTCAGAATTCGAAAGAATTGTAGCAGTTTAGAAACATACTGGGAACAGTCTGATTTACTTGCTAAAAACTTTCTGGAAAGAGGATATCAAAATTCGAGTATCCGAAAAGATCAGGAAAGAGCATCCATATTAAATAGACAGGATCTCCTTCAGATAAAGGAAAAACCTATTCCTAAAAAATTGAGAACATTCATCACACAATTTAGCCAAGAAAATAAACAAATTACTAAATGTCTCCAGAAACATTGGTACCTTTTAAAAATGGACCCCGTTCTAGGCCCACACCTTCCTGACCGACCAGATATTGTCTTTAGGAAGGCAAAAAATCTTAAAAGTATACTGGCTCCTAGTAAACTTAAACAAGTTAAAAATCCAGATCCCCCATCACAAATAGGGAGTATGTTTGATAGGAAGGGATTATATCCTTGTAACAGATGTATCTGTTGCCAACATGTAGATAGGAAGGGCCCTAGTATTCCAGAGAATCTAAAAAGAGAGTACAGGATGCATAATGTGGTAACATGTAACTCCACATACGTGGTGTATATTGTGAAATGCGGTTGTAATTTATCGTATATAGGTAAAACTAAGAGAAATCTGAAATTACGCATCCAGGAGCATTTACGTAACATAAAGAGAAAAGTGCAGACACATAGCTTACCTAGACATTTTGAACGTAAGCACAACTCTGAAGTAAGCTCCTTTAAATTTTCCGTCCTAGAACAAATTAAGGATGATCCAAGAGGAGGAGATAAAGATAAATTACTAACTATGAGAGAATCCTTTTGGATTTATTCCATTGATACTATGACTCCAAAGGGACTTAATGAATGCATAGAAATCACCCCTTTTCTTTAGGTTAAACCTTGTATGGGTATATTCCAGCCGCATTAATGTTTCACTTGTATGTGGAAATGTTCTTGTAAAAGTTATTCGTGTACAAACTTTACCCGGATCAAAGTGGATTTCATCTTGTGCTATTTATTGTGTAAATTATACTTGTATGCTATGTGCTTACAACTTTATGTCGGTATTTATGTCAGTTACTTCTTTGTAATACTTTTACGATATAATGTACAAATATGAAATTGTAACAATCTGCTACCTATTAGCTCCTCCCCCTTTTTGCGATATATCAATAAGTACACTTTAAATGTCTACAACTCTGTATATGTATAACAAAAGGTATGAATATATTATCTTCAATTGTCATCCTGTATTCTGTGCTATGTCTTAAATAGTATTCCACCAAGACTCAGAATAAAAACCGAGTCAAGGTCTATATGGATTGAAGAGGGTAAACGTAAAAATCCTTTTGTAAAGCAAACACTGTTTTCCAAATAACTATCCCGGAGGTTTAAGGCTTTAATCAAATCTGTATTTTAATAATTATGATGGACTATTAACACAAAAGACTTCCAGATCCTTTCTATATGTTGTAATTATAAAACTCTCTTCTATATAGAAGTAGACAAGTAAAATTGCGCTCCAAAGAGTAGTCTAATGGAACGCATGATGTCAGTACATTGCGCTCCAAGGAATAATCTAATGGAACGCACGACGCCAGCGCAGTTAAGCTAATAGCCGAGAGAAACACCTCCGGCGCTAAATAACACATATAATGGCGGTGCGTTCCACCTGGTAAAAGGGTGGAACGCATGATACCTATAAGAAGTGCCGGCGAAAGAACTTCCGGCAATGTGACAAAGTGTTCCACCTGATACATGGTGGAACACAATACACTACAGGTTCATAGTTATAGAACCAAGATGGCGGTGCGTTCCACCAGTTCGTGGGTGGAACGCAAACAAGCCTATTAAGGCATATTACGGAGCGCAATGCACTACAGATTCATAGTTATAGAACTAAGATGGCGGTGCGTTCCACCAGTCCGTGGGTGGAACGCAAACAAGCCTATTAAGGCATTTTCACTATTTATATTAAAAATTTCAGGATTATAAAGGGAATATGTAATGAAGCACATTTAGATCACCTTAATAGGGGATTTTAAATTTAATAATTAAGAGCACAATGATAGGAGTATTAAACTCACTTCAACACTATTGTAAAAAAGAATTATTATTCACTTAAAAACAAATAAATAAAGAAGGCACAATTAATTATATAAACTAATATAAATAATCTCATATATATATATACAAAAAACACTAAAATACACAATTAATTGAAACACAGGAAGTGAGGTCACAGATACTCCCTATAAAAAGGAGATCTGGACACACAGAGATCACTTGCACATTGGACACAGAGGAGAACACAACTACTGGAGATACCAGGTATATAAATGCTATTAGATTCTAAGGGAATGTGGTTGGAAATAGTGTTTGCTACTTTAAACTTTGATTGTAATACAATATTTTCATGTGATGTTTATTAGGAATTTTCCTTGTCCATTTGAAAATTCTGTCTCTAAAGGACTATAGGATTATCTATCCATAGGAGGTATGTAAAAATCCTATATGTATAGAATTATATAGGGGATATTTATAATTTGCCTAAAATAAACTCTAATACACCCTCCCCCCTTTTATAGAAAAATTCTGAATTGGGGTCCAAATCACGGACTTTTATATTCGTGGAGGCGCATTGATTGCGCAAATACCTGTTTTATCAAAAATCAAACATTTAATCGGTATGTATATGCTCATAAATACATTTTTTTACATATACATTTTTTTGGTAAAAAAACTTAAATGGGATGAACATGTTTCCTACAAACTTATTATATTTATTAAATTTATTAGATGTCCTTCATTTCTAAAAAAGAAGAATGACTATGGACCAGTTAAACAGATTATAAATTGAAGGTAAAACCTGAACTTAATAAATACATACAATTAATCAAGATTAAATTGATACCATCAGTTTAAACCTATATCTTTTTATTAATGGTTGTAGTACATTCAGTGAGGAATCATTTCTGAACCATTGACAGTAATACCAATACTGAAACTTATTCATTATTGAGAAATCTCTATACAGATCAAATAAGGTATGATATGTTTTTACTTCATAAAATTATGGGATAGTAAAAATCTAGCAAAAGAAGATCAGGCTGAAATTTTCCACGCCTTTTTCTTTCTTTTATTCTTTTTTCCTTTTTTCCTTCCTCCCGCTTGAACTTTTTTCCGAAGTTTGACTTTAAATCTTTCCATTGAATTATGGAGAGTTCAAAAATAATATTTAAAAATGAAAATAATTATTAATAATAATAGAAAAACCTCCTATCTCTTATATACATATGTAGCGAAAGTAAATACTACATCTAGTATCAAAATAAATGTATAAAATCCATCTGTTCTTCATCTATATTGGACAATCTGTAAAAATGTAAATAAGTAAAATTGTATGTCTTTCCTTGTCTGATCAATATGTTTTATTTATAGATATATGTAAAGTACCCCTGATGAAGTCTCGTAGTGAGACGAAACGCGTCGGGCTTTTGCATACATCCATTGTTTAAAAGAAAATCCTCTGTTGAGAAACAACTGTGAACAAATTGTTTTAAAGCGTTTTATAATAAATGTATTTTTATGTGTAAAAATGTGTCTTTGGATGGTTTAGACAGGAAAGACTAGTGTAACTACTGGGCGCTATTTGGCACTATTGTGGTGATATATATATATATATATATATATATATATATATATATATATATATAGTGTGTGTGGGGAGACTCGGGACTAGGATAAATAACTTCACGTAGCCAAAATCCTCGGTTAACGTTTCAGCCTTTTAATAGGCTTTTGTCAAAACAGCTTACATAAAAAATCAGTGAACACTCACCTCTATAAGTAAGAGGTGAGTGTTCATATATTTTTTATGTAAGCTGTTTTGACAAAAGCCTGCTAAAAGGCTGAAACGTTAACCGAGGATTTCGGCTAAGTGGAGTTATTTTTCCTAGTCCCGAGTGCCGCGTCTCCCCACACACTATGTAATCTGGACTCGCTGCGGCGTTTCCAGCAACGAGGGCACCGGGCAGCTAAGACATTACCAGGAGTCGAGTGCCGGCAAATCCGTACCATTATATATATATATATATATATATATATATATATATATAGGGGGTACAGGTGGTTTCGATGAAGGAATCCACTGCGTGGCACTCGTGGGTCTTATGCAACAAGTTATTTATTTCTTACAACGTTTCGGGGGTGCCTGGCCCCCGTCTTCAGGTAACAAACAACAGAATACAACCCCACCACCTCACCTTTTAAAACCGTGGCTGCTGCGTCCCCGGGCCCGCGGCGTCCTCGGTGCATCCCGGCGGAAGTCGTCAGATGACGCACTTCCGCTCTACGGTTGCTAGGCTACCTCCTAGCGTCGCCGGCTTCAGCCGTGCTTCCGGCTTGGTGTTACCAAGCAACGCTGATGCCCGATTCTGCCTAGGTTCCTATGCATGCAGCTGTATATAAAAACATGAATGATACATGTGTTACGCTGGGTACTGTCAGTGAAAGCACAGTTCAAACGTTATTAGCCATGATGATGTGAGGTACATTGCTGCATGATGACGACCTGTGTATCAACAGGGCGCAATGCACAACGCCTTCTCCTCACATAACCATACATAATAATCATACAAGACTTTAAACATCAAATCACAAGAGGTTAAAGATAAGAAAAAAGATTGATGAAAAATAGAAAGAGGCACACAGCAGTAGGAAAAATTAGGGAGGGGAGCAAGGAAAAGCATCAATAGACTGGGTTATAGCAACGCATTCCATGTGATGCGTTCATTCAATCCGTTGGGTGAGACTGTTCCCAGACGGAATATCCAGTTGGCTTCCAACTTCAAAAGGATCTTTTGGCGATCTCCTCCTCTGGTCAAAGGTGGCACATGATCTATGATCATGTATTTCAGTGAGGAGAGGGCATGTCCACAGTTCTTGAAATGGACCGCTACCGGGTGATCCATTGGTTTATCACTTAAAGCAGCCATGCGTTCTTTAAACTGTCTGGTCGACATGCCGACATAATAAAGTCCGCATGGACAAATGATGATATACACTATGTATTTAGTGCTGCAGGTCACGGAATGTCTAATTTTGTATTCCTTCTGGCTGTGTGGATCTTTAAATGAGTTCCCCATGATCAAATACTGGCAGGTTACACATTTTATACATCTGTAACATCCGTGGCGTTTCACTTGGACATGGATACTGAGACTCCTGTCAAACCCTGTGATGTCGGTGTGGACCAGTTTATCGCGGAGGTTCCTTCCTCTATGGTAACATACGGTACCATTGCTCGTGTTGCCTGGAAGCACTTCAGGTCTTGATCTGTGGCTATTATAGGCCATAGGGCTCTATTGGCCACTGGTAGTACCGGGCTATTCGAATCAAAGGTGGTTGTCCGAAGGAAGATTTTTTCATCCTTATGTTTTGCAGGTGACAGCAATTTTCGTCTGTCCAGTTTAAGGACTCTGGTTTTGGACGATTCCAGTTGTTTCAGAGGGTATCCCCGTTCACGGAACTTGGTGATAATGTAATCAAGTTGGATAGGCAGATCTGTTGGATTGCTGCAGATCCGTGCTGCTCTCAACATCTGCGAATACGCCAGTCCTTTTTTAAAGGGTTGGTGGATGATGACTACCTGCCAGTAAAAGGGTATTACAGTCGGTGCTTTTGTAGTAGATATTTGTAGAGATTTTGCAGTTCTTTATTGACACCTCCACATCCAAGAAGTTGACTTTATCGTAACTCCACGTGTGTGTCAATTTTATAGGGCCCGGTTGGTCATTGATGGTATTTATAAGGCATTCCAGTTGATCGGGCGGTCCCTCCCACAGCATGAATAAGTCGTCGATAAATCGACATAGCATAATGATGTGTCGACTAAAAATGTTGTTGGAGAATGAAAAATTTTCTTGTGCCACCATAAATGTGTTGGCATAGGAGGGTGCCACGGCTGATCCCATGGCACACCCCTCCTTCTGTAAGTACAGTTGGCCATCGAAGAGAAAGTAGTTTCGGGTTAGTACCAGCTCCAGTACGTGTAAAAACAAACTCTTATCGAATGTAAAAGAGTCCCCCAGCTCCTCCAGCAACCTCTGCATAGCTAGAAGACCCTGTTGGTGCGGGATGGACGTGTAAAGCGCAGTTACATCCATGCTACACATGATGGTATTTGGAGTAATTTCAGTTACTGCCTCCAGTCTGTTGAGAAAGCTTGTTGTGTCTTTCAAGTGTATATCCTGAGATACCACGAACGGTTGTATCAATGTATCAAGTAATTGTGACACCGGTTGATAAAGGCTGTTTCTCGCCGATATTATCGGACATCTTGGAGGTGATTTTGCATTTTTGTGTAATTTAGGAACGATATACAATACTGGTGTAACTGGAAACTTGGTAGTAAGGGCCACAGCCAATTTCTCATTAATTTTCTTCTCCTTAACTGCTGAGTTTAGAATCCCAGCCAGTTCCTTGCTGTATTCATCTGTGGGATCCTTAAATAATTTTTTATACACATTGGGGTTGGATAATTGGTTGAGTTGTTCGGATCTATAGTCACTGAGGATCATAATCACGATAGCCCCGCCCTTGTCGGCGGGGCGGATGACTATGCTCTTGTCCTCGCTGAGGCTTTTCAAAGCTTGATTCTCTGCTGTGGACAGATTGGAATGATATGGAGTTGTGGCAGCTTGAAACCTATTCATGGATTTATCCATGAGCCTGGTGTATGTTTTAATTGAGGCGTTATTTGAGGGTGGGTCGAAAGTAGACTTGCTGTGTGTTTGCAAAAACTTAGAGACCGGGCTGACTGCAGTATTTTCAGGTTAATCCTGAAAGTGCTCTTTCAAACGTAGTTTCCTATTCATTCGATGTAAATCGATTTGCCACTCAAACGCATTGTGGCGGTTGGTGGGTATGAATGAAAGTCCTTTCTGTAAAAGCTGGTGCTCGCAGTCAGTAAGCGGTCGGTCAGAAAGATTGAAAATATTGTCTACTTTTTTTTTGTTGGCCTTGAAGATCCTCTCCCTCTGGCCTCCTCTGCGGGTTTTTTTGTGCCTCGACCCTTTCGGGTTGTTACTCCTAAAGGGGGCTTTTGTACTGTACTGTCACCGGAATCAACAGGGGCAAAGTCACTATCAGATGCTGACAAGCGAAGTGAGCGTTCTTTACCTTGATGGCGACCACGCCAGTTTCGTCTTGATTGAAAATTCTGGCTCCTGAACGTGGGTTCAGTCCCAGTAAGCCAGCGATACACCTGATTTGATTCGTAGTCTGACTTCACTGTGGCCAATTTGGTCTTTTTAAAGCGTACCAGTTCACGGCGGTACGTATCACATTGTGTTTTTAGCTTGGCAGACCATGTCGAAAAGTCTGGTGCCTGTAGGGTCTGCTCACATTCACGTTTCAAGGTGTCCAATTTGGCTCTAGTTATCTTGAGCTCTTTGCCAGCCTCTTCCACCACAAGCAGCCTCAAGTCCATGCTGCATTTGTTTAGGACTGCAATCCAACGCCTGCAGAACTCTGGACTTGATCTGCCTATGGTGGGCACGTTTCTGACTCTAAACTTCCGAGGGATGAGTCGTTGTCTCCAATAATCAGACAGTGACTGTCCGTGCAGCAGATAGTCTATTTCACGTTTTTGTAGTTTAAGCAGAGAGAAATAAAGATCCTCACTCTCTGGGTTACCAGCTGGTTCCTCTGCAAATAGAATATGTGATGCTTCCTCCTCAGAGAAATATAGGAGCTCCCCTACTGGGGTAATGACAGCTGCTGATGCTGTGTTCTGTAGATCCATGGCTAAAGGTATTCGCTTGTCAAAAGGTGTACAAGGAATGTGGACAATAAAGAGTAGGTGCCCCGCTCCTGGAGATCCTTGTTGGGATGCTGGTAGATACGGGTGCTGCGAGCTGGCACTCTAGTTAAAGTTGTCAGGTGCCATGGTGCCGTCACATAAGTCATGCAGGGTACAGGTGGTTTCGATGAAGGAAACCACTGCGTGGCATTTGTGGGTCTTATGCAACAAGTTATTTATTTCTTACAACGTTTCGGGGGTGCCTGGCGCCCATCTTCAGGTAACAAACAACAGAATACAACCCCACCACCTCACCTTTTAAAACCGTGGCTGCTGCATCCCCGGGCCCGCGGCGTCCTCCGTGCATCCCGGCGGAAGTCGTCAGATGACGCACTTCCGCTCTACGGTTGCTAGGCTACCTCCTAGCGTCGCCGGCTTCAGCCGTGCTTCCGGCTTGGTGTTACCAAGCAACGCTGATGCCCGATTCTGCCTAGGCTGCTATGCATGCAGCTGTATATAAAAACATGAATGATACATGTGTTACGCTGGGTACTGTGAGTGAAAGCACCGTTTAAACGTTATTAGCCATGATGATGTGAGGTACATTGCTGCATGATGACGACCTGTGTATCAACAGGGCGCAATGCACAACGCCTTCTCCTCACATAAACATACATAATAATCATACAATACTTTAAACATCAAATCACAAGAGGGTAAAGATAAGAAAAAAGATTGATGAAAAATAGAAAGAGGCACACAGCAGTAGGAAAAATTAGGGAGGGGAGCAAGGAAAAGCATCAATAGACTGGGTTATAGCAACGCATTCCATGTGATGCGTTCATTCAATCCGTTGGGTGAGACTGTTCCCAGACAGAATATCCAGTTGGCTTCCAACTTCAAAAGGATCTTTTGGCGATCTCCTCCTCTGGTCAAAGGTGGCACATGATCTATGATCATGTATTTCAGTGAGGAGAGGGCATGTCCACAGTTCTTGAAATGGACTGCTACCGGTTGATCCATTGGTTTATCACTTAAAGCAGCCTTAATTGCCGATCTGTGCATGGCCATGCGTTCTTTAAACTGTCTGGTCGACATGCCGACATAATAAAGTCCGCACGGACAAATGATGATATACACTATGTATTTAGTGCTGCAGGTCACGGAATGTCTAATTTTGTATTCCTTCTGGCTGTGTGGATCTTTAAAAGAGTTCCCCATGATCAAATACTGGCAGGTTACACATTTTATACATCTGTAACATCCGGGGTGTTTTACTTGGACATGGATACTGAGACTCCTGTCAAACCCTGTGATGTCGGTGTGGACCAGTTTATCGCAAAGGTTCCTTCCTCTATGGTAACATACGGTACCATTGCTCGTGTTGCCTGGAAGCACTTCAGGTCTTGATCTGTGGCTATTATAGGCCATAGGGCTCTATTGGCCACTGGTAGTACCGGGCTTACTGAGACTCCTGTCAAAACCTGTGATGTCGGTGTGGACCAGTTTATCGCGGAGGTTCCTTCCTCTACGGTAACATACCATTGCTTGTGTTGCCTGGAAGCACTTCAGGTCTTAATCTGTGGCTATTATAGGCCATAGGGCTCTATTGGCCACTGGTAGTACCGGGCTATTCGAATCAAAGGTGGTTGTCCAAGGGAAGATTTTATATATATATATATATATATATATATATATATATATATATGTATGGGAAAAGGGGGTTTTTCCAGAGGGCGCTAGCCAATAACAATCAGGTACAAAACCCTTATTGGGGTATCACAAATACATCTAATATACACATAAAACTGCTTAATACAGGATGAGGCACATATGCTTGTACAGGTTCACATGAATATTGTTCGATTCCGTAGAAAATTTTCTACTGAATCGAACAATATTCATGTGAACCTGTACAAGCATATGTGCCTCATCCTGTATTAAGCAGTTTTATGTGTATGTGTATATTAGATGTATTTGTGATACCCCAATAAGGTTTTTTTTCCACTTTTATATTAAACGGTAAAAACCGATCTGTACATGATTGTTATTGGCTAGCGCCCTCTGGAAAACCCCCCTTTTCCCATCTCTATTTTGGGTCTTGTCTAACAGAGGACCCCCCAGAGGTGCTGCTCCCACCTTCTCGAGCGCAGAAAGGGTACCCCCATTTTGCTATATATATATATATATATATATATATATATATATATATATATATATATATATATATATATATATACAAATTGTTTGAGATTTTTGGTCCTGACGACGGGGTAACACCCAAAACAGTGTTGACCGCCTCACATTAAACTTGATACACGTAAGCCCTGGAGTGACGCCTCATCTGTCTCACTTGTATTTGGTGGAGTCTTTCTACCTTGGAAGGCACCCAGGCAATATCTCCTTGAGTGCGAGGAGTGACGGACACTACTTTGATCTATATATAGAGAGAGACACCGCTTGTGTCCCTGGTCCTGGTGGGGTACATGTGTCCGTGCTGTCGCCGCGTGGTGACAGTGGTACTGTGTGCACCGGTGCCATGCTGGGCATGAGCGGCATGAGACCTGAACCGCCATGTGTGTTTGTGCCTGGTTAGGCCTCTGTCTGAATGCCGGCAATTTGCAGCTGCGTGCACTCACTGCCGGCTGAAACCTGTCGCCCCTCTGGCGGCTGCCATCTTTTCGGTTACCTCAGCCTGTCCTGTGCGGCTCCGCCTCCCCTGTCAATAGGCTAACCAATAGCCGCACAGTTCACCTGTTAAGTACTGACTGACCGGGTTAGACTGGCAGTCAGTACAATGATGTCTCTGCCTAAGCATCATTGCTCCGGTCTGGCTCTGTAGTTTTCCTGCTACAATCCTCATGTCTTCAAGTGAAGTACTCTCCTGCTGATCGTCTCACTGCTCTTTTTGTGTACCACGGACTCCACTGCCGCCAATGCGGACCGAGTAAGGTTAGCCCCCCAAAGGGGTACTATCTTACTTCTCTTTCCCGATGGTAATTATTCCACGGTCACCTTTGATTGCAGCCACGATCCAATCCAGCAAGGACAGACTTCTTCATCATTTCTTTATTCATCCAATCCTCCAACCCATCCTCCAATCATCCAACCAATCCTCCAATCATCTAACCAATCCTCCAATCATCCAACCAATCTTCCAACCAATCATCCAATCCTCCAACCAACCATCCAATCTTCCAGTTATCCTTCAACCTTCACCCCAATCTTCAATTCTTCAACCAATTATTCAATTATCCAATCAAACCTCCAATTCTTCTGTTATCCTTCAATTCTTCAATCAACATTCCAATAATCTTCTCAAGTACCACGCATCGTCACATTCTACAATAAAGTATTGGACTATTGACTTTCTCTATTGCATAACCTACAGTATATTAATTGTGCCATCAGTATCAACTTGTATTACAGTATCTTTATTAAACCCGTTTAATTTTATCCTATTGTTTCACTCCCTTCTGTCGTGGATGCATCATCCTTACATTAAAGCACCCAGCCTCCGTTACACTACAGCTGGTGCTTCTAAGAACGTGACAGTTTGTACTGAATCCATGGATCCAGCATCAGGTCAGGAGAGAGGCACTGTTCCTGTACAACAACTTGCGGCTCGCCTGGATCAACAGGAGGCCGCTCAGGAGCAAGTTATTCATGCCCTCCAGAGCCTGACAAAAGACTGGACACTCTTCAAACTACGTTGCAAAAAGGCCAGGGGTCTGTAGTTACATCGGCACCATCGCCTAGACCCATGTCCACAGCGACAGGAGTAACTGCTCATCTTCAACTTCCTACTCCAACTAAATTCGATGGGAACCCCAAAAACTGTAAGGGCTTCATCAATCAATGTGAAATTCATCTTGAGCTTCAATCATCATATTTCCCTACCGAAAGGTGGCTTATGTGATATCTCTCCTCACAGGTTCAGCTCTCAATTGGGCATCTCCCTTGTGGGAAAAGTCAGATCCTCTACTAGCAGACTATGCCCGGTTCATCTCAACTTTTAGAATCATCTTTGACGAACCAGGGCGTCTCAGCTCCGCTGCTACAGAAATTCTATGGCTGCGCCAAGGATCCAGGTCGGTAGGTCAATACCTGATCCAATTCAAAATCCTAGCGGCTGAATTGGCGTGGAATGAGGAGGCATTTCTAGCAGCATTTATGAATGGACTCTCAAAATCAAATATGAGCTTGCTGCTAGAGACCTGCCCCCCAGGCTAGAAGATTTAATCTCATTATGCACCAAAATTGATCTGAGACTCAGAGAGAGGAATCAAGAGAGAGATCGAACTGACCCTAAACTCATTTTTTTTGCTTCCAAACCCTCTTCATTGCCAACGGAAGAACCTATGCAGGTCAACCGTTCCAAACTAACACCAGCTGAGCGTAAACGTCGTCTAGATGAACACTTTTGTCTTTATTGTGCTGATCCCCAGCATGCCGTTGATTCCTGTCCCAAGAAGCCGGGAAACGCCAGAACCTAACCTGTATAAGAGAGGGCAGGTTAGGGGTTGTTAATTCCTCTCTAAATAACAAAGACTGTATTCTTCAAGTTTCCCTGCAGGTTAAACATCAGCTAAGACACTTGCCAGCTCTTCTCAATTCAGGCGCAGCAGAAAGCTTCATCACCACTGATGTTGTTAATCGTTGGAACCTACCCACTATTCCGCTTCACTGCCCTGTATACCTCACTGCGGTAGATGGGAGTCGTATTTTGGGAGAGGCTGTCACATTGAAACCTCAACCACTAACCCTGCAAATTGGTCTACATACAGAAAAAATACAGTGCTTTGTCATCCCAAAATCCTCCTACCCAATCGTCCTGGGCCTTCCCTGGCCTTCCCTGGTTATGTACCCATAATCCCAGTATCAATTGGGTAACGTCCCAGGTTCAAACTTGGAGTACTAATTGTACCAAATCATGTTTTAACTCTTTGGCACCTACTCGTCAAGTTTCCCTTCAGATGCCAGAAGGGTTACCTACTCAGTATCGAGACTTCTCTGATGTCTTTTCAAAACAAACCACTGATAAATTGCCTCCCCATCGTCCATGGGACGGTTCTATTGAACTAATACCAGGAAAAAAGCCTCCTCGAGGCCGTACTTACCCTTTGTCATTGCCTGAAACACAAGCCATGTCAGAATATATTGAAGAAAGCTTGGCCAAAGGTTTCATATGCCCTTCATCATCACCTGCAGGTGCAGGCTTCTTTTTTTAAAGAAAAAGGATGGAGGATTGCGTCCCTGTATTGACTATCGAGGGTTAAATGAAATTACGATAAAAAATCGTTATCCACTGCCACTCATCACAGAACCCTTCAACAGAATTAAAGGAGCTACTATCTTTACTAAATTAGATCTTCGCTGAGCCTATAATCTAATCCGCATTCATGAGGGAGATGAGTGGAAAACCGCTTTTAACACAAGAGATGGACACTATGGATATCTTGTCATGCCCTTTGGTCTAAGTAATGCTCCAGCAGTTTTTCAGTCTTATATGAATTAACTGTTTCGTGATCTCCTGTACAAACATGTGGTGGTCTATATTGACGATATCTTAATATTTGCCAACAGTGTCCAAAAACATCGAGAGATTGTCAGGGAGGTGCTCTCTCCCTCAGAAAAAACTTTCTCTTTTGTAAATTGGAAAAATGTACTTTTGATGTTCCATCCATACCTTTTCTAGGTTACATTGTATCAGGGTCCGGTCTGGAGATAGATCCAGCAAAGGTGGAAGCCATTCAGTCTTGGCCTCGTCCTCATACTCTTCGAGGGGTCCAAAGATTCCTCGGATTTGCGAATTATTACAGGAAATTCATTAAAGACTTTTCTACCGTTGTTGCTCCAATAACTGCTCTTACTCGCAAAAATGCCAAACCTTCTAAATGGGATACCAAAGCTGCTGATGCCTTTTTGTTACTCAAAAAGAAATTAATCTCTGCACCAGTGTTGACTCAACCAGATGTCAGTATACCTTTCACGCTAGAGGTAGATGCCTCTGCCATCGGCATAGAAGCAGTCCTTTCCCAAGTGAAAGCTGACGGACAAGTACATCCATGTGGCTTTTTCTCCCAAAAATTCTCCCCGGCAGAACAGAACTATGCTATAGGGCAGGGGTGGCCAACCCATCTGAGCTGAAGAGCCCCCAAAAAAATTCTGTTAAGACAAAGAGCCGCAACCATAAAAATGGGCGTGGCCTAGCTCCCAGAAGGCCACGCCCCATTTTAAATAGGGTGTGGCTTAGAATAACACGAATTTGGCCCTTATTCAGATATGATCGCAGTACAAATTTGTTCTCAAAATGTGCAACACCATGTACACTGCAGGAGGGGCAAATGTAACATGTGCAGGGAGAGTTACATTTGGTTGAGTTATTTTGTTTCTGTGCATGGAAAATATTGGCGGTTTTATTTTTACACTGCAAATTAGATTTCAGTTTCAACACACCCCACCCAAATCTAACTCTCTCTGCACGTTACATCTGCCCCATCTGCAGTGTACATGGTTTTTCCCATTTTGAAAACAAATTTGTGCTGCACTCAGATCTGAATAAGGGCCTTTGTGTAAACAAGCAGACAAGCACATGAAAAGACAACAACATGGAAAGAGTACATAAAATGTGTATTTAAAAAAAAAAATTTTTATTAACTTTTAACTTTGGAACAACAATCGATTTTCCTCCTGGGTCTGTGAGACAGATTTGTGTTAAATCCTCTTTAGCAGGAGCTAAAACGGTGGCACAATTAGCAGGAAAAATCTTTACATACATGAGCAACAGGTTCAGAAGATCAGCCATGACAACGTTGGTAAATTGCAGAATAGTCCAGCAGTAGGGTGGTGGCCAGAACACCGCCAGTGAAATATCAACCACCAGATTTATATAAAGAGCAAAAAGTCCCAATAACATTTCCAACAAAGAACAGGCAGTAATCAGGGCTACGAGCACCAGACACAGAAAGGCATAGATGCCTATTGTGCATTAGGATCAGAGTAGCTAAATAGTAGCACGCACAGGATGCCAGTACAAAAAGACAACGAGGGCACAGCCAGGCAGTTACCAAGTGAACAACCTGTAAAGTGCAGGGGAGCTTTAGGAGCACCGGTGAGTAGGTGTGGGGTGCCTATGGTCTCCCAGGCAGGATAATTTTTAAAATTTTCGGTGAAGCTCACTTACCCTGCGTCCGCACAGAAGCTCGGTCATGCCACGTCCCCTGCTGTCCTTTATCTTAGTGAGACTTCTGACAGTCCTTGTTATCAATCATTTTTTTAAATTCTGGGTCATATGCGGTTGTCGCTACTCGCAGTAATTCTCTTACATGTGTATCTGTTAGAACAGATCTATGCTTTGATTTAACTTGTTTTAGTGTAGAAAAAAAAGAGTCACAAAGGTAAGTAGAACCAAACATTGATAAAAGTCTGATTGCTGCACATTTGACATTGGGGTATTTCTCCATTGGTACAGTTCTCCAGAACTCAATTGTTCCATCTTTCAGGACAGATTTAAGTCTGTCATCCTCAGAAAATTCAAGCATCTCAATCTGTGACTAAAGGGGCTTTCAAAGTGTTGGCATCCGTATTGAAAGGGTCAACTAGGAATCTAATCTGAGGTCTTTTCAGCTGTAGATCATGGAATCTTTCCAGAAAGCTGTCTTTAAGTTCTTCAGTAAATATTGCATACCGTGCTGTGCTACTTTTTAATATATCAGGTACTTGTTCACTTTCCTTTAACAGTAAAGGAAAATGTGTTAGATCTCCCTTTTGAAGTTGAGTATTGAACAAATTGAGTGTGCTGATAAAAGAAAATATACTTTGCACCATGTCAGGCAGTATCTTGAATTTCCCTTGAAGATCCAGGTTGAGTCTGTCGAGATGCCGCAGCATGTCCACAAGAAATGCCAGGTCTAAAACCCATTGTGGATCTGACAGCTCAGGGTATTCCTTTGCTTTTGTTTCCATAAAAATCTTCACAGGGTTCAAAAGTTCCAAAAAACGAGATAAGACTTTACCTTTTGAAAGCCACCTTACGGTACAGTAAAGCGGCAGGTCGCCTGGAAGACCTTGGTCAAGCTCAGCAATGAGATTCCTGAATTGTCTGTGATTGAGAGCATGTGTGCGAATAAAATTGACTATTTTTAGGACAGGATCCATTACGTGATCCAAACGTAACTTTTTAGATACCAGTTGCTCCCGATGGATGATGCAGTGAAACGTCCAGAAGTCAGGGAACTGTTCGTCAGCCCGGCACAGTCCCACAAGGCCATTCACAGATCCAACCATGGATGGTGCCCCATCAGTTGCTATTGCTGTAAGCTTTGATATAGGCAACTTTGATTTAGCAATAACATCCATCAGTGTTTCTTTCACATCAATGCCCCGGGTTCTGTCTTTTAAAGGCATTATATCAAGGAGTTCTTCCTTGATTACACAATCCTTTGAAAAAGTCCGTACAAATATTGCCAATTGAGATTTGTCCTGGACATCACAAGACTCGTCTAGTGCAATGCTGAGGTATTCACATTTTTGAAGATCAGAAGTTAATTGAGATTCAACAGAAACATTTATGTCTCATATTCTATGCTCAACTGTATGTCGTGAGAGTTGAAGGTCTGAAACCATTTTTTTCAGAGATATATTTTCTGGGCACAGGATGGACACTACATCTGTGAGACATTTTTTAACAAATTCACCTTCATTATAAGGTTTTTTGGCACGGGCAATATTCCAAGCAACTTTATACGAGGCATGTGTAACTGTCTGAGAATGTTTGGAAAATTTCTGGAACACTTGTGTTTGTTTTGCAATTTGACCCTTCAGAGTTTTTACCTTGTGAGATCGTAGTTCAGTACCTTTAGGGAATTCCTCATCCATTTTAGCATGATGTGTGCTAAAATGACGGTGAAGATATGAACACTTGAAGTGTGTTAGTGCAGTCTGGCATATAAGACAGAGGGGTTTGCCTTTGTGATCTATGAAAAAATACAAATTTTCCCATTCCGGTAAGAATGTTCTGTGTTCATCCTCGTATTTTCGTTTATTTTGGTTGTTTTTTGCCATGTTAAAAGAGGCTCGGAATATTCTGCAATTACATAGAAAATAAAATACATTCATACGCTATCAAAAATGTTTAAATTAGGTCTGCAGACTATTATCAATCTATCATGTATATGGCACAAGTTCTGATTGCTGCACATTTGACATTGGGGTATTTCTCCATTGGTACAGTTCTCCAGAACTCAATTGTTCCATCTTTCAGGACAGATTTAAGTCTGTCATTCTCAGAAAATTCAAGCATCTCAATCTGTGTACTTGCTTCATCTGTGACTAAAGGGGCTTTCAAAGTGTTGGCATCCGTATTGAAAGGGTCAACTAGGAATCTAATCTGAGGTCTTTTCAGCTGTAGATCATGGAATCTTTCCAGAAAGCTGTCTTTAAGTTCTTCAGTAAATATTGCATACCGTGCTGTGCTACTTTTTAATATATCAGGTACTTGTTCACTTTCCTTTAACAGTAAAGGAAAATGTGTTAGATCTCCCTTTTGAAGTTGAGTATTGAACAAATTGAGTGTGCTGATAAAAGAAAATATACTTTGCACCATGTCAGGCAGTATCTTGAATTTCCCTTGAAGACCCAGGTTGAGTCTGTCGAGATGCCGCAGCATGTCCACAAGAAATGCCAGGTCTAAAACCCATTGTGGATCTGACAGCTCAGGGTATTCCTTTCCTTTCGTTTCCATAAAAATCTTCACAGGGTTCAAAAGTTCCAAAAAACGAGATAAGACTTTACCTTTTGAAAGCCACCTTACGGTACAGTAAAGCGGCAGGTCGCCTGGAAGACCTTGGTCAAGCTCAGCAATGAGATTCTTGAATTGTCTGTGATTGAGAGCATGTGTGCGAATAAAATTGACTATTTTTAGGACAGGATCCATTACGTGATCCAAACGTAACTTTTTAGATACCAGTTGCTCCCGATGGATGATGCAGTGAAACGTCCAGAAGTCAGGGAACTGTTCATCAGCCTGGCACAGTCCCACAAGGCCATTCACAGATCCAACCATGGATGGTGCCCCATCAGTTGCTATTGCTGTAAGCTTTGATATAGGCAACTTTGATTTAGCAATAACATCCATCAGTGTTTCTTTCACATCAATGCCCCGGGTTCTGTCTTTTAAAGGCATTATATCAAGGAGTTCTTCCTTGATTACACAATCCTTTGAAAAAGTCCGTACAAATATTGCCAATTGAGATTTGTCCTGGACATCACAAGACTCGTCTAGTGCAATGCTGAGGTATTCACATTTTTGAAGATCAGAAGTTAATTGAGATTCAACAGAAACATTTATGTCTCATATTCTATGCTTAACTGTATGTCGTGAGAGTTGAAGGTCTGAAACCATTTTTTTCAGAGATATATTTTCTGGGCACAGGATGGACACTACATCTGTGAGACATTTTTTAACAAATTAACCTTCATTATAAGGTTTTTTGGCACGGGCAATATTCAAAGCAACTTTATACGAGGCATGTGTAACTATCTGAGAATGTTTGGAAAATTTCTGGAACACTTGTGTTTGTTTTGCAATTTGACCCTTCAGAGTTTTTACCTTGTGAGATCGTAGTTCAGTACCTTTAGGGAATTCCTCATCCATTTTAGCATGATGTATGCTAAAATGACGGTGAAGATATGAACACTTGAAGTGTGTTAGTGCAGTCTGGCATATAAGACAGAGGGGTTTGCCTTTGTGATCTATGAAAAAATACAAATTTTCCCATTCCGGTAAGAATGTTCTGTGTTCATCCTCGTATTTACGTTTATTTTGGTTGTTTTTTGCCATGTTTAAAGAGGCTCGGAATATTCTGCAATTACATAGAAAATAAAATACATTCATACGCTATCAAAAATGTTTAAATTAGGTCTGCAGACTATTATCAATCTATCATGTATATGGCACAAGTTCACTATTGCACACAAAAAACAATCCACATACAAGCACAGCAGCCTACCAAAGAATCTTAGCATGTATAAAGCTGTACATCAGGTTTAAGAGGCAGGTAAACTGGTGGGGTATAAGGGCCAAATGCCAGTAAGGGCACTGTGCCACAATGGCAGGCCCTTACAGTAACCTGGGCAAATGTCCTTTATGCCTTGGGCTACACAGCGACAACAAGCAACGGTGGCTCCACCACTGACATCACGATCTTTTCATAATTTGTTTATAGTTAACATTGCCAAGCTATACTGTCACATAGTTCATTTTCACAGTGCAAAATGCATAAGCATACTATGATTACAATTTCAAAATGCAATTAATAAAAAATAGGCTGTAGGTCAGAAATGGTAACCGTATACATTACATATTCCGTTAAAAACAAAATTATACATGCAACACCTAGTAAATTATGTTTAACATGTGAGGCACATAGTTTAATTTATATATTTTCTAATTGTGTCAAAAATAATAATTAGTATATGGTAAACTGAATGTAGAGCAGATTTTATTATAAATATATATATATAGAGAGAGAGAAAGAGAGAGTTTTTACATGCTGACGATTTTTCTGCAAACATGAAATCTGTTTTACATTCTGTTTAACATTAGTGCCCCTTACAAATTATGCCACATGGATTGAGCCAAAATTATCATCATACCACATTGAATGAGACAAAATTCACATTATGCTACACATAGTATGAGCCTGAATTCGAATTAATCACCACAGAATTACCCAAAATTGATACAGAAAGAGACAAAGTTCACATTACGCCAAATAGTAACAAAATTCACACTATGCCACACGATATGAGACAAATTTCACACTATGCCACACGGTATGAGACAAAATTCACATTACGACACCAGGTATGACACAAAATTCACATTATACCACACAGAATAAGCCAAAATTCCCACAGAATTAACCAAAATTGTCACAGAATGAGACAAAATTCACATTACACCAAACAGTATGTTACAAAAATCACACTACGCCACAAGGTATGAGACAAAATTCACATTATGACACCAGGGATGAATTCACATTATACCACACAGAATAGCCAAAATTTCCACGGAATTAGCCAAAAATCAGAGAGAGAGAAAGAGAGAGAATAGAAAGGCAGCAGGTTAAGATTTACATACCTTAGGCTGGGTTCAGGTGCAATTCACAGGAGGCTGTGGTCAGCAGTAGCGGCTGGGCGTAGTTGGCTGTGGTCAGCAGCTGGGAGAAGGTGGCTGTGGTCAGCAGCTGGGCGTAGGTGGCTGTGGTCAGCAGCTGGGAGGAGGAGTCTGTGACTGGTAGTGGTGGTGCAGAAGACACTGTGGGAGAGAGATAGTGACAGCAGGGATAAGGAGAGGGACAGCAGTGATATACAGTGGGAGAAAGAAAGGCAGCAGGTTAAGATTTACATACCTTAGGCTGGGTTCAGGTGCAATTCACAGAAGGCTGTGGTCAGCAGTAGCGGCTGGGCGTAGTTGACTGTGGTCAGCAGCTGGGCGTAGGTGGCTGTGGTCAGCAGCTGGGAGGAGGAGTCTGTGACTGGTAGTGGTGGTGCAGAAGACACTGTGGGAGAGAGATAGTGACAGCAGGGATAAGGAGAGGGACAGCAGTGATATACAGTGGGAGAAAGAAAGGCAGAAGGTTAAGATTTACATACCTTAGGCTGGGTTCAGGTGCAATTCACAGGAGGCTGTGGTCAGCAGTAGCAGCTGGGCGTAGTTGGCTGTGGTCAGCAGCTGGGCGAAGGTGGCTGTGGTCAGCAGCTGGGCGTAGGTGGCTGTGGTCAGCAGCTGGGAGGAGGAGTCTGTGACTGGTAGTGGTGGTGCAGAAGACACTGTGGGAGAGAGATAGTGACAGCAGGGATAAGGAGAGGGACAGCAGTTATATACAGTGGGAGAAAGAAAGGCAGCAGGTTAAGATTTACATACCTTAGGCTGGGTTCAGGTGCAATTCACAGGAGGCTGTGGTCAGCAGTAGCGGCTGGGCGTAGTTGGCTGTGGTCAGCAGCTGGGCGAAGGTGGCTGTGGTCAGCAGCTGGGCGTAGGTGGCTGTGGTCAGCAGCTGGGAGGAGGAGTCTGTGACTGGTAGTGGTGGTGCAGAAGACACTGTGGGAGAGAGATAGTGACAGCAGGGATAAGGAGAGGGACAGCAGTGATATACAGTGGGAGAAAGAAAGGCAGCAGGTTAAGATTTACATACCTTAGGCTGGGTTCAGGTGCAATTCACAGGAGGCTGTGGTCAGCAGTAGCGGCTGGGCGTAGTTGGCTGTGGTCAGTAGCTGGGCGAAGGTGGCTGTGGTCAGCAGCTGGGCGTAGGTGGCTGTGGTCAGCAGCTGGGAGGAGGAGTCTGTGACTGGTAGTGGTGGTGCAGAAGACACTGTGGGAGAGAGATAGTGACAGCAGGGATAAGGAGAGGGACAGCAGTGATATACAGTAGGAGAAAGAAAGGCAGCAGGTTAAGATTTACATACCTTAGGCTGGGTTCAGGTGCAATTCACAGGAGGCTGTGGTCAGCAGAAGCGGCTGGGCGTAGTTGGCTGTGGTCAGCAGCTGGGCGAAGGTGGCTGTGGTCAGCAGCTGGGCGAAGGTGGCTGTGGTCAGCAGCTGGGAGGAGGAGTCTGTGACTGGTAGTGGTGGTGCAGAAGACACTGTGGGAGAGAGATAGTGACAGCAGAGATAAGGAGAGGGACAGCAGTGATATACAGTGGGAGAAAGAAAGGCAGCAGGTTAAGATTTGCATACCTTAGGCTGGGTTCAGGTGCAATTCACAGGAGGCTGTGGTCAGCAGTAGCGGCTGGGCGTAGGTGCTGTGGTCAGCAGCTGGGCGAAGGTGGCTGTGGTCAGCAGCTGGGCGAAGGTGGCTGTGGTCAGCAGCTGGGCGTAGGTGGCTGTGATAACAGGACACCACAGGCTTCTCCCCCTGTATAATAAAAAGACACCGCTGGCTGCTCCCCTTGTATACTAACAGGACACCACATGCTGCTCCTGCTGTATAATAAAAGGACACACAGGCTGCTCCTCCTGCATGATAACAGGACACCACAGACTGCTCCCCCTGTATGATAACAGGACACCGCAGGCTGCCCCCATGTATGATAACAGGACACCACAGGCTTCTCCCCCTGTATAATAAAAAGACACCACTGGCTGCTCCCCTTGTATACTAACAGGACACCACATGCTGCTCCTGCTGTATAAAAAAGGACACGCAGGCTGCTCCCCCTGTATGATAACAGGACACCACAGGCTTCTCCCCCGTATAATAAAAAGACACCGCTGGCTGCTCCCCTTGTATTCTAACAGGGCACCACATGCTGCTCCTGCTGTATAAAAAAGGACACGCAGGCTGCTCCCCCTGTATGATAACAGGACACCGCAGGCTGCCCCCATGTATGATAACAGGACACCACAGGCTTCTCCCCCTGTATAATAAAAGACACCGCTGGCTGCTCCCCTTGTATACTAACAGGACACCACATGCTGCTCCTGCTGTATAATAAAAGGACACGCAGGCTGCTTCTTCTGTATGATAACAGGACACCGCAGACTGCTCCCCCTGTATGATAACAGGACACCGGAGGCTGCCCTCATATATGATAACAGGACACCGCAGACTGCTCCCCCTGTATGATAACAGGACACCACAGGCTTCTCCCCCTGTATAATAAAAAGACACCTCTGGCTGCTCCCCTTGTATTCTAACAGGACACCACATGCTGCTCCTCCTGTATAATAATAGGACACGCAGGCTGCTCCTCCTGTATGATAACAGGACACTGCAGAATGCTCTCCGCCTGTATAATAACAGGGTACCACAGGCTAGCCCGCATATATATATATATATATATATATATATGTGTGTGTTTTATATACATAACCCCCCCCCCCTCCCCACACACACGACCACCTCAACTTATATATTTGTGTGCATATTTTTTAGATACACTCACTCCACTGTACACTGAAGGACTCAGGATGGGAGGAGGCTGGAAGCAAACAGCTGGAGCACGGCGCGGAGGTTCCACGGAGAAATGACTCACTGCTGCGCAGTATGAAATGGCGCCGCGCACACTGTTCCTAGTGTGACTGCGCATGCGTTGTCTCACGGCACCCGCGGCTCGTCGTCAAGCCTGAAAGCCCGGCGCCGCAGAGCCGCAGATCAAAGGGGGGGAGCCGCTGAAGGGATGATAGCTCCCGAGCCGCACATGAGGCAGAGGAGAGCCGCATGCGGCTCGGGAGCCGCGGGTTGGCCACCGCTGCTATAGGGGATCAAGAATTATTAGCTATTAAGATGGCTTTGGAGGAGTGGCGGTATCTATTAGAGGGGGCAGTTCATGTTATTAGCATCATTACTGATCATAAGAATTTGCTGTATTTAAAAAATGCTCAATGTCTTAATCCCGTCAAGCCAGATGAGCATTATTCTTTTCAAGATTTAATGTTAAATTGTCTTTTTCTCCTGGAGCAAAGAATCGGAAGGCGGAAAGCGAGATCTTACAAAGGAAGTCCAATTGTCGACCCACTTGCTTTTGCCGTAACAACTGTTCAAGTTCCAGTACCGCCAGGTAAAACTTTTGTCAAGCCTAGTTCAAGAAAACAGATTCTACGCTGGGCCCATGATTTCAAGTTCTCTGGTTATCCGGGGGTTCAGAAAACCTATGAATTCCTGTCACGTTGGTATTGGTGGCCTACTCTGAAAAAGGATGTTCAGGACTATATTGCTTCCTGTCCTCATTGTGCCCAACATAAATCCTCCAATCTAGCTCCAGTAGGTCCATTAAGGCCGTTGTATATTCCCAAGAGGCCTTGGACTCATCTATCGATGGACTTTATCACTGACCTTCCACCATCAGATGGTTATACCACCATTTGGGTCATCATAGACAGATTCTCTAAGATGGCTCATTTCATACCTCTACGAGGTCTACCTTCAGCTCCTAAATTAGCAGAACTGTTCATTAAGGAAATTTTTAGAATCCATGGGTTACCTGAGGAAAATGTGTCTGATCGAGGTGTACAATTTGTTGCAAAGTTTTGCCGAGCTTTGTGTAAAGTTCTCAAAATTCAGTTTAATTTCAGTACAGCATATCATCCGCAATCTAATGTTCAGAATGAGAGAGTCAACCAAGATGTAGAGACTTTTCTTCGTTTACATGTCTCCTCCTCTCAAGATGACTGGGTTGAGGTGTTACCATGGGCCAAATTTGGGCATAATAATCAGTACCATTCGTCTTCTTCTTCTACGTCTTTCTTTGTTAACTGTGGCTTCCATCCTAGGGTTCCTGATTTCCAGCAAGTACCTGTAACATCTGTACCAGCGGTAACTTTGTCCCTCCAGCAACTCCGACAACACTGGAGGAAAGTCAGGAAATCTCTAACCAAAGCCTCACAAAGGTATAAAAGGTTTGCAGACCGAAGAAGAGCTGCTCCTACTTGGAAAGTAGGCGACAAGGTATGGCTGTCCACTCGAAATCTTCGTCTTCGTGTTCCCTCAATGAAGTTTGCACCTCGTTTCATCAAACCATTCCTGATAGTACAAATCATCAACCCAGTTGCCTGCAAATTAAAATTACCAAATTATTTAAGGATCCCTAATTCCTTTCATGTATCATTGTTAAAACCTCTAATATTGAACAGATTTCATCTTGCTTTGCCTAAATCTCCTAAAGTTTTTACCCATAGGGGCATCGAGTATGAAGTAGCTCATATCCTGGACTCTCGCATCTGGTACAAGAGATTACAGTATCTAATCGACTGGAAAGGCTACGGGCTGGAGGAGAGGTCTTGGACTAATGCCTCTGAGGTACATGCTCCCTGAATGGTAATTAACTTCCACAGGAAATTCCCAAACAAGCCTAAAGAGTGTCCTGGGGCCACTCGTAAAAGGGGGGGTACTGTCACATCCACCATGGCTCTCACCCAAATCCCCTGTGCTGTGCCCAGCCCTAGGCTGTCTAACCGCATGTCTAATGCTATGGCGCTCACCTCCGCTTGTGTCCCTGGTCCTGGGGGGGTACATGTCTGTCGCCGCGTGGTGAGAGTGGTGATGTTTGCTCCGGTGCCATGCTGGGCATGAGCGGCATGAGACCTGAACCGCCATGTGTGTTTGTGCCTGGTTAGGTCTCTGTCTGAATGCCGGCAATTGCGCAGCTGCGCTCACTCACTGCCAGCTGAAACCTGTCGCCCCTCTTTTCGGTTACCTCAGCCTGTCCTGTGCGGCTCCGCCTCCCCTGTCAATAGGCAAACCAATAGCCGCACAGTTCACCTGTTAAGTACTGACTGACCGGGTTAGACTGGCAGTCAGTACAATGATGTCTCTGCCTAAGCATCATTGCTCCGGTCTGGCTCTGTAGTTTTCCTGCTACAATCCTCGTGTCTTCAAGTAAAGTATTCTCCTGCTGATCGTCTCACTGCTCTTTTTGTGTACCACGGACTCCAATGCCGCCAATGCGGACCAAGTAAGGTTAGCCCCCCAAAGGGGTACTATCTTACTTCTCTTTCCTGACGGTAATTATTCCACGGTCACCTTTGATTGCAGTCACGATCCAATCCAGCAAGGACAGACTTCTAAATCATTTCTTTATTCATCCAATCCTCCAACCCATCCTCCAATCAATCAACCAATCCTCCAATCATCCAACCAATCCTCCAATCATCCAACCAATCATCCAATCTTCCAACCAATCATCCAATCTTCCAATCAATCATCCAATCCTCCAACCAACCATCCAATCTTCCAGTTATCCTTCAACCTTCACCCCAATCTTCAATTCTTCAACCAATTATTCAACTATCCAATCAAACCTCCAATTCTTCTGTTATCCTTCAATTCTTCAATCAACATTCCAATAATCTTCTCAAGTACCACGCATCGTCACATTCTACAATAAAGTATTGGACTATTGACTTTCTCTATTGCATAACCTACAGTATATTAATTGTGCCATCAGTATCAACTTGTATTACAGTATCTTTATTAAACCCGTTTAATTGTATCCTATTGTTTCACTCCCTTCTGTCGTGGATGCAACATCCTTACATTAAAGCACCCAGCCTCCGTTACACTACAGCTGGTGCTTCTAAGAACGTGACAATAACAAGTAAGTTTGCAGCTGGGTAGAAGTCACTCCCGGCGCTTGTACATCAGCGCTACGCCGGTAGAAGAGACCGTCCCTCATATTATCTGCCTCTTTGTCTCCTCTCCTTGTTGTACTCCTGGCTGTGGGACTGTCCATCTACTCCACGCCGATGAAATTATAACAACATTCCACCTCATCATTCTTCACTACAACTGCAATTATTTGATCTGGACCTATCATTATTCTGTTTATCTGGAATCCAATACCATCTGGACTCACTCATCATACAATATCAATTTAAGCCTTTATTGCTTCATTATACAATAAAACAGCTCCCCGTTCGTTTCATGGACCTACCATCAACCAATGAAATTGGGTAAGAGCACCATCGGATAATCAGTTATTAATGAACATAAATGATTTGATAAAGTATTTGATAAAAAATCATGTGTGATCAAATTGAGCTTTAATACCTATATTGGTTTTATAAATATTTTTATGTGCAATTAATTGTTTTTTTTTTAAATAAAATTGAAATTTAAAAAGTGCGCTCTAAGAATTATTCTGAATAAATATATTTATGTTTTGATTTAAGAAGGATCTGTCGGATCCTTAGTGGGAGCTGCCTTATATAATTTAGCTTATTAAGTGGTCATTTGGATGTTGTTGCGCCCGATTGTATATATATTTTTTATTACTTTATTTTAATAGTATACAGTCATTCTACTTAAAGTAGAGTCAATGGGCTACCATCTCAGTACTAAAAGTAATAGAACATTTACTGTATAAGATTTACTTGAGTTTCACAACTGCCTGGCTTAATCAAACTCTTTTCAATTTATGTTCAGCATTATTAGAGAAAACACTAGTTTCAGCAGTAACGGCAGATTTCCAAAGAGCTATTAAAATTTGCTACCTCTTTCCAAATCATACTGCTTGAAGCACCACTTTAGTCTGTCTCATTATATCATCGATCTCACCTGCTTGTATAATCCAAAGTGTGCAAAACTTATCACTGGCTATTGAAAACTCTTTAAAAAACTTACAGCTTAGGGCTCTGGAAAACGTTGTTGCAAGCATCAGGTCATAGAAACATAGAATTTGACGGCAGATAGGAACCACTTGGCCCATCTAGTCTGCCCCTTTTTTAAACATGTTACCTCAAACCATATTTGATCTTATTTTTTTGTAAGGATATCAATGTGCCTATCCCAAGCATGTTTAAATTGTACTACTGTATTTGCGTCTACCAACTCTGATGGTAGGCTATTCCACTTATCTACTACCCTTTCTGTGAAGTAATTCTTCCTCACATTTCCCATGAATCTTCCTACCTCTAGTTTCAGTGCATGTCCTCGTGTTCTGCTGCTCCTCTTCCTGTGAAGAATGTCTCCCACCTGTACCTTGTTAAAACCCTTGATATTGATATTTGCTTGTTCTTCGGTGGTAATACTTTTGAGGAGGTGAGAATACATAGGTATAAACAGGACATTTGTCAATAATATGGTGAGTACAGAGTACACTCTGGGTAGCACTGGGAGAGAGAAAAGGCATTGAATCTATGCTCTCAGAATGCCGATTTTCACGATCATGACTACATCCATATTATTTTGAGACTTACCACTGCCATCTGTCCTGTAACTCAGGATTTTTCTCTTTGCTGGGTATAGCCCAGTTCACCAGTACCATGCTTTCCTGTCTGCTGAGTTCACTATTGGAAAGGTCTGCTCGTCGTAATGTCAAGTCGCTCCATGTTGTTCCTGCACAGCGACTCCAGCATATTTTGGATGATTCTACGCAATGGCGGATTTTACCTATGGCTATGCAGGGCTGCAGCCCCCCAGGTAAAATCCACCACTGTAGTGAAGCCAGATGCAGTCTGTGAGACAGCAAAGGCTTCACTGTGACTGGCAGTGACTTCTCATTGGAAGTCTGACCTGCCAGTCACCCCAGGCAGTCCCATTGGGAGGTGATCCCTCCATCCAGGATGCGTTTGTGCGGGCTGCCGGGCAAAATCGTCAATTGCGCATGCGCAGTATATATATCGGTACTGCGCACGCGCTGGTCCCAGTACCTGTAATTTATATTATACAGGCATCGGGACCAAGATTCCTCTATGGGCTGTTGCCAAAGCAGCCCATAGAAGCTGGCTGCATGTGCAGTACATATGTTTGTACTTCGCATGAGCCAGTCCCGGTGCCTGCAATCAAAGGACAGGTGCCGGGGATTGGAGGGGAGGAGAGCAGCAGCAGCGGCGACAGGGGTGCCTGCGGCCAGAGGCAGCCCCCCTCCCCCAAAAAGGTAAGGGCCGCCACTGATTCTAAGCAGATTGTACGACAGATTTCCCTCCAAAACACAGACATGTTGGACACAGTCACCTGAATCCCCTCTACCAATCCAGAGTACTTTTTCCGGATAACCTGACTGTAGCAACCAATCAGCTTATATACAACTCTATAAATTCCACTTCCTGATTTGCTCGAATCGCCAGTGTGGTACGTGGCTCTCAGATTGTGAGGTATGCTTGTGCCTGTGCTCCCTGCAATCTGCTTTGGATTTATCTCTGTGAGCAGTCCAGTTCTGTCAGTTTACTACAGTCTAGTTTAGTCTGTCTGGTTGAGTTCTTTCTGATCCAGTTCAGCTCAGTTCCATACATTAGTGGATATCAGGTGACCCAGGCAGAGAGCAAGGACCTGTGGGGTTCCCTGGCAAAGACCACTAGGGTGTTAGACTTCTGTTCGGGATTTTCTCCAACCACCTGGTGTCAGATAGCATCCTCACCAGCATTTGAGGAAGGCTTACTTAAGATCAGCCACCTTCACGGTCCAAAGCTGGGTTGACCAAAGCTGTGTGACAATGACCTTCTACAGTGACAGAACATGACAGCGTAGGAGCAGTAGTAGTCCCCTAAGTGTTTCACTGCACACAGTTGCCATTTCATCAGGTCTTGTTTGCTTCAACTATGCAATGTATTACAATAAAAGGAAATAAATATACTTTTATTTACTAAAAAGTAAGTTTAATATGAAATATAATTTTTAGTTGTAAACTGACTAAATATTTAGTGATGAAACTAAGCAATTGAAAAAAATATAATTTTTGTATTTCAAGGTTTTTATGTAGTGTGACATACGTACCAATAATAAATATTTATTGTATTTATGGCCAGCTCCCATGAATTATTTTATATAAATGCATCCCATTTTTGTCTCCTTTAGTTCTTTGTGATTCAGGTGCTAAACTTCCAGACTCCTGAATTGGTGACAGTTTATCACATGCAAAAAATATTTAAACTAATCAACTTAAAAAAATAGTAAAATTAGAAGCTACTTTAAAAAAAATATTAGTAAAACCAAACTTTTTTGGGGGGAGTGAGTTTGTAAACTTCAAAACAGAACCAGACACGTGTGTGTGTGTGTGTGTGTGTGTATATATATATATATATATATATATATATATATATATATATATATATATACAGGTTGAGTATCCCGTATCCAAAATGCTCGGGACCAGGAGAATTTTGGATAACGGATTATTCCGTATTTTGGAATATTTTAATATTTCAATGATGTATTTTGAAGTATCTTGCATTTAAACACATAAAATACACACAAATATATTTTATTACCACATAAAATACACACAAATATATTTTATTTGTTCAAAAAACAAGGTTTCAAAACAGGAAACAAAATTTGTGTACTATCTCAGGTATTGAATTTGAATGCCAAGCAATCATTTTCTTGCACATATATATTGCCAGTTACATATCATGTCACCAGTAGTGATGTTACAAATGTCCCCAGTGAGTTTTTAGCAAAAAAAAAAAAAAATGTCACTTTCTGGAATGTATGGTTTTCGGAATAATTCGGATAACGGATACTCGGATACGGGATACTCAACCTGTATATATATATATATATATATATATATATATATATATATATATATATATATATATATATATATATATATATATATATATATATATATATATATATATATATATATATATATATATATATATATATATATATATATATATATATATATACACACATACACACACATGCACCACACACAAGGCTAGATTGAAAAGTAATGCCGCCGTGGCTATACGTTTTTTATTTGTGAACGCATTTGAACACTTTTTTATTGTACATGATAACTCAGTTTGACCTCTATGTAATGCACTTTTCACTTTTCAACATTGTCCTGATCCCTTTGCACGCATGTGCGCCAAAGCTTGACAAGTCGGGCAAACCCTATGGAGAAGAAAGCTGGTGGTTGTTGTCGACACTAGGACCGAGCAGCAGCTTTCTCCTCGTCGTCAGAGTTGAAGTATTGACCCTTAAGGTGCTCTTTTATCTTTGGGAAGCAGCAATTGCTGTTCAGGGAGGTTCTGCCACACCCATCGTACAACCCGACCTTGCGCCCTGCGCCTTTCACCTCCCAAAGATGTAAGATATATGAAATAAGCTCACACTACTGCATATGGAATATCCAATTACAAGCAATGATCTAAAGGGTGTGAGTCATCAAGGAAGCAGGCGCACTTTATGACAGCCCAAAATTGCATAAGACTCTGAACACTTATGGGCAAAGTTGGTCTGATTTCAGCCTGCAAAGGGTGTGAGTTTTGGAGACATTACCAGTGTTAAAATGCCACAGCAATGGCACATCGCACCTAATTCGCATCCTCTGCACTTTAAAGTGGCTCAAACTTGCGCAAAAGTGTTTGCTGCTCCAAAGCGGCACGTCGCATCCTTTGCACTTAATTAGATTGGCCCCTACAACTATAAGATACAATGGCAGAATATTAAATCTTACATATGTAAAAATATATACATCCTTGTATAATGCATGTTACAGATAAACAATAAAATAAATAACTTTAGGGCATGCATGCCTTAACCCCTTCCTGACACAGCCAGTTTTTGCCTTCCTGACAGAGCCCTTTTTTTCAAATCTGACATGTCTCACTTAAGTGGGGATAACTTTTTTTTGCTTTTACTTATCCCAGTGATTTTGAGATTGTTTTCTCGTGACACATTGTACTTCAAATTAGTGGTAAATTTGGGTCGATACAGTCTGTGTTTTTTTGTGAAAAATACCAAAATGTCGTAAAAAAATGAAAAATTTAGCAATTTGCAAAATGTTAAATTTTCTGCTTGTGAGACAAATAATCATACCACTCAAAATAGTTAATAACTAACATAGACCATATGTCTACTTTATGTTTCCATCATTATTTCAACTTCCTTTTAATTTTTTTGGACACTAGGAGGCTTACAATATGAATAGCAAATTCTCAAATTTTCAAGAAAATTTCAAACACTGATTTTTTTAGGGACCAGTTCAGTTCTGATGTGACTTTGAGGGACTTGTATGTGAGACACCCCCATAAATGATGCCATTTCAAAAACTGCACCCCTCACAGTATTCAAAACAGCATTTTGGAAGTTTGTTAACGCTTTAGGTGTTTCACAGGAATTAAAACAAAGTGTAGGTGAAATTTCAAAATTTCATTTTTTTTGCAGATTTGCAATTTTAATACATTTTTCTAAGGAACACAGTAGATTTTACTTGAGAAATGTGACTAAAAATTGATTCCCCCAATTCTTTTGTTTTCATAAATATCCTATATGTGGCCCTAGTGTGCACGTTGACCAAACCACAGGCTTCATAATAGAAGGAGCACCTACTTGATTTTGGAGCCTCCTTTTTATGAGATTATTTTTTAGGCACCATGTAGGTTTCTAGGCACCATAAGATGCTAAAATTTAGGAACCCCCCCACAAGTGACCCCATTTTGCAAACTACACCCCTCAGGGAATTCATCTAGGGGTATAGTGTACATTTCAAACCCCCAGGGGTTTCACCAATTGTGGTACAACTGGGCAGTGAAAATGAAAAATTAAATTTTTTACACAAAAATGCAGTTCTGGCTCAAAATTTTTCATTTTCACAAGGAATGAAGGAGACAAAGCACCCCAAAATCTGTGCCCCAATTTCTCCCGAGTACGGCAATGCCTCACATGTGACCAAAAAATACCATTTGGGTGCATGGCAGGACTCAGAAGGGAAGGAGTGATTTTTGGATTTTGCAGCTCAGATTCTGGTGGAATGTTGGTGGGTGCTATGTCGCATTAGCAAGACCCCCCAAGCACCAATACAGTGGAACCCCCCCACAGGTGACCCCATTTTGCAAACTACACCCCTCAGGGAATTCATCTAGGGGTATAGTGTACATTTCAAACCCCCAGGGGTTTCACCAATTTTGATACAACTGGGCTGTGCAAATGAAAAATTACATTTTTTACACAAAAATGCAGTTCTGGCTCAAAATTTTTCATTTTCACAAGGAATGAAGGAGACAAAGCACCCCAAAATCTGTGCCCCAATTTCTCCCGAGTACGGCAATGCCTCACATGTGACCAAAAAATACCATTTGGGTGCATGGCAGGACTCAGAAGGGAAGGAGTGATTTTTGGATTTTGCAGCTCAGATTCTGGTGGAATGTTGGTGGGTGCTATGTCGCATTAGCAAGACCCCCCAAGCACCAATACAGTGGAACCCCCCCACAAGTGACCCCATTTTGCAAACTACACCCCTCAGGGAATTCATCTAGGGGTATAGTGTACATTTCAAACCCCCAGGGGTTTCATCAATTTCTATACAACTGGGCTGTGCAAATGAAAAATTACATTTTTTACACAAAAATGCAGTTCTGGCTCAAAATTTTTCATTTTCACAAGGAATGAAGGAGACAAAGCACCCTAAAATCTGTGCCCCAATTTCTCCCGAGTACGGCAATGCCTCACATGTGACCAAAAAATACCATTTGGGTGCATGGCAGGACTCAGAAGGGAAGGAGTGATTTTTGGATTTTGCAGCTCAGATTCTGGTGGAATGTTGGTGGGTGCTATGTCGCATTAGCAAGACCCCCAAAGCACCAATACAGTGGAACCCCCCCACAAGTGACCCCATTTTGCAAACTACACCCCTCAGGGAATTCATCTAGGGGTATAGTGTACATTTCAAACCCCCAGGGGTTTCACCAATTTCTATACAACTGGGCTGTGCAAATGAAAAATTACATTTTTTACACAAAAATGCAGTTCTGGCTCAAAATTTTTCATTTTCAGAAGGTATGAAGGAGAAAAAGCACCCCAAAATCTGTGCCCCAATTTCTCCCGAGTATGGCAATGCCTCACATGTGACCAAAAAATACCAGTTGGGTGCATGGCAGGACTCAGAAGGGAAGGAGTGATTTTTGGATTTTGCGGCTCAGATTCTGGTGGAATGTTGGTGGGTGCTATGTCGCATTAGCAAGACCCCCAAAGCACCAATACAGTGGAACCCCCCCACAAGTGACCCCATTTTGCAAACTACACCCCTCAGGGAATTCATCTAGGGGTATAGTGTACATTTCAAACCCCCAGGGGTTTCACCAATTTCTATACAACTGGGCTGTGCAAATGAAAAATTACATTTTTTACACAAAAATGCAGTTCTGGCTCAAAATTTTTTATTTTCAGAAGGTATGAAGGAGAAAAAGCACCCCAAAATCTGTGCCCCAATTTCTCCCGAGTATGGCAATGCCTCACATGTGACCAAAAAATACCAGTTGGGTGCATGGCAGGACTCAGAAGGGAAGGAGTGATTTTTGGATTTTGCGGCTCAGATTCTGGTGGAATGAATGGTGGGTGCTATGTGGCATTAGCAAGACCCCCGAAGCACGGTGAAATGATGAACCTAATAATCCATAGATGTGTGGTATATTTTAAAACACTCCTTTATACATAGGCCGGGTTTGTCGGGGCAAGTGTCACACTGGAAAATAGTTTGCTTTCTTATTCCCTTTTTATAGCAAACTTTGCACCTTTTTTGTGTCCTGCCCTTTTTTCCAGTGGTGGGGATTTCATCAGGAAAATGCTGCCCTGGTACAATACGGGGGCCAGTACTAGAAGTACTGGGGCCCTCTGCCTGCTGGTTCCCAAATATTAGGCCCTTTATGACTTCCTCTTGAAAGTGCATACAGTAAATGTCCCCCTCTGGCTGGTAGAACGGAATAGCACGTAAGCGTTATACAGTGCCATCTGGATGATATACACGGCCAGCTTCTTGTACCAGATTTTTGTTTTCCGCAGGGCACTGTACGGCTTCAGTACCTGATCTGAAAGATCCACTCCGCCCATGTACTTATTGTAATCCAGGATACAATTAGGTTTTGAGGTGTGGGTACTGGTACCTCGTACAGGGACGGAGGTGGTACTGTCTCCGTGAATTGTTGTCAGTATAAGGACATCCCTCTTGTCCTTATATTTGACCAACAACATATTTTCGGTGGATTGTGCCCTGCTTTCACCCCTTCTCATTACTTGGGCAATGTGCGTTTTTGGGAGGCCTCTTTGGTTCTTGCGCACAGTACCGCAAGCTGCTGTACCTCTTGAACCAAGGGCCTTAAACAGGGGGATGCTAGTGTAAAAGTTATCCACATAGAGGTGATAACCTTTATCCAGGAAGGGGTGCACTAAATCCCAGACAATTTTTCCACTAACACCTACGAGGGAGGGGGGGCATTCTGGCGGTTCAATTCTTGAATCCTTCCCTTCATATACCCTAAACCTGTGGGTGTACCCTGAGGTGCTTTCACACAGCTTATACATTTTTATGCCATACCTTGCCCTCTTACTGGGAAGGTACTGGCGGAATTTAACCCTTCCTTTAAAATGTATAAGGGACTCGTCTATGCAAATGAATTTATCTGGGATGTACATCTCTGCAAATTTGGCACTGAAATGATCAATGACCGGCCTGACTTTGAATAGCCGGTCAAAGGTGGGATCATCTCTGGGTGGGCACTGTGCATTATCGTTGTAATGCAAAAATGTAAGGATTAACTCAAAACGAGTCCGGGTCATGGCCATACGGTAAAGTGGGGTGCTGTACAGAACATCTGTACTCCAATATTGCCTAATTTCTGGCTTTTTTACTATGCCCATATGAAACACCAGACCCCAAAACGTCATCATCTCTACTGAATCTACAGGGGTCCACCTAGCAAATGATGACGTGGGGTTTTGAGCAATAAACTGCTGGGCATATAAATTAGTTTGGTCCACCATTAAATTTATAAAATCATCAGAGAAAAATAATTTGAAAAAGTCAATTTCTCTGAGACCTGTGGAATCAAATTGGAATCCTGGGATGGCCAAAAACTCAGGAACCTGGGGCTCAAAATTGTCTGGTGGTGGGGTCCATACGAGATCAATTATTGGGGGGGGGGGTCTCAGCTGCTCTACGGGGGCGTCTTTGAGGGGGTCCCTCATCACTAGAGGAGGAAGAGGAGCTTAAGATGAATCCTTCAAATTCCCCGCTTGCATCACTGGCTGTGTCAGAGTCAGAGGCAAGCATGGCATATGCCTCCTCCGCTGAATACATTCTTCTGGATGACTGGGATGATATTTGGGATGCCATTTTTATTTTTGTGTTTCTGGTAGTGAAATGTTTCAACACGTGTATAGTGTAGGGGGGGTACAAACTTTGTTTCAACCCGGGGGGGTATGTAGTGTGTAGTGTGTATGTAGTGCAGAAAAAAAAAAAAAAAAAGGTCCTGCGCCAAAAATTGAGCACAGATGTTGGTCAGTAACGTCCGTCACTGAACAGCGCTCAAAGGCAACAGGAATTTGATAAAAAAAAAAAAAAAGATCAACCCTGTGCCGAAAAAGCTGATCAGTGATGTACGTCACTGATCAGCGCACAGTGGCCACAGGACACCCACAAAATCACAGTGTGTGTAAAAAAAAAATAAAAAAAAAGACCCCACAGCCCCCTCAAAAAAAAAAAAAGGTGATCACTGATGTGACACTGATTACCAGTGAGGGGCAGCAGGTGCACAACCTTTGGTGCAACTGACAGTGCAACTGGCAGCAACTGACAGGTATATATAAAAAAAAAAACCTGCACCCCCAAAAAGTTGCTGATCAGCACAGATATACTGATCAGCACAAAAGGGGGGGCAGCAGACACAAAATATAGCATTCTCTATCACTCTCTGTCACTATCTCTCTCTATCTCTCTTTCTCTCACTATCTATCACTCTATGACACTGCAGCAGCAGCACTGACAGTTATATATATAAAAAAAAAACCTGCACCCCCAAAAAGTTGCTGATCAGCACAGATATACTGATCAGCACAAAAGGGGGGGCAGCAGACACAAAATATAGCACTCTCTATCACTCTCTGTCACTATCTCTCTCTATCTCTCTATCTCTCACTATCTATCACTCTATGACACTGCAGCAGCAGCACTGACAGGTATATATATATATAAAAAAAAAACCTACACCCCCAAAAAGTTGCTGATCAGTTAATTTATACTGATCAGCACAAAAGGGGGGGCAGCAGTCAGTTGCACACGCAGCACAGCTGTATATATATAAAAAATATATAGCACAATCTGTCACTATCTCTCTCTATCTCTCTCTATCTCTCTATCTATAACTCTATCACACTGCAGCAGCACAAAATATAGCACTCTCTGTCACTATCTCTCTCTATCTCTCTCTATCTCTCTATCTATAACTCTATCACACTGCAGGAGCACAACACAGGAAGTCACAAGAAGTCACTAGAATCCAGGAAGCATCCAGCACGCTACAAGCAGTGATCAGGTAAGTATTTGCAAGGATCAGGTCAGTATATCACGGCAGATAGGCACGGTGACCGCACTGCACGCAAATCCAGACCGGAATGGCGTCTGCAGTGCAGTCACCGTTAGTTTAAATCACCCTCCATGGCTGTGATTGGTTCGTCGGTCCGACGGACCAATCACGGCCTTTGGGGGCGGGTGGGGTGAGGTGGGGTGACACCAGTGTCACCCTTACACCCCGTGGTGATTGGTGCTGTACTTTACAGCACCAATCACCACCGATCCCTGTGTCACCGGCGAACGTTATTCGCCGGTACACAGAAAACGCTGTAATTGGCTGTTCACATTTGAACAGCCAATCACAGCGATCGCCGATGGGGGGGCGGCATCGCAGCCCCCCCTGGGCATGCAGGGACATGTCTGCTGTCAGGGACAGCAGACATCTCCAAACTGTCACCGCGTCTATAGACGCGGTGACAGTTAAATGGCATGACGTACATTTATGCCATGTGTCGGGAAGTACATCCCGGCCATGACGTAAATGTACGTCAAATGTCGGGAAGGGGTTAAGCTGGGTACACACCTAAAGCTTTATCTGTCCAATCTGTCTGGTGGGAACAAAAATGTATTGTTCTGATAAATGTATTAAATCAAACAAACCAATTTGTCTGAATGTCTGAATGACCCTTGTCTGTTTTCAAGTGTTTGGGAATAAATTATTGATTGTCATTTGCTCCCAGACAGACATTACTAGATTTTTTCCCCTGACAGATTGGACAGGCAAATCTGTAGGTGTGTACCAAGCTTTCCTTCAATGATCTTAGCACATTAGGTTTGTATTCATGTGACATTGAATTCCTTAAGCAATATAAAATAAATGTAGTGCACAATTGCAATTAATACTACATCCAAAGAAACAGCAAACAGGAACAATAGTCCCATATATATTTAAGTTCTAATTGAAAAACTAAAGGTACCCATAAACCAGAACGTGATTGTACCCAAGCATACAATCTAGAGGGGTTGAAAGACTGATTGCATACAGATTGTGCGCACATCCTGTGCACATAATCATGCAATGCATGTTCCTGCACAGGGCCAGTGCTTGGCACCCTTCTGTGAACAATACATTTTGCGCCCTCCTACAAATACTGCACACTACATTGGTGCTACCCTGCATCTCCTCCTCACACACACACTACACTACCGCCGCTAACCTGCACCCCCTATGCCACAAACTACATGAGTGCCACCCTGCACCCCACTCCCCGCTGTCATGGTCCTGTCTATGTTTCTCATGTGCTATGGCTTACAGTACCTCAGCATATCCTGTGATCTGCATTGCTTCAGCTCAGCATGCAAACTGCAATCTGTGTTGCCTGGTTCTCATCAGCCACATGAGCTGAGATCCTCTGTGAGTAATTAGCATGAACCCGTGTGCAGCATTCGCTGTGCATGCTTCGGTATTTTGGCTTCAGTGTTTATTTGGCCTACTAGGCCTCATACCACATCTGAGCCTAACCTAGAGTACAGACATGACAGGGTCTGATCACCTGACTATGAGATCTCCAATCCTGTGGCTTCCTGAGACTTTCTGAATCATCTGACTCTAGTCACCAATTACCAAGAGGTATACGTAGAGAGACCTAATATACAGAAACTAACAGTGGGAGGTACTGTAATACTTATTACCCTGGTTCCTGTATATATCTGCTCTTGCTACTCGGCTGGCTTCCAGTTATACCGGTACACAGTCCTGTTCACAGTGTCTCCAATTATACCAGTACACAGTCCGGTTCACAGTGTCTCCAGTTATACCGGTACACAGCCCAGTTCACAGTGTGCCTCCAGTCATATCCAATATTCAGTCTGGTCCACTCACATCTAGTATCCAGTCCAGTCATATCCAGCATTATCCAGTCTGGCCCACTCAAATCCAGTATCCTATCCGGTCCAGTCATATCCAGTCTAATTCACCCACAACCTGTATCCAGTCCGGTTTAGTCATATCCAGTCCATTTCAGTCAAATCTGGTATCCAACTCACCCTGGTCACATCCGTGACTATTAACCCCTTGCAATGAGCACTAACCCTTGACAATGAGCACCGACCCCATGGTTGCATGCAGCAGCTGGATTTTATGATGGATTATGTGCACATTGTGTGTCCAAAAACCACCAATTTTGCAGGAGAATTAAAGGGAAATCCAGACACGTTTGTGAGCAGGTCTTTCTGATGTATGGCCAGCTTTACAGTCACAGAATTGCCAAAGATCTCATTTGAATAAAATGTGCACTCTATTTGTGATCTGTCATGTCAGTTTATAACCCTTAATGTAGAGGTGACCACCTTATACACAAAGATGTCCTGGAGGGTAATGAAATTAACATAGTTCATTAACTTGCCAGCATAGAACAGTTCTTGAAATCTACATAATTTACATAGATTCAGACTGCAGAATGTGAACACTTGTACAGATAATAAAAATAAATTGCTTTGGTAATAGTTTAGTCTTACCCAAGATGATTAACTTGCATTTGGAAAAAAAATAGATTTTGCTGAATTTTGTATACCAGGTATATAGTCAGGTGCTACCAGAACTGCTTGTAAAGGCAGCTCTGGAGTAGGTCAGTCACCACAGATAAGAATACATGTAAACTAAAAACAGCGCACATAAGCTAGAAACATATTCAAAAGACATCACTTAAAACTGGAATTGAAGAAGATATGAAGAAATTAATAATAAAATCACTTATGGTCACTTAATAGTGTGCAGCAAATCCGTCTCATAATAAATGAACAAATAGCTGATATAGAGGTTTAGTCTTTGAATAAATTAGTCATAGTTCATATTGTGGGCAAGGGACAATTAAAGGGTAGGCAAGCAGCCCTGTAATGATAATGCAGACCAGCTATTAAGGTAATGAAAATTACCCAGTTATGCAATTGTTGTCCAATTACCCATGGTGCAAACAGTAAAGGAATCCAATGCAAGACAGTTTTGTTGATATCTAGAGCCGCAATGGAAGAAAATTGATAGATTGAAGATCTCTAATTTAGCAGATAAGACACCCCAAAACGGCACCAGAGATGGGGGAGATAGCTTTCATCTCCACCTTCAACAGTTACTCAGGAAAGCTTAGACATTATCAAACAAAACTATACAAATTTTAAAACAAGATCCTATTCTTAGAGATTTTGGTGCCAGATTTAAGAAAGCAAAAAAAAAAAACAAGTAACTTTGGGCCTTATTTTGGTTCATTCTTTCCGACAAAATCCTTCTTAGATGGGCAAAACCATGTGCACTGCAGGGGGGGGCAGATGTAACATGTGCAGAGAGAATTAGATTTGGGTGGGGTTTTACTTCAAAGTGAGATCTATATTGCAGTGTAAAAATAAAGCAGTCAGTATTTTCCCTGCACAGAAACAAAATTACTCACCCAAATCTAATTCTCTCTGCACATGTTACATCTGCCCCCCCTGCAGTGCACATGGTTTTGTCCATCTAAGAAGGATTTTGTCAGAAAGAATGAACCAAAATAAGGCCCTTTGTCTGGAACAAACCATGTTGCTATGCAGGGGGAGCAAATACATTTTTATTGTCTTTCTTCAAGGTAAATACTGCCTGCTTGCATGCATCGGGCCCAGCTCCTGTCACTGCATTCTACAGATGCCAGGTCCCTGCACTGCAGTAAAGGCCCCCATACATCGATTTGGTCTGATTTTCATCCGATTGCGACCACGCCTCTCCTAGGACCAAATCGCCTCTCCCTGACATGCAGTCGGGTCCGATGCGCGGTCCTGTGCGCATCGGACCCGACGAGGTGGTCGGACCCCAGCCGATCTGGGGCGGGCGGGAAGCAGGGACACATGCGATCCATCACAATGGATCGCATGTGTACCTGCCGGCGGTTCGCAATCCGTCCGGTGTCCGTACACTGCTGCGAGACGTTGCAGGCATTGTATGGGCACCTTAAGGAGCAGCAGGCAGGGGCAGGGAGTGGAACCGGCAATGCTGCTATTGCCAGCCCTCCTCCTACATTACAGTAAGAGCTGCCGCTACACCCCAGCCGAAACTAAATCTCCCTGCACATGTTACATCTGCCCCACCTGCAGTGCAACATGGTTTTTCCCATTTATTTGCTTTCCTAACAAAGTTGAATCGGGCCCAGTATTCCCTTGAATCGGATAACTGCCATTAAGAAAAATAAGTAATTAAAAAATGTTACTGACATCAAGTATATGTGCTCTGCTTTTAGTTTATCTGTATTCCTGTGAGTTTGCCTTTATTTCACATGTACTGTCTTTCATTCTGCTTCCATTTCTGCCCCTGTACCTCAGATTGTTTACTAGGCTTTGTCTTGCACATTGCCCACCCTAACCTCAAACTGCTTGTTGGTCCTTGCCTTGCCCACTTATCTAAATTCTAATTGGGTGATTACCAAATGACTGTAAACAGGATGCTAAAGGAACAGCTGTCAACTATTGAAGGCAACATATAAAGTGACTCAACCTGTACCTTCCCATCCCAAAATAAGCACAACCATAGGCATGCACAAATTGAGTGTTAGAGGTGCACAGGCACCTCCTAATGCTGTGCACACCCTTATGAACACCTCCATGCTAGCAATACCAGCAATACCTTTTACCAATACTTTTGCTTTTTAGAATTGTATTCCATTAAAATAATCGCCAATCAATCAATTATGTGTGCTTTGCATTGTTAATTGTACTAGGCCATTGTCAGATCACTACATACAGATGAAGCCTGGCATTCTTGCAGGGGTTGGCGGTTAGATCGCCAGCCAGCCCCCACCAGCCGCCGGAAGGGGATGTACGTGCAACGGAGCTCCCCGATGCCTCGCCGCCGGTCCCGACACCCGATCCCACCTGCTTTCTCCCCCACTAACTCCGCTCCCCCCTAACCCTGCTCCCCTCCCCCTTACCCTGCCCGTCTCCCTGAAGTGGAGACGGGCAGGGTTCACGTGTTCTGCTGCCTGGAAACTGGGACGCAAGTCCCAGTCAGATGGAGAACCATCTCACCAGCGGGGGCTGAGAGGCGTTCCCTAGCGCTGGCTGAGAGACGCTACATCTGTACCTGCATCAGCCGTATATGTGTTTGGCTTTATTTACATGTACTGTTACACAGAGTAATTAGAAGATCAAAAGTGAAATAGGCAAAAGATTGGGTGTGGATCGTATTGTCGACTTAGGTCGACAGTCATTAGGTCGAAAGGTGTTTAGTTCAACATGGGACAGTGAAAAAACCCATGTTGACCTCGTGACCTGTCAACCTAACCCATGTCGACCTAACACATTTGTCGACCTAAAACCATGTCGACCTTGTCCCATGTCGACCTAGACACCTGTCGACCTTCATCCATGTCGACCTAGAACCCTGTCGACCTAGTTGCCTGTCGACCCAACAGTGTCGACCTAATGACTGTCGAACTGAGTCGGGTCGACAATACGACCGTATCCGAGAAGATTATGGTGTGGCTGAGATACATTTTGTTTTGTAGCGAGTGCCAATATATGATGGTAGTAGACACACCTGATTGGCAATGTTAGGCTCACCCAATGTGCGGTGTTAGACACACTGAATAGGTGCTGCTAGACACACCCCTTTGATGGTGCACCAGCTAATAAAATGTGCTGCGCACGCCTATGAGCACAGCATTGAATAAATCCAGTCCAATGCTAAACATAAAAATGCTGAACGTGTGGCCAAACTGATCTTGTAGACGGGAGAGTCCGCCCATGTGTAGCCATCTTTACATACAGAATTAGTTTCCTTTTGATGATAATAAAAAAAAAGTTTTGTATTGTAGAAAACAATATATATATATATATTTTGTATTTATTTATTATTTGTATTTATTGCATATAGCTTTTTGGTGCACAGGCATTTATAAACTGTTTGAATAGTAACAGAGAAAACAGTGCTTATTTGCTAATTTTAATTGATTCCTGCATAAACAACATCCTAGGATGTGAGAGGCGAGCGTGCAGCTCTTGCTGTCCTGATTGATGGAAATGCATCGTCAGTTGCCATCATCCAAGAAGTCAAGCATAAGCTGCCGATGAGGTGAATGTAACTGCAGCTGGACATGTGCTGCATTGGAGATGAGCACAACATGCTCATCCTCTCTACCCTAGGATAGGTTCCTAAATACATTTAAAAATATATATATTTTGGAAGTTTAAAAATATATTAATGATATGCATACTGCAGAGACAGAGGTTACTGTTTAACCCTGTCCTGGCAAAGCACAATGCAACATTTCCATTAGACTTCCAGATGGAGATGTAACTAAGTGTGAACAGTGAATACTTCTGCATGTAAATGAGATCTGTCCTATGCTTCCTTGTCATCAAAAGAAATGATGATCACCAGAACGAGGGCGGGTTTTGTGTTTTGTTTTTGCGAGACTGACAGGTAGCGGAGAAAACAACATATTCCAATTTAATAAATGGTCCACAAGACTCTAATGTTCCCACATAAAAAATAAGTCTGACTTCACCATTGAGCAGAATTATTAATCAATGTGGTCAATGTCACACATATCAGGACCTAAATTATGATGAGGTGCAGCACCAATTCCTGTGTCAATGGGGCATATTAGTGTGGGTGGGCAGAAGATGACAGATGTCTTAAGGTGCCCATACACGGTACAATTTTTCCTGTGCATTTTGAACTAGATTGCATCGCACAGCACAATTGTTCAGTGTATGGGCACCTTCAGTGATCAACTTCCGTCTGAGGCCCTTATTCTGGTTCGGACGGTACGGCCCGCGTGCGGCCGTACCGCCGATGTTTTTATTCTGCACATGCGCAGAGGTCAATCTGCGCATGTGCAGCCCTCTTCGCCGCAGACGTATTTCGTCCGCCGCAAAGGGGGCGTATAGGGGCGTGAGGGGCTTCATACCCTCATTTCCCTATGTGTACGCCCCGCGTTTCATGGGCGTTCCCATGCAAACGCGGGGCGTATGCATGGTAATGAGGGTATGACGCAACTCATGGGGGCGGAAAGCTGACGTCGCCGGATGTCAGCTCTCAGCCCCCATACAAGCTAGCACACGGACGATTGTCCGTGTGGTCTCAGCTTGCGGGAGCTGCTGGGGCGTGCGGACCTGCCTTCGATGGTCGACGACCATCGAATGCAGGGGGCAGCTCCCACCATGGTGGAGGCGTACGCCTCCACCATTTTTATGCGGATCGCCAGCCGTCCGTGTACGGACGGCCGTGGCGATCCGTCTCGTGGGCGGGGATTGGTTTGTGCGGCCGGAGCACCGTGTGCGGCTCCGGCCGCACCAACCAGAATAAGGGCCTATATTATCTAGATTGCATCAAAAACATTGCTGTTGTATTATCAGCCATATTACATCATATTATTAGTTTTTGTCTTTTTATGCTTTCCTTTACTTTCATTTTCTTTAGCCTGTTGTTTTAGGATTAATATGCTCAGCCGCAAGGGGTTCTGTTAACAGTACTGTATATCCATTCCTCATATCATATATATGTCTAGTGTCCATTTGTGTGTCTCCGAAACACTGCCATCTGTTGGCAGCGAGTGAAACCACATCTCTTTCTCTCTCACACATGCACAAACACAGAGGCAATCACAAGGTAGCAGACTAGCTTTCAAAGCATTTGCTTAGAGTGGGCTTTCTAGTACTAGAAACGAAGTTTGCGGTGTTTGACAACCCGTACTATTGATCAATTAGTAAATATTTAATGTGTACGTTATTAGCCTATAATATGCTACATTAGTTGTTTTACTTTTTTTTTTTTAGTAAGCCAAACATTATACAGTCATTAATAGGGAATCCTGCTGCGGTTCCAGATGTCAGTAGTTCGATACCAAAAATAAGACATGCATTCGTTTTATGTATTTAACAGTTTCTTTAGTTAGACATTGTCAAAAGTTAGACATGCATTAGTTAGACATTGACAAAAGTTAGACATGCATTAATTAGACATTGACAAAAGTTAGACTTGCATTACAGTAGTAAGACATTGTCAAAAGTTAGACATGCATTAATTAGACATTGACAAAAGTTAGACAAGCATTAGACATTAACAAAAGTTAGACGTGTTAGACAGTGAAAATAGTTAGACATGCATTACAGTAGTAAGACATTGTCAAAAATTAGACATGCATTAGTTAGAAATGAACAAAAGTTAGACATGCATTAATTAGACATTAACAAAAGTTAGACATGCATTAGTTAGACATTGACAACAGTTAAGGGCCCCATACATCAGCAAGTAATTGTGACAATTTTCAGATATGGAGATGATTGCCACAATTAATTTTAGATGTGTGGGCTCCCCCTTTTGGCAATCCCAATCAAAATCGCTAATCTATTGCTTAATCAGGTTTTTAAACATGTTTAATAATCTGGTATTATCTGCAGATCTTTTTTATATGTGTGGGCATTACCAATTCGTCTTCCTCATCTATTTACATTATGAACAGCAATCGATTAGGCAATTTCCAGATATGAAGATGCAATCTTTAGATGGAAAAATCTGCCGATCACTGAAATAAATCTGTAATGTGTGGGCAAAGTCAGATAGATTGTAAAATCCATTTATCTGGCCCAAAAATCTGTGTATCTGGAAATCCATAAATTGTGATTGCTGATGTATGGGGCCCATTAGTTAGACATGCCAAAGCACTCAAAATCCAGACAACTGACTTTTTTAAACTGACTTTGTCATACTTTACCATCGGAGTGGGCATATAGGAAGAATAGGGAGAATAGAATAGTGTGCCAAGCACAGTGAGGCTCCGTGCCGGAACCATGGTTAGTGCAGCGAGCCATGCTAGGGGGCGAAGTACACTTATACGGTATCCATGTACACATATTGATTTTCCATATCAACATTTTACTTGTGTCATTACTTCTGTCGCTGTAGACTAATGCAGGTCTAACTTTTGATGTTGACTATAATTGAGAGAGAGAGAGAGAGAGAGAGAGCGATGCTGGTGTTTTCCACTGGTAGTCACTCCTTTTGATCATGACTATCTTCCCAAAACTGGGCTTGTTGGGGCATGTTAGTGTCCATGGATGTCTCTAAGCTACTAACAGAAGCCATGGTGACATAATGCATCTTGTGCATTATCCAGAAGTGTTTTGTAATGTTCAAAACATTTTGTCTTTTTTAAATAGGCAGTAATGTTCGAAAATATTCAGTACAGCTCCTCTACCAACAGGACATCACATACATGTGTTACCACAGCCATGGCATCCCATGCATATACTATGAAGGCACATATAGCCTGAAGACTCGCACATTTCTCCCTGCCGTTTCCACTAACATCAATAACATGAGTGAGACATGCTGTTCTAGCAATCTGGCAGGACTCCGTGAGCTGGGAGATAAAAAACCAACACATGACTGAACGGAGCTGCTCCTTTTAATCTAGCTGTACCCCAAGATACAGATAGAGCACATTACTAATTTAGAGAATGCTAATTCTTCATGGCCTAGGGGAGAACATACTGAAAACACAGTCCTGCATGCCTGCTTGACTCTAATTTCACAGCTATCAGCCTGTATCAGCAATATACAAGATGTAGTTCTTCAGTTGTCGTTGTCACAGTAAGCATTGGGCAGGAGAAGCTGAGATTTGTAGTTCCACAACGGACACAAGTTACCTAAGCCTGGTCTACGTGTTATTAGTTTGCTATAAAAAAAGGAACAATGAATGCTTTGTAAAATACAAAATGACTTTTCTTGTGCAAAAGCAAATAATTCTGCTGGGAGTTATTGCTTACCCTCCCTGACAGCCCAAATGATCAGATGACGAGGCAATGTGTGCATGTCAACCTGCGTGTCTGTCCTGGCAGCGAGGATGAGTTAAGGAACCCGCCAGAGATTTATGTCTCTTGAAACGTGCCGAGATTGTAGAAGCGGTATTGATTAGTAAAGCAACATGATAGTTCCTATTAAAACTAGTTTAAAAAGGCAACATTAAATGCTGTAATGTAACAAATGTAATGCGGCTGAAATAACTATTCAATCTGTAAATGTCATCAGTGCAGCAAATGGGATTGGTGTTGAAAGCCGACATACTGGGAACCCAGGCATGAAATATGAGTCGAAAAATTAAAAATAAATATGGATAACCTGTTAGAATAGGAAAAAGAAATGCATTGAATAAGATAGGGGAAAAAGAAAATTAAACCTAATAGAAAAACAGGTGGACTTGTAATCGCTATATAGCAAAGTAACCAGAAGCCACTGTAGCATTACTTATGTAAAACTTCAGTAATGCGACAGATGCTTAATTAAGGGACCTGTTACATAGAAATACAATTCTTTAAGTACATACAGTACACAGTTATTATTAATGTCAAAATGGGAAGGATAACTGCTGTCTGCGTCTGACACAATTATTTCATTTTCGCTTAAGTGGAATGTGTGTAATGGCCAAGTCTTAACTCCAAAGTTTAAAGTGTACTTTTAAGTGGAGTTTAATATGTAACATAGAAACATAGAATTTGACGGCAGATAAGAACCATTTGTCCCATCTAGTCTGCCCCTTTTTTATCCTTCAAGTAATCTCAACCCTTTTGATCCTTATTTATTTGTAAGGATATTCATATGCCTATCCCAAGCATGTTTAAATTGTTCTACTGTCTTAGCCTCTACCACCTCTGATGGGAGGCTATTCCACTTATCCACTACCCTTTCTGTGAAGTAATTCTTTCTAACATTTCCCCTGAACCTACCTCCCTCCAGTTTCGGTGCATGTCCTCATGTTCTATTACTTCTTTTCCTTTGAAGAAAATTTCCCTCCTGTACTATGTTAAAACCCTTGATATATTTGAAAGTTTCTATCATGTCCCACCTTTCCCTTCTCTGCTCTAAAGTATACATATTAAGATCTTTTAGTCTTTCCTGGTACGTTTTGTGATGTAGGCCATGCACCATTTTAGTTGCCCTTCTTTGTATACTCTAATGTATTTATATCCTTCTGAAGATATAGAATACTAAATTGTCTTACTTCTCTGGGATATGATGTCGGTGTGACCCCCCTGACTCAATCTAGAACCACACACACACACACCTTCAAACATACAGAAGGGTGATTGATGACATTTGCCTGAAACTTTCCTTTTGGACTGGGGGGCTAAAAGAGGAGGGGCTTCAGAAATGCTGCTTTGTGGTACAGACCAGGGGCGTAACTAGCACCTTCTGGGCCTCATAACAAAATTTTCTCCCCCCCCCCCCTCAATCACCACTACAATGCCCCTCAAAGAGGAGAGAGACAGTTATTAGATGGAGGGGAGGGGGGTGAGAGTGAGTGTGTGTGTATGAGGGGGAGGGGGAGAGAGAGCAGGAGAGAAAGAGGGATAGAGACAGAAAAAGAGGTGAGAGAGAGGTTAGATGGAGGAGGAGGCAAGGCAGGTGGGAAGGGAACAAGAGAGAGAGAGAGATAGAGAGAGAAAGAAACAAGAGACATGGTGGGGTGGGGGGAGTAAAAGAGAGGAGGTGGAGGGAGGAATGAGAGAGGGTCTATGTCAGTGGTGCCGTCCCGTGCCCTGCCCCCCACCTGCAGTAATGTTCACCAATCAGGAAGGCGGTCCAGCTGATCATGCCTCCTTTCCCCACTCACCTATATGATGCTGCCGGGGCTTGACATCACTATCTAGTGACTAGCCCCGGCATGAAAATTGCAATTCCTGTGCTACTGCTGGAGCTGTCACTGTGTGGGAGACCAAGCTGCGTGCAAAAGACCATCTACAGGAGACGGGCTCCTCTCCGACTGCTCTTCTGAGCCACTGCAGCGGCAGCCCGTCTCCTGTAGATGGTCTTTTGCACGCAGCTCGGTCTCCCACACAGTGACAGCTCCAGCAGTAGCACAGGAATTGCAATTTTCATGCTGGGGCTAGTCACTAGATAGTGATGTCAAGCCCCGGCAGCATCATATAGGTGAGTGGGGAAAGGAGGCATGATCAGCTGGACCGCCTTCCTGATTGGTGAACATTGCTGCTGGTGGGGGGGCGGGGCATGGGACGGCACCACTGACACTGTCCTTCCTTCCCAAACTATTTTAAAAAAACAGGGTGCAGGGTTACCCACTGGTACATCTCCCAACTGTCCCGCCTTCAGCAGGAATGTCCCTTTTTTGGGGACATGCTCCCGCAAGCAGAGGTTCTGGCCAGCAGCTTACAGAGCCGCTAGCCATGCCCCCACAGCGGCAAAGACGCCGGAATGATGCAATTTGTAGGCCATGCCCGATTGCCACTAGGCCACGCTCCCTGATTTTAGGAGCATGCGGACGTCCCTCATTCATTCACTTCAAAGTTGGGAGATATGTACAGATAGTATCCCTTATGCAAAATGCTTGAGACCAGAAGCATTTTGGATAATGGATTATTACGTATTTTAGAATATTTGTATATATACAGTATATATATTATATATATATATAGTTTTTTTTTTTTTTTTATAAATGAGGTATCTTGCATTTATGTTGTATTAACACATCAAACACATGAAATACACACAAATATATTTTATTTGTGCATGAAACAAGGTTTTAAAACTATTTCTTGCATATTTAGTGCCATTTACGTATTATGTCCTCAATAGTGCCAGTTACATATCATGTCCCCAGTAGTGTCATTTACGTATCATGTCCCCAATAGTGCCAGTTATATATCATGTCCCCAGTAGTGCCTTATAAACTTTGGAGTATTTCAAGAAGGCCTGTTATCTTCTGTCACAAGTCCCACTTCTAAAACATTTTGGTCTCTCACTGCTGTGAATAACTTGAGTCTGATATCAGTGTAACAAAGGATAATGAAAAACACAAAAACATGGTCTAAAAATATCATATGCCAACCCTATTACGTCACATGCACTATTAATTATTAATGGTAACTTTACTAAAGCTTCTAAAAATGAAAAGAGGTGATGTTGCCCATGGCAACCAGTTATAGTCTACCATTTTCTAGGATGCCATAGAGAAATACTATACAGAATCAGCTCTTTTCATTTCTAGAAGCTTTAGTAAATGTACCCCTAAGATTGTTTAAGAAGGTACAGTACTGACTCCAAATGGAAAACTGTCATTGGATCATAGCCCACTCAACATATTGAAATATTATGATATAAAATCTTGGGAGTGTTTCTTGAAGGGGGACTATACCCCAAAGAATGTATATTATTTTATCCTCAAAAATAAGTTGTATTATCCTTGAGATTGTTTATATAAACAGTATTACAGGAGGGGATTTGCCCATCAGGACTCACCATATAACCAGGGGAGTATTAGCATCTTATTTTAAAGTGTCCATATTCTTAAACAGAGATCATTTTTTCCCACATTTCTTTAACTCTAAGGGTGTGCAGGTGGCGCCCTTCATCTCATTTGAATACAGGCAGCTTTATTGCACAGGAAAGTTTTACCCCACTTTTTCTACAGAAGTAATAGAAAACAGTTTTGGCTGACTTTTATTACTGAAGGGTAGAGAAATTATTCGATGATCAGTGACCATAGAATGAATACTCTCCCCTTTAGCCACATGCAAGGGGATGTGTTCTTGTACACATCCCTTTGCATGCTAGCGAGGGGATGCGGGCAGGGGGGGGGGGGTTATGTGGGCCTAGGGCCCCATAAAAATAGCATTGTTGGACAAATAAAACATGCCAGGTCCCAATTGGACTGGGATGGGGTACAGAAATAGTGAAGAGAGTCCCACTGCTGCGGCAACACTGTGCACGATGCTGAAAAACATGGCAGTGGGTGAGTGTACACTCAAATAGGCAGGGTCGTACGATGGTCGCACAACGGTTGTACATCCAAAAACAAACACGATGTACATCCGATCAACACCCACTCGGAGTCATATTGAGGGATCTTTAGGGCAACACATGGAATCTCCAGAGCGACCCTTCGACCTGCGGGGACGCGCATCGGATCGGCATCGCATTGAAAACATGCACAATTCTGCTATTTTTTACATACAACCGGTCGTTAGATGCTTCGAAATTGTTCTGGTGTGTACCCAGCATTAAGCTTGCTTACAATACCAGAATTAGATCTTTTCCCAGTTATTCTTACCCAAATAATCTGCACTACAGATACAGTATGTAGTGCTGCTTAGCCGGAATCGCAAGCTTATTAAATACAATGTAATAATGTAATAAATTACATTGCTTAAAAGATAATCAGAAATAATAATAAAAAACAATCAAAGTTATTATCAGCTGTTAGTTACCAGCCCATCAAAATGATAGAAAAACATGACAGTAATGACAGCACCAGTGGCTGTACGCGATCAATCAGAGCAAAGCTTGAACTGCTCTGTCAAGCTCCATCTAGTGGCCGCTGGCATGCTGAGCACTTGAATTCACCCCACAGAGGTGAGGAGCAGTGATAGACTTTTATTATATAGGATAGTTTCTAATTAATAGAATGCTTTATTTACATGATCATAAGTGTTTGCTGGGAGTCGCACAAATTCAGGCATTCTCCAGTATAAGATTGGCTTCCACAAAACGGAACACTTATGCACATTTATCATGGCAATTTATGCCTATTTAGGGCTTTCGGATTTCCCCAATTGTGACTTATTTGTAGCTGGAAGGGTGTACTTGTGTACATAAATGCTTTTTTAAGGCCCTTTCGTACAAAATAACTTGACCTAAGGACATTTCAAACTTTTCATATCTCTCGTTTCAATACAAACATTACAACGTTGTTTTCAAAATAATATTTTCCTATTTGTTCATATTAGCCTGGCTAGCAGGGCCTTCTGAATAAGATTAGATGCTGTGACATTTCACAGATCCTCCAGGAATTCAGGGAATGGCTGGTTTTTGGATTTACTTGTCATATAAAAGTTTGCATATATTGTAAGTAATCATAGTTATTACAGGCTCAGATCCTAGATCTATGCAGTATACAGTTTTGTAGTTAGAAATGTGTAGTGTCACCCTCAATTGAATCCAATGATATACACAGGGCCGGTGTAAGGCTTCTCAGCACCCTAGACAAAACTTCAACTTACTCCCCCCTACCTCCCCCCATTTTTTGGGGGGAAAGTGGCCAAGTCCCCTGCTTTCCCTGGAGGTCCTCTGCACCCTCCCCTTTGCTACCCACAACAGAGTACAAGGAGGGGGGCAGCAATGTAGGGGAGTATGACTCAAGGGAAAGTATAGAGGTCTTAGAAGTTCCACAGTCACCACCTGCATTAAGGACAACAAGGATCCTCATAGACATCCTTGATTTTTTTATTTGTAGACTTGATGGCGCCCCCCAAGATCCTGGTGCCCTAGGCACCTGCCTAAAACTGCCTAGTGGTAGAGCCGGCTCTGACCGTAAGGTGAATCAGCTGCTAAATTTGGAAAATATACCTGTAGGTGGACTCAAGCAAATATTTAATGTAACATGTTTGAAAATATTGCTTATCTCTGTGCCAGTCCTCTCTCCTGAGAATCACTTACTGAAAGACTCATGTTTTTCTTGAAAGCTAATAAAATATTTTATACTTTCCAGACACATGCTGTGCTATCATAGGTTCATATTACCTGCGCTCTGGTATCGACTGCTAAACTAAGTGACCTCTCAATTGATGAAATCATTACAGTATTAAAATTTGTTTTACACCTGACCATCAGAAGCTACAGGGAACTTCAATTTCAACAGAAAGGAACCAATTTCCAGATAAACCATTGCAGGTTACATTGCTGAGCTGCAAAGAGTAGAAGAAAACTGCAATTCTGACAACAGTTTAGGATCAGTCAATAAAAAAAGCTACATTTTTGCCTGTCAGAAAGGAGAAAGTTGTGATCATCAAATGTTTTCTATCCTAAGGCTGCAATAATCCTCCGAAGTGTCACATGATAGAGGTTTTGTAGGGTTATGAAACCCTTACTTACAGTCCCTAAATACCTTGTTTACAAATTCCCTTCCAATTAAATTCTGATTCACCCAGATGCTACCAGTTATTAATGCAGTGGTGGTACTGGGCTTTCTGTCACCAGGGGCAAAGACTCCGATCAGGGGCCATGTTGGAGTACAGGTGGAATGTGCGCAAGGGCTGCCAATGGTCAAAATCCCAGCACCAGAATCCCGTCATCACTGGAGATGTCGACTCAGGATTCCTGACAATCAGCATCCTAACAACCAGCATCCACAGCGTAAGCATTCTGGGGTCGCTTAGCGTTAGACCATAAGGGAAGGGGCGGAGTAGGTGTATTCACTAGAGGAGGGTTAGGCTGTGGGGAGGGAGGGTTAGTGTTTTGGGAGATGCTCACCGTGTGTTTTTAACTTAATCACATCATATCTACTTCAAAACCCCTCCGATATGCTAAATCAGCGTATGTTTTAAAATAGATACGAAGTGATCTTCAAAAAGTATGGGCTGCACATACTTTTTGGACTTTACGATGTAATGTCCTCGGGAGAGCGCATCGCATAATAAGCCAAAATGCTCCTTGTTTTTCCCTTTTCACATTAATGGGGAAGGTTAGGGATAGGCTGCACGGAGGTTAGTGATATGCATCAGGACAGGTAGGCAGGGGTAGGAGAGTAGGGGGAGAGGGTAAGTATATTTGCTCAGCCTCTGTCGGGATTCAATTTTTTGGGATGCCGCTATCAGTCTTCTGACAGAGCAATGTTTTAATGGTCAGTATGGCGACCTATATAAAAGTGGGTAGCTCATAATCCTTCAGAGGAATTAGTTAATATTTCATGGCTTTTGCTAACCCCTAAGCGGTTAGCAAATTTCTTTCATTACTATTGATGAAGAACAATATTTTTTAACAGACTAAAATAGTTGAACAGTGTATCATATTAATTTGGGAGACATAGGGGGTATTCACCGCTTTATCCCACAGGGGAAATAGGGGTGGGCGCCTATTCAATGCTGTCTTGCCCAACAGCACTGAAGAGTTAGATTGACAGAATGGGCCTGACTTTAAAAGCTGCAGATAATGGTCGTGAATTGTTGTGATCACGTCCGAATCTCGACAATCCACGGCTGTTTACGTGGGCACGCCCCCTTTTTGCCGATCAGCAGACAGGACATTGAATCCCATCTGGCAATATGCGGTCGAGCAAAACAAAAACGGGCCAGGGTTACGGCTGAGTCAGATGGATCGACAGACGTGACCCGGATTTGTATACCCCCCTTGGACTTCTATCCTTAAAAGATAAATGGCTATTCTCACTTTCAGCAACTAACTCCTCAGTGGAACGTGGTGTTCAAACTATGAACTCACTGTGAACAGCGAGGAATGTAAACAGCCCTGGGCCTTTGTTCCTATAGAAGTACTGGAAAATCAGGGAGGTTTTCCCATATTCCAGTAACTAGCACTGGTCTCAACCAGCTGGGGGCTAATGCAATGGCATGGAGACATACACATCACAGGGTTCCCTTACCATCAGTGCTATTTTTCAGCAGGAACCAGCAGGAACTCAGTTCCTGAACCTCTAATTATATATGACATCATCAGGAATTGAAAATGTACTTTTCATAAGATAAGTTTTATTTTAAAGTCACCTGTGAGTGCCTTTGTTTCTAAATACAATATATACATCTATCTCTCCCTCCCTCTCTCTATTATATGGTTTTTTTTTTAATTAATTGATTCACCCCCAGACCTGCAGTTCCTGAACCTATTTTTCCAGAAAAATACAGTAGTACTGCTTACCATCATTATAACCAGCCCCCAACTGGTATATGTGTCAAACCTTTTTCCCTAGGAATTTCAGTATAATTAAGAATATACTGTAGGGCCTGATTTGGCTTTGTTAGCAAAGCACATAACAGGGCAAACCCATGTTGCACTGCAAGTAGGGCTGGCGTAACAAATGCAGAGATATTTAGTTGCCCATAGCAACTAATCACATTCTATCTCTTATCTTCAAGAAGGCACTGTCACACTAGCAGTAGCACCAGCTGGAGTGTAACGGAGGCTAGGTGCCTTGATGTAAGGTTGTTGCATAGACGACAGAAGGGAGGGATGAAATTGGATAAAAGAAAACCAGTTTTAATAAAGATACTGCGATACAGAAGATTAACTGTGGCACAAAGGTAATACTGAAGATATGAAATAACCAGAGTCAATGATATATAAAACTTATTGTAAAGTTCGTAGTGGATGGATAACGAGGTTGAAAACTGAAGATGACTTGAAGTGTAGATTTGAAGAATAAACGTAAACTTGAATAGTTGATTTGAAGGATTTACTTGAAGAGATGATTGAATTGAAGATTGAATGATTGAATGAAAGATTGGATGATTGAATGGTTGGATGATTGGACGATTGGATGGTTGATAGGACGAATCCGGGAAGTATTGCAGCAGGCCTGAGTAGCTGTGACCAGGGAGAGTTGCAGTGGAAGTAACCGTCAGGAGAGGAAAGGGTGATCCCCTTTGGGGGGCTAACCTTGTCCGGATCGTAGAGGCGACAGCAGGGTTCTGCATGTGTATGGTCTTCACAGCAGGCGAGCAGGAGTGGATTCAGTCTGGAGATAGCTGACAGGCAGCAGCGCTTTCAGCAGGAGTGGGAGTCAGATGCCTAGGGAAAGGACATCATTGTACTGACTGCCTGTTTGGCCCAGCTGGTCAGTATTTAAAAGGAGAGCTGCACTGTAATTGGCTGAAGGTAATTGGAAGTGCAGCCTGGTTGGAGAAACCAACAAGATGGCCGCCGCCAGGGAAGGCGACAGGTTTCAGAACCAGGAAGTGTGTGCAGTACACTCCAGGCAGTGTGTCCAGCAAGAGCCAGGCAGAGTTCACAGCATCATGGCGCCTCAGTGTGGGAGGCATGGGTGGCAGACATGGTTTTCGTGACAGGCACTAAATAGCAACCAATCAGAAGCTACTTCTTATTTATTTAGCACCTGTGCTATATACATTTATTACTTCAGTTGCTAAATAGGGGGCCCTTACTAACTTTTGCTATAGGGCCAACAAATGTCTAGTTACGCCCCTGTTCAGAGGTGGTTTTTTTTATTTATTTTTAAATCGCACCATTTGCTGCACCCTAAAAAATGTCAAAGGAAATCCAATAAGTTGTTCAAACAGGAATAAAAACCATAGAAGCCATTTAACATTTTTATCATTTTTAAATTTAAATGATCATTTTTCCCCTCAATTAAAGAGGAGGGGAAAACTTTCAGAAGTATATATTTATGAGCCCTAGTTCTGATGTGCCCCAGTTTTAATAAATGACAGCCAATTTACTACAAAGTTAACGCAAAATCTATTTTTCATATTATTACTGACAGTTGCCATATACTTAATGTTACTTATCTATTTAGCTTTGTTAATGGTTTCTTCCAGTGCCTCTTATTCTAATTAGCGACTAAAGTCATTATATATGACAATTGTTTTTTGAGTTGTGACACGTACAGTACATGTCTCCTTTTCCTCTCTCACTTGCTGTCACTCCAGTTTGTTTCCTAGGTAACGCCGACTGTTCTGCTCAGGGTGACATGTTAATTTCCCAGTTTGTGTGTCTTAGTTGATCTGTTCTTTTTAATTAACCATTTTTCCTAATATTTTCAAGGGTCAAAGAAGAACATTTCATTCATACTATAAAAACAGGCAGTTTCGATGTATTGTAAAACACAGATTGTAGATTATGAATACATTATAGTTATAAACATAAATTATGCTAAAAAATGTAAATGATATATTTACATTATAAATATCTCATGCACTTATAGAATTACTTACACAAAGTAGATATTGTTCAATATTAAAAGAACATTTAAAGAAGCAAATAGAGGGGTTTATTCATATAGCTTTTGTCATATATTAACAGTTCTAAAGGTGCCCATACACGTTACAATTATTGTATGCAATATTGTATAAAATATCACATCTCATCGCATCTCAGTTTTGCGATGAGATGAGATCTTGTACAAAAAGTATGTGCAGCACATACTTTTTGTACTAGATCTCATCGCATTGCAAAACCGAGATGCAATGAAATGCGATATTGTATGCAATATTGTATACAATAATTGTAATTTGTATGGGCACCTTAAGAGATTCCAACATTTACCGCTGCCAACTTCCCAAAGCCAGCCAGGTATGGGGGGCTAATGGGATAAAGTTTTTTTTTGCCAAGAACTGCTGCAAGGCAGGGTGAGCCTAGCTGCTGGGAGTCCACAGGTTGCACACCTCTAGTTGGCCCAGAGCGAGACCGGTAGGCATGGTAGTGCTATCAGATATTTTAGAGCATAAGGCACTAAGCTGGGGGGATTTCGGGGGTCGGGATTCCGGCATCGGATTTTGACCGAAAGAATTTCATACCAATCCCGGCTGGGGGCACTGTGGACATAAGCTGACATAAATATATTAAAATAATTTGATGTAGAAAGAAGATACGTTTTTGTGGCCTTCTAATTTCAAAGGTTTTTTATGTGAAAAAAAAAATACCCTTGCTTTAGTCAGAGATAATGTTGCCCAAACAATTCCCCCCCTCATCAGCTAACAGCTATGCTGCATTAAATTAAACTAAAAATAAGTTAGAGCATCAAATCCAAACTTACATTATTGAAGTTTTGTGATTCAATATGGAAACATATCTACAATGGTTATAAAAACAGTAATAACAAATGGCATATAAGATTCTGTCAAATAATAATATAAACTGCCGGAATTGACTACTCAGAAATGTACATTTCATCCTCCTTCTTTCCTTTCAGAGGTGTAGCATGCCCTCCGACTCTTGTATGCTCTGGGTATGTGCAGGGCCGGCGCCACCACTAGGCAGGTCTAGGCATTTGGACCACTGGAGGGCGTTAGTGAGCTGGAAAGCTCTACCACCGCAGAAGCAGCGGAGCAGGAGAGCCGGAGGAAGGAGCAGGTGTTCGGTGAGTGAACACTCCCCCCCCCCCCAGCAGCACGGCGGCCATATCGCGAGCACCCATCCACCACCCCTTTTCCCTGGCGGCCGGGAAGACACACCGCGCACCACACACACACACCCGCAGCCGGGCAGACACACCGCGCACCCCCCCCCCCCCCCAGCGGCCGGGCAGAGACACCGCAAACCCACCCCGACGGCCGGGCAGATACACCACAACCCCCCCGCGGCCGGGCAGAGACAGCGTGCACCCCCCAGCAGTTGAGCGCCGGGGCACCCCTCCCGCCTGGGGAGCTCCGGTGCCTAGCACCGGCCCTGGGTATGTGGCTCTGTCTTCTGCATGTACGGACCTACCCCATACAGGACGGTACCGTATTGACTGGTTTAATTAGTAGTTCCCTCTGTCGTATTGCGGATTTCTTAATCATGTTATGTCATGTCTTAGTGTCTTTATGTTTTTAATAAATGTTATTGTATTTCAGACTTAATTGGCACCACAGAATTTATTTTAATTACCATACATTTATTTATCAAAAGCACAGCGCAGTGTACCTTCTTTTTCTTTCTGTATTTTCATAAGGGTCTGACTACCCCTTACTCACACTGCAGCTTGACAAAGCCCCTCGTATTTCTCTGCGCTCCCATAATCTGTAGATAACTCGTTATCAACCATACCCTGTGCTCAGAAAATGCCCCTACCTCCCTTTCTGTAGAGGCATAGCGATAACTATCTGCGGTCCCACGCGACGCTATCGCCCCACCGATTAATAAACATCGGATTCGCTGCGTGTGTAGCACCCATTACAAAAAAGTATCATCCCTGGAGAGTGATAAAGTGAAAGAGATAAATTACCAATCAGCTCCTACCTGTCATTTTTCAAATACAGCCAGTAGCATGGCAGCTCAAGGCTTAGATAATAGATTCCTACAGTATATCTCTCAACTATTTTTCAGTCTCCAAGGCTAAGTGCCGTATATCTCCCGCACTAAATTTCAAGTGTTGGGGGAGAACGTTTTTCTTTTGCTAGCCATATTACTGTCTAAAATTGAGTTTTTGTAGAATTTACCCTGCATTTCCTCTCCTTGATTTTATACATGTCTATCCATTCTATTTTCTATTCTGTTAAATACTGTAGTATACTGTAGACATCTACAGGTTGTGCTTGTATATTACAGCTGAATTTGAGTGAAGACATAAACCATTTAGATTCAGCTGACACAGAGTGTGCTGGTTAAATTCTGGCACCTTTCTACAATAAAGCTAATGAGTACAAAGCACATCACGTTTATATTGTCTATTCACTCTTACATGGGTACACACCATGCAATGTTTGCAAATGATATGCATGATAACAATGTCCTTAATGATATTAGCATGCATATTGTCTAGTGTGTACCCACTATATCATTAATGATGCACGCTCCCACAGGTGGTTAACGACACCCACCCATGACCCCCCCCCCCTCGTCATCTGTGCGCCCAATAAATCTGACTACATCTTCAACGGCTGCATGTTCTGTGGGGCCCAGGTGGATCCACTGAACAATAACATTAACGATATCATTCAGTGTTTCGGTGCTAGATTGTTCAGGCGATATCATTAGCAATATAGTTCACTAATGATATCGCACAGTGCGTTCCCAGCTTTTCTGTCAGTTATGCAATGATTGACAAAATACAGTAAACTCGCTCTCGACAAACAGTATGTGGACATGCCGACGTGGTTCTAATGTAAGTTGAAGCATTTGATCCATTTTGGCAGAATCACATTAAACATTATACCGTATAAAGATGATGTTTAAAGTAATACGTATGGCCATTACGGTTAAAATGATTTAACAATAAGAAAAAATCAGAACCATTTCATAGTTATGTCGTAACATAGTAGTTAAGGCTGAATAAATACGTGTGTACACCAAGTTTAACCTTTGGATAAAATGTATGATCTATATGCTACAACTCTCTATATAAATGGTGTAATCTGATATAATTATATACAGATTATGATTGTTGTTTGTAACCCTGGATGTTTTTATCAAAAAGATGTTTGTCCAACCTTATTTTAAATGTATTTATTGTGCCTGCCGACACCACCTCACCAGGAAGAGAGTTCCACAATACAACTGCCCTGACCCGAAAAAAGATTTTCCTTCTAAGGGTACAAATCTTCTTTCTTCTAGTCAAGGGGTCCTCAAACTATTTTGCTCTGGGACCCCATCAGACAATAAAAATAATTACGGGACCCCAGCAAGTTACTGCAGAAGGTCATCACACATAGGCGTGCGCAGCACATTTTATTAGGGGGTGCACTGTCAAAATGGTGTGCCTAGCACCACCTATTGGGCATGTCCAGCACCGCCATTGGGTCTGTCTAAAGGGGCCCATACACGGTCCGTTAAACGGATCCGTTTGGTTCTTAATTAGCACGCTTCTCATCGGATCGCATGCCTAGTGCATGCAGTGTGCATGCAATGCGATCCGATGCGAAGTTTAGCTAGTACAAAAAGTATGTGCAGCACATACTTTTTGTACCGTATTATGTGATGCGCTGGAGCGCGCATCGCATAGTACAAAACGAACAGTCCGGGAACGGACCGTCTATGGGCACCTTAACACCGCCAGACACCATCAGGCGTGCACTCACTACGCCATAAAACGTCTCTCAGCCACACCATTATATTCTGCCTATTTCAGTTTTAATCTTCTAATTACTCTGTGTAACAGTATGTGCAAATAAAGTCAAAATCATATCTGGATGACGCAGGTATGTAGTGATATGACAATAGTGTAATACAATTAATAATGCAAAACACACATAATTGATTGATGGGCGCTTATTTTAATGGAATACAGGTCTAAAAAGCAAAAGTCTTTGGTAAAAGGTATTGCTGGTATTACTAGCAGCAATAAGTGTGGAGTGGGAACACAGCATTAGGGGGTGCCTGTGCACCCTTAACACTCAATGTGCGCACACCTATGTCATCACATCACATGTGTATTCAGTAGACAGCACATACATGGCAGCATTGTGGAGGCACAAAATGAAGGGAGGAGTCTAAAATAACAGACAATCCAACAGAAGGTCGGGACGCACTTTGTGGTCAGGACCCACAGTTTGAGAACCGCTGCTCTAGTCTAAATCCATGCCCATGTGTCCTAGACGCCTTCCTCAAAGCAAAAAGGGGCCTGACATTTCCTTATATTGGCCCATGATATATTTGTACATGTTAAGCATGTCTCCCCTTAAACATCTCTTTTCCAGAGTAAACAATTGCTTAATTTTTCCAACCGTTTTATTGGCTATGTTGCTCTTCTTTGGACTTTTTCCAGTTCTATGATGTCCTGTTAGTAGTGCATCCCCAAAATTGCACTCCATACTCTAGATCAGTGGTTCCCAACCTTTTTTCTCTCCCGTACCCCATGATTAGGCTTTTCATTGATAAGTACCCCCTCCTCTCATTTTGAAATATGGACAGTACTTAGCGGTATGCGGATTCTTATGCATGTCCTTATATTAAGGAGGAGCGGAGGAGTAGTATACAGCAAGGAATCAGGCCCTTCTGTGTCTAGACACTGGTTGTGTATTATCTCCAGGATTCCCGCTAACACCGGTAGGATTAATGCCGCTGCTTCCTCCACCTTTGTCAGTGCTGGGCAGATGACTGCTGATGTCTGAGGGAAGCGCGGGAAGCTCCCAGTGAATTGCTGGTCAGGCATATGACACAACATGGTTTGTCTCCATGGCAATGGGTCTTCTTCAGCCATCAAAATACCTTTTCATCGTCCGCCATTACCAATATTATTTTGAAGTACCCCAAGCTGGTCTGCAGAGTACCCCCAGGGCTACTAGTACCCCAGGTTGGGAACCACTGCTCTAGATCATAGCCAGGGCAGCCTAGAGGGAGGGCTGGAGGGTACTAATTACCCGGGCCCAGGATTGCTGGAGGGGCCCGGTGGGGGCCCTGGTCCGACCCTACCATACCTTCCCCGTCCGTCCCTCACGGGCAGCAGCAGCACACACCTACAGCCGCATGTGCTGTGCTGACAGCAGGCTCAGCACGAGCATCTCACTAACAGCGTGAGAGCTCATGCTGAGCCTGCTGTCCGCATAGCACATGCTGTAGGTGTGTGCTGCTGCAGAGATGGGGTGGGCAATTACACTCCCCCCTTCGACTTTAAAGTTTTTTTGGTACTCTTTACCTAGCACGGCGCCCATCGCGGGCATCGCGGGTACATTTATGGCTGGCCGCGACGCGACCGACGCGATGCCCACGATTTCCCATTGAAACCCATGTTAAACATGGAAATCGCGTCGGTCGCGTCGCGGCCGGCCATAAATGTGCACACGATGGCCGCGACGCGATGCCCCCGATTTGCCATAGGAATCTATGTTAAAAGGGCCGATGGACACGATTTTTATGTCAAATGCCTCAATGCCCGCGATTTCCACATAGGAATCAATGTTAAATGGGCCTTAGAGCCCAAATAGGCACAATTAACCCTTAAATGTCCCCCCCAATTTTTTAACGCCACCCCACGATCCACGCCAACCCAAAGCGTGGCGAGCGCAGCGAGCCCGCGAGGGGCGGCGGTACGCGTCCTCCGACCTTTTCATGCCCTACTATCCACGTCGGCGTGGAGTTGAGAATAGAATAGTGTGGCGAGCGCAGCGAGCCACCGCGCCCGAAGCGTGGCGAGCGCAGCGAGCCCCGCGAGGGGACGCGGATACCTTCACAGTTATACGCGTCCCCTCGCGGGCTTCACAGGTGTCCGTGGCGACGCGGACACCTGTGAAGTCCGCGAGGGGACGCGTTTACCTGTGAAGGTATCCGCGTCCCCTCGCGGGGCTCGCTGCGCTCGCCACGCTTCGGGCTCGGTGGCTCGCTGCGCTCGCCACACTATTCTATTCTCAACTCCACGCCGACGTGGATAGTAGGGCATGAAAAGGTCGGAGGACGCGTACCGCCGCCCCTCGCGGGCTCGCTGCGCTCACCACGCTTCGGGTTGGCGTGGATCGTGGGGTGGCGTTAAAAAATTTGGGGGGACATTTAAGGGTTAATTGTGCCTATTTGGGCTCTAAGGCCCATTTAACATTGTTTCCTATGGTAAAATCGGGTCCATTGAGCCATTTAACATGAAAATCGTGTCCATCGGGCCTTTTAACATTGATTCCTATGGCAAATCGTGGGCATCGCGTCGTGGCCATCGTGTGCACATTTATGGCCGGCCGCGACGCGACCGACACGATTTCCATGTTTAACATGGTTTTCAATGGGAAATCGTGAGCATCGCGTCGCGTCCGGGCACCTTTAGCCCGCACACGACGCGACCGACACGATTTTTTACCTCACGATGCCCACGATCAAGATCGTGGGCGCCGTGCTAGGTAAAGAGTACCGTTTTTTTCACCCACCTTAGACCTTTTTGGGGGTGTGGCCTAATTGTGGGAGGCAGTCACCTCCCGCAATTATGCCACGCCTCCAAAATTTTACCGGGGCCTGGCATACCTCTAGGCTGCCCTGATCATAGCTGCCCACCCTCCTGCATTCTGTAGGAGACTCCCTGAAATAACAGCAATCTCCCTCTCTCCCTCATTATTCTAGCAATCTCCCTCATTTCACCTAACCCACATTACACTGTTAAATGTTTGGAGGGAAAAGGAACGAGAGATAGATACATTTACATTAAATCATCAGCACCATTTCCCAGCACATTACCAAGTATAGTTGGTCTTACTAACTGCTTTGGGGCTCATCTACATTTGGATATAAGTAATTTTACAAGATTCCTCTCAGATGTAGCAGTACACACCCACGCTTCTAGGTGCCACGTTCACAATCCCTTTTCACAATATCTCCATATATGGAACTAGAAACGCCCTTTGGGTGGAGCATGACACACCCCCTCAATGGGGTGCTGTGCAAAATTCTACTACCAACTATAATCTCCCTGAAATTAGTTTTCAAAAATAGGCAAGTATGCTCTAGATGAGCTCCAACCAATGCCTTGCAAAGTGGAATAACTACATTTGATACCCTTTCATATACAGGCATATACAGGTTATGTCGGCATACTGATGTCGCCATTGTCATGTGCACATACAGTCTGTCAATATATTTGCTGTCAACAGGCTGTACAGTATTTGTTCCCTTAACTCCTTATATCAACTGCAAGCGATTAGGAAGTCATGGCTAAAAATCAATGGTAATGTAAAATGTATTTCTTGATTATAATGCTCTGCAAAATATATAAATATTTATGTGTCAAATGTTAAATAGAGTTTGCGTTCTGTCAGCTCCTTATAGAATAGACAGAGCAGGAGCAATGATATGAGTTTGAAGTCCGCAGATCATTGATCTCCATGTATATCTACATTACACATTCTTTCCTCATAACTCAGTAGAGGGGAGGAAGGTTACTTAAGGTACCTGCTCTCTCACATACAGTATTCCATTTGCCTTGAGGGCCACATTTTTTATTTACCAGCAGCATAAATCTTTTGTTGATCCTCGTGTTGGAAGCAGTATATATTTATGTTCCGTGTTAGAATGACACAGAAGTGTATTTCAAATCATCTGCTTTTCTATGTAATGAAACACATTTCCTTCCCATGTTCATATTCTTGTTAAATTCAATTTACAAATTTTGCCTAAATTGGTCAGGATTGGAAGCCCCCTTCATTAGGTTCGAGATATGCATTATAATAAGGGCTGTGGGTTTGAAACAATGTAGAGCTATCACCTAACGGACAACCGGTTCCTCTCTGCAGAAATGACTCGCAGCCTTTCTGGGGAATGTTTTATTACATGGTGGTTTGTAGCAGGATTACTCCTGGTTTATTAATACTGGTTACACACGATGCAATTAATGGACAATTTATCGTTTTGACGTGAATCTTAACAATAAATCAATCACATTGTATGGTATGAATGCACTATGGGGTTTATTCAGCCCTGCTCACTAAGCTGTGTATATTCGGAGCCTAGCGAGGAGGTTAACAATGCCCCAGCAAATGAACGCCCCACCACCAGACACACACACACTGCCTGTATTCCCTTGCTACTCTGCCAGCGTAGGTGCACCCGCAGAAAATCACTGTCAAATTATTTTTCCTCTGTTCACAGCAGAAATTTAGCTCAGCACTTACTCTTCTGTTGCACTTTGTTGTCCGAATTGGGGGCCGGCACTGTTGTCATGTGACTTTATCTGTCCGAGCAGGCAGGGGAACACCTGTGTTCCCTGTGGCCCACCCAGCTTTTCTATGGGCACACCCATGAAATGCCTACTGGTGCCCCCTGCCTGTCAATCAGGCAGCGATATGGTCACCAGCATACAGCATACTCCTGGACAAGGACAGAATGACGTATGTCTTCATACTGTAAGCACACATGCATGCAGGGCATCCATCAAGGGTGGACAGTTGGATTCCAGACCTGAGCCTGGACACAACAAAGGTCTGCTGCTGCTGAAACAAAGGCTATGAGCATGCTTATAACCCCTCCTCCCCGGCACTGTCTCCCAACCCGATACAGCCTCCTCGTAGTGCGGCACTGCAGGCAGCCGTACATTGCTCACTTTTTTCCCATGAACTTCCAGGTTTCCATAGGTGGCCCCATCCCAAGGACCAGCCACCAATTAGCTATCAGGCTTCACTTCATGTACCCTCTGGCTCCTCCTCTTATGTCACCACACTGCTTTTCTTCCCCCATGAGTCCTACTGCCTGTATGTGTGGAAAGTGTGTGTTCAGACTATTAGGACCAGATGCACTAAGCTTCAAAAGTGATAACTTGAAGAGTGATAAAAAGCCAGCCAATCAGATCATTACTGCATGTCACAGACTGTGTTTAAAAAATGTCAGACAGGAGCTGATTGGCTGGTTGTTTATCACTCTCCATTTTATCACTTTTGAAGCTTAGTGCATCTGGCCCTGACACTTGAATGAGGTATGCAGTGGGGAAGTGGTGAGGCACCTGTAATAGCACCACAATTTGCTGAACAGCTGGAGACCAGTAGGGGCACTGTATTCTACACGTTGTATGACCACCATAAGAAAAAAAGTTCACTTGGAACATGTCTCCCTCTCTCACCATATATCATTCTCTATCCACAATGTCTCCATCTCTCACACCCTCTGCCTTGTCTCCTTCTCTCTCTCTATCCCCCATGGTGCACTCTTCCCCCCATGTATTCCTCTCTCTGCCCCATGTCTCTCTCCCTCATCCATGTCCTCCCCCCCCCACTTGTATCCTCTCTCTGTCCCCCATGTGACCCTTTGTCTCTGCCCCATGTTTCTCTCTCTCTCTCTGTACTCTGCCCCTGGTCTCTCTGTTTTTCTCTCTCTGACCTGGGGCCCACTCCACTCCAGACCTTTTCATTGTCTCTTCGGCCTTGATGACTGAGTGGGGTGGGTGACCTGCTCCATATATTGTTAGTCCCGAGTCCCACATTTTCTGATGGCAACCCTGCATGCAGTGCTCACTTTGTCTTCTTGGTTGTCAGAGACCTTTATATTCTACTATACATTTAATGGTCACCTTAGTACTAATGTAGTTGTGTACAGTATATTACACATTGTTCCATCTGTGTAGAACTTGAAGGTTTTTACACCTTTCGGGAAGTAATGCCTTCATAGGTGTTTAAAATGTATATTGATGTTAAATGGCTTTATAGAGTAATTTACATCATATAAGAACGAGCATATTGCAAAGCCATCTGTACCTTTAATAGAACGATATGGAACAGCTGTCAGAGAGCTTCTGTAGAGCTACAGATGGACCAGCGGAGAGCTGCAGCACAAGCAGTCTCTCAGCTTCAGTTAATAGGTGTCTCTCAGCTATACATAGGGTTGCCACCTCACTCATTATCGATTCCTGGAGATCTCCCCCCCCCCCAACCCTAATGCAAGCACCGAAGGCATGCGAGCTCCCAGAAAAGTGAGCGTGGTCTTGTAAATGGGCGTGGCCTATTCAGAAATGGGTGTGGCCGCTGTAATACCTAAAATCTAAGTAAGCTTTTTTGTCCATTACTTCTTTTACATACACAGACATACACAGTATGTATATAGAGCCGATGCGGCGGCACTCAGGACTACAAGTAAGAGAAACAGGAGACATTTTATAGTTCAACGTTTCAACACTTGATGCATTTATTGATTAAGAACAATATTGTGTTCCCAGAGTGCCGAGACCTGGCACTCCGGGAGTGCCGGGACCCCATGCCGCCTCTCTCTCTACACATATATACACACACATTATATATATATATATATATATATATATATATATATATATATATATGGACAATACAAAGGTTAACCTCTGACGTGCGCTTATCCTAGTTTAACAGCTGCTCCTCCGATATGGTTCTCCTGTTAGTGAGAGCCAGGGGTGTACAAGAAGCAAAAATGGGGGTTATCGGAGTGCGCTAATTGGGGCACCACCTAGCCAGATTTCACAATTAGTCCATTACACTGATGTGCTTATCAGTAATTTTAAAAACACATGGCTCTTCCGTCCACTTTTTCAAACAAGAAGATGACTCCAAGTCAGACAAAATGGTCCTTTATTCATAAAAACCCAACGCGTTTTGGTCACAAGGGACTTCGTCAGGGCTATGGCAAAACAGTAGTTAACCTCGCAACAAAATTAAGTGCGGATAAGTGTCGTCACACAATGGTATAAAATCTAAGTGATTCAAGGACTACGTCCAGGATTTTTATAATAGGCAGTCGGTGTGGATGATCATTGAAGCATTATAAAGCCATGATGTTAGTAGTAATGTCTTTCTTTCGGTAAAACTGTCCAATGGGTGCCCCGCTCAATCGCAGGTATCCTCAACCTAAATTACAGCACCTATTGTAGTGAAGGCGGGTTTAGGTCACCAATATAAACTTTACAAAGTCCTAAGTGTGCTGCTAACAGATATTTCTTGGAGTGAATCCCCATTATAAGCATCCAGTCATTTCTGTTAGGAGACATTTATTACTCCCATTATAAAAAAAACACAATTCTGATCCAAACTGTCTCTCTAACTACCATCCTATCTCACAGCTCCCATGCCTCTCCAAGCTACTTGAGAGAATTGCCTACACTCTCCTCACACACTTTCTTAACTCCTACAACTTATTGGACCCACTTCAGTCAGGCTTTTGCTCTCAACACTCCACAGAGACAGCACTGACTAAAGTAGTAAATGATCTGGCCACTGCTAAATCTAAAGGCCATTTCTCACTTCTTATTCTTCTAGATCTCTCAGCTGCCTTTGATAATGTCAACCACTCTCTTCTCATACAACACTACAATCTCTAGGTCTTCAGAACACAGCCCTTTCTTGGTTTTCCTACTTATCTAATCGCTCTTTCAGTGTTCGCTTCTCTGATTCTGCCTCCTCCTCACTACCTCTGTCCGTTGGAGTACCACAAGGCATAGTCTTAGGTCCCCTGCTTTTCTCAATCTATATCTCCTGTACGCTGATGATACTCAAATCTATCTATCCTCCCCGGAATTGTCACCATCAGTATTGATCCGTGTCTCTGAATGTCTTTCTGCCATTTCATTTTGGATGTCATCTCGCCACCTGAAACTCAACATTTCCAAAACAGAAATAATTATATTCCCACCAGCCAAGAGTAGTTACCAACCTGATATCTCTATCACTGTTGAGAACACAACAATTAATCCTACTCCACAAGCTCGCTGCCTAGGGGTCATCCTCGACTCTGAACGGTCCTTCATTCCTCACATTCCATATGTCTCTAAATCGTGTTACATGCATCTGAAAAACATATCCAAAATTCGTCCGTACCTTACACAAGACACTACAAAAACTCTAATCCTTGCACTCATTATATCACGCATTGATTATTGCCTCCTTACCGGTCTTCCTAAGAAAAGACTCTCACCACTACAATCCATTTTGAATCGTCTGCTGATCCACTCTGTCAGTCCCTCCATTGGTTGCCTGCATATTACTGCATTCAATATAAAATACTTCTACTTACAAAAAAAGCCATCACTCTGACTACACCGACTTATATCTCTTAACTTAACTCAAAATATATCCCCACCTGACCTCTCCGCTCTGCATAAGATCGGGGTCTCTCATCCACACTCATTACTCGCTCCCACTTACACTTGCAGGATTTTTGTCAGGCAGCACCCACCTTATGGAATGCCCTTCCATACACATTAAGACTCTCCTCTAGCCTCCAAACTTTCAAGCGTTCCCTGAAAACTCACCTCTTCAGGCAAGCTTATCAGGACCCCCCACACAACCTCCAGAAGCAGTCATATCTAATTGCATATGCTGCGCTATATAAGAAACTATATAAGAAACTGTAAATAAATACATAAATAAATATACACACACACACATATATATATATATATATATATATATATATATATATATAACACGCTGGCTGTTTAACAAATATACCAAAGGCTGGCTGGCTGGACTGGGCTAGCTGGGCTGGGCAGGAGAATGAGAGGAGGAGATGAGCCAGATGATCATGATGCAGGTAACCTCGGACGCACCAGCAGGCAGCGGGCCTGCAGACACTCGCGAGCACGTTTGGGCAGTTTCGCAGCCGCGGCGGCTGGGAATTATATGGGGGGGGCTGCACCAGAGGCTTTTTAAGACACGCGGATTGCGGGAGAATCCTGGAATCCGGGAGACTGGAAAAGCATCCAGCAGGGTTGCCACCAAAAACGGGAGAACCGGAAATCCGGGAGAGGTGGCAACCCTAGCTATACATGATATGGGGGATGTTTCTCTAACAGAGGGATACATTTACTTAGATGGGAGTTCTATTGAAGATGGGATGTTGCCTATATTAACCAATCAGATTATACGGTACTCTTTACCTAGAAGGGCGCCCATCGCGACCATCGCGACCATCGAATGCACTAAAAATCGGGTGCGACGCGATGCCCGCGATGGCCGCGATTTCCCATAGGGACCAATGTTAAAAATGAGATTGGACCCGATTTTAGTGTTCAATGCCTCAATGCCCGCGATTTTTACATAGGAAACAATGTTAAATGGGCCACAGAGCCCTAATAGTCACCGTGAACTCTGAAATGGCCGCCACAATTGTTAACGCCACCCCACGATCAACGTGAACCCGAAGCGTGGCGAGCGCAGCGAGCCCGCGAGGGGCGGCGGTACGCGTCCTCCGACCTTTTCATGCCCTACTATCCACGTCGGCGTGGAGTTGAGAATAGAATAGTGGCGAGCGCAGCGAGCCCCGCGAGGGGACGCGGATACCTTCACAGTTATACGCGTCCCCTCGCGGGCTTCACAGGTGTCCGTGGCGAAAAGCGGACACCTGTGAAGCCCGCGAGGGGACGCGTTTACCTGTGAAGGTATCCGCGTCCCCTCGCGGGGCTCGCTGCGCTCGCCACGCTTCGGGCTCGGTGGCTCGCTGCGCTCGCCACACTATTCTATTCTCATCTCCACGCCGACGTGGATAGTAGGGCATGAAAAGGTCGGAGGACGCGTACCGTGATCGTGGGGTGGCTTTAACAATTGTGGGGGCCATTTCAGAGTTCACGGTGACTATTAGGGCTCTGTGGCCCATTTAACATTGATTCCTATGGCCAAATCGCGGCCATTGAGGCATTTAACATTAAAATCGCGGTCAATCACCGTTTTTAACATTGATCCCTATGGGAAAATCGCGGTCATCGCGGGCACCCGTTTTTAATGTACCCGCGATTTACCCGCGATGCCCGCGATGGCCGCGATTTTTTACCCCCGACGCCCGCGATTCCAATCGCGGGCGCCCTTCTAGGTAAAGAGTACCGATTATACTTCTTATTTATTACATTCTAGAAAATCATAGATAGAATCTGAATGGTTGCTTTGGGCAACATCCCATCATCAATAGAACTCCCATCTTAGTACATTTACCCCAAGGACTCGACCAAAAGTGGAATTTTCATTTTTGAAAGCAGAATTTAATCTAATAAGCACAATGTTCTGTCTATAATACAAATAATAATAATAATAATATTATAAAATTATAAAAAGGGTAGGTCCACCCTTTGACACCCGTGAAGCCCCGCCGCAGTGTTTTTATTGGCCCAAAGGCCAATTAGTCAATAAAGGTAAAAACATTGATGGCCATTCATTGCATAGTATGCCACTATCAATGGCCAGATGCACTATTACCATCGATGGCAATGTCAACGATTTCATCCCTAGCTTCTAGACATAGGTAAAACATAGCAATAAAACTCGCTTCTGTTGACCTTCTTTAACAAATGATTTGAAGCAGATTTAATAACGTGACATAATGTTTCATTGTAGTACTCATAACTCCCAACTGTTCCAATTTTCACAGGATAGTCCCATTTTTTCAGGACTGTCCCAACTGCGTGCAGCAGTGTTAGGGGGGAGGGGCAGTTGGGAGTCCCTGTCACTCGCTGCTGATCTTAGCAAAAGGGGGGTTGGCTTTCTGGCAAGTGCTCTTTGCAGTGCCGGTGCAAAGCGCCGAAGCGCCCCGGCGCTCACCCGCTCCACGGGTGGGGGGGTGGGGAGGAATACGGCAGGCGCACTGATCTGGGGGGGAGGGATAAGGTTGCCGTGCTGTTCCCTCCAGTGCATATATAATGACTCACCCGGGTCTAGCTCATCGGGAGGGAGAGAGAGCTGGAGGTCTGGCTTAGCGGGCAGGAGGGAGGCCTCGCAGTTCAGTCCCGGCGCAGTGTGACTGACATCTTCCTCCACCCGCACCGTGTACAGCCGCTCAGCCGGGCAGCGCTGAGCACTTGGCTAACCCTCAGATGCTGCTCGGCTGAGCGGTTGTACACGGTGCGGGTGGAGGAAGATGTCAGTTAACATGCACTGGGACTGAACTACAGCGCAGCGAGCCCTCCCTCCTCCCCGCTAAGCCAGACCTCCAGCTCTCCCTCCTGCCCTGCTCCCAACTACCGCCCCCCCAGTGGCCGGCGCCCTAGGCAAATGCCTAACACTGCCTAGTGGTGGCGCCGGCCCTGGCTCTTTGAGCTGCTGGCATGCCCCCTGTCCCTCTGTCTTGCTGTGGGAAGATGCTGTGAGCATGCACACAGCAACTATTCACTGCTGCGGTCGGGATAGCAGGACAGTCCCCCCAAAAATTGGACTTGCGAAAATCATACATATGTAAGTATGTATGTATGTATGTATGCTGTGTGTGTGTGTGTGTATCACACACAATACCTCCCAACATTTGTCAGTGTCCAAGTCCCAAAAAGGGGCGTGGACTGTGGAAAGACCTGTTTTTTGCCCCTTTACGTCTCTGAATAGGCGTCTATTCCCTTCAGACTAGGGGAACTCCCAACTGCCCCACCCCCACCCTGGAACACTGGGCGGGATGCGGGACCAACCCAAAACTTGAGACGTCCCGCAAAAAGCGGGACAGGTGGGAGGTATGACACACACAAACACACACATATAGCATTTAAAGCAGGAACTGCTTTTACTTACATGGAAGGACAGTGCACATGATTGTACATTCCATAATTTGTGGGCTTTAAAGGGTCGGAGCCTAATGCTGGAGGGGGCGGGGTGATGCCCCTGCTTAGCAAATCGTATAAATCCTCCCAATCAACCGAGTTCTATGCCTCTGCTTGTCCCATATGATCTCCGTACATAGGGCCTAATTCATGTTTGGACACAATGCTGAACTTCACACAATGGATCAATTATTGATGTGGATGTCAGTGAGAGGATTGTACTTGGCTTAGGCCTGGAACCTGCTTGCGGCTGTGTCATCAGATGGATTTGGGCTGCTCATGTTCTAGGCCCTTTGTACCACGGCAAAGGGACAGGAGACAACCCCCCCCCCTCCCTCCCCAGAACCCAGTACAGTGATCAGGCAATTTGTAGGTGATGTCAAGGCTTATTGTGCAAAATTACCTTGTCACATTAATGCTGTATAAAACCAAAATTAGAACATACATATGTAGGGCAATAAATCATAGAATCAATAGTGTGTATCAATTACACTTCAATATATATGTTTCTCAATAATTAATTTAAACAGGTACTAACTACCTTGTGTGTCACCATCAATCAAGATAACTATATCACGTCAATATTACAGATTAGTTCTTTATATTACTATTTCTAAGCAATTATCACTTTCCGTGAAACACTTCAAATAACTATCAGGTACACAATGGGGGTTATTCTAGTTCACTCCTTCTGGCAAATTCCTTCTTAGATGGACAAAACCATGTGCACTGCAGGGGGGCAGATGTAAAATGTGCAGAGAGAATTAGATTTGGGTGAGTTATTTTGTTTCTGTGCAGGGAAAATACTGACTGCTTTATTTTTTCACTGCAATATAGATCTCACTTTGAAGTAAAACCCCACCCAAATCTAACTCTCTCTGCACAAGTTACATCTGCCCCACCTGCAGTGCACATGGTTTTGTCCATCTAAGAAGGAATTTGCCTCTAAGAGTGAACCAGAATAAGGCCCAATGTCCCTTTTTGTGCTTCCATAAGTAATGTTTCCAGTATTCGCTGTGCACAAATAAAGTATAATCAATGGCACGTGCTAAATTGGCAGGACTTTAAGAAGGTAGATGAGGAGAGTGGTAGCTTGATAGGAAGTCTGTCTCTGAGTTGTTGGAGGTATTACAGTTCAAGACCCACCACGGATGTCACTGCTTTGCCAAGCCCCGATACTTGCTGGAGCTGGCTGTCTCTCTCCCTAGGGACCGTCTTTGCCTGTTGCAGGTGGTCTCCCACTTCTCGGGCTCAGGCTCTGAGGATAGAAACATTCTCTGCACAATCTCTCTCTCAGTAAAGTTCAGGTCCCTCCATGTATAAAGCAGTTGGGTGCTGCTCAGAGCTGCAGGTCTATAATGCTGGCTGCACAGGGTCTCTGCACCTGCTGCTATTTTACCACACAGCAAGGTGACTTTCAGCATGCATCAGTCTCTTCTCCATACCTCCCAAATGTCCCAATTACAGTGGGACAGGCCTGCTATTTGGAGACTGTCCCGCTGTCCCTCCTGCGGGTGGCAATGTCGTATGGGCAGGGGCAGTTGGGGGGAGCCCAAGATCGCTGTGCCGGTGATCGCTGAAGAGATGCCGTGAGCAAGCACACGGCATCTCTTCAGTGTCGGCGGGAGAATGGGAATTACGAGAATGGGGATTATGGGACTAGGCCCCCGCAGCCCAACCCAGAAGTCCCTGAAGCGTCACAAAACCAGGGCAGCACTTTGCATACACACACATGATGGTCCTTTTATGTATCACATTGGCAGACTGTAAATTTGCCAAGATGGTGTAGGGTCGACTCAATTGAGGTTGACAGTCAACAGGTCGACTACTATTGTTTGACACAAGCAAAAAGGTCAACATGGAAAAGGTTGACAAGTAAAAAGTTGACGAGTATTTCACGTCTTTTTGTGCCTATGTCGACATATGTCGACATGGACTCCATACAAGTGCACTGCGTCCCCTCACATGGCTCGCAGCGCTCACCATGCTTCGGCACACTATTCTATTCTCGTTCCATGTCCACTGGGATAGTAAAGTGTAAAGGACAGTAAAGTCCTTTTTTTAGAATAAATGATGAAAAACTCATGTTGACCTTTTCCTTGTTGACCTATTGCTTGTGTTGACTTTTTGACCATGTTGACCTAATGCATGTCGACCTTTTTCATGTGTCGACCTTTTAACTAGTAGTGGTCCACCTTTTAACTGTCGGCCTAGACACTGCTGACCTAAGGACCACATCCCGATCGGACTGTGTACACACCGCGGTGCCTTTGCAATCTGCTCGAAGTGAGAACTTTAAATCAGAGTGAGTGACAGGAAGGGACCATATTAGGGAGTAAACAATGATTGGCAATAAAAGCACCCGCTTGTCATGACCATATCCAGGCCGTCAGCCGTTATCGTATATGTGGAGAAACGCGGTTCCTGCATCGCTAATGCCGTGGCCTGTCTGCATAGCAGTCAAAGTTTCTTTTTATTACATATAGGCTGTGAATATGTATATAGTTGCAAACAGGCCCGGCAACAGGGGGAGTCAAGGGGTACAGCTGACCCGGGCCCGCCGAACTGAGGGGCCCAGAACAGGCCCCCCATCTGTGGCGGGCTGGGTCGAGAGACATACCCTGCTGCTGCTGCTCCCGAGGAGACTCACTGTCAAGTGTCAGCAGTGCTGTGTGGGTGAGAATAATACTCCTTTTACACCGCCACAAAAAACCGGGTCATCAGCGGGTCAGCAGCGGTGTAAATGGGTCATGCCGTGTCCTGTGTTAGAGTTGACTTCGAAGTGTGAGGGTGGGCGTCCGTGTGATAGAGAGAGGCCGCGGGGTAAAGGAGCGCGTCCAGTTTACGTTCAGGCATGGGAGGGAGTTTGTAGCATTTAAGAGGGTGGGGGCCCTCCGTGATATCAGTGTATGGGCCCCAAGTTTTCTGTTGCCGGCCCTGGTTGCAAATGACTGTGGTAGCTCTGGGAGACATGTCAGGTTTTTTTTCTGGGCAGCAGCTTCCCTTGCTAAGATTAGCAGTTCCGAAGCCTTACAAACCGCAATTGTGAATGCCATTACCTCCCAAATCCCGGAGGGCCGGGACAACTGTGCACTGCTGCGCACTCTCGGAAATGGGCATGGCCTTGGGGAAAAGGGACATGGCCTTGCAGGGATGCCCGGGATCACGAGGCCACGCTATTGTTTCACTGCTGTGGGGGCATGGACAGCACTGTGAGAGCTGCTGACCATGCCGTCTGTCCCCTCCAGCTCCCTGAATAGATGATATGCACACAACATCTATTCCATGCACTGATAGGATGGACTCCCAACCATAGTTGCCTACCCTCCTGCATTCTGCAGGAGACTCCCTGAAATAGCAGCAATCTCCCTCTCTCCCTCATTAGTCTAGCAATCTCCCTCATTTCACCTAACCCACATAATACAGTTACATTTTTGGGGAAAAAAAGGAATGAGAGATAGATACATTTACGCTGAATCATCAGCACCATTTCCCAGCACTTTACCAAGTATAGTAGCTCTTACCAACTGCTTTGGGGCTGATCTAAATTTGGATATAAGTCATTTTAAAATATTCCTCTCAGATGTAGTAGTACACACCTACAAACTCTTTTCATAATCTCTCCATATATGGAACTAGACACGCCCTTCAATTGGAGCATGGCACACCCCCTCAATGGGCGCTGTTCAAAATTCTGCTGCCAACTATAATCTCCCTGAAACTAGGTTTCAAAAGTAGGCAAGTATGCTCCCAACTGCCCCCATCATGGGACACTGCTGGCCCCAGGTGGGATGCGGGGCTGTCCCACAAAACTGGACTGTCCCGTGAAAATCGGGACAGATAGGTATGGAATACAGTTGCATGCAACATCTATTTGGCCCATACTGCACTGACAACAGGTGTGCGTACGGACTACTATAGAATCAGGATGACTGTCAAACAAATATTGGTACTTGTTTCCTAGCACGGCCACAAATCTTATGGATCGTGTACCTTTAGTTAAGGTACACGATCCATACGATGGACCCGATTTCCTTTGAAATCAGGTCCATTTGGCCGGCTAGGACAAAATATCGGGGGCATCGCGTCGGTCGGGACCGTTAACAATGTTCCCGACGCGACCGACGCGATGCCCGCGATTTCCCCATAGGCTTCAATGTTAAAAAATATTTTAACATTGAAATCGTGTCGGGAAAGGTAAAATATCGGGGGCATCGCGTCGGTCGGGACCATTAACATAGGTCCCGACGCGATGCCCCCGATTTTTACATAGGCTTCAATGTTAAAAGATTTTTTAACATTGAAATCCTGAAAAAATGTGAAAAATGTGAAATGGGCCAATATGACCCATTTCACATTTTAGATGTCCCCGTCGTCACCCCACGATAGACGCCAACCCGAAGCGTGGCGAGCGCAGCGAGCCCGCGAGGGGCGGCGGTGCGCGTCCTCCGACCTTTTCATTCCCCTACTATCCACGTCGGCGTGGAGTTGAGAATAGAATAGTGTGGCGAGCGCAGCGCGCCACCAAGCCCGAAGCGTGGCGAGCGCAGCGAGCCCCGCGAGGGGACGCGGATACCTTCACAGGTAAACGCGTCCCCTCGCGGGCTTCACAGGTGTCCGTGGCGACGCGGACACCTGTGAAGTCCGCAAAGGGACGCGTTTACCTGTGAAGGTATCCGCGTCCGCTCGCCACGCTTCGGGCTCGGTGGCTCGCTGCGCTCGCCACACTATTCTATTCTCAACTCCACGCCGACGTGGATAGTAGGGGAATGAAAAGGTCGGAGGACGCGCACCGCCGCCCCTCGTGGGCTCGCTGCGCTCGCCACGCTTCGGGTTGGCGTCTATCGTGGGGTGGGGTGTACGCCGTGACATTTGGGGGGGTTGGGAATATTTTACATTGAATCCAATGTAAAATCGGGTCCCAGGGACCCGATTTACATTTCATTAAAAAAAAAAAATCGGGTCCAAAATCGGTCGGTCGCGTCGATCGCATCGCATGCGACCAAATCGCATGCAATGCGATCGACCCGATTTTTCCGACACAACCACCCCGATGTAAATCGGGGTGGCCGTGCTAGGAAACAAGTACCCAAATATTAAACAGAACACAAGATATTAAACAGACCATTGCAGGAGCATTTTAGGATTTTTATTGCAGGGGACATGCACAAACACCTATACAATTGTCGACCCATTCACATATCGGGTGATTAAACCATGGATTTGATAGGTGTGTTTTAGGTACAGTGTATACCTAGCTTTAGGCTTTCAACAGAGGAGGAGTAGTTACTCTTCTGTAACAGTATATGCTGTATCACAGCTAGACACTAGATGGCAGTATAGTAAATACAGTTCTTGTCACTCTATACCACAGAGTGCAACGATCCTGAATACCAATTTTAACTCTAAACAGGACAGATATTATTCCCAAGCTGTTCAGAGATACAAGGGGCAGCTTTAGCAATCATAACCAACATTTTCCTTACTAATTTTTAATCCTATACCATTAGACAGAAATGCTATTACTAGGGGTCTATAAGTAACCCGCCCCCTAGAAGCACATTATAGCACAGTGCGGGTTCCTGTTGGAAGCTCTTACTCTGCTAATCACATTCTGGAATAGCAGTACCACAAGGGGAGAAGTTTCCTCCTTATGAGACTGTCAGACCTGTGTGAGATGATGAGCAGAAAGACCTTCCAATCAGAACTTACTCCAGAACAATCTCTTTCTGCTTGATCATACTCATGGGGGCAGAGACAAGTGTCAGGGCCAATTACTGAGTGACAGACAGGAGCTCACTGGGGATGCTGCACAGTGATGGATTTTTCCTGGGAAAGCTACAGGCTTACAGCCCCTAGGTAAAATCCGTTGCTCACGGATTTCACAGAAGGAAATAATCAAGCAGCAAAATAAAAGAAAACAAAAGTAGAAAATACACTATGGGGCGGATTTTGATGGATCTTGTGGATATCTGCAAACTGCACCTGACTATAGAAAGCAAGCGTAGACTGTGCAAGTACTGAACCACACATACGCAGAGGAACAGAGACTGAAAGGGATTACCCTTACTGTGAAATGGGCATTTCTGGGTGGTAAATGGATGGAAATCACATGGAACTGATGGCAGCGTCATGGGGGTGTAGGCTAACCACATATCTCCCAACTGAAATTAGGGGGTGTGGCCTAGTGACCAGGGGCATAACCTATGCTTGCAGTGCACCCTGTTGTGGATTTAACTGAATTCTGTAACATAGTATTTATTAATAACACTTCCCGTACACAGAAAGACTGTGTAGGTCTATGACACATTGAATAAAGTGTTACACTGTATAAAAATTGTGGACTGTATCATCTACTATTAATACTATCGGTACTTGTGTAGTTTCACGGTCGGCAGTTACGTAGTTAGCGTAGCGTCCCTGTCAGAATCAGCGTAGTGTTCCCGCAGCCAGCATAGTCAGCGTCCCTGTCAGTATCAGCATAGTGTACCCTCCCATTCGCGGCTAGCTGGAGTTTACATAGTTAGCGTAGTCAGTCAGGCGTCCCTGTCAGTATTAGAGTCATGTTCCTGACCGTTTGCGGCTAGCCAGAGCTTACGTAGTTATGGTAGTCAGTCAGCGTTACGCAGTTAGCGTAGTCAGTCAGCGCTTATTACATTGTGTGGGAATCATTGACCATTTTAACCTGCCTGACATGACAGGTGTGAATGTGTTCCTGAAACACCCCCACTATCCATGTCTGCCCGAAGCGTGGCGAACGGACGCGGTACGCCTCCTCCCAACCTGTTCATACCTCCACTATCCACGTCGACGTGGAGTTGATTTTATAAAGTCCGAAGCGTGGCGTCCCACAAGGGGACGCGGAATACATGTCTACGCTCGCCACACTGGTGAGGATAGTGGGGGTTTGAAATGGAGGCATTTGCCAGTATGTAACATGGAGCACTGGCAAATGCGTCCTTTATTGTGCATTGTGCATGAGACGCACTTGCGTAACCCCCCCACACACACACACACACACACACACCCTGATGTGGTGATGCGTTGATCTGGGAAAAACAAATTCTGGTGGCGCTGGATATTCCAAAACATACCTGAGAGGACAAGGAAGATCTAGGAAAAGAGAAATACCAACAGAAGAGTTCATCATCCCTACTATTAAGGGAAGTATTTCTCCACATATTTAATTTTTTCCCATCTTCTTCAGATCTGATTTATGCCCATATGAAGAGCGCCTAAGATCTGAATCCCATTTGTATATATTGTGTTCTTATTGGGGGTGCCTTAGGGTAAGACCCCAGGGTAATTCAGAAGGGCGAACTGCAAATCACTGAGCGCCACGTTAACCTTCATCCCAAGATTTGTTCTACGAACCCTAATCCTGTCCGTCTCCCTGAAGTTGCCATATCCTGCCACAAGAATTACTGAGACGCACAAGCGTCTGAGACGGCAGATGGAGCACCTCTTCGCCGGCGCCCGCATGATCGCCTCTCCGCCAGTGTCTGCCAGCACAGGGGATCTGGCGGTTACCGGCACTGTGTGAGAGGCGCTCATTGGGCTTGCCAGGGATGCCGGGGACAGAGCTGCAGCTTGCGGGGACAGTACAGTGACTACGCTGCCTGACGGGGACACTACGCTGACTACACAGGGGTGCAGCGGGGACACTACGCTGACTACGCTAGGCAGCCGTTGGGCTACGCTGACAATGTAGCTTAGCCTACACTGAAAATGTAGCGTAGCCTGCTGCCGTGAAAGTACCATACTATCAATGCCATTGGTGTGGGTGAAGGGTATATGGTACACACGCTGGTCCTGTGGGTCCAGGGTGGTCCATACCGGACACCCAGCACACATATAATTATACTCACCTCTCCGGGGTCCCAAGTCAGGTCTGCAGCAGAGAAAAGGAATATGGCGCACTGTACATTTACCTGGAGACTTGCACATTTAAAGTAGAACAGGTCCCAGAGACCTGCGCATGGGCGGCACAAGGGAAGGGGCCAGCATAGAACTTCGACTGGGCCCAGAACCAGGTGGTTGTGCTGCTGTTCTCTTCTAACATCAACTTCACCCAGAGCATATGCATCACCCTTGAAGAGTTGGATGCATCTTGATACATCTAGCTCTTCTAACGGAGCCATTTGTGGTTTTATTCTGATACATTTTGCGCCAGCATTTATCGCACAAAATGTGTCCAACGCTACATCACCCCCTCTGTATGAGAAGCTGGTGGTTTCTACAACTTAAATGTAATACGACCCTATCTCACACAAGACACTACTAAATCTCTTATCCATGCACTTATTATATTATTGCAATAGTCTCCTAACTGGTCTTCCCAAGAACAGACTCTCACCACTACAATCCATTGTAAATGCTACTGCTAGGCTGATCTTCCTTGCAAGCCGCTCTGCAAGTCCCTCCATTGGTTACCTGTGTTTTACCGTATTCCATATAAAACCCTTCTACTCGCATATAAAGCTATTAACCATACTGCACCAGCATATATCTATTATCACAGAATATCTCCCATCTCGACCACTCCGCTCTGCACATGATCTGCGTCTCTCATCTGCACGGATCACTAGCTCCCATTCACTATTACAGGACTTCCATCGGGCTGCTCCCACCCTATGGAATGTCCTTCCATGCACAATAAGACTCTCCACTAGCCTCCAAACTTTCAAGCGTTCCCTGAAAACTCACCTCTTCAGGCAAGCCTATCATATTTAAGTTCTACATGCATAACCCTCTGAGGCACTTATGTATTATATAGCTTCCCTTCTGGACCTACAAGCTAAGCTATTACTGGTGCCAGTCCTTGTGTTTCCCTCCTGTATCCCTGTAGATTGTAAGCTTGCAGCAGGGCCCTCAAACCTCCAAGTCTGTCTGTTGTTACCCAGTTTGTTTTATCACTGTCTATTATTGTAAAGCGCAAAGTGCGTTATATCAGAAACTGTAAATAAATAAATACATAAATAATGACATAAATACCTTGGTGCAGTTTGTACATTCTGTTATGTTTTGGTATTATATTTTATTTATATAATATAAATAGTATTTTTGTATTTCATTCTATAATGTTTGCAGATCTTCAATGATCTACAGTAGATGGAAGGCATTATTAAGATAGTTGCTTTACCATGAACATTATATATTACTTGCTGATTATGTCCTGCACATGCTCCCGCTGTTTTGTCCAAAACCGCCCACTCCTCCGCACTTCTGATAAATGTGGAGTGAATGATAAAAAGAGAAACCGGTATTACTCTGAGAACAGTGCTTTCCCAAGACCTCATGGGGAAATCAGCCTTACTGTACTGTAAATTAATTCATATATATCACAATCCTGGATGATGTGATTCCTCCCACTATCTTCAGAAAGGTCTCGTACCGTCACCTCCTCAGAACATTAACAAGCTGATCTACCCTGACTTATGCAGCTCTGTAAAGTGTGCCTAAGAGACGCCAACCTGATTAATTTCATCCGGGAGATATCTGTCTCCACCAGAACATAGCACTGAAATAACCCAAACTCAACTAATTAATTGTCTTGTTTCATATCAAATACTTAAATGAGCTCAGGTTAATTGAAACAGAAAAGCATTGCTATGTTGAGGAGAAGACAAATATCTGTATCTGGTTGATGTCTCTGACCAACATTCTGCCCTCAGCAAAGTCATTGACAGTAGGTTCATTTTGTTTTATTGTTAACCGAAGTTATTGGCGACACCTAACTGTTTTGCACACTGCGTTAATTGTGCTGAGGAATCATTTACCCCAACTACAAGTGATAGCTTATGGAACTAAGGGGCAGATTTATTAAGCTTGGAGAAGAGATAAACTGGAGATAAAGCGGAGAAAAGGTAAAAGGAGATAAAGCACAACCAATCAGCTGTGTTTGAAAAAGGCAGTTGGGAGTTGATTGGCTGTGCTTTATCTCCTTTTACCTTTTCTCCGCTTTATCTCCAGTCTATCTCTTCTCCAAGCTTAATAAATCTGCCCCTAAGGGCTTAATTAAGACTTGACCACTAACGTGAATATTTGCAGTGGACTGCAAGGAGTAAGCCACCACCATCCAGACAGAAAGCGGAACTGCCCCTTGCAAAATTGCGAGAGAATTTTAAATGCACCACTAATCAGCATCCACTCGCAAATCCATCCGCAATTCACTAACCATCAAAAGGATTTTACTGTATGTGCAAATGTGAGTAGGTCTGAGGCTTCCACTTATCAACAACTGACACAGACTTTTTTTTTTTAATTCAGTCATTTTTATTAAGAGTTTTACATTTTACAGAAGAAAATAACATACAAACAGTTTCCGACAGGGACAGAATGATCAAATTGCATATAGGTACACAACTGACACAGACTTGGACGTTACAGACCCTCTTAAAAACACCTGGGTACGCCTTTATTTTTTTCAGACACACCCAGAAAATGACAGGTTACCACCCCTTAACGCCAGCTTTCTTTTCTCACACTCAGAAAATGGCAGGTCACCACCCCTTAACTCCGCCCTCCTGTCAAACTGCGAGAGGATTAAGATGCATTTTCTGTTGCTAATTCGATAATTGCTTGATTTGAGAGTTCTCTAATTAGCTGTCAAGTCTGAATTACACCCTAAACACTGGTTGCACTGGGCAATTGGGAATAAACATATGGGGCGAGATGTAATAAGCCACGAAAAGTGATAAAATAGAGAGTGATAAGCAGTGGCGTAGCTACTTTTTATGCGCCCCCCCGCCGCTAAAAAAAATTCGCCCCCACTCCCCCTCCCCTCGGCAGCCCCCCCCCCCCATGCCTATACCTGACCACCCGCTGCTGTCTGCGGTACCTGCCTGTCCGGTCCCGTAGCGCTGGCTCCTGCTGCTAATAATGAAACGTGACTCTTAGAAAATGGCTGCCCCCATACTGCAGACAGAAAACTGTCTGCAGTATGGGGGCAGCCATTTTCTATGTGTCCGTTTTCATTATAGAAGCAGGAGCCAGCGCTAGGAGAGACGGGACTGTGACAGAGCAGTCACAGCACGGCAGGCAGGCAGGCAGGTACCGCAGACAGCAGCGGGTAACTATAGCCCCGCAGACCCCCGGCGCCCAAACTTGCTCTGCGCCTCCCCGCCACCGCGGGGGCTGCGGAGCTATAGTTACGCCACTGGTGATAAGCCACTAACCAATCAAAAACTATGGATGAAATGTAATAGGATGAGCGATACAGAAAGTGAGAGATTTGGTAAGAAATCTACAGTTTTTTAAAGATACAATCAATTACACTGCAAAACCAGTTTAAGTTTGTGTGGGAGCCACATCTGAGCGAGGAGCCAGGTCTCTGCCGGGAGACACAGCTGAGCGGGAAACCGAGAGGCAGTGCACAGAAGCTGCTGCCCTGCCAGGAGCCGCAGCTCACTGAGGAGCCGGACGTGAGCTGGGAGGTAGTGCCATATACACACAAGCATGCAGGTGGTTCCGAGCACCCCCTACACATTGATATATTGATGCAGCTAGCAGGAACAGAGCTCAGGCAGGCTGTGTCATCCTTAAGGTAGGGGGAGCTGCAACACGCATCTCCTCTCATAGGCAGTTCTTCCAATCATGGAGCACTGATAGCTAGTGTGTCCCTGCCTGCTGGGTGGTGCCGGCAGGGGACGGGAGAGTGCTTCAATGCCCCTCTTGCCCACCAGTCATGAACAAAGCAATTCATTGAAATGAGTTGAGACACTAGGCTCAGCTCTGTGAAGTGTGTTGAATCAGTGACTGGGCTCTCAAGTCACTACTCATATGGAATTACAATCACAGAGAGACAGTGCATGGCTCACAGCACACTCAGGGAGTTGCAGAGGCTCAGTCAATCAGTGTGCAGGGCAGACAGGAAGTAAGAGTGGCTTGGCTCACAACTTATTTGGAATTGCAGGCACAGGGAGACAGTGCTGGGCTCACAACACACTCAGGGAGTTGCAGAGGCTCAGTAACTCAGGGGTAGAGTTATCATATGATGAAGTGGGGCATATGCGCTATCCACCTGCGCTAAAGCAGGGGATAGCACTTCCCCCGATGTATGAAACCCGCGATGCGGGTGATTATCGTGTGGCGGTATGGGGGTGGAGGGCTAACGTCCATGCGTTATTTGTTACAGAGCTCCAGGCCTCATACCTTATTTATGAAGCTGGTCACTGTCCACGCGCTCCTTCTTTGTGGTCCTGTGCACATCGCCAGAATTTTCTGGCGCTGTGGGTCTCCTGTGTAAGTTAGGTTCCGCTTGTTGGTCTCCGGCGGCTTCAAACTAAAACTGCACATGCGCCGGGTACACAGCATCCCAGCATCCCCTGCGAACACTACCCGGCGCATGCGCAGTTCTAATTTGAAGTCGCCGGAGACCAACAAGGCTAACATGGAAAACTGCGCAGGGGTAAAAATATCCCCTGAAGTTACCCATTGACCAAGTTTATACTGCCTTTACTCTGTGTTTTGACAGTGTAATATTCCCCCATGCAGTTTGCGGACAGTAATGACAAGTGCAAGGGGACCCCCCTGTCTAAAGTGCCCCGGGCCCCCCGAAGGCTTAATCTGGCACTGAATAAATACAGAAATTTAATCTGGCACTGCCCTTTCACACCAGAAAATGCAGGGATTTACCCAGGAATATTGACCCAGGATCATGCAGGGACATTCCCGGATTGGCCCCTTTTACACCAGCCTAGTTCCTGCATTTTCTGGCGTGAGGACTACCCTCCCCCCTTTAAACAACCAGCTATATCTTTGGAACCAACTGACCCATTTACACGAGGGATTCCAATTATTTTCAAATTAATTTGGTCCTGTGAAACTGGGCCATTTGGTTCCAGAGAAATCTGTCCTCAAACAACATGAACAACCATGAAATTACATTTCAAAAATGAAAAAAAAAAAAAATCAGTTTACACGAAATATCTCTAGAACCAATGAACCCATATGGACCAGCCTGGTATCAGATTGAAGGCCCAGCAATTTGGGTTAGACTGGGATCAACCTTGAGCTTCTGTGATGCCGTTGGAACCAGGTGGGAGTCGGAATTTGTGGGTCTCATGTTATCCTATGGGGAAAACGTTCCAGCTTTGCCTGGCAGTATCTCCTGTTCCCGGGGGGCTAGAGACGCAGGGCTGGGCTCGTTGGAAAGCCCTGACCCTCAGCTACAAAATGGGTAAGGGCCCCAGTGCATTGCTTTGCCAAGGGGCCCACACTGCTGTTAAGATGGCCCTGGGTAGTCTCATTCTGCTGCTCTCTCTCATTAGTGTCTCCCCATGCATATCTCTTCCCCAATGCCTCTCCCTTACAATTCCCCCTCTCTTTCAATTTCCATGCCCTCTCCACCCATGCCTTTCTCTCTATCTCTGCCATGTCAGCCCCTGCATGTTTTCTGGGTGTGCACAGGCGTTTTGAGTAGGGTCTGTGACGTGAGCAATGATCTGTCTCAGTCTCAGATTAGTGGAAGCCTCAGACCTACTCAAATTTGCACAGACGGTAAAATCCTTTCGATGGTCCCTGAATTGCGTATTCATTTTGCAAAGGGTGGTAACTCTATCAGTCTGGGCGGTGGCATTCTCCTCGCAGTGCACTCACATTAGTGGTCAAGTCTGAATCAGGTGCATAATGTGTTGCGAGTGCGTTGGCCAGGTGGGATGCCAGCCAAACTCTAAGGCTTTTTTAAAGGAACAGCCCTTTACTGTTTTACTGTCTTTTAAATAACTGTCCTTTTGAAAAAACCTCTGCATTCAACTGGAATCCAGCACAGGCGCCAGACTCACACCGCATTACTTAGGTCCATAGGGAGCAGAACAGAACCAGCACGCTTCTCTCCTGAAATGCTGTGTTCCCTCCAAATATGGATGGTCTAATTTACAACAGGTTGTTCTATGTTAAGTACTTTAAAGTTCAGGACATAACCCACACCTCCCAACTGTCCCGCTTTTCGTGGGACTGTCCTGATTTTTGTTTTTTTTGGAACGTGGAAGCTGGAAGTTTCGGGGAGTGGCAGTTGGGAGTCCCCCTGTCACCTATAAATAGATGCTGTGTGCACATGCGCATAGCGTCTATAACCACAGGCAGAGGGGCTGGGGACATGGCCAGTAGCTCACAGAGCCACTGGCCATACCCCCACAGTGGCAAAATGGGGGTGTGGTCTTGCAGGAGCATTGCGTGTATAGATCACATCCCCTTGCCGCTATGCCATGCCCCCAAAATTCCGCCTGCGCAATGTCCTGCATCCCATTCATCTAATGTTGGGAGATATGATGACAGACAGGCTGGAACTAAAGACTAAAATAACCTGCTCTGATAAGGTTTAAATAATGGAAAATGTGTATGTATTTTTTTTAAAGGTAAGACATGTCTTTATACATTTTCAGTCTATTTCCATTGATGGCCCTGTTGTCTCCCCTACCTGCCTCTCCATGTATTCCAACACCAGCGGTTAGACACGAGCTTCGCCTTATAGCAAACAAGGATCTGAGCATGCAGTACATATATTTAGCATCTGGAGATTATTAGCAAACTTGCAAACGTGTCTGTATCCATAGTAACAAATTGGACATTTATTTTCTAATTTGCACCAAACCAACCAAAGCTAATCATTGTGTGAATTTTATAGATAGCTGTTGCTCTTAGTAAATAATGCCCCTTTCTCTGTCACTTCTCTAAACCCAGTAATGACTGCTATAAGCCATACTTCACTGCCATGTCATCACTTTGAAATCTCAGTTAGTTAATTGTACAGACATCAGTATTGAGAGTACGCAATTACAAAAGTATGACAGCGTTTCGGGGCGCCCCTGCCCCTTTGTTAAAGTGCGTCTCGAAGGGTCATTGGGCAGTCTAGCCTTTAACAGCACCTTCCCTTGTGATCTGGAGGCACTTTATGAGAGGAGGAGGCCTGTGTGTAGCCTCCTCCATTTGGGCCCCTTCCTATCTCCTGACCACTGCCGCAGTGCCGCACTAGTGCACAGCTTAGTAGAATCTGAGTACTAGAGGACTCAGACTCTACTGTACTTTGCATGCATAGAACCCTAGAATTTTTTCAGTGAATCCGGAAGCGTCGCTACCTTCATCGCGGGACTCCCAAGGGTAAGTATTAAAAAATGGGTGCAGTGTACGCGGTGTGGGCCCCCTGGGACTCAGGGGCCCATGTGCACATAGTACCCATTATAAAATATGCCACTGGATCTGGAGACACAAAGAAGGTCTATCTTTGGGGTAAAAGAGTGAATGCGGACCTGGATGCTGCACCAATTCTTGGGGGCTGTCCTTTCTGCCCTGATGCCAGCGTCCCTTAGTCCTGGTACCCACTATTAGCGGGTATTATGCTCAGGAACGCAAAGCATAATTCTCGATCAGCAGCCACCAGGAACACACATAGAATCAGGGAATTATCCCAATAAATATTGTACTGTACAGTGGTCACTAAAGTTTTCTGAATCTCTGAAGTGTTTTTGTTGCATCACATTGTGACTAAGATCAGAGGTTAAAGTGGAGGGGAACGGGGTGGACCTGAGTTCCACCACCTCTAATGGCAGGGGGAACTCAGTTCTTCCTGCACCACAGTCATGCACAATAATTCCAACAGAAAATCCCATCCCAGTGGCTCCCTTTTCTCTCATGTCATATGTAATGTCATGCCATCCCCACTGCTGAAGTGAAGAAAAGAGATGAAGCTGCTGGAGGGACAGAGACAGATATGTGTAATTGGCATTACTACTGTTTGGATTATGGCCCTTATTCAGATCTGATCGCAGTACAAATTTGTTCTCAAAATGGGCAAAACCATGTGCACTGCAGGTGGGGCAGATGTAACATGTATATAGAGAGAGAGATTTGTGTGAGTTATTTTGTTTCTGTGCAGGGTAAATACTGGCTGCATTATTTTTACACTGCAATTTAGATTCAGTGTCAACACACCCCACCCAAATTTAAATCTCTCTGCACATGTTACATCTGCCCCACCTGCAGTGCACATGGTTTTGGCCATTTTAAGAACAAATTTGTACTGCGATCAGATCTGAATAAGACTTCTCCTAAGAAGCCACTGACCAATAGCTTATAAGAACACATCAGTAGACACGGAGCGTTTTTTCTTGACTGTGCTGAAGGCTGTGAGAAGTGACCACACACTTTCAAATACACTAAGCGGGGGCAAGTGGGCACATTTCGGCACTCTGGGCAGTATTCAATGAGAAAGTTCTCCGTGCATGGAGAGCAGTTTATTTCGCTCTCCATGCACTCTCCGTGTTTTAGCGGAGATTCTCCATGTTTGGAGATTCTCCGTCACGGCACTTTACCCACTTTTCAATGTGGCTGATACTCGCCGCCACTCGCGGCGAGTCTTAACCCCTGCAGCGGACGAGCGTCCGCGGCAGGGATCTTTCAGGGAGCCGGGGGACGGAAGCAGCCAGAGAGATTAATGTCTCCCTGGCTGCTCCAGAGGAATGTGGTGGGGAGGGGGGCTCCCCAGGACCCAGGCAGCACAGGCTGCCCCCCCCTATAGCCAGCGGGGGACCCAGTATTCACTGCACCCGATCGTGCGTATTAACGATCGGGTGCAGTGAATATATGAATATCTAATGAGCGGCTCGAGCGCTCCGGCCCCCTGCTGGCTGCACTGTGTAAAAAAAAAAAAAAAATTTTAAAATATATATATTTTTTAAATTAAATATATATTCATGTGCTATAAGCACATGAATACAAATAACATGCCCCTTCACAGAAAAAAAAAAACAGATTTTTTGACACCAAAATTAAAAAAAAAAAACTTTTAGTTTAAAAGTTCACATTCCAGCTCCCCATCAAAAGATGGAGAATTGCTACACGGAGAGACACGGAGAAAATCACTTAGAAAGACGGAGAATATTTCACATTGAATAGGGTTGCTCGCTTTTGGAGAGCAAAATGCTCCGTCCAACGCGAAAAAAGCAAAAATTCTCCATAAAACACGGAGAATTTTCTCATTGAATACTGCCCTTAAAGGTGAATTTCAGGACCTAGGGGTCATTTTTCACATCTAATATGTGGCATGTATGCAGCGAATACGTACAGTTACAGGAAAGCAAACCTTCGGAGATTTGGCAGAATATAACTAGAAACAAAACAGAATTATGAGAATGCAGGGGAGGAAACCTCCAGATACCAGTTTTCATACAGAACATCATTTGACTGTGCAATAACCTTGGAGCTTCAAGGATAGCATAATGAAACACAGAAGAAGAGTACATGGAATCAGTCTGTAGAGTACAAAAACACCTACAAATACATCAGAAAAGCGTTTTGTTGTTGTAGTAAGTTGGAAACACACGCAGAATTTCTGCATATTGATACATACATCAGCCTTCAGCGAGCCTGGCTCGTGTTATACTGGGAACAATCAGTAATTTATGCCTCCTCTTTTGTTTTCTGCAAAGTAGCCCAGGGCGCTCTGCAGGCTTTATTAATGATTATACTTTTCTGTAATATTGTTTATGAGTATTGTCCCCTATAACCTTCCAGTGTCAGTGGAAAGAAATAAAGTATTGTTATACGAAAGTTATTTTTTCAGCTATAAAAGACTACGGAAAGTGCTCTGTTCAATCTTCATTAAGCTAGTTGGTATACCCGGTGTTGCCCTGGGTTCAAGAATAGACCTTGGAGTTCTTGACATTGTCCGTACCTATAAACTTATTCTATTGATCCTGTAAAGGACTCCACTTTTTGCGAACACATTTCCACTGACCAATAGTTACTACCAACCTGATATGTCTCTCACTATTCAACGCTCGACAAACAATCCTACCCCACAAGCTTGTGGATGAAGGCCCTTATTCTTATCACTTCGCATCCCCTGTGTGTTTGGGCGGGAGATCGATGTTGGGCGTATGCACAGGTGCATTTCTACACCTGTGCATATGCCGGGGTGCATGCGGCCACAGTGAACAGACTGTTCGGCGCGTGCACGCACCCAAGACAGTGGATGGGGGGGCCTGGGTCGGCAGCAGATAGTCGTTCCCATGGGAACACCCAGCGTTTCATGAAAACACTAGGCATTCCCATAGAAATCACTCGGTGACGTGGGTGCCAGGGGCGGACATCTGACATCACCGGATGTCAGCTGCCAAGCCCACTTCCTGCCGAATGTCCACACATATCTAAGTTTACCTGAGAGTAACCTTAGATGTGCGTGGAACTTCCACATCATTCGATGGTCGGTGTTGGATGTTTACATTACACATCCATTCGCAGCCTGTGCGAGGAGGGGGGCAGCATACCGGCATTCGGCGGGAGGCGTCTGGTAGACTCGCAAGGCTTCGAATGAACCAAAATAACCCCTTAAGTGTCATTCTTGTCTCTGAGTTGTCCTTTGTTCCCCACATTCAATCTGTGTCGAAATCCTGTTACGTGCATCTAAATACATAGCCAAAATATGACTATACCTTATACAAGGCACTGAAAAGACCGTAATCCATGCTCTTCTCATCTCCTGCATTGATTATTGCAATAATCTTCTTACTGGTCTTACCAAAAACAGAATTTCTTCACTACAATCCATTCTGAATTCAGCAGCAAGGCTAATCTTCCTCGCTAGATGTTTATTGTCTGATGATCCAAATCTCACCCTGTGCAAGCCTAGGATAAGCTTCCAAAAACTTTGCAGCCCTGCGATTAGCTCCAAATCCATTCGCAATCACTCACCATCAATTGATTTTTCCACTGTGTACAGTCTGTGCATAGCCCAGGACCTACTCGATGGCTGCGATAGAAACAGGCTGTTCGGGGCCGGAGACAACGCTTTCCCTAAAAAATGCCTGGGCAGACCTGCATTTTCCCTGACACTCCCAGCCACCGTCAGTCTAATTGTGTACTGCCAGCAATAAAAAACTAGCTGGATTTTATCGCAGGATGGACTTGCATACTATGAGCGCAGTCTATCGATTATTGCTGGCAGGTGAATTTGCAGCTGTTTGATTAGATCTGAATAACCCCTAAGTTCAAACCATAGATCCACTGGGTTTGAATAACTAACTGATTCAGAACAACAAATACAGAATCTAAGTGTTTGATGTTTCTGTGCTGGAGACGGTATCCGGACTCATGATAGATTGACTCTAGCTCGACAGTCTTAAGATCGACCACTATTGGTCGACAGTCCAAAGGTCGACAGGGTCCAAAGGTCGACAACCAAAAGGTCCACAGGGTCCAAAGGTCAACATAGTCAATAGGTCGACAGCCAAACGGTTGACATGAAAATGTTCAATATGCATTTTTTAACAAAATTTTGACTCGACATGTGCCGACAGACGGTATTTCATGCCATATCAGCCACTACGGCGTAGAGGAAGAATATAATAGTGTGCTGAGCCAGAAGCATGGCGAGTGTCCATGTCGGCCTATGTTGACATAAACATGAAAAACTCATGTCGACCTTTTCCATGTCCACCTTTTGACATTTCAACCTCACTGTCGACCTTTTGACCCTGTCGCCCTTTTGACCATGTTGACCTTTTGACTGTCGTCCTTTGGACCCTGTCAACCTTTTCAATGTCGACCATTGGACCCTGTCGACCTTTTGACCCTGTCGATCTGTTGACTGTCAACCATTAGTGGTTGACCACATGACTGTAGACCTTGACATTGTAGATCTAATATGCCATAAGCGATGGAGACTCGCTGTGTGGCGCCACTAGCCAGGTTAATGTTGTTCTTCCCCATGCAGGAGAAGAAAACCCTCTAAGCAATACTGCATTAAAGCAGGAATTGGTTGGAGTGATGGATACTAAAACTAACCCAAGAAGTTGTTGGACCTTAAGCAGTGGCACGGAGTCTAAACCACCAGGGGTACTAACCAGGGAAGCCCCCAATGGGATTTGGACTTTGCGACACCCGACAACCAGCTGCAGTCCTCTGCTAGTCCCTTGAATTAGCACAGGAGTAGGAGTGACTGAAATCTGGGAAGCTGGAATTCAGTGAGAACAGGAATATGAAGTGGTACAGAGAAGTGGTATTCTGGTGCGGCTAAACCACCGTGTTTCCGGGTTCCCTGCACTCTCCACTGGCTCACCCAGATAATCAATGTGGAAAGACCAAGATGGATCAAATGATAAACTACTGTATATTAGCAGGGCCCTGGTTGTGACCAATGTTATTGCTGTCCCCAGTAACAAGCAGACCCCGATGTTAATCGCAGAAAGCTGGATTGGCCAGACCAATCGATGATGGTGCATGATGGTTGCAGGTGCTTGAGTGCTGACACTGGTAGCATTTTGGGTTGGATGCTGTTTTTGTTTTTATTGTTTGTTTTTAGTCTTTAAAACATTTTGTCATAATTAAATTTAAGATGACTACTATTCCTACCACAGGATGATACGTCTGAAGTGTATGATACCATTAAACATACAGAGGTAAATTTACTAAGATAGGAGTTCTATTGAGGATGGAATGCTGCCCATAGCAACCAATCAGATTATATCAATTATCTTCTAGAAGGTGCTAAATAAATAAGTAGAATCTAATTGGTTGCTATGGGATACATCACATCATCAGTAGAACTATGTTAGTAAATTTACCCCACAGAACCACAGTATCCCAGCAGTACACTCATTTAACATCACTATAAGTCACACAATAGCGCGGAGCCATTGTACGGCCACTCCCACTAGTGGCAAATGATCGAGAGTAGCCGCATACAGTAGCGACCAGCTGTGTTCATGCTACCCGACCATAGATGGAGCTGACACACGGCAGAGAGTGGGGTAGCTCTCGCTAATATTAGAAGACAATGGGAATGCTGTAGCTGCTAGAGGCTGTATGTATAAGGGCAGCAAGGATAATGTTGTGTGCTGACTTACCGCAGTACCGGCTCTGCATATGCTCAGAAATGTTTGTTTTCCTATAGACATATGTTCAATCTGTGTTTGGTTTTTTTTTTATATAAAATGGACCAACTCTGCATCAGCTTGTGTTTTAGACACAAATAATGGCAAATGCTAACATGAATTGAATCCACTCCATAGATCATACTGCTAGAAGAGACTAATTGGTGCCTGTGATTACTTAAATACCAGATTGTGTAAACAGAAATACAAAACATCTACTAATTAGGAGATGCGAATCTGCACATCTAATGTTTGTATTTTGTTTTTTCATTTAAAAGGAGCCAACTCTCCATGAATTTATGTTTAAGCTAGGGATGTGCGGGCTCGGATTTCCGAGATCCGAGCCCGCACGAATGTCACAAATCCGAGCGGCGCTCTGAGCTTCCCGCCTGACTCGGATACGGGCAAAACGTCATCGCGATTCTCGTGATGCTTTAAATAGCGGCTCCCGCACCCGCCATCTTCACACCAGTCTAGGAGAGGGTTGGGAGAGGAGAGGGTGTGTTGCAGGGACGTGCAGTCAGGGGAGGCAGGGGAGGCAGTGCCTCCCCTGTCATTTATGATTAATGAAATAATACAAAGAAAATACTTATGACACATATGTGTCATAAGTATATGCTTTATATTATAATAATCACTTTTACCCCATTTTTTTTATATAATTGGTTACGGAGGCACCAAGAGCGGTGCCTCCGTGTGTCAATGTTAGCGTTTCCGAAATAGGGGGTGGGTAGGGGGCGGGGCCAAGTAGCAGGCAGTGAATGCCCATTACAAAAAGCATTACAGGCGGCACTTATAGTGGTGCCTCAGTGACAGTCAGGGACATGCTATCTGCTTCTGGCTATATGAAAGCACGCCCCTGTCACTGAGGCAAATGTGATTGGGCACAGTGGCGCTGCCTCAGTGACAGGGGCGTGCTTTCATATAGTCAGAAGCAGAAAGCACGTCCCTGACCAAGTCCCTGGAAGCTTCCACAGGTGCCGTAAGCCAGCCCCAGCCCCGGCGCTAATCAAGAATCCAGCGGGGGAATTACTTGGTGGATCCCCCTCTACCTCAGCGCTGGCCCCAGCTCCAGCGCTGAACATAACAGCAGGGGGAATAAATTGTTAGTCACATTAGGCGCCAGCCCGAGCGTCTAATGTGACAGCAGCTCCCCCTCTCCCCCAGCGCTGACCCCAGCTCCGGACGCTCCAGTATGTGACTTGGTGGATTCCCCTCTACCCAGCTCCTGCGCTGCACTGCGCTGAACGTAATAACAGAAGGGGAATAAATTGTTAACTGCCGCCCAGCGCCAGCCCGAGTGACAGCAGCTCCCCCTCTCCCCCAGCGCTGACCTCGGCTCCGGATGCTCCATTTTAGAATGTGACACCAGCGGGCAGCGGCCCAGCGACCAGCTCCCCCAGCGCTGGCCGCATCTCCAGCGGCTCCAGGAGACACCAGTGGCTCCCCCTCTCCCCTGGCGCTGGCCCCAGCTCCAGTGGCTCCAGGTGAGACCAGCGAGGAAGTTTCATCAGCGGGACTTGACAGCTCCCCCCACGCCTGATGCCAGATCTGATGAACTGCAGTCCTTCAGGTCAGTGCTGCAATCCCCCAACCCCCAGCACAGATCCCCTGTATCTAACCAGCCATCCCCCTTCCCTAGCCCAGTGCCCTCATGTCTAACCAGCCACACCATTCCCTAGCCCAGTGTCCTCCCCTATCTAAGCAGCCATTCCCCTTCCCTAGCCCAGTGTCACCACTATCAAATCAGCCATCCCCAGCCTAGTGCCTGCCATATCTAACCAGCCCTTCCCTAGCCCAGTGCCTGCCCTATCTAACCAGCCAACCCTATCTAACCAGCCATCCCCAGCCCTGTGCCCACCCTATCTATCCAGCCATCCATCCCTGTCCCCAGCCTAGTGCCCCCACATCTATCCAACCATCCTTGTCCCCAACCTAGTGCCCCCCCCCCCTATCTATCCAGCCATCACTGTCCCCAGCACAGTGCCCCCATATCTATCCAGCCATTCTTGTTCCCAGACCAGTGCCCCCCTATCTAACCAGCTATCCCTATCCCCAGCCCAGTACCACCCTATCTAATCAGCCATCCCCTAGCCCAGTGTCCCCTATCTATCCAGCCATTCCTGTTCCTAGACCAGTGCCCCCATATCTAACCAGCTATCCCCTATACCAGTGCCCACCTAACAGCTATCCCTATCCTCAGCCCAGTACCACCCTATCTTATCAGCCATCCCCTAGCCCAGTGCCCCCCTATCTAACCAGCAATCCCTGTCCCCAGCCCAGAGCCACCCATCTAAACATCCCTCACAAAAACATCAGCAGGGGGGGTGGAACAGTGGGCAGACCCCATGGCGGCTTGGTAGAGCCAGCACCGACAGGGTCTGCAGGGAGCGCTGGGTCTGGGTAGGAGCTGCTCTGCTGGTCTCTGCAGCTTATGTAGGCGGCAGCTCTTGCACTTGCCTGTCAGTGCAGAAGCATTGTGGACCCAGGGCTCCCCACAGAGCTCGTCGGTGCTGGCTCCACCAAGCTAGTGCCTCACCAACCACTAACCTCATCGCACGTCACTGGTGTGTTGGTGGCACTGCTGCTGGGGCTTGAACTTTAAATGGAGTTGTCGCTGGGGCTGTCTGCTGGGGCTCCCTCAGTGCTGCTGCTGTGTACTCTGTCCTCTCTGCTTAGGGTGGGATCACCCTAGCAAGGAGGACAGTCAGCTGTGTAACTACTGCAGTGTAAAGTAAACTAGTGAACTGATTCTGCTGTGTGTAACTAACTGTGTACTTGTAGTACTACTGTCTCCTCTGTGCTGGGGCCTACATCTGATGCTGTGCTGTGTATAATGTAATATTATATATACAGTATAGTCCACTGGTGCTGCTAGTGCCTGCACTGAACAGAGGCTGCCAGTACCTACTCAGTCCACTGGTGCCAATGACAGTGCTACTGCCTACCTACCTAGTAGTACCTACTACCTAGGCTTTTATATTTAATTAATACATAATACCTGTCCTGCAGTGCTGTAATAAATTCCAGGCAGCTGGTGCCCTGCCAACCAGTACCTACCTACTGCAATATAATTATTATAATATCATTCTGCTGGTTGCCGTATCTATCTGTCTGGTGCCTAGTACTGCTGTATCTAACTATCTATCTGTCTGGTGCCTAGTACTGCCGTGTCTACCTGTCTAGTGCCTAGTACTGCCGCATCTACCTGTCTGGTGCCTAGTACTGCCGCATCTACCTGTCTAGTGCCTAGTACTGCCGTATCTAACTATCTACCTGTCTGGTGCCTAGTACTGCCGTATCTACCTGTCTGGTGCCTAGTACTGCCGTATATACCTGTCTGGTGCCTAGTACTGCCGTATCTACCTGTCTGGTGCCTAGTACTGCCGTATCTACCTGTCTGGTGCCTAGTACTGCCGTATCTACCTGTCTGGTGCCTAGTACTGCCGTATCTAACTATCTACCTGTCTGGTGCCTAGTACTGCCGTATCTACCTGTCTGGTGCCTAGTACTGCCATATCTAACTATCTACCTGTCTGGTGCCTAGTACTGCCGTATCTACCTGTCTGGGGCCTAGTACTGCCGTATATACCTGTCTGGTGCCTAGTACTGCCATATCTAACTATCTACCTGTCTGGTGCCTAGTACTGCCGTATCTACCTGTCTGGTGCCTAGTACTGCCGTATCTTACTATCTACCTGACTGGTGTCTAGTACTGCCGTTATCTACCTGTCTGGTGCCTAGTACTGCCATATCTTCCTGTCTAGTGCCTAGTACTGCCGTAACTACAGTCTGGTACCTAGTACTGCCGTATCTACCTGTCTGGTGCCTAGTACTGCCGTGTCTACCTGTCTAGTGCCTAGTACTGCCGCATCTACCTGTCTGGTGCCTAGTACTGCCGCATCTACCTGTCTAGTGCCTAGTACTGCCGTATCTAACTATCTACCTGTCTGGTGCCTAGTACTGCCGTATCTACCTGCCTGGTGCCTAGTACTGCCGTATATACCTGTCTGGTGCCTAGTACTGCCGTATCTACCTGTCTGGTGCCTAGTACTGCCGTATCTACCTGTCTGGTGCCTAGTACTGCCGTATCTACCTGTCTGGTGCCTAGTACTGCCGTATCTAACTATCTACCTGTCTGGTGCCTAGTACTGCCGTATCTACCTGTCTGGTGCCTAGTACTGCCATATCTAACTATCTACCTGTCTGGTGCCTAGTACTGCCGTATCTACCTGTCTGGGGCCTAGTACTGCCGTATATACCTGTCTGGTGCCTAGTACTGCCGTATCTACCTGTCTGGTGCCTAGTACTGCCGTATCTTACTATCTACCTGACTGGTGTCTAGTACTGCCGTTATCTACCTGTCTGGTGCCTAGTACTGCCATATCTTCCTGTCTAGTGCCTAGTACTGCCGTAACTACAGTCTGGTACCTAGTACTGCCGTATCTACCTGTCTGGTGCCTAGTACTGCCGTAACTACCTGTCTGGTGCCTAGTACTGCCATATCTACATGTCTGGTGCCTAGTACTGCCGTATCTACCAGTCTGGTGCCTAGTACTGCCATTATCTACCTGTCTAGTGCCTAGTACTGCCGTATCTACCTATCTGGTGCCTAGTACTGCCGTATCTGTAATACCTGCCTGCTGGTGCATACCTACTGACATATATAATTGCACTTCAGTGGTGCTGTCCTATACTTGTGGAGTGTGACAACAAATAATGGAGATCCAAAAATAGGGAAACATGAAGATCCATTTCCTCATAGTTCTGAAGCTGCTGCCACTTGTCATAAAATAGACGATGAAATGCCACCAACATCGTCTGCCAAAGCCGATGCCCAGTATGAAAGCAGAGGGCATGTAAAATCGAAACCAAAGTTCGGTAAAAGGATTCGAAATAGTAAATGTAAATCGTTGGAAGAGAAACGTAAACTTGCCAATATGCCATTTAGGACAAGGAGTGGCAAGGAACGCCTAAGGCCATGGCCTAAGTGCATGACTAGTGGTTCAGCTTCACATGACGATAAAAGTCATCCTCCTCTCCCCCCACCCTATAGTAAATTTAAGAGAGTTAGGCTGACACTGACTAAAAAAACTCAGAAAACCACTCTGCCTTCTAAAGACATATCCCAAATCCCCAAGGAGAGTCCAAGGGTGTCGGTGGTTGTATGTGAAGAGGTGGCTCCTTCCACCTTTTGCAGTATGCCCTCTGCATATGCTGGAAGGATCACCCACAGTCTAGTTACAGGATATTGATGTAGCTGGCGCTGAGGAGTAAGTTGATGAGGAGCATGCAGAGGTGGGTTGCTTAAATGACGCACCAGGGGGGAATGAGTTGTTGTCCATGGGATGAAAAAGCCCATCGTCATACCTGGGCAGGGGACCAATAAATCCACCTCTATGGTCTGGAATTTTTTTTATCCGAATCCGGACAACATATGTATTGCCATATGTAGCTTATGTAAAGCTCCAATAAGCAGGGGTAAGGACATTGCCCAACTAGGGACATCCTCCCTTATACATCACCTGAAGACCCTTCATAAATCAGTGTTTAGTTCAGGAACTGTGGCTAGCAGTGCAGGGACACCTAAATCCCTTGGTCCTCCTATTGGAGCCAAGCGGCTGAAAAGCACACCACCAACTCCCTCCTCATCAAACTCCTCCTTGATCCGGATCGGGGGGAGTCCTGCAGGCCATGGCATCAGCATGACTGACTCCTCTTCTATCCGAGATTCCTCCAGAGGATCCTGCAGCACTACGCCTACTACTGCCGCTGCTGCTTGGAGTCAGTCATCATCCCAGAGGGGAAGTCGTCTTTCACTAAGCAATTGACTGTCCAACAGTCGCTTGCTATGAAGACGAAATACAGTACGACAGCAGTCATCCTATGGCAAAGCGGATAACTGCGGCCTTGACAGCTATGTTGGTGTTAGACGTGCGTCCGGTGTCCGCCATCAGTGGAGTGGGATTTTGACCGTTGATGGAGGTATTGTGTCCCCAGTACCAAATCTTGGCTAGATTCCACTTCTACCCGCTCTAACCCTGCATTAATCTGGGAGTCTACCACTGCAGCTCTCACCCTGCATTAATCTGGGAGTCTGCCACTGCAGCTCTCACCCTGCATTAATCTGGGAGTCTGCCACTGCAGCTCTCACCCTGCATTATTTTGGGCCTTGACAGCTATGTTGGTGTTAGATGTGTTTCCAGTGTCCACAATCAATGGAGTGGTATTTAGACGGGTGATGGAGGTATTGTGTCCCCGGTACCAAATCACATCTAGATTCCACTTCACTAGGCAGGCGATACCCGCTCTCACCCCGCATTAATCTGGGAGTCTGCCACTGCATCTCTCACCCTCATCACAAAACCAGATACCGTCTTATTAGATATTAAACTGATAAAAACAGATACACAGCACAGCACAATCGCAGACCAACTCAGTGCTGAACCAATCGCCTACTGATCCTCGGCTGGTGGTAAACACGATCAAGCCATCACCATTCATTAATCCCACTGCCTAGAGTCATTCATGGGGTAACTGTTACTAACTGCACTTGTCTTTCAACGCATATAACTGTTTGCATTCTTGACAGTGGTAAAAATTAATTACCCCCCTCCCCTCCATCCATTAGGCAATGTTTGGAGAGATGACTGGTAATAATCCTAGAGTTTAGCAATCAGAATAAATTGATTAATAATAACACAATCAAGCCAGATAGGGGTCTTATTAGATATTAAACTGGTAAAAACAGTTACACACTTGCAGACCAAGTCAGTGTTGCACGAAATGCCCACTGCTCCTCGGCTGCACATCGTTAACATGATCAAGCCAGATAGGGGTCTTATTGGGGCCTAGTTTTTCAAACTGCCATCCTGTCTGCTGCTGCAGTGCCACTGCTGCAGTGCTGATTTTAGCAGTTTTTAGGCTTTTTAAAAAAAAATCAGAACCCAAAATGTTTAAGGGGTGTTTTGGCAAAACCCATTAGAACCCAAAATCTAAAGGTAATCAGAACCTAATACGCAAAAAGTGGCCGGTGCACATCTGTAGTTTAAGCACAATAAAATGTAAATGCTGACATGATTTGAATCAGCCTTATATACAATATCAGACCTATAGCGACAGACCTAAAGTAAAATGCAAGAACACACACACTTAGCACCACCAGGTAGGCAGCCACATACATGCGTGTGAGTAACCTTAAACCTACTTGACCCTCTCCTTCAGGGAGAAAATGCTCTGCTCCTGGCCTTCCCTGGTAATGTATGTTTGCCATTAGCTGTGGTGAGCTAGGTAATGGATAAGAAAGGCATTTCACCACAGGTGATGGCAATCATACATTACCAGGGAAGCCCAGGAACAGAGCATTTTCTAACTGAAGGAGAGGGTCGGGTAGGCAATGGGAAATGATAGGGAAAGAAATTGTATGCAATAACCAATGGCACCAAAGCGTGAAATAATTAGAATAAAAACAAATTACTTGTCTCTTGTAGCACTTGGATTTGGTTATTAGAGCATATGAAAATATATATATTGTGATGTCACAGATAATACAATTAATCAATTAAATAAAATCAGTAAGCTCCTTATATGTAGTAATTACTATGGACATATACAGTACTATTTTGTGTTGGAGTGCAAAATAGACCAACAATGAAATCAATCAGCAGTAAAAGGCCAGGAAGCCTCTGTACTGGATGTGCTGTAGGTGAAAGTCCAGTGTTGGTTTGGATTGAAGGGAATTGGTATAATCCACCAAATACCTAACAAACACTCCAGTGATGTGCGGTGAGGTCAGTGGCTGGTGAGCCTGCATCCACCACCACCCCACACTTTTGGAGCCGGCCTTGGTTCCCAAAATATGGGGAACAAAGTGATTGGGGGGTCCCCTGTATTTTAGGAACCAGCTTTGGGCTCTTGAGCTGGTCATAGTTCCTAAAATGTGGGACAAAATGAGTAGGGGTCCCCCGTATTTTAGAAACCAGCACCGGTCACTTGAGCTAGCCCTGGTTCCCAAAATACAGGGGACAGGTCTGAAGTTCTTGAGGAGGTGGGGACCCCCCAAATAAAGGGGTTCCCCTCTGAAGGCATCCGTTATGTATAGGCAACACTACTTTTGTCGGCAACTGGTGTGGGTGTTCCGTATAAGCAGCGCTACTATTGTACGCCTCTTCCCCATGAAGTATCTCTCCTACATTTTGCCGCGTGCCTTCGGTGCGCACTCTCCTATTTTTAGTGTGGTGGTGGTGGGGCCCGCACCAATTTCCTTTTGTGGCAAGAAAGCCAGGGTTTGTCTTTGAATGGGGAAAGACCAGGGTCTCTTTGAATGATAGGCCAGCATTTTTTGGCTGTCCTGTTAAGGTCAGAACTCGCCGTGGAATAGGAGTTAACCCATACTACTGGTTGTTGACATTTCACTTTGTCAGCCTCAAGTATTATTTTAGGAGTAGCAAAGCTCTTTCTCCATGGCTTGTGTGAGTAATTTATTTGTGTACCCTCTCTGTAGGAACTTCCGCTTCATTTTGCACATTTGTTCCAATTCATTTGCGGGGTCATTACATATTCTGTGTACTCTCAAGAATTGAGAGAACGGCAAGCCTTTTTTGAGGGGGGCTGGATGGAAACTATTTGCTGCCAACAGCATAATGCAATCCGTCGGTTTGTATATAAGGCTGTGAGCAATTTTTTGTCTGCTTTTTTGATTAATACATCTAAAAAATGTCCGGTGATGCTGTCAATTTCAAAAGTGAATTTAATGTTTGGGTCATTCACATTAACTGCCTCCATAATTTATTATTTATACATACATACATACATACATACATACATACATACATACATACATACACTTTTGCTAAATTTATAGCTTAGTGTTTTCTGTTTTTAAATGTTCTTTACACCAAGTAACACTTGTTCTTATAAATGTAATGTCATTTTAAACAGTTACATTGGATTCTCTGTGAGCTGGGATGATTGGTTTAATACCATAGTGCTATGAATTTTGACATCCACTGCAGATTTTGTGAAACATTTCTTGCCATTTAATTAACTGGCAACAGACCTGGAAAACCGACTATAACTGCAAGGCGATGTGTTCCCATGTTCAATAGCACCTACTCAACTATTCAGGGCACCATAAAAACAATAAGGCTTGGAACCAGGCCTACATGTATTATCCCAGTAGCTTCTGGGAGGCTTTCAAAACAATGTACAGTAAATGAGATAATGGGTTTTGCAGAAAAGATGCAACTAGAATCAATAAAGAACCCTTCCAACAATCTGGATTGAACTGAATTCATGGAAACATTTTTATATGGCTTGTAGCAAATCCAACTACAAGCTCATAACACTTTCACAGTCCATACCTATAAGGAACGCAGGCCTGATTCATGTTTATAACTAACGTTTTGTCTGGATGAAACCATGTTGCCATGCAAAGGGAGCAAATGTGTTTATATTTTCTTTGTGTAGGGTAAATACTGCATACTTGCCTTCAGTACCTTTATGTTCTGCTACCTGGGAGAAGCCTGGAGAGAAGACACTGCAGGAGATTTAAAGAGGGTCGGGCCATACTGCCTCTGTTCAGCTTCACTCTGTTGTTGCAAAATACCGCGATTCACGGGTCCTCTGGAAGCAGGCAGTGCTAAATGCCTCAAATTATTATTATTTAGCCCTGACCCTAAGTAGGGTCTTATCCTGACCCCTTCACTAATAATTTGGTGGGAAGCAGGGGATTCAGCCACTAATCCGTGGGTGTGGGGACTGTCTGGAAAGGGTGTGGTATAAATGCTCAGTCGGGATTCCGACAGTCATTTCTCCACCGTCGGAATCACTGCGGGGGGAGTGCAATGAAGCCCCTTGCGGGGCTATTTTATTCTCCCTCTATGGGGGTCGTGGACCCCCACAAGGGAGAATTCGGGATTCCGACGTAGGAGGAATGACTTTCGGAATCCCAACTGGAAATTCGTGGGTTGCAAGAGAGTCAGAAAGTAATACATACTGTCTGCTTTTACACAAATGTTAGACAGCAACTGTATTTTTTACTGCTATTTATATTAAGGTTTGAACAAACCTGATCCAAATCTAATCTATCTGCCCATGTTACATCTGCACATAGGTATACAGTTGTGCTCATAAGTTTACATACCCTAGCAGAAGTTGTGATTTTCTGGCCATTTGTCAGAGAATGTGAATGATTACTCACACACTTTTCTTTCACTCATGGTTAGTGGTTGGGTGAAGCCGTTTATTGTCAAACAACTGTGTTTACTCTTTTTAAATCATAAAGACAACAGAAACTACCCAAATGAGCCTGATCAAAAGTTTACATACCCCAGTTCTTAATATTGTGTATTGCCCCATTTACCATCAATGACAGCTTAAAGTCTTTTGTGGTAGTTGTGGATGAGGCTCTTTATTTTCTCAGAAGGTAAAGCTGCCCATTCTTCTTGGCAAAAAGCCTCCAGTTCCTGTAAATTCTTGGGCTGTCTTGCATGAACTGCACATTTGAGATCTCCCCAGAGTGGCTCAGTGATATTGAGGTCAGGAGACGGAGATGGCCACTCCAGAACCTTCACTTTATTCTGCTGTAGCCAATGACAGGTCAACTTGGCCTTGTGTTTTGGAACATTGTCATGTGGGAACGTCCAAGTATCTCCCATGTCCAGCTTCCGGGCTAAATGCAAATTTTCTTCCAGTATTTTCTGATAACATGCTGCATTCATCTTGCCATCAATTTTGACCAAGTTTCCAGTGCCTTTATAGCTCACACATCCCCAAAACATCAGCGATCCACCTCCGTGTTTCACAGTAGGAATGGTGTACCTTTCATTATAGGCCTTGTTGACTCCTCTCCAAATGTAACGTTTATGATTGTGGCTAAAAAGTTAAATTTTGGTCTCATCACTCCAAATGACTTGGTTCCAGAAGTTTTGAGGCTTGTCTCTGTGCTATTTGGAGTATTGTAAGCAAGATGCTTTGAGGCATTTGCGTAGTAATGGCTTTCTTCTGGCGAATTGACCATGCCACCCATTTTTCTTCAAATGTCTCCTTATTGTGCATCTTGAAACAAGCACACCACTTTTTTTCAGAGAGTCCTGTATTTTAGCTGAAGTTATTTTTGGAGGTTTCCTTGCATCCCAAACAATTTTCCTGGCAGTTGTGGCTGAATATTTTGTTGGTCTACCTGACCATGATTTGGTTTCCACAGTATCCTTAATTTTCCACTTTTTATTTAGAGTTTGAACACTGCTGATTGGCATTTTCAATTGGTTAGATATCTTTTTTATATCCCTTTCCTGTGTTTTACAGGTTCAATTACCTTTTACCACAGATCCTTTGACAATTATTTTGCTTTCCACATGACTCAGATTCCAGACACGTCAGTGCAGCACTGGATGAAAGATGCAAGGGTCTTTCAGGAGACCAGAAACTCACTGACCTTTTATACACACACACTGATTACAAGCAAACAGATCACAGGTGAGGATAGTTACCTTTAGTCGTTTTTAAACCAACTTGTTCATACTTCACCATTCCAATGGACATGGAGGGAAAACATAAAAGTGTCCACCGAGACACTGTCAATCTAATGACCCATACCCCTTAAAATAATGCTACGAAAATTAAGTTACACTCCATTCCATGTTCCCTTACATTTTTTAAATGAAGTTACTATCATGCCCTACCACATTTTGGGGAATGTTCCGAATTAATGGATTGATTATTAAATGCATTATTGTTACTGTTGCTTGATCCAGGTAGGCTTGGTCTGGCAAAGTTCTGTGGGCGGGATATATTAAATATAGCTTCCACAATGTGGAACACACCACGTTTTACATCATCTTTACTATAATGTATTTATTTATTAACAGACTCTTACTGATCTGGGTAATAACAGACATTCATAGAAGGGAAACAGGCTTTGATATAAAAGGATAGGTACCAGTGGTAGCTCCTACCTCAGTGTAGGAGGGAGGCTGGCCGTAATGGGGTTTCTGGGTACAACCCTTATAAACCCCTTGGTGTAATGTGATTGGTTATCAGGAATAATCTTGGTGCAATTTGATTGGTAGTAGGGCTGTCACATAATCTCAGTACAAATGCCTTTGTCCACACCAGAGGTGGAAGGTGTCGCCGAACACTAACTATGCCAGAACTTGCACGGAACAGACACGTGCTTTCACCCGCCGGATGTACACCACATGGAGGACTGAGTGGAAAACAGTGCTAGATCTCCTGGATGGGTAAGTGCCACATCATCCATGACAAAAGGTATTCAGTGACATGGACTGATGGCTGATCAGTCCATCAGAGGATTGCTATATTTGAGTATCATCCAGGTACAAATGATATTGAAATAGGAAAGAGCTGATTAGTTTGCCAAGAATGTGGTACAGCGGGATTATCAGGGCCTGTCCCGCTGTCCCACCCGCGGGCGGCAGTGTCCCGCGGTGAGGGGGGGCTGTTGGGAGTCCCCCCTGTCGGCTGCTAAACAGCAGGGAATAAACGCTGTGCGCATTTGCACAGCGTCTATACCCGCAGCCAGGGGGCTGGGGGCATGGCTAGAGGCTCACAGAGCCTCTGGGTCATGCCCCCATAGCGGCAAAATGGGGGCGTGGCCTCGCGGGAGAGCCACTAGTATAGGCCACGCCTCCGAAATTAGGTCACGCCCCCCATTTCCGGCACGCCTCCAGGGCGCAGCAGCTGCGTCCCGCATCGTGCTCGTCAGAAGTTGGGAGGTATGTGATAGGTAGGATGAGCACCAAGAATGAGCTGTGCCCTGAAGACTTAGGGATTATAGTGTTTGAATGAGGAGAAGCACTAGAGGGATCAAAAACAGTGAGAAATGGCAGTGACCAGATCATTCTCTACCTTAGTCAATGCTGTCTCTATGGAGTTTTAGGAATGAAAGCCTGACTGCAGTGGGTCCAATAAGTTGTGTGTCGCAAGTCTTTCAAGTAGCCTAGTGGGGGGTGGTAATTTGAGTTATGGTCAGAATTGTTTCAGGATGTGAATAATCACTGCATGCTTATACGCTGCCAGTAGAAAAAAAATCAAGTTAAGGATAGGATGAGCACAGGAGACAGAGCTAATGAATTGAATGGGTATGGGATCAAGGAGAGAGGTAGTAGAGTAGAAGGATGAGGAGAGTGTAGATACTCATCCAGGGCAGTGGATGCCAGACTGATTATTTTGTGGTTAAAAATAGAACTTTCATTTAACATTGGGTTGTGCTGTGGAACAAAAAGTCCTGACAAGACTCCCCTTCATGCATGGACTTTGAGAACCACAATTCCCAGCATTCAGTGCAGTAAATGGCCAGCAGGAACTTGTAGTCCCACTGCATAACCAAATGTTACAATAATACACACTGAGCTTTATTATCATACATGCACACACCCATTCACTCACATAAACATACATACTCAACCCCCCACACACGCTCCCCCGCATGTCCTTTTTTCTTGTAGGGCCCCAAGGGGTTAAAAGAAGATGCAAAAATCCAAACTGGAGAAGCCGCTGTGTGTATACTCACGGACGACTCTCCCCCGGTACTCAGGGAATTGCAGTGATGTTGGCCATAGATTTTTGTGGGTGCATTTGTCAAAATACAGGTGTAACAAGGCGTTTTTCTGGTGGGTCTCTAGGGTCAGCGATGACCACTTCTGGCCTGTTGCCTTAGCAGAATTGTGGAAGCCTTTGACTGTAGCAGATGAAGAGTACTCTTCGATGTTCCTGTATTTGCGAATGGATCTGCATATCCATCTCCTTTTGCAATGCAATTTCTGCAATGGGTGTATCTTATTTTTTTCTGAGGGGCAACCAGGGGTTAAAGTGAGGGGGAACGGGGTGGAACTGAGATCCACCACCTCTAATGGTGAGGTGGAACATTTTAACCTCCACATTGGCCCTGCACAGTAATTCTCACTGAAAAGCAGTCCAAAAACCTTACCACTGGCCCTGTGTCTGACTAATGGGGGGAGTGGAGTTATTAGGTGGCATAGAGAAAGGAGTTCCCCCACCTCTACATGACCACTTTAAGCCCTGGGGCAACTATGTGATTGCAGCAATTGCTATTTCTCAATTTAGCCATATAATCTGAATAAGGTTATAAGAAGTAAAGGCGTTAGCTTGTTTGTGTTTCCAATGATTCCCAAAGTGTTACGTCTTGAGACAAGTTGTCACCTTAGAAGCTGTGGCAAATTGCATGATGATTTTTACAACAGTTTCAAAGACAGTTCCTGTTGGAATCAACCAAAGTATCAACTTGACTTAAAAAGTATCTAGTATATGGTAAATTTAAGTACATGGAAAATATATAGTTTAAGAGCAGTGCCTGATTAAGTAGCACCCCAAGTAGAGTACGGTGGTGGTGGGGGGGGGGGCTTGCAGGTGACAGCCATGCTTGTTAGCCATCACCCATCCTGATATATACTGTGTGTGTGTGTGTGTGTGTATGTATGTGTGTGTGTGGGGGGGGGGGGTTTGAAGTTCTTAAGGTGACTGTCAGATGGCTGTGCCAATGTAACTTACTGATGAAACCCTTAAGGTGCCCATACACTGAGGCGATTTCGTCCGATTGTGACCAATCGGTCCATTAAATTGGACCAAATCGCCTCTCCCTGACATGCAATCGGTTCCAATGCGCAGTCCCGTGTGCATCGGACCCGACCCACCCATTCTGGGGCAGACGGGAAGCAAGGATGCATGCGATCCATCACAACGGATCGCATTCGTCCCTGCCGCCAGGAAGGTCCCAGCGGGTGTCCGTACACTGCTGCGAGACATCGCAGACAGTGTATGGGCACCTTTACTTATGTACATTGTATGTACAATGCTAGCTGGGAAGCCTACAAAGTCTCCTTCACATGCCAAAAGCATTAGATACCAGTTGTATAACCTTTGTTACATGCACATGAGCAATATGAAGACGAGTCCCAGAGCACCCATACGTGTGTGTTTATCAGTATTACAAAGGGAGCTACATGTGCTATAGCCTAGAGTGCCTGCAACCTTTAATCAGGCCTTGTTTAAGAGAGACTGGAGGATTTATATAACGTTTCTTTATTTGCTAGTTGCTCAATCTCTGTATAAGGGTGAGAAATCTCACCCCAGTGGGATATTGGTGCTGTACAGAAACTCAACGCTTCATGTGCTCTTCAAATGCATGTGTTAATTGCAGAAACTTCTTTGGACTAAAAGTTTCCTAGAACTGCTTATTCAGTATGGAAAGGAAGTAAGTTATTGTTCTGTGCTGAAAGAAGTGCTCTTGTCAGTCAATATATAACAGATGTACCTCACCTATACCAGCATACCCCCTAACATAATCCCATTTGTCTTTACCCAAAGGGGTGTAGATCAGTTGGTCACCAGCAAGACAGTCATAAGGTCGACAAGCATTGAGGTCGACATGCGTCTAGGTCGACATGAGTCTAGGTAGACATGGGTTAGGTCGACAGGCAAAAGGTCGACATGGTGTTTTTCACTTTTTTACCTGAATGTCTACATAGTCGACATGGGCACAGGTTAAAGTGCGCCGCTTCCCCTCGCATGGCGGGCTGCACTTGCCATGCTTTGGGCACATTGCCTCGCTATGCTCGGTGGAACAGTATTTTATTCTTCCATTACAACACCCTGGTGGATGGTAGGGCATGAAATACTGCCTGTCGGCTGAAAAAAACAGCGGAAAACCCCATGTCGACATTTTGACGGTCGACGTAACCCATGTCGACCTATTGACCCTGTTGACCTAACCCATGTTGACCTTCCTGCATGTCGACCTAGACACATGTCCACTTAAATGCATGTCGACCTAATGACTGTCTAACAACTTGTTGGTGACCGTATCCCACCCAACATTAATGTCCCTTAATTTTCCAAATGGTATATTATTTTTGCATTGTTAATTGTACTAGAGCATTGTCATATCACTATATACCTGAGTCATCCATATATTTTGACTTTATTTGCATTGGTAACTGTATTAGACCATTGTCGTATCACTACATAACTGCGTCATCCATATATGTTTATGACTGTATTTGCATGCACTGTTACACAGAATAATTAGAAGATTAAAACTGAAATAGGCAGGAGATTATAGAGTGGCTGAGAGACATATTGTATTGTAGCGAGTGCCAAAAGATGATGGTAGACACGCCTGATTGGAGGTGTTAGACACACCCAATGGGCGCTGTTAGACATGCCCATTACCTCTTTGTTGGTGCACCCCCTAATAAAATGTGCTCACACCTATGGAGGAATTGAGGACAAAGGCTGAGGTGCAGAACAGTGGACAAAAATTGAAATCCAGGTGACAGACAACGAACTGATTCACATAGGAATCAATTAGAAACAATAGGGCAGATGTATTAAGCCTGAACAAGAGATAAATGCAAGGGTGATAAAGAGAGATAAACGTCCAGCCAATCAGCTCCTTACTGACTTTTTTTCAAACACAGGCTGTAACATGGCAGTTAGCAGGTGATTGGCTGGGCGTTTATCTCTCCTTATCACCCTTGGATTTATCTCTTGTTAAAGCTTAATACATCTGCCCCAATATGCTGTAGGCTGGCTGATATGACCTAACTCTCAGATGACCCTTAAATATTGTAAGCTGAGGATTAATACTTGAACTTGACATTAGAATGTGACATCACTTGTAATTACCTCTATACATTTATCAGGACCACTTACCACTTATGCACCCTTGAGAGAGGAGCAGTATCCTGCTGAGAGAATGGGATCACCCTCAACCAGGGCTTACTTAACGGTTCCAGGTTCCCTAGGCTAAGAAAAATGTAGCTCCTCTTGTAATGCACTAAACACAAGCTTATGGGTGCTCGGGAATGAGCCATTGACACTGCCCATGTGTTTGTAATGAAGGTTATACAACTGGCATGTGTGAGTTAATGCTTGTGGTATGTGAACGAGGCTTTGGCTTTAGACAGTCCGGCAGGTGTTGTAGCACAATGTACATAAAGTAATGGTTCCATCAGTAACTTACACTGGAACGGGATACGGTCATTGAGTCACCAGCATGTTGGTCAACATGCATTTAGGTCGAAATAAGTCTAGGTCAACATGGTCATTAGGACGACATGGGGGTTAGGTCGACAGTCAAAAGGTCGACATGGGTGTTTTTTTTTTTTCTTGAGCCGGCGGTATTTCATGCCCTGCCATCCACTAGGGCATGGTGAGAGAATAAAATAGCGTACCGAGCATAGCGAAGCACCGTGCCCGAAGCATGGCGAGTGCAGCAAGCCATGCGAGGGGACGTGGTGCTATGTTTCAGTGTCCATTTCGACATTCGGGACCCAAAAATTTGAAAAACCCCATGTCAACCTTTTACTTTTGACCTTATGACCCTGTCGACCTAACCCATGTCAACCTAGACTCATGTCAACCTTCCTGCATGTCGACCTAGACTCATGTCGACCTTATGATCCACACATACTGGGACAGCCTGCTGGCAGTCACCTTAAGAACTTTGACCAACACAGTACATCACAACAGGTGATAGCTAACAAGTTTCTATATACAGGTTGAGTATCCCTTATCCAAAATGTTTGGGACCAGGAGAATTTTGGATAAGGGATTATTCCGTATTTCGGAATATTTGAATATTTCAATAATGTATTTTGAAGTATCTTGCATTTATGCTGTATAAACACATCAACCACATGAAATACACACAAATATATTTTATTTGTTCAAAAATCAAGGTTTCAAAACATGAAACAAAGGGTGACATTCTATGCTTGCACATAAATGCGCATGTTTTTTTAGCGCACCACATCGCCGCAAATCGCACTTTTACAAATCGCACTTTTCAGTCATAATTCGCATATTTAATGTGATGCGTTTTGGAGGCTGAAAAGTGCGAATAGGTGCGATTTGCGGCGAAGTGGTGCGCTTTTAAGTAACAAAATAGTGCGAATTCTTCCGCCGGTCATGTGCGATTTTTGGACCAACCGGAGTGCGATATACAAAACTGTCTCCGCATGAGTAAGAACCCCCCAACCTATTGGCCCACCTGTGTCCCCTCCATTATGCATCACACCCCCTATATAAAGGGTCATTGGCGCCATTTCACTCTTTGATAGGAAGTAAGGAGCATGGAGAGGAGCAGTGGCAGTGTACGTTCAGGAACAGGTGTTGGTGGCAGAGTGAGGAGTGGCAGAGGGAGCAGTGGCAGAGTGAGGAGTGGCAGAGGGAGCAGTGGCAGAGGGAGCAGTGGCAGAGGGAGCAGTGGCAGAGGGACCAGTGGCAGAGGGACCAGTGGCAGCAGCCAGACAAGTGTGAGAGGCAGCAGTGTGGCAGGCAGCATGGCCACAGCAAGGGCAGCCTCACACCAGGCCCTGGGCGTCCAGCCCCAGCAGGAGGAGGTGGAGGATCCGCTGGCATCCCCATCCTACAGCCAAGACCTTGATCATACCCCACACCAGCTGCATCCGTTGGGCTCTGTGTATTAGGCTAAATGTGGGTGGAAGCAGATGGTATTGGTCACACATTAGTTAAAGAGTACACTTACAGCACAGGTACATTTTGCAGTACAGGGCACATGTGCTTACCAGAAAAGTATCGGCTGATGATGTGTGTGCGCACCAGATTCCCCCTCTGCGTACCCCTCACTACCGGAGGTGTGGTAGGTTGGGCTTCCTCAACGACTGCTGCATGCTCCTCCTCCACATAGGCAGGTTGAGACAGGGCTATGTTGTGCAGCATGCAGCAAGCCTGGATAATCATGACTACTTTGCCAGGGTGGTAAAGCAGTGTACCCGACGACCTGTCCAAACACCGGAAGCGACTCTTCAAGACGCCAAATGTGCGCTCAACCACATTGCGGGTTGCAATGTGGGCTTCATTATACCGGTGCTGTGCAGGGCCCTCTGGGGTGCGCAAAGGTGTCATGAGCCAGGAAACACAACCATATCCTGAGTCACCTAAAACACAGATAGGAAGTGATTGCCTTATATGGTAATGTATGTGTTGATTTCAAACAGGACACAATGGTAGAAGAGCAATATGCTTGTGAAAGAGGAAACACACACATTGCAGCAGGTACAATTAGGGACAGACAGGGTATTATGTTAAAAGGTACTTACCTAGTAGCCAGCCCTCTGGCATTTGGTGGTTGGTAAATCTGTTCCAGAGGGCTGAGTGTCTCAGAATATAGGCGTCATGGCAGTTTCCCGGAAAGCCTGCAACAACACTCAGGATTTTCAAATTTGCATTGGATACAACCTGCACGTTCAGGGAGTGCCGCCCACGCCTATTGACGTAGACGTGTCCCCGCACGTGCGGTGCCCTAATCCCAATGTGTGTGCAGTCTATAGCTCCCAGCACGCGAGGGAATGCTGAGAGTCTATAGAAAGCCAACTTGTGGTCCTGCCACTCCTGCTCAGAACTGGGGAATCTGATGTATGTCCGCCACAACTTCTTTAAAGCAAGTAACACTTGAGTGAAATGCTTAGAGAAAGTGGCCTGTGATACCCCCAAGGCCCATGAGGTCACAGACTGAGTGGAGCCTGTGGCCAAATAGTAGAGGGCACACATTAATTTGTGCAGCCCAGACACTGCATAGTTGCCTTCCCCAAAAGGGTCCAAATCCTCTCTCACCTGCTCATATAAGTCCAACAGGTTAATGCGGTTCAGCCTAAACATCCCCACAACCTGCTGATCCGAGAGGGAGTCCAGGTAGAGCCGAGCACGATACATACGTGGGGTACGCAGTAGTCGGGGGGCTACCTGGATCTGGCGCGCAGCTTCCTCCCTCCTGCGCAGCTCCTCCAAATGGGCCACATCACAAATCATCAACTCCAAACCACTCTGCAAAATCTCCATGTTTCAAACCCTCACAGGTGTCCTAAATGCTGTTGGGGTTTATGTAGGGGTGTTTGTGAGTGAAAATGAGAGCACCTGTGTTGAAATTAACCATGTGTGCACTTGACCAAAATGAGTTCTGTGCAAATTCGCCAAACAGAACCTGGTCTGAAATAAGTGCGATAATTAGACACCTAAAAAGTGCGATTTGCGAAAACGCATTGCATTAAATAAGCGATTTGTATACTTTCCTATACGAAAACATCTGGATGCGATATAAATGCGAAATAATCTCGCACTTTTGTTCCGCATACCTTAACGCACATATTATGCGATTTCAGCCCCTTAGCGCATCCCATTAAATTGGCGATTTCAGGGAAAAATGCGATATCGCCATTTTGTGGTCTAATTAACGCCAAAAAAACCAGATCTCATCCCATAGAATGTCACCCAAAGTTTGTGTACAATCTCAGGTGCTGAATTTGAATGCCAAGCAATCATGTCCTTGCACATACTGTATATATAGTACCAGTTACATATCATGTCCTCAGTAGTGATGTTACATATCATGTCCTCAGTAGTGCCAGTTACATATCATGTCCTCAGTAGTGATGTTACAGATGTCCCCAGTAAGTTTTTAGCGAAAAAAAGTTTTTCACTTTCTGGAATGTATGGTTTTCGGAATAATTCGGATAACGGATGTTCGGAAACGGGATACTCAACCTGTAGTATAAATGACACTATAATGGAAACTACTGAGGAAGAGAGGCAGTGGCGTAACTATTAATTATGCGCCCCCGTGCCAAAATTTTTTCCAGCGCTCCCCCCCAGTAGACATTATTCACAGGAAGAGGAGCAACGGAACATTAGGACACGCACTGAAACTAGAGGGAGGAAGATTCAGGGGAAATTTGAGGAAGAATTACTTTACAGAAAGAGTAGGTGATAAATGGAATAACCTCCCATCAGAGGTGGTAAGATGGTAGAGGTAAATACAGTAGAACAATTTAAACATGCTTGGGATATGCATATTGATATCCTTACCAGTGATCAGTATGCTCGTGTTGTGCATCTCCTTCCAGGTACCAGTGGACCTTAAGGCCCCCATAAACTATGCGATTTGGGCAGGATTTCACCCAATTCGGATGAACCGGGCTGTAAAAATGGCCCAAATTGCACATGTAGACATCCCCTCCGACCCGATGCACACTGGACAGCACTGGATCGGAGTCGGGAGGTCGGACGGGCTGCACATAAGATTTGGTAAATCTTATGTGCAGCCCTGAGAAGGACTGGGGATGGCAGTGGGCGGGGGATGCTATCTACCAGAGAGCTGGGCAGAGGGAGCGGGGGGGGGGCGGGGCCATACAAATGAATAGGCAGCCATTGATTGGAAGCCAGACTGGAATGGATGAAACAGGGAGTGGGAGGAAAGAAAGGCAGTAAGGGGGTTATAGACAATACACTCAAGGAGTTTAGAGGCAAGGGGGAGGAGAGAAATGGGTCAGTAGTTAGACAGAGAGTTAGGATCACAGTTAGGTTTTTTAAGGATAGGAGAGACATAAGCATGCTTGAATCTAAAGGAGACAGTGCCTGATGAGAGGGATAGAGTAAGGGGAGGAGATGGAAGGGGATAGGGTCAAATGGGGAGCAGAGAGGAATGGATGAGGGCCATTACTTCCTCACAAGATACATGGGAGTAGGATGTCAGGGTTGGTAAGGGGGAGGAGGAGGGATTGTGAGGGAGAGAAGGTGGGCATACACATGGTGCAATGGTGGTCCTGCGACAAACTAATACTTTACTAATCGAGTTTGATACTGGATCTACAGAATCTACAGCACCTAGCACCAGGACCCACCACACCCAGCACCAGGGTGCACTGCACCCAGCTCCCACCTCGCAGATATCTAGTGCCAGGGTTGAGGTGTTCGTTTTCAAGGGTGATTAGTGGAGCAACAAAATCAAGAGCAAATAAGGGAAGAATTATATCGTGAAGTGGCCAGTTCCTAAGAGCAGTGTTAGGTGTTAAATATTTAATATAATACATTTATGGATTGTATGCATTAAGATATCACTACAGCTATTTGTCATAACCCAGTTGCTCCCAGACTTTTTTGAAGTGCCCTAGAGTGTCAGTATTTTTTCATGGCACCACTAGGGTAAGTTTTTTATTTATAAAAAAATGTAGTAAAGTAAAGTGTGCCTACTTGTCAGTTTTAGGATTAATGATGCGGTGGTCAGTTGTGTTAACGATTGTCCACATGATTATGGTTTCACCTATCACCATCAATACAGTAATTTGATTTGGTCTTGGAACAACAATCCGAAGCTCTCCTACAAAGAACTTCACAGTACACCATGGTGCCTAGGCATACAGCATGGGAACCACAGGTGATAACTATATTTTCCAACATCCTCAAGACCCTGCTCTTGGCACAATAATTGGGACATACAGGTGATATTTTGCTAACTACACATTAACAGATCTACTATAAGAATTCTTATTTAATGCACTCTATCTGCCTTCATAGAAACTTCTGAAATCTTCTAGACCAGTCTTGGAGTGAATACAACAGGCAATAGAACTCTTAGCTTTACAATGATCTCAGCCATGAGAGTACTGCTGCAGAGCAATGGCAAATTGGCATTTAATTTTAATACTTTACTTCATAACTGCTTTTATTCACATTATGTTCTGTATTAAGCATTTTCATTATACACTTCCAGTTTCCTATTGACCCCATTTCAGCACATTATCAGAGGCATATTAATGAGAAGTGATTTCGCATACAATTATAACTTTTAATTCTTATGTTTTCTTAACAGCCTGCAATCTTGCATATGGTCACAAATAGGGCAGGTGCAGTAAAAATAAAACAGACAAGAGACGTCTATGTACACGCAGGGCAAATAGCCATCTTCATGCAAAAAATAACGTGCTTGGAATCTAGAATTTTTCTTGGTGCAGTACATATATGACACTTACTGAATAAAACATATGTTTAGTATGCCTATACATTGATTAACTGTTACTTTTGTATCATTGGGGCAGATGTACTAAGCCTTAACAAGAGATACATGCAAGGGTGATAAAGAGAGATAAATGTCCAGCCAATCAGCTCCCTACTGACTTTTTTCAAACACAGCCTGTAACATAGCAGTTAGGAGGCGATTGGCTGGACATTTATCTCTCTTTATCACCCTTGCATTTATCTCTTTTTCAAGCTTAATACATCTGCCCCATTAATAGATTTAAACTGATATATACTGCATACAATATATAAACTCCTCAGAATGCGGCACTCCAAAAATACTTACACTATCCCAGCATTATACACAATGGCCCTTATTCAGATCTGATCGCAGTACAAAACCATGTGCACTGCAGGTGGGGCAGATGTAACATGTGCAGAGAGAGTTAAATTTGGGTGGGGTGTGTTGAAACTGAAATCTAAATTGCAATGTAAAAATAATGCAGCCAGCATTTACCCTGCACAGAAACAAAATAACACACACAAATCTAACTCTCTCTATACATGTTACAACTGCCCCACATGCAGTGCACATGGTTTTGCCCATTTTGAGAACAAATTTGTACTGAGCTCAGATCTGAATAAGGGCCAATGATTCAACACCCTTTAATATGTTCATTTAGTCCTTAGTCCTAGGAGTTAATGTGCCCAGACAGTCAATCCAACTGGATTCACACTTAATAGTTTTAAAGCCCTATTACCACCCCGTACAGACTCGGGAATGTGGTCAATAATTCAATATTTTATTGAACACAAAGGATGTACAGTACTTTCATGGCCAAGTGTCTCACCACGGGCTGTTCACTGGAGCAGTGGAGTAAGTTCGTCATAGGCGCCCGGAGGCATGAAAATGTTGGTGCCCCCCCCCCCCCCCCCCCCCCATTTTTTGTATACAGTATATACCCTGGTCAAGGCTTTAATAAACTGAAATGTTGGAGTAGCCTATGGGCATCTACAGAGGCTTCCCTAATGAATTATATGCCCTAGCACAGGTGCTAGTTCCGCCTTTGATCCTTCATCCAGTGGTAAAGATCACAGCAGCAGCTAGCTAAACCTGCCGATGCCTCACCTATAGCAGTCCTGATTCACAAAGCTGTATTTAGACATTTTGGTGCCTTGTGACAATAAACTCCTCTCATTTAAAATGCACAAAAATACAGATCTGTCACATAAAAAAATACATACACATCTGTCACACCTAAAAAATACACCTCTTTCATTTAAAAGCACCCAATATTTATTCGATCGGGGGTCAGGTTAGAAGCAGTAGCAAGTGCCTTTAAAGAAAATGCGCTCTCACAGATATGCTGTCCCTGTGAGCCACACCTCCTTTTGTGTCACAAAGAGTGACAGTTGCACATATAAACGAGATGATAGTAGTGAGGCATACATAGGGTACAGTGGTGCATATATATATATGGGTGACAAAGGGACATACAGATGTAGTGACAGAAGAACATGCACATGGTCAGAGAGGGACAATAGCACACACACATTGAGGGACAGAGGGGCATATGCACGGGGTCACAGATGGGCATACACATGGTGCAATGGTGGTCCTGCGACAAACTAATACTTTACTAATCGAGTTTGATACTGGATCTACAGAATCTACAGCACCTAGCACCAGGACCCACCACACCCAGCACCAGGGTGCACTGCACCCAGCTCCCACCCAGCTTTGACAAGTGGAGTGGATTTTAAAGATAAATGTAGAAAGATTTACCTAGGAGTATAGATTTACATGGTTTGGCATAATAAATTGGTTAAGGTTAAGAAAATGAGAAGTCAAAATCATGGATATGGGTAGAGAAAGGTCAGTGATGGGACATAGAACCCCTGAGCATGACCTCGTTGTGATCAATATATATTAGTTGTGACATAGCAAAAAGGTAAACTAGGTGTTGACAAGTGTCTCCCCTAATAGAGGTTAGAGTCCCCTATCAAGACAAAACCGCAGGCCTCAGTTAGCGGGGACCAGCACCCTCCAGCAGCCAGGGTACTCACTAGGAGGTGAAGATCAAACAGGCACGCAGACAGAATCCCACAGTGTCCAGCGGCTAGGAGCAGCAGACTCCCCACCTCCAACAAAATGGCTGCCACCTAGAGCCACCATGAGGATCTCCAGCCATCCGCACACCGCTGAGCAGTCCTGCAAGCTCCGTTGGACAGAGGGGAGCACAGCAGGAAAGCGCCACTGGCAGGGCAGGGTCCGCATCCTCTGTATGGGACAGGGACCGGAGCAGCTACACTCAGCATGGTGCCCTTAACTGGGATGTAGGCTAGCAGAGTCCCAGGCACACAGCGGTGGGCAGGCTGCAACCTACAAGGGTTTTAATCTTAGTAAAGGTCTCTCTATATCACACCTTGATAACGGGGTTATTGTATTTTGAATACAATTTTATGCACCAATTCTCCAAGTGCCGCGTCTGATTGCTGTATATATATATATATATATATATATATATATATAGTGGATGAAATGGGCACTCACCAAGGACTTAATTCAGCAGAAAAGTTTATTGTAGATACAAAGTCGCGCTCTGTAGCGTTGGAAACGTGTGCAGCCGCTGGAACGGAACTTGCATATGCGTTCCACTGGTCAGGTGTATGCGTTCCATTCGCGGCACGGAGTTCACTGGACACGCAAGGAACCTAGGTACAGAGACCAGAAGTTCCACTTGCGTTCCAGCGTCTCCGGCGGCAGGTGGTACATGCATATCGTCTGTTGCTAAGCAGCTGGGGTCATTTGCCCTGAGTATCCGGCTGCAGAGATCATGTGGCATTCTAGTGGTGTCATAGTAACCCCTAAGTATTGTGGCAATTATACTACAAATCAACTCACATTGGGTGCACTAGAAAATGGCATGGGTAAACATAGGTAATCTGTTAGCACTAGTTAGGATAGTGTATGGGTATTATAAACCAGCCCGGGTGGCCTCACTAATACTGGCAAGCTACATCACATACAATTATATATACATAGTCACATGCTATTTACAGACACTATTTACATATAGCGAAGAAAAAGAAAAAAAAGGACAATTTTTTTTTTAAATATATTTTAGGACATTTAAAGATTGGTAATAGCGCATAGTCACTTGTTAATTTGTTAAATGGCACAAATATACTTAAACTTAGATTGGGCTTAGCTTATCACAAATAACATAAGTAAATAATAACTAAAAAATATATATGTACATATATAAACACATATATACATACATACATATATACATACATATACACGTAAACAAACAGATAGATAAACGGATGGAACAGCCTGGAGACACCAAATCTAGCTTCAAAACGCAAGAAAAACCCGAACTAAGAAAAATGGACAACTCAATCATAAAAATGAAAAAACAAAAAAAAGGTATTGGGTTGATATCATCTCAAGAAGATAGATAACGGGTTTGCTTCATTAAGTCCCTTAGGAGAAAGGGTACCCAGCTCGAAGATCCACTTGGACTCTCTTTTTTTGAGCATAGTGTCCCTATCGCCTCCTCTCACTGGCCTAGGGATGTGGTTAATAAGCATACAGCGGAGACTAGCCACACTGTGGCCCAATTTGGCGAAATGTTTCGCAACTGGTTTGTCAGACACCTTTGTCTCAACCGCTGCTCTGATGGTGGTCCGATGGTTCGCCATCCTCTCTCGAAAGTCTCTTTTAGTAAGGCCCACATAAAAAAGGCCGCAAGGGCAAATCAGGATGTATATTACATAGTCCATCCTACAGTGGAGATGATGTTTAATAGGGATCTTCTTCCCACTATGTGGGTGGGCAAACGAAGAACCTGTCATCAGTGATCTGCAAGTGGTGCAGTCGCTGCATCTGAAACAGCCGTTCCTAGGTCATGGAATCCAGGTGCCTGTATCTCTGGACGGTTGACTGAGAGGTCTCATAAGGAGGTCTTTAAGATTCCGCCCCCGTCTGTACGCACACATAGGAGGAACCTGGCTCACCCCAGTGAATGCTGGGTCAGTAGCAATTATCGGCTAGAATTTTGACAGTTTCTGCTTCCTTCTGTGCGCACCTGTATCATACGTAGATCATCCTTGGTCTCTTATCAGATAGGAGTAGATGTCGTCTGGTCTGCTGATTTCTTAGACCTTGCTTTGGTGAGGCATCGAGAGAGGGTGATGTCAGAATACCCACGTTCTTTAAACCTGGAATACATTTCTCCAATCTGTTCCTCCGTTGTAGCTACATCAGTATTATTCCTCAGGACTCTCAAAAATTGAGACACTGGAAGATTCTCTTTGAGATGTGGCGGATGATGGCTAGTTGCATGTAATAACGAATTTCTATCCGTTTCCTTACGGTATAGTCTTGTTCCCAGGCCATGGCCATTTCTAAAGAGTGTAACATCAAGAAAATTAATCTCAAAACAACTGAAAGAAATAGTGAAGCGAATCGGTGTCTCCAGGCTGTTGAAACAAAAAAGCATGTCACTCAGGTCCCGCTCACTGCCTAGCCAAATCAAAAAGACATCGTCTATATATCGACGATAGTAGAATATGTGGTACTTATGTATTATCTGGGCTCCCATGTTAAATGCACCCCATTTTTTCATAACCCTACTATCCAACTACGCATGGAGTTGATTTTATATAGTGTGGCGAGCGCAGCGAGCCACCGTGCCCGAAGCATGGCGAGCGCAGCGAGCCCCGCAAGGGGACGCGGTCTCATAAGAAAAACGGGAGCCCAGATATTACATAAGTACCGAATATGTTTGCACCATATCGTGGAAAAATATGTTGTTGCTCATAGCATGCCATATACAGGTTGGCATAGGCAGGGGCCAAATTGGACCCCATAGCCGTGCCAGTCTTTTGTATAAAGTATTTGTCTTTATACAGGAAATAATTCCTGGTAAGAACCAGGGTCGCGAGATCCACCAGAAATTCAGTAGATGGACCACTGCGTATATTATCCTGTAGCGTGTGTCTAATCACTTCAAGGCCAGCCCCATGGGAGATCACAGTATAAAGTGATGCGACGTCCATCGTCACTAGTATTGCATCAGAGGGTATATCCGGAATTTTCTTTAGGCTTTCTAACAGATCACCTGTATCTTTCAAATAACTCAATGTTTTTACCACGTAAGGCTGTAGATGATGATCCACAAACCGTGCCAATGGTTGCAGGACGGATCCCCTGGCCAAGATAATCGGTCGGCCAGGCGGATCCATCATGCTTTTGTGGATTTTCGGCATGGTGTATATAATTGGACAAATTGGATAGTCCACTTTCAAAAAGCCACAAATATTTTCATCTATCCACCCTGCAGAAAATGCCAAATCCAGTGTGCTGTCAACCTCTTTTTTGATCTTCACTCCAGGGTCACCTGGGAGACACTGATATACCATTTCATCATTCAATTGGCGTAGGATCTCTCTATCATAATCGGCCCAGTCTTGGATGACCAACGCACCCCCTTTGTCGGCCTGTCTATAGACCAGGGAGTCGTTGGCCATCAAAGACTTAAGGGCTTCATGCTCAGCTATTTGTAGATTGTGGAAATGCGGATGTGAAGATGACAAATCTTTAGAACAATCAGTTAATCTTAGAAATGTTTTCACATTGGGGTTGGCATTGGGGGGGATCAAACATACTTGGTTGCTTAAACAAGGGTATCTCGGTGTTACTCTCACTATTGTTAAAGAATTCTCTTAATCTGAGCTTCCGCCCAAATTTATAATGATCTACAGTGGAGTGAAAAGGTTGTTGGTCACAGGTAGGTACAAAAGAAAAACCAAAGGACAAAACTTTGGTTTCACTAGTAGTTAAATGGTGGCTTCAAAGATTGATTACAGAATCCATCATTTGAGATTCCTGCCTTGCCATCTTCTGGTTGTGCCCGCCCCTTCTTGAGGGGTATCGGGTTCGTCCCCTGGTCTCCCTCTGTTTTTTGCCCGGGTATCCCGAGAAAAAGACCCAGTGGGGGGGTTTCTGAAATCTCTGGTAGTTCTCTCCTCTCTCAGATTCAGAGTTAGACGCAGAGGAAGAGGAATATTGTTGTTTAAAACGGTTTTGTCTAAAGCGGTTTCTATTTGGGCCTGGCTCACCCTTCAACCACCTTTATACTTGGTGTGAGCTGTAATCACTATTAACTGTGGCCAATTTGCGTCGTTTAAACGCTACCAATTCCTGCTCAAAAGTACCTATCTGTTCCTTTAACTTATCAGTCCACTTATTTTTTTTATCTGACAATAGAACTGCAAGATGTTTGGAGTTAAACTCCTCAATCTCTGCCCTTATTTTATTCAATTCCACTCCGACTTCTTCAATTACCAGGACCATGAGGTCCAGGGCACATTTATTCAGCACCCCACACCATCTAGCGCAAAACGTCAAGTTGTTATGCCCGATGGTGGGGGTGTTGGCCACCCTGAAACCTCTTGGTATTTTTTTATTCCTAAAGTATTGCCCGTGGAGGGTTAATTCAACCTCTCGTTTTTTTTTAATATATGTAGCCTGAAGTATAAATCATTAGGGGTGTCCTCGGGTAGTTTGGAAAACTCCACAGCATTAAATAATACTTTTTCGGCGGCGTCGTCAGTTAAAGACACCACATTGTTTTCAACCTGAAGATATAACGCTTCATCCAATATATGTGTAAATGTCCTAAAATATATAAAAAATTTGTCCTTTTTTTCTTTTTCTTCGCTATATGTAAATAGTGTCTGTAAATAGTATGTGACTATGTATATATAATTGTATGTGATGTAGCTTGTCAGTATTAGTGATGCCACCCGGGCTGGTTTATAATACCCATACACTATCCTAACTAGTGCTAACCTATGTTTACCCATGCCATTTTCTAGTGCATCCAATGTGAGTTGATTTGTAGTATAATCGCCACAATACTTAGGGGTTACTATGACAACACTAGAATGCCGCACGATCTCTGCAGCCGGATACTCAGGGCAGATGACCCCAGCTGCTTAGCAACAGATGATACGCATGTACCACCTGCCGCCGGAGACGCTGGAACGCAAGTGGAACTTCTGGTCTCTGTACCTAGGTTCCTTGCGTGTCCAGTGAACTCCGTGCCGCGAATAGAACGCATACACCTGACCGGTGGAACGCATATGCAAGTTCCAGTCCAGAGGCTGCACACGTTTCCAGCGCTACAGAGCGCGACTTTGTGATTTGTTAAACTCATTAATCTGATATAGACTGCGATGCATATGGCAGCTTATGGGGAGTGTTATACTTTATTTTAGTTTGGCTGTTCAATTTGGTTGATGATATTGTTGAACCAGGAAGTGATGACATCACTTCCGGGATATGGGTGTATAAACTGGCCCGGTGAGGCTATACAGTTGTATCTCTTCTGAGGATGGATACCAGGTTGAATGTTTGGACATGATACCAGTTACACTTGTTGTACAAATTCCTGATGACGGTCTATACTAGATCAAAACATTACGTCACGTCGGATGTACCTTTGTATCTACAATAAACTTTTCTGCTGAATTAAAACCTTGGTGAGTGCCCATTTCATCCACTATGAACTCACAAGGACTTTCAAATGTAATAAATACACCAGGCTTTGGTTTAGCCAAATCTTATTGAAAGATTTTTCGTCAGGGACACATGTACATACAAAAGTGCTTACCTTTATACCAAGTACAGACAGTGAAGCTCTCCATTGTGCCCGCCGCCGTCAGCGTGTAGTCCCCTCCTGATGACATCATCGCCGTCTCTACAGTGTGACTCACTGGAACGCAGGAGTGCAGAAGTGTGCGCTCCACCTGGAGCCGCTCATTCCGCAAACAGATCTGTATAGCCATCACCGGAGTTAGAGTAGTCATCGGGGTGGATTATGCACTGCACTGCACTGCACGCGGGTCTGTATGGAAATAAGAACTTAGTGAATAACTTTATGTGCAACATAAAAAGACTGACAATTAAAGCAGACATTTACATATATATATGACATCAAAAGGATCACAATAAATCCATTATATCACTATGCTAATAAGGACATAATGTATGCAATGAATAAGAAGAGCAAAAAAATTTTTGATTGTTAAATGAGAACTATATCTAGCACTTCAACAATGTCAGAAAAAAGAGAAGTATGAAAAATATATATATACAGTATATGGCACTCAGAGGCTGGATAGTGGAATAGCAAAGCATGCATCTTTAATCAATGTTTCAGGGAACTAGTCTCCTTTATCAGGATAACTTACAGTGTGCAAACATGGTGAATAAATACAGACGCTAATCAGCCGTCCCCTCCTCCTGTGGATGGATGCACACATCCCTGGATCCAGAGAGAACACTTCCGATCAGGGCCCCCACATCCAGCAGAAATGGTGTAGCAGGTCTCTGGGAGCGTCTCCCTAGTAACGCTCACAGCAGAGCCATGGTAACCATGGTGCCATGGTAACAGATAAACAAAACCAAAACCACGTGCAAATGCAGCTGCAAAACATTATCACAAATATACAGTGTTAAAAACAATAGTGTTTAAGAGAAGAAGCCGTTATAACAGGTCCCGTTCGTAACTCCCGGCATCCGCACGAAAAGACGTCTGGATGATGACGGGACCTGCGGGTATTTAGGTGAGTGTTTTACTCGTATTTGTTCTCAAGCACCTTGATAAAGAGGCCACTGGGCCTAGAACTGTTGGTACTACTGCCTGCTGAGTGAATCATTTCTAAGTGCCGCCGTCCCCCCACACGCTACATACAGTCAGCCGTCTTTACACGGAGGGCACCAGCTCATTTTTTCCTTTCTCCCGGAGTTGGACATTAGCTACAGTTTTGGTAATACAAAACCCCAGGAACTATTTATATTTATAAAACGTTCAATTTTGGTCTCATCACTCAACTTTGTTCCAGAAGTTTTGAGGCTTGTTGTTTGGAGTATTGTAAGCGGGATGCTTTGTGGCATTTAAATAGCAATGGCTTTCTTCTGGTGACTCGACCATGCAGACCATTTTTCTTCAAATGCCTCCTTATTGTGCATCTTGAAACAACCACACCACTTTTTTCAGAGAGTCCTGTATTTCAGCTGGTTATTTGTGGATTTTTCTTTGCACCTCGAACAATTTTCCTGGCAGTTGTTTCTGAAAATTTTGTTGGTTGACCTGAACGTGATTTGGTTTCCACAGAATTCCTCATTTTCTACTTCTTAATTAGAGTTTGAACACCGCTGATTGGCATTCTCAATTGCTTGGATATCTTTTTATATCCCTTTCCTGTTTTATACAGTTCAATTACCTTTTCCCGCAGATCCTTTGACAATTCTTTTGCTTTCCCCATGACTCAGAATCCAAACACGTCAGTGCAGCACTGGATGAAAGATGCAAGGGTCTTTTAGGAGACCAAAAACTCACTGGGCTTTTATACACACACACACTTATTACAAAAAACATATCACAGGTGAGGATGGTTACCTTTAGTAGCCTTTCAAACCAGTTTGTGTCAACTTGTGTGCATGTTATCAGGTCTAAATCGCCAGGGTCATTTGGGTAGTTTCTGTTGTCATTATGATTTAAAAGAGAGTAAACACAGTAGTTTGACAATAAATGGCTTCACCCAACCACTAACCGTGAGTGAAAGAAAAGCCAGTAAAATCACAAATTGTGCTAGGGTATGTAAACTTATGAGCACAACTGTATGTATATATATATATATATATATATATATATATATATATATATATATATATATATATATATATATATATTGGCACAGCAGAAAGAATGTTCAGACAGATTACATTTTCTTCACTGGCTACAAAGTTCATCCAAGTGTGTAATGGGTGTGGGTGCTTGTGAAGTTGGAGGAGATTGGACTTTGGTGTTTACACTTTTGCATAGTACATTTGGAGAATTTCCAAATTGTTTTGTAGCATGAATGACATGCACACTACAAACTCCACAACAAGGAAAAATTACACTACACAATCGGGAACTTTTATGCAAACCATTCTGCAAGTGCACTATGGCCTTTATTCAGATCTGATTGCAGTACAAATTTGTTCTCAAAATGGGCAAAACCATGTGCACTGCAGGTGGGGCAGATGTACAGTAACATGTATAGAGAGGAAAGGTAAAGCTCATGTATAGAGAGAGTTAAGGTGCGTGCACATGTACAGATTTTTCTGTCTGATCTATCTGGTGGGAACAAACACCTGGAAATGTGTGGGAACCTCCCCCATTATTCCATGGTTGTCGACCATCGAATGCTGGACCGAGTGGTCAGGCAGCACCAAGTGCTCCAGACCACTCGGGCATTTCTCTGTGCAAAAGCAGGGATATGGGCAGGCAGCTGGCATCCGGCTATGTCATATGTCCACCCCCCCCCCCCCACACACACACACACGTGCGTCACAGCCGGATTACCATACGTACACCCAGCGTTTTCATGGGAACGCCCATGAAACGCTGGCCGTACGCATATGGTAAAGTGCAAAATCAGCCCTTCACGACCCTTTCCACCCGCTGCTTGGACGGGTCTGACCGATCATTTTCTGAACTCACTTCCTGTTCAGACGTGTAACGCGTTCACACATGCGCAGATACGCCTCTGCACATGTGCAATTACCAAACATTGGCCGTCCGACCGCACACGGAGCCGTCCGAGTCAAATAGAATAAAGGCCAAAATATTTAAATAGTTCTGATCTAACAAATTTATCAAAGCATATATTTTTTCTGTTTTCCTGCATTTAGTTGGAAATTTTTGATTGTCATATGCTCCCATACATTTCCAGGTTTTTGTTCCCACCAGATAGATCAGACAGAAAAATCTGTACGTGTGTACGCACCTAACTGTGTTTTCCCACACAGATATACTGGCCTCTGCAGCATCATTACACTGGACATTAACCTGATGCCTGATGGTCATGCAGTTGATCCGATGCAAAGGTGCAATTAGGTGCAATTAGTGTTCACCTCTGAATCAACTCATATCACATTTATCCCTCAGTCTTGAACACAACATTTGGGAGGTATGTAAGGTGTCTAACAATGTACTTCTGTACAGCATGATAGGTGTCTGACAGTGTACTTCCATCAGAGGCAGATTTAGACCTCAGGGGGCCCTAACCAAGATACAGGTTTGGGGCCCTTCTTGCTTAAAACTAACCATAGCACTATATTTTTTTCTGCTAATTGCAGCCAGCATTGATAGAGTACCTTGGTGCGTGTACAGTCAACCGATAAATGCTTCGCTGCGTTAACATCGGCATTGGGTACAAATCTGAATCAGGCTCTAGGTCTTTTGGAAGTAGGCTTAATACCTTGACATTTAAAGTAAACTGACTGCCCACATACAGTGGATGAGACCATTTTTTGTGTCCAATTATATTAAAACCTACCAAAGAATATCAAGTGTGGGCAGGACTGTGTCATGATGTCATGCGGTAGACGCGCAATGCTCCACTGGGAATATTTTATATGGCAAGGATATCTTTTTGGGTGCCCTTGGAAACTCCTGGGCCCTAGGCAGTCACTTAGGCTGACTTGTGGAAAATCCTCCTCTGACTTCCATACAGCATGTAAAGTGTCTGCCAATCTACTGCACAGCATGCAAAGTGTCTGCCAGTGAATTTCTGCTGCACTGACCAAGATATGTAGAAAAAGCTTAAAGTCATATCCCTAAATTGTAAGTTTATTTTAATTTTATATTTTTTTCTATATACCTATACTAATTACCAGCCTGTCAAAATGACTAAACAACATAATGTCAGCATTTGGCGGCTGTACACACCTGAACAGAGTAACACTTGATTTGCCCCGTCGGACGCCATTGAGTGGCTGTTGGCATGCACAACCCTTGAATTCCCTTTATAGGGGTGAGGACCAACATTAGTTATTTATTATATAGGATTTTTGGGTATAGCATGAACGTGACTGGTGGAAAATTACCGCCCACACCCTGGCCTTGATACTGTTTCCTTACCGTAAAATGAATACAAAAAAAAAAAAAGGTAACATACTGTAGATATCATCTTAAACATAAAAACATAAATAAAGCAGCCAAATAGTGGATTTGGTTAGAATATTAAAAAAGATGACATCTGTATCAGATCATTCCTGGTACTTTTGAGAAGCGTTAAATATTTATTTGACTAAGTGTACTGGAAGTTGTATTTTATTGGTCTGGTTTTCTCATTTTCCCATACTTTTTATTTGATATAAAATCAGAGTAAAGTATTGCAATGTAAGGCTGAATCTTCATTAGAGTATTTTCCATGGAAAATATGGAAGGTTTGCAGTGTTCCGTTGCTCACATCATGTAGTGAGAGATCTTTCTTCCAGCAGATAATGGCTGGCGGCAACACACAATGCACAGTTTGTGAGCTGCACTTATGAATTGACTCATTGTTTCTCATGACTGCTTCCATTTTCCTGGACAGCCTGAATCGGGGTGTAAAACAGCCACCTTGAGTGTTCTGCTACTTCAGCTTTCAGCAAGAGGTGGAAAAATAACATTCTAAAAACTTAGGAACATTCCCCGAGTCTACGAGGAACAAAGTCACTGGGAGATTGCTCGTACCTTTATAGACTTACTTCTTCCAAACTATATTTTACAAAAGTTTTTTAACATTAAATTCTTGTTTTTATTATTTAATTGAATCACGTACGTCATGCTAATTTTATGGGGACTGCAATTATACATTAATATATAAAAGTAATATGCTCCTGGCTCAGTTCTGGTTTATGTAGTCTCTTCTAGGGCCAGAAATAAAAATGGTACTGTATTAGCATTTGACCTTATTTAGATAGTATTCATTACATTGTTAGTCCACATAGTACTATTAAACGGGATGGGTGAACTATGATTTTACAATAACTAAAGAATAGCAAAAAAACTCTTGCCTTTTACAGTAAACTAGCTAAGTCCGCTCGAAGCAAAAGCTTCGAAAGCTAGTCTGCTATATTGTGATTGCCTCTGTGTTTCTGTATGTGTGAAAGAAATGTAGTTTCACTCGCTGGATGCAGATGGCGGTGTTTCGGTTACACACGGACACTATACATACATTTATATTTATGGATCATTGTGTCGACCTAAATATGGTCGACAGTCATTAGGTCAACATACTGCAAGGTCGACAGGGGTCTAGGTCGACAGTCAAAGGGTCTGCATGGGGTTTTTCACTTTTTTGACACAAATATTGATACAGTCGACATTGACACAGGATTAAGTGCACCGCGTCCCCTAGCATGACTCGCTGCGCTTGCCATGCTTTGGGCACGGTGCTTCGCTGCGCTCGCCACACTATTTTATTCTCCCACCATGCCTAGTGGATGGTAGGGCATGAAATACCGCCTGTCGGCACATGTCAGCTAAAAAAAACTGTGAAAAATCCATGTCGACCTTTTGACTCTCGACCTATGCTTGTATCGACCTAATGATCTGTCGACCTTGACCCATGTCGACCTAGACCGCTGTCGACCTTGCAGTATGTTGACATAATGACTGTGGGCAGGCCACAGGTGTAACAACTGTCTGATTGGGCACCAGCACAACACACAGGGGTATATTTACTCTACGTTAGTAAATTTGTGCCACAGGCTTGTCGTATTTCCATATTCTCTAGGCATCAATAACTCAAAAGATTTAGCTTCATAGGGCTGATCATTTTTATCACTTGTGACCGCAGGAAAGGAAGAAGGTTTATGTGGAGAAAAATATTGTGTTTATTTAACACTTCTAATAAATTAATACTATAAGGAAATGTAAAATAGATACATTTTAAATGTAAAATGAATGTAAAGTTATAGTGGCCAGCATAATTATAACAACAACAACAACAACACCACCACTTATAAACTGCTTTTATCAATTGGTGCTAATAAATATTACATTTGATTTTAATTGTTTTAATTAATGACTATTGGATACCTTTGTTGCACTGGCAGTGTGATTAGACAGCAAATTACTGTACACACTAGCAGTTATTGTGTAAGCAATAACCAGTCAGGTAGCTTAACCAGGCTTTGTGGTTTATTTACCGAAGTGAGCGTATACGGACCCGGGTCAGCGGCGGTATAAAAGGGTTCAACCTGTGTCCATAGCCGTACTCACTGTTACAGGTTCAGTAATGGAGCAGAGCCTCTAGTGGAGCAGCCTCCTTAACTGTCTGCTTGATAAAAATTATATATTAATATTGCATCCAAAACAAATTAAATATTAATGTATACTTCTTAATAAAATAATATATTATTTGATCCTTAATTCATTAATTATTTTTGTCCACGTCATTAATAAGTCAGTCCAGATACATATGCAGACTGAGCTCTCACCTATCAAAATCACACCTACAATTTCTAAATGTATTTCTATAATATGTGATTTTGTAAACTGTTGATACATTGCACAATTTTTTAATTTTATTTTTTCATATACGTAGCGTTTTCAGAACTGGCTCTTTGGATGAATGCAGTTTGATATGCTATTTTGATTTTAGTTAAACCACGTTAGTAAATTTCCTCTATAATGTTGAGTGAAGTGGAAAATAAATGTAATAATAAAAGTCGGTGACACTACTATCAGTATATTAATAGTCTTGCTATAAATATAAGAGCTCCATAGGAACCAGATGGTCTTGGCAGCTCTGTGAGGCAATGTACAGCAAATGCGTCATTAAAAGAAAGTTACGGCAATTTCTTTTATAAGAGAAAAAATGCAACCCACACAGGTCACAAGCCTGTGAAAAACGAAAACAACTAAAACAGAATAACAACACATAAAACCGATGAGAAGACTACATAAATTATAAAAAGCAAATTCGGTATAGAAACCGTAAGGGAAGTAAGAACTGTTAACAGTATGTAATAAACATGTGCTCACTAGCAAAGGTCATATTGGCCAGAGTGTGGTTGTCTAGCAAGGGTCCAGAAATTGAGAGTTGGAAGGCGCTTGTAAATTACACAATTAAATGTGAGAAAGCAGTGCACCTAAATCGTAACACTATGGAGAAGTATGAAAAAATATGGCATCATTGGATCACTTCCATACACTGGAGAAATGACACGCCTATGCACAATAACTAAAACGATACACATAGATAAAAGAACATGCACCTGGTCTAAAATAAGTAAACACCAGTATATAGGATAATAACATAACACTTATTTTTTATTTTTGATCAAACACTGAGGAGAACTATCTACCTCAATCACTATTGCACTTTTTTCTTCATAGGTAGCAAAAAAAAAAAAAAAAAAGGAAAGCAAGCTATGTCCCCACCACCCCACCCCATTCCTTCCTCTTCCCTTTTATGCAAGATAAAATGATAATTAAGGTTACATAATATTATAAAATGAGGATAATGAGTTGATAGCTAAGTCTTATCCTTTGACTAAACACTGAGGAGAACTATCTACCTCTAAAGGTGTGTACACACGGGAGCAATATTGTGTGAAATCGCTGGAAATATGGTCGCTGAGCGACCATATTGCCAGTGATTTGGAGCGCAGCTGGCGATAAATCGCCAGCTGCGCGCTCCCGTGTGCACTGCCTAATGGTCGCTGGTCGCAGGAGCATGCTCCTGCAACCAGCGGCTTTCCCCGTGATCGCTGTGCCTGGAGGTCAGCGCCGGGGAGATCAGCATTGATCTCCCCAGCCCCGTGCGGCTGCTCCCTCCCTCCTCCCATCAAAGTGACAGCAGCAGCGTCTGCTGCTGCTGCGCTCCCCCTCCGCCCCGTAGCAGTGTCACCTTTTCATCGCTGATGAAAAGGAGACACTGAGCAATATGATTGCTGGGGATATATTGCTAGCAATATATCCCCAGCAATCATATTTCCCCGTGTGTACACAGCATAACACTATTGCACTTTTTCTTTAGGCAGATAAAAGAGTAGGTTCTGTAATCCACACCCCTCTCTTTCCCTTCCTCCCCCGTTCCCCACTATGCTAGACAAAATGGTAGACAAAATGGTGAGCATAATAACACATTACCTTATAATTTGCTGGTAGTTATAACTGAGCAATGTGTATAAGTATGTATCGGGCTGGTAGCCAGAGGAGTGTGCCGCCACAAACTAGAGTATCCGTGGGCCTCTGCCACAACGAAAAGGACAAGGACATTGTAGCAAAGATTGTAGAACAATGTGGTGGTCGCCATAATAGATCCGCTTTTTGAGATGTTGTAATGTACACAGTATGTATGTCGGTCTTAAATTTTTTAACTGTATGTATGTTTCTTTTCTAATGCAAAATAAAAAAAAATTAAATAAAAAAAAAGAACTGTTAATAGTATGACTAGGGATGCCAATCCCGGGTCCTATTTTTGGAAAACTCTCAATCCCGAATTTTCCGGGATTGAGTTGACCAATGAAAATAAAAAAAATAAAAAATTATATAATGTGTGTTTTTATATTGATATAGATTTATTTATTTTCACTTACCCTTCTCAATAGAACACTGAAGGGCTGGTGTGCTGGCTAAAGGACTGGCATGCTGGCTGGATAACTGCATGCTGGCTAGCATGCTGAATGACTGAAGGGCTGACATGTTGGCTGGCTAGCATGCTGACTGGCTGAAGGGGCCAGGCTGGCTAGCTTGCTGACAGGCTGAAGGGGGCGGGCTGGCTAGCTTGCTGACAGGCTGAAGGGGGCGGGCTGGCTAGCTTGCTGACTGGCTGAATGGGACGGGCTGGCTAGCTTGCTGACTGGCTGAATGGGACGGGCTGGCTAGCTTGCTGACTGGCTGAAGGGGACGGGCTGGCTAGCTTGCTGACTGGCTGAAGGGGACGGGCTGGCTAGTATGCTGACTGGCTGAAGGGGACGGGCTGGGTAGCTTGCTGACTGGCTGAAGGGGAAGGGCTGGGTAGCTTGCTGACTGGCTGAAGGGGACGGGCTGGCTAGCAGGCTGAAGAGAGGGGTGGCTGGCTGGTGGAAGGGAGTTAGGGCAGGCGGTCTGTCTCAGCAGGTGGAAGGGAGGGTGGTATGTGGCTATGCGCTGCACAGCATGACATCATAGTTGCCAGATCATCCCAGATCTGGCATCCCAGTTGCCAGATCATTGAAAAGTTTGAAAAGTAGTCAAGAAGCTGCGTAATTTATATGTTGGGCTTATTAAAGGGATGATCTGGCAACTATGCATGACATCCGCTGTCAGTCGGCGCAGCGTGACCTTTGCCGTCACACTGCACCACGCACAGCCACACAGCCGGGCAGCGTCTGAGGTTGAGACAAGTGCACGATACTGCAGGCATTAAGACTGCGCATGTGCCAGCCAATCCCGAAATGATTTTATCCTAAAATCCCAGGTTGGCCACCCTAAATATGACTATCATACTATGATATCAGTATGATTCAGGCATTACCCACTGCAAAGATGTGGAATTTAATGTGGCAAAAGTGTTTACCAGAGAACCTCACGAGGCACTAAGGACGGTATGAGGGACAGTGTCTAGGTCGCAAATCAAAAGAACAACCATTACTGGTCAACTGCAAAAAGGTCGACACATGCAAAAAATCCACATGCCTTAGTTCAACATGGCCAAAAGGTCGACACAAGCAAAAGGGTTTATGTGAAAAAGGTCGACATGCGTTTTTTAATGTTTTTTTTTTTAACCCAACTTTTTCATACTTTACCATCCCAGTAGGCATAGAGGGAGAATATAATAGAGTGCCCTGCGCAGTGAGGCACTGTGCCCAAGGCAAGATTAACCCATCGAGTGCCAATGTTGTTGTGAGTGATCCTCAAAATATCTGTTAGAAAATGCCAGCGCCGCTCACAGCGACTGTTTATTTGTTGGGTGCAATATTACACTAAACTTCAAATAATTGACTTGCCTGTATTTATATTGATTTATACTACGGTGAGTGATGCTGGAGGATCGCTCACAGCAACATTGGCACTCAAAGGGCTAAGGGCCCCATTGGCCTGGAGCTGAAAATATTCAAGGGCCCATTATGAGGGGTTGAGGAGGTGAGGCCGATGCCATGTAGGCATGGGATGCGGTCATTTGGTCTACTGCATTATGGTCGACAGTCATTAGGTCGAATCCATTAGGTCGACATGCTAAAAGGTCGACATGACTCTAGGTCGACATGGGAAAAGGTCGACATGATTCTAGTTCGAAAGGTCATTAGTTCGACAGGTCATTAGTTCGACAAGGTCATTAGTTCGACATTGTCTATGTCGACATTCACAGGGTCGACATGGGGTTTTTCACTGTTTTTTGAGCCAACATGTGCCGACAGGCGGTATTTCATGCCCTACCATCCACTAGGGCGTGGTGGGAGAATAAAATAGTGTGCCGAGCGTAGCGAGGCACCGTGCCCGACGCATAGCGAGCGCAGCGAGTGATGCGAGGGGATGCAGTGCACTTTAAACTGTGTCCATGTCGACTGTGTTGACATTCAGGTAAAAAAACAGTGAAAAACCCCATGTCGACCTTGTGAATGTCGACATAGACAATGTCGAACTAATGACCTTGTCGAACTAATGACCTGTCGAACTAATGACCTTTCGACCTAGAATCATGTCGACCTTTTCCCATGTCGACCTAGAGTCATGTCGACCTTTTAGCATGTCGACCTAATGGATTCGACCTAATGACTTTCGACCATAATGCAATAGACCAAATGATCCCAACCCGTAGGCATATAGAGTAGAGCCCATACATTATAAGCTCCAGTATCTCCCTAAATACAGTATATAAAAGTACAACAAGTATATAAAACATATAAAAAACATATAAAACATATAAAAGTATATAAAGTATATAAAAGTATATAAAACAGTATATAAAAGTACAACAAGCCTCATTTTGTGTGGAAGATAGAAAAGCACATTTAATATCTATGGCCAACCATGTGGCCAGCTGGTGATCATCATGTGGGCATGATCATGGGCCTATTGTAATGTGGTGGCCTGGAGCTACAGCTCCGTTTGTCCCATTGTTAATCTGGCCCTAACCATACCTAAAGCATGGCAAGCCATGCGAGGGGACATGGAACACAATATCAATGTCAACTTTTTTTAACCTATTGACCATGTTGACCTAATGCATGTCATCCCTTTTCGTGTGTCGACCTTTTCCCTGTTGACCAATAGTGATCCATGTTTTGCTTGTCAACCTAGACCAGTGGTAGCCAACCCTAGCCCTCGAGAGCTACCAACAGTTCACATTTTCCAGACAACCTAGCTGCTGCACAGCTGCACTCATTAATCACTGACACATTTTAAAAGATCCACAGGTGGAGCTAATTAGCTCACTTGTGATTCTGTGAGGAGACCTGCAAAACATGCACTGTTGGTAGCTCTCGAGGACTAGGGTTGGCTACCCCAGACCTAGACAATGTCAATCAAAGGGCTGACTAAATGATATTGTGTGTGCACTTAATGACGTTAACGATGCATGCTCCAGTGTGTCATTAATGACCCCCTCCCTCATCTGAAAATGTTCAGACAATGGAGGCTTCTCTTTAAGGACAGCATGTCTCTCCACCCCTCATCACCCCCCTTGTGCCAAATATGTGTGCACTTGCTGTTGCCCCCCCCCCCCCCCCATGCACGCCAGGTCCCCACTGTTGCCAATATCAGCATCAGCGGGGATCGGGTCATATGGGGCTTTAGGGGGTCATTCGACTTGCTGAAAAATCCGGACATCATTATTCGATGTGGCTGTTTTCAGACGTCTTTTCCGTAAATACAGATTCAACTTTGTTTAAAGTTGAATCTGCATCTGTGAAAAATAGTAAAAACAGCCACGTTTTTACTAAAACGCGTAGATCAGCAAGTAGGTCGTCAGTCCACATGTTTTTTGGACCATGCCGATTCTGAAAAATTGGCATAAATTGAATACACCCCCACCATGATTGCCATTACCTGTGGGGAGCTAGGCAAAGGTGTTTCACCACAGGTGATGGCAATCATACATTACCAGGGAAGTCAGGAACTGGCAAGTATGCTGTAGGGTGCTGCAATTCAACAACCATTGGCCTAATCTGAGTGATTTATACTTTTAGGCTTACCACCCTGCCCCTTTAACTCAGGATACACATGAGTTACACAGGTTCTGTGTAAAACATATGTGGCTAATTAAAACTAGATGAAATGCAGGCTTGAATTCAGCCAGTCAGCCACAGAACCTTTGTAATTCATGTGTCCTGGTTTAATGTACTATGGTAGTAAGCAGCTCATAAGCTGCCCATACACACTGCTAAGCGTGCTGAGCCGATGTGTGCTTTGAGGTGCACGCTCCCGCGAACCTCATCGCACAGTACAAAAAGTATGTGCTTGCACATACTTTTTGTACTTAGGTTTCATCAAATTGCATCGCATTGCATGCACAACGCATGCACATGCAATGCAATGCAATGTGATCCCTGCTTTTGCAGCCCACAACGCCCGCATCGGGACGTGTATGGGCTGCTATGCATGCAACGCATGCACAGGCAATGCAATGCAATGTGATCCGTGCTAGTACAGCATGGAAAGCACGCCCTCATAGCAGCGTGTATGGGCTGCTTATGGGCTGCTTTATTCTTAACCTGATTAGACCAAATCCGGGCTTTGTTGTCCAATCTGGCTGGCTAGAACAAAAATCTGGTAAAATTAAGGTGCAAATGACAATTGATAATTGGTACTTATGTAGTATCTGGGCTGACGATTTTCTGATTGTATGCCTTACCTTAAGGCATACAATCAGATGCGATTCGACACGATTTTCGGCAAAATCGCATGCGATGCGATTTTGCATAGGAGTCAATGTTAACAAGGTCCTGTTCATTTCCCCACTATCCAAGTGGGCATAGAGTTGATTTTATAAAGCGTGGCGAGCGGACGCGAAAAACATTTTACGTGATCCGCGGCCGCTCGCCACACTTCGGGCTCGGTGGCTCGCCGCGCTTTATAAAATCAACTCTATGCCCACTTGGATAGTAGGGAAATGAACAGGACTATGTTAACATTGAATCCTACGGAAAATCGCATCAGATCGCATGCGATATCGGATGCGATTCGATGCGATTTTTCCGACCCAATTTTAAAATCCCAGATACTACATAAGTACCTGATAATTTGCTCCCACATACAGAAAAACAAACAACAGTGGTCAATCAGCCGAATTAGTTAAATGCAGTTTCCTGCATTTTGTAGCAAAAGGTACATTGTCTCTTGCTCCCATATGTTACCAGATTTTAGTTGTAACTAGCCAAATTGGACAATAAATTTAGGTGACCTGCAAGTTAATTACCATGCCAGAAACCAGCACAAGTGAAATTGACCTGCACACAGCGGCGTAACTATAGCACCGCAGCCCCCGCCACTGCGGGGGGGCGATGTGCATGTGGGGGCGCCGGGGGCTGCGGTGCTATAGTTAAACCCCCCCCAATTCCCCGCAGACTTACCTATCTCGCTGGTCCCGGCGGCTCCGTTCTTCTGCTGAGGACCACCACAAAATGGCCGCCCCATATAGCACACAGTTCCCTGAAACTGTCTGCTGTATGGGGGTGGCCATTTTGTGGTGGTCCTCAGCAGAAGAATGGAGCCGCCGGGACCAGCGTGATAGGTAAGGCTGTGGGGGATTGGGGGGGGGGGGGTTTGCATGGGCGGCAGGGCAGGGGGGGTAGGGGTGCTTGGCGGGGCGGCGGCGGGGGGGCGCCCAAAACATAGCTACGCCACTGCCTGCACACTGGGTACGTATCATCTAGGGCAGTGGTTCCCAACCCTGCTCCTCAAGTACCCCCAACAGTGCATGTTTTACAGGTCTCCACACAGAATCACAAGTGCTATAATTAGCTCCACCTGTGGATCTTTTCAAATGTGTCTGAATAATGAGTGCACCTGCTGGGTGACCTGGAAAACGTGCACCTTTTGGGGGTACTTGAGGACCAGGGTTGGGAACCACTGATCTAGGGTGACCAACTCATCCCTTTAATCCAGGACACATATTAATTTCACCTGGTTTTAAACTGCCACACCTCAAGACTCCATTTCACCTGGTTTTAAACTGCCACAGAACCTGTGTAATTAATATGTGTCCCGGATTAAAGGGATGAATTGGTCACCCTAGTATCATCCCAAATTTCCCTGGACCCGGCATTCCCAACCACGGTCCTCAAGGCACACCAACACTGCAGGTTTTAGTGATATCCAGGCTTTAGCACAGATGGTTTAATCAGAATCCCTCAGATACTAATTAAGTCACCTGTGCTCAAGCCTGGATATCTACAAAACCTGCATTGTTGGTGTGCCTTGAGGACCGTGGTTGGGAATGCCTGACCTAGCGTGTCCCTGGCAAATACCACTGATGTGTTACTGCTATTCAAATACCAACATATAGTCTACAATCCCACATTTCCTGTAGAACTATGATACACATGAATGGTTGTTAAATATTATTAAACATTAAGTGGACTGCTGTTTTTAAATATAATTAAGAAAGACTTGCTTAGATAAATATTGCTTAAAACCAGGGTTGCCTACCTGACCCTCTCCTTCAGGGAGAAAATGCTCTGTTCCTGGTAATTTATGATTGCCATCACCTGTGGGGAGCTAGTTTATCGATAAGAAAGGTGATGGCAATCATACATTACCAGGGAAGTCCAGGAACAGAGCATTTTCTCCCTGAAGGAGAGGGTCAGGTAGGCAACCCTGCTTAAAACATAGGCATTTTTAATATTTACAAACTTTCTAGTTTATTTTATTTGTTGCTTTTTCCAAAATGCATCTATTCTAAAAAAAAATATTTGCAAGAAATAAAATAAAATACAAAAGGTTGATACACCAGATGACCCTACAGAGTTCTTACTGTTTCTACATTACACAATTCCAGTCCTGTGCAATCATAAATCTGTCTTCTACATACAGGCTGCGGTACAGTGCTGCACACATAATTACATGCCTCCACCCTCCTTCATCCCCTGGCTTTCTGTGCTGTTTAGCCATCTCCCACAAGATGTAATTATCTGCACCAGCACCGTGCACATGGCCTGGCTCTCTGATCACTACTGGTAGCTGCAACGTTAGCTCAGACATTCCAATGCAATGAGGCAGCAGTGTCAGGGCTGGTCATCCAGCCCAGCAATTATACACCCCCAGCCCCGCTCTCTCATTCACAACACAAGGGATACTATGGCTTCTGACCAACATACAGCGCTGCAGAAATATGAGGAGGTTCTCACCCCAAGAACACATACAAACTTCTCTGAGCTGAGACCCTGCTGCACATGTTCTGCTGAGCCAGTCATCACAGACAGCCTTCCCCAAGTCATGTGAATTGCACAGTGAGTTATTGCTTTACTAGAACTCTGGTCCTGCTCTAATGTTAGTGCTGGACATGCCTGAACCATATATGATTTCTGAAACGTGCAAAATACCTGAAAATGTACCATTTTTAATTTAATTTTTGCTTTGCTACCGATGTTTTGTGTGAAAAATATCTAAGGCTACTAATAAGAGTCACGGCCAAGAACAACATGCATGGCTGTAATTATTAGTAATCACTGTAATGGGCACATTCATAAAGACCTCCAATAGAGGAATATAAAAGGACACAACGTGCTTTTACTTTCAGCTAATAATCCTGTCCTAGGAAAACTGGCACTTGTATGCAGCACAGGTGTTATGCCAGCCAGATGGCATATAGAATTGCCGTGTTTTAGACCTAATCATTTGGTATTATACATTGCCCAAGTGTATCAATATATATCCACAAGGACAGGAACTCCGAACAGAGCCAGCTCCGGCAATGTTCTCGGAGTGCAGTGACCACATTAGCGGTCTCCCCACTCGGCTATCTGGACTCTAGTACATGTGCTGTGGCAGCCATTGCTTGTGCTGGTATTTTCTGCTAAATGTAGCCCATCAGCTAACGCCATCTTCAGATGGCAACCGAAGCAGAGGGCAAACTCATGGTGAATATGACAGCTTTGCAGCCACCATGGGGACCACAATTGGACAGATGAAGATATCAGCTGTATTCGCCTATGGTACATTTGAAGAATACTTCATATTTGCAGGAATCAACTGAAAAGAAGTGTTTTCCAGGACTAGCTCACAAATACTATTTGATCAATTCTGCAGATTTATTTATTAACAGTTTCTTATATAGTGCAGCATATTACGTTGAGCTTTACAATAGGAGACAGTGATGCAACAAACTGGGTATTTACAGATGGTCAAACGTATGAGGGCCCTTCTCGCAAGGTTGTAATCTATAGGGAAATAGGCATTAATTCCACCAGAATGCAAAGGTTCCTGGTGTACTGTATGATACGGTGACCCAGCAGTTAGGCCAGAGGTCAGGAGGTTGGAAAATGTTAAGAGAGTGGATATGTGTAGACTGTACAGTGGGGATTTGATTAGATAGGAACGGTATATGAAGGTTAAGTGGCTGGTTCTGGAATTTGATAAGCTTGACTGAAGAGGTGAGTTTTCAGGGAACGCTTGTAGGTTTGGAGACTGGAGGAGAGTCTTATTGTGTGTGTGGGAGAGCATTCCACAGAGTTTGTGCAGCCCAGGGAAAGTCCTGCAATCAGGAATGTGGGCGAGTAATGAGTGTGTTTGAGAGATGTAGATCTTTTGAGGAGCAAAGAGATAGGGTTGGAAGATATTTTGAGACCAGACAAGATATGTAGGTTGGTGTACTTTGGTTTATGGCTTTGTGTGTGAGTAAAATTATTTTGTGCAGAATACAGGTAACCAATAAAAAGACTGACAGAGTAGCTTTGCAGACGATGAACGTCTGGCTAGGAAGATTAGCCTCGCAGCTGTATTGGGGAAGGCCAATAAGGAGACTATTGCAATAATCAATGAGTGAAATGATGAGCATGGATTAGAGTTTTTGCAGTGTGTTGTGTAAGGTAAGGGCGAATGTTGAATATGTTTTTTAGGTGCACGTGGCATGATTTCGACACAGATTGAATGTGGGGAACAAAGTAAAGTTCAGAGTCAAGAATGACACCTAGGCAGCGAGCTTTAGAGGTAGGAGTGATTGTCATATTCTCAACAGCAATAGAGATATCTGCTTGGTAACTACTATTTATTGGTGGAAATATAATTCATTCTGTTCAGTTTGAGGTGGCGAGATGACATCCAGGATGAAGCAGCAGAAAAGCATTCAGAGACACGGCTCAATACAGATGGGAACAGGTCCAGGAAGGATAGGTAGAGTTGAGTATCAACTGCATACAGATGATACTGAAATCCAAAACAGCTGATTAGTTTGCTAAGAGATGAGGTATAGATTGAGAAAAGCAGAGGACCTAAGACTGAACCCTGAGGTATTCCAGCTGATAGAGGTAGGGAAGAGGAGGTAGAATCAGGAAATGAACACTAAAGGAGCGGTTAGATAGGTAGAATGAGAACCAAGAGAGGGCTGTGTCTTTAAGACCTAGGGATTGAATTGTTTGGGCAACAGTGTCAAACGCAGCAGAGAGATCTAGAGATCTAGAATAATTAGTATTGAGTAGTGGCCTTTAGACTTATCAGGGCACAATCCTTTAGTTTAAAAGGAATTCGTTTCCCAACACTCCACAGAGACAGCACTGAGATGCAGTCTTCGTGGAAAGTGAAATCTATCTAATTTAGCAGTTTATTTCTTCTATAACGATATCTGCATACAGTATATACAGTGCTGCATTGTTTCATCCCTATAAGACCAGCCTTGCTAATACATCAGGCATACAAATACAATTATTTATGTAGTAGACGCAACCACAATGGGTGTTAATTGGTATTTAACAAGTTTTACACAAATATCCTTAATTGATGCCTCAAGAAAAGAATAAATAAAAATGACAAATAATTAAATTTGTTTCTGTCAGTACAAAACATGCATTGATAAATTTAAAAGCATTAAAGGTTATGGTATACATGTTACAATCTCCGAGTTGTCTACTGTGAGCTTTGTCAGGTGGTTTCTGGGAATTGTAGAAATCCTAAAGAGTGCAAGCAGAGAATTCGCCTCTAGCTATCATTTATCATGTACATTTTCTGAAGTGATACCTAAAAGCTGATCGTATGGAGGACATTTCTCCACCGCCCTATGTAACACGTTTTATGTATCTAGCGTTAGCACCGTTTCAGGTTGAACAGCACCAGCTGTTATAGTGCTGAAATCATTCTGCACTGACACATGGGGTACTGTAGATTAAGCTGTAAAGATGCTGGAGCAATGTCTACAGCATGTAATCGTGTCCATGAACTTAGACACGGATTGGCAAATGTATAAATATCATGCATGTGGAGATGTGCTGATTTAGATTTGGTGAGTCCAAATGGCACTATATATATGGCTGATGTCAGCCATGTTCGGAGGTAATCTTGATTGTCCACCACATTAGATCATTTCCGATTTCAATTGGTAACAGTCAGACTTGCAAAAAGTTAAAAAGGTTGTTCAAATGGTCAATATAACAATTGGCGGCACAAGTTTTTGGGTGGCATTTACATGTTTTCCCAACTTTAGCTTGATTTACTATGTGGACTCTCTTCAACAGTCACCGGCTGCTCTGAAGAACAGACCAGTGTTGATCTCCTGCTCCCCCAACTGCACAGAGGGGCAGTTTCCAAATAGCGGGATTGTCCCGTTGTAATCGGGACAGTTGGGAGGTATGCATTAATTGTATGGCATCCCTTAAAACTGTCCCAATAAATAAATAAGGGAGACAGAGAGGTGGTAAACATTGCCAGCATAGTGATGAAATCAGGGTGTGTCTTGCAAGATAAGCATCCGTGTGAAGCCACACCCCTTTTTGACGATGCGGTGCAGCAATCAGTTTTTAATGCTTGTATGTAGTGTTCATTCTAGCACCCGCTATCTTTGAAAACCCATGCAGTTCCTCTTCCCTGCCTGGGGTGTCGCGGTCTGCTGTGGTGTTTCTAGCACAGGTCTGGTTTGCATATCAGTGCTGATATACAGACCACACTGTGCTAGAATCACTACAGCAGACAGCGACACCCCAGGCAGGGAAGAGGAACTGCATGGGTTTTTAAAGATAACGGGTGCTAGAATGAACACTAGTATGGTATGGCATTGTATTGCAAACTGCTTCCCTCTAGCTATGCAATATCAGTCAGATGAACAGCACAAATATTGCAGTTTGTATACTTGTCCTTGATAGATGATTGGTCTTACAACATGAGCAATTGCTGAATAACTAGTGGGACCTTATTGCTATACAAACCAGTTCTAAATTACTATAGATGTGGGTCACACTGTTAAAATACTGCTCATTTTCTGCTGCTGCTGCTTGCATTAACCTCTTGCTTATATTTTACTGGCGTGGGTTGTTTTTAATTTACTAAGGGAAAGTGCATCATAGACCAGTTTCGTTTGTTTCCTAATAAATGATAAAGATAACAAACATTTTATTGCTCAGCAGAAGGTCAGGGTTATGCAAATAATCAGTAGCATATCTCCATGTTGTGTTTGCTGACCCTGCTGCTGTCATTAGATGAAGGCTGCAACATGTAACTGAAAATGTGGAGGATTATGGAAAGGGCTTTGTTTGTCATGTGAGAGGACTTAATACCCCTGTACCCCAGGGCCCGTCAGAAATTAAGGATTTTCTTTTCTGTTTGTTGTTCAGATAATATAAATGACTGGAATGTATAAATATCAAGTAAAATATACAAATCCAAATACCACTTTTAATAATCTGTTGCTGTTAAAGCTATAAATATGACAAGTAGTGAGGACCACAGCATCAATGCCCAGGTTATCTGCGATCTACAATGATCTGTACAATGCCATTTCTGCAAGTGCTTGCACCAAACTACAGCAGCAAATGACAGTTATAAAAACTTAATTTTAGTGGTCCAGATGTGTATTTAGCTTTCTTACTAGCAACTTAAGATGGGATTTGGATAGAAATCAATGTGAGCTCATTCTCACCATGGCATTCTGATATCAAGCATATTCAATTACCTATTGCTCATTGGCTAATACATGCTTAGCTGACTAGTATCAGTGCAAACAAAGGATTTTTAGAGGGGGTTTCCAAATGTAATGCAGTCTCCTACTCTGCAGCGCATTGGAGTAAGTACAAGAGTCTGGAGGAGCAGTAACAGCCCTAGAAATTGGTATTTTTATACACTGGATACAGTATTAATATTTAACAGTACAGGTGTTCTATAGTATCGGCTGTTTCAAACATTTAAATAAGATACGTGGTCAGGAAAAGGTTAAACATATAATAAATAAATACACACACACACAGAACCAGTACTGCACTTTCTAAGCTCACACTCTCCCACCTCATGTTAAGGCTCCTGTCTCTTACTCCTGGCAGCTACTCTCTGGTCTATTGCGATGTTTGAGGGCTCAGACACACACACACACACACACACACAGCAGCTCTGCTTTGTCCCTTAAGGTGCCCATACATGGTACGATAGCACCGTGCTATGCAATGCGCGCTCCTGCAGGCATCTCATCGCACAGTACAAAACGTATGTACTGCACATACTTTTTGTACTGCCCTCGGATCGCAGCGCACGCAAAATGCATGCAAAACGCATGCGTCGCAATGCGATCCAGCCCATAACGGGTGCGATCATCGCACCGTGTATGGGCACCTTAACACTGATGTGGTGGCAGCTTTATTGATCATATTATATACCAGTGCTATTGTCATAATTTAAGGCACTTGCCAAGAGGAGATGAGTTTCTGTGCCCCCCCCCCCTGCGTTTGCCTGTATGTATGGTAAAATTCAAGGCATGAAACCTGTAAAGCACCTACTTCATGGAAATGTGTCATAATTGTGTGTTGGTTTCTGCAAATTACAACAAAGCGTATCTGGAAGAAGAATGTAACACCTAGTATAAATTTAACCAAAGTAAGATCTAAAGATTCTCCAACTAATAGCCTATAAACTATTTCAGTTATATAATTTATTTTATATGTCTCCTGGAATATAGCCCAACACAGGCACAACTGGTTACACAGTGGAGCGATCTCAGCCCAATATGTCATATCTGGCTGAATCAAAACAACATATAGCTCAGTGTGTATACACAATGGCCCTCATTCGAATTGATTAGCTCCGATGCGCGTTCGCACAGGGGTGCCATGTTTAGCAACTGGGGGGGGGGGGGCAGCGGCGAAGGGTAGCACCCATGGGAATGCCAAGCGTTCCTGTCGTATGCTAATGAAGGACTGAACAGAATCGTGCCGTGATGACTGCCCATCATTGAAGTGTGTACCCTGCTTTACAGTTTGTCCTTTAGCCATCATAAAGCCAGTATTGTGTATTATACTGGAAAACATATGCTGATGCTGCATTTTTTCATTGGTCTGTTAATTTTGCACTGTGTTTGGTAACGACTTAATGGTTATATCATTGGTAGGCTTACCCATAGTAGCACAAGTGCCTTGTTTACATCACACTCTTTGGACGCAGATGCTGTACGTAAATGTGCAAAAATTAGCACAAGACTTCTTGTGTAAATAGACTATTTTTATATGCATGTGTGGTCCATTGCTGTATGTGAAGATGCAGCATTGTGTTCTTTGCATGTAAATTGTCCATTTGAGCATTTTGCAGGCGATTCCCTGAAAGATCAGCAACCCCCTGATTTTCTGAAGAGTCTACCAATCTCTCTGAGCCCACATTATGCAGCTTTTTTTTTAGGTGGAAAAGGAAATCAAAAAAAAATTATACATTCAAATGTAATCATCAGTGGCATTTCCTACACTGGAAGCGAGGAATTGACACTGTGTCACGAGCTGAGTTTGTGGAGCTGCTCTGGGCGGTTGTTCTGACACTGGTGAAACGACTGTTGTGAAAGTGGCTGGACGCATTTACCGCCTTTGCTTAGATAGAACTAGAGGCGTTGGTTCAACTTCCAAACGGAGGCTCAGAATCTAACAGAGTGGCGGTTTTCACCAGGGATCCCCGCAAGGAGGTTTGGACTGTGCGGCGTCCACATGGCAGGTCGCGGTCCTCTGAAGGAAGTGCCTCAGTAGTCAGGGAAGTAGCAGGCACCGTAGGTGGACGGTGATGATACTGCCTACTGCCTGTTTCTAAAAAAGGAATACCAACCAACTAGGAATGTTTATCAGGCAACTGAGGATAGCCCACCAGGTGAAATAATATAACTGAAAATGGCCCACTTGGCGTAATAACATAACTGAATAGAATAGAATCAACTTTATTGGCCAGGTGTGCTTGCGCACACTCGGAATTTGTTGTGGATATACAGTGCAGCATCAAGCAGGGATGAAGGGGGGGGGGGGGGGAGGCATTACATAGGTTAAATTGACACATTTCTTTCTGGCAACACATGCTCGCCGAGTAGCACAGCTGTATAGCAGGGACAGTACAGTATCACACAGAGAATATATACCCGCCAAGCTGCACAGCGCCTAGGCAGCCATCAGCAGCGCCACTGGTCGCTGCAGCAGCCAGGTAGGTGACAATATAAGCAGGGACAGTTCAGTGTCACACAGAGAACATATACCCACCAGGCTGCACAGCGCCAAGGCAGCCATCAGCGGTGCCACTGGTCGCTGCGGCAGCCAGGTAGGTGACAATATAAGCAGGGACAGTACAGTATCACACAGAGAACATATACCCGCCAAGCTGCACAGCGCCTAGGCACCGCACAGCCAGGTAGGTGACAATATAAGCAGGGACATTACAGTATCACACAGAACATATACCCGCCAAGCTGCACAGCGCCTAGGCAGCCATCAGCGGCGCCACTGGTCGCTGCAGCAGCCGGGTGGTAACAGTATGAGCAAAGATACCGCAGTTATAGCAGGGACAGTACAGTTATCACACAGGGGAAACACAGGGGACACAGGGGGTTACATATGCTGAGTGCACAGATCCTAGGCAGCCATTTGCGGCGCCAGCTTCCTGTAGGAGAACCAGCGTGGAGAGCCAGCAGGTGGGGGGGGGGGGAGGGGGGGGGAAAGAGTCACTGAGGCCTGATGGAGTCAGTGGGGCCTAGGGCTGGAGTTGGGCCCTCCCTGGCTTGAGTTCCAATGGTCCAGTCACACCTCCTCCCTGGTGGGGTGGGGGGGGGGGGCGACGCCAGAGGCATAAAAAGGTCTTCTGCAGCTTCTGGTGCTGGGGATCAGCAGCTGGGGCCTGCGGCCTGGTCGCTTCTCATATGTGGGTCAGCCGGGCGCCGATGAGGGGGGGGGAGGCCGCAGCCGTCTTCGAGATCATGCCGCCAGGTCCTCCCTCCTGTGCCCTGAGCCACCGGTGTCTTCCCGGGGGCCAGCTCCGTGCCGCGGGTGTCTTCGGCGGCGGCCGTGTCCAGTGCCGCATTCCCTTCTGGCTTCCTCCAGAGCCGCATTCCCTTCCGGCTTCCTCCAGGCACCCTCCTGCAAGGAGGTCATGGGTGGTAAGTGAGAGGACAGTGAGTGGACAGACACTGGATTTACCAGTCGGTATTTTTGGTCCGTCTGTGATCGATTAGCTTTCCCTGACACTGTCCTCGCAGTCGAAGTCTCGCAGACACGCTGCTGTGTATCGGTCGTGCCGGGCCATGGCGGTGCGCTCGTCCCGGCCGGGAGGGTGGACATCGTGACCGTGCCATCGGAAGCCAGTAGCTGCCGCCAGGTCACCTTCCATCAGCCCCTCCGTCCTCCCTCGTCTGCATCTCCACGCTGCTCAGGGGGCCAGGGATGTAAGCTCCGGTGGATGGGAGCTCGCGTGTGTGCGACCATCCCCGGCCCCGACCGGAAGTGAAGACGGCCCACTTGGCATGATAATGAAACTGAAGATGCCCACTTGGCGTAAACGAACTGGAGACGGAACCGTGAAAGCACAAGTCAGGCCGCTGGAGACTCTAGGTCAGGGTACACAGAAGTTATTTCAGCAACAGGAACTTCAGTGTCGTTGCTTAAATCCCTCCTGAGGGACTGCCATTGGCGCAGACCTCCAGCAGAGGTCAGAAAAGAGCAGGGTCTCTGCGCCTCCTCCCAGAAGCAAGATGGCTGCGCCCACACCCAAAGCCGTGGGGGAGACGCCGCCTATGCCTTCTACCCACTGGAGCCCCTCAGCCACATACCGGAGCAGCACAGGGATTGAAGCTGCTGGACGGGTGGTGCCTTTCTGTGGGCCGTGACACACTGTGCGTATGCTCACAGCATCTATTCAGTCAGAGGGGCTGGAGGCAGGGCCAGAAGCTTACACAGTGCTGACCATAACCCAATAGTGACAGAAATGGGGGCATGGCTTGCCGCAGTGGCATCCCTGTTAGGCCAAGCCTGCTTTCGCGCACATGGCTCTGCCAGGTGAGCATCAGGCTGGGTTTGAAAAATGACAGTTATGGTGCATGCACATGGGGGGAAAATCAGACGTGATCGCACACGCTTGAATGTGCAGCGGCTAGAAATTAGGTAAATGCAGCCCTGCTATAGTGAAATCCTGCCTTGCAAATCAATTCATATGCCATTGAATGGATGTGTACACCTTGCTAAGATGTCACAGCTGAGAGAATATGTCCAAAACGCTTTGTAAGAGACACACCATAAAATAATTTTTCAACTGGGCAACACTCCTCACAGGCTCAGAGTAGCCAGAGACTTTCCTCGGCGGCTGTAATGAAAACTGCTGGATACCACCCACAGATGCCTACTTCCTGTCAATCACCTTGGGAATGGCAAGATTTTATCGTAGGATGTGCATATTATGGGCCGAATGCATGCACAGTCTATCGATAATTGGTGTGCGTATTCACGGCCGTGTGATCAGTTCTGAATTTACCTCACACTGTGATACGAACTACAGATCTCGACTACTGCATATAGTCCATATCGGTAGAAAACTCAGTACATATGGTTTCAAGTGTATACAGCTTGTGATGCTAAGGCCGCTGTAAGGGCAAGAAACATACATTGTGCAGGCAGCACAATTTTGACTAAAAGTATACAATCTATACTACAGTATAGTCAAAATTGTAATTCGCCAAAATCGTACCTATAGATGTACAGTAGCCACACTTACAGTAAAGTTGCTTCGCCAATCGCCACGCGTGACTCCCGTGGTGATTGCTGCGATCCGTCACCAGGAGCGTGCATCTACTTCGCTCTAGCATCTTATAGAAATGCATTGAGCATAGTTAGAGCATGGCAATTCTGCACCGCGGCTGCGCATTTGGCGCAAAAAGCATGAGCGGCAAAATTGCACAATGTGTATACTCAATATCAGTGGTTCTGGGCTTTGGGGGGTTTCAAGAGAAATGGTACATTGGGGTTATTCAGACCTGATCACAGCCCTGCAATTTTGCAAGGTGGCCGATTATCAATCTACTGCACACGCATATGGATTGTAGCACGCATGCAAAAAATTCCACGGTCTTTTCTATTTGCAAGCCATTTGCAAGTTGAATGACCGGAAACCGGCATTAGGTGGTGGTATCTTCCCATTTCCCTGCAGTGTCAGGAAAAACGCAGGCATGCCCAGGCATTTTCAGGGAGGGTCTGTGACATCAGCTCTGGGCTCCATCAGCCTGTTTCTATCACACAGGCCAAGTAGGTACCAGGTTATGCACAGACTGCACACACTGAAAAAATCATTTCATGGTGTGCGAGTTGCCAATGGATTTGCAGCTATTTGCCAACCGGCATGATTTTTGCAGGCCATTTGCAGCCTTGCTCACGGCGGGTTTTCACTCGGGCGGATTTTGCAGAGCAGCATTCAGGTCTGAATAATCCCCATATTCTATACCAGCCATAGCCAAAATCCCACTGTCTGTGTATGCACAGGAGCTGGTTGGTTAGTGGTTTATCACTCTCCACTTTATTACTTTTCAAGGCTTAGTACATCTTGCCTTGTGTGTGTGTACATATTATCGCTATACCCATGTACACACATTAACAAATATCACACATTTGCCGCTTTATCAAATCATATTTGGGGGATATCCCATGAAAACATCCACAATTAACAACTTTCCCAAGAATGTATGTAGGGGACTGATCTGCTGAGATCCTGTTACCATTCACAAAATCTGCCTGCATAGGTTTCTGCTTTATTAATGACCACTAATCAATGCCATCTTCATGTGGTATCACCCAGGGACGTGCACTGAGGTAAATGACTGAGGAGGCGCTGGCTAGTACCAGAGCCAAATTTACACACATATACAGATGGAGCGCCTCTCTTCCTTGGCCGGGGATCGCCAGAATGTCCTCGCTGGTGATTGCCGGCGCAGATGCGCTCCATCTGACACGCACATCCCAGTTTCAGGACGGCGCCGCTGCGGGTCCCTGCTCGTCTCTACTTCAGGAAGACGGGCAGGGATAGGTAGGACGGCAGAGCGGCGAGGAGCACCGGGGGGAGGCGGCGGGGACTCTTAGCCAGCTCTGTAGCCACAGGGCGCGAGAGCCGGCCGCTGGCGATACTATCACTAGCCCCTGCAAAAATGAGGCCGGCTCCATCTGTAAGAGCAAAAGGGTTCATGTAGGCATTATACACAGGAAATATGGGTTGTTTTGATCAGAGATGTGCAGAAAAGATAGATGGGGGATGTTGGCAGAGTATATAGCGGTGCTTGTGGTGTTGTTAGACAACACCCGTTTTGGAAGCTTAACCAGGAATTGGGTTTATTGAGTGAGCATAGAGCTAACAGGTAGTCAAAGGGTTAACTTGCATATACAGGTGTAGCAGATATCTATAACAGGCAGGTGTACACAGGTGTATGGTGCAGGTACTTATCGTTACTGTAGCAGATGATGACAGTATGGATGGAGGTCTCTGCAGCAGGCTTGAAGAAGTGCAGACTTTGAACTGGAGCAGTGGAGACTTTGAACTGGAGGTCTGTAAGGGCAGAGAGTGGGGCAGCGCTACTGCGCTATACAGGAAACTCTCCCGGTGGTGATGTACAGCTCCCTCTCTACCTCCGGCAGGGATAGCTGCTGGGGAATCACGATGCGCTAATGTCTAATGGCGCCATTGTTTCACCTCAGCGGAGCTTCACAGTGTGGGATCACCTCAGCACTGGGCGCGATGACAACTGACCAAAAGGGCACGCTGTCACTTTCCACACAGGGCGCGCTGCATACCCTCCAACATGACCCATCCCATTAGGTACAAAATGCTCTGTTCCTGGACTTCCCTGTCAGTGACAGTTACAGATGTGAGCCTATAGCACAGTCCAATATTCAAAGAGGGGGGGTCACATCAACTCTCAGTGATGTTTGGGATGGCAGCTGGTGTGGCTCCCCTTTTTGAATATTGGACTGTGCTGCAGGCTCACATCTGTAACTGCCACTGGCAGGGAAGTCCAGGAACAGAGCATTTTGTACCTAATGGAATGGGTCATGTTGGAGGGTATGCGCGCTGGTAACAGACTCAGTGTGCAGGGACCAAGGAGGGGACACGCAAGCGCAGGGGGGCCAAACGCCTATGGGGCTGATTCTGCTGCTGAGGTTGCTAGGAGACAGGTGATGAGTGCACCTCACCTGCCATAGACTTTTTATTCCAGAGTTTTGACTCCAATGTATAAGTAGAATGATAATAAAGGCTCTGCGTCACCCCACCACGCATCACTGGCAGCAGACCACCAATGAGAATTCTATTTTCTACTTGCGATAATAAGAAATAAAAATGCCTGGATGTAAGAAAAATCACATCGCTGCTTCAATGGGATGACATTGGCGGTCTGCTGCCAGTGACGTGTGATGGGGTGAGGCAGAGCCTTTCTTATCGGATATGGATCATTGGATCGAGAAGCATTAGGTCGACAGGTCACTAGGTCGACATGGGGTTTTTCACCTTTTTTTTTTGTCCCGAATTTCGACACATAGTCGACATAGACAATGAAACGTAGCACCGTGTCCCTTGCATGGCTTGCTGCGCTCGCCATGCTTCAGGCACGGTTCCTCACTACGCTCGGCACACAATTTTATTTGATGGTAGGGCATGAAATACCCAATGTCAGCACGTGCTGGCACAAAAAAAAAAAAAGACCCATGTCGACCTTCCTGCATGTCGACCTAATGCTTGTAGACCTACAGTAGTAACTGTATCCCTTCTCGGGTATGAACGTGGATAATATGCCCCAGAGTGTGACAGCAGTGCGCGGCATAGATGGAAAATGATGAAATACAGAGGTGCAGTATACAATGGCATGCAGGAGCTAAAACACAGGGGAATCAGCGGCGCAGGTATAGATCAGCACCGGGCACTGTATAGGGCGGCTGAGAGGGGGCAGCCGATAGGGGTGTAACGTGCGCGAGCTGAGTCACCCGGAGCGCGCTCCCCACAACCTCCCGGCGCCGGCTGGACACGTGACCTGACACCTCAGCCCGGCCGTGACCGCCGCGGGCTGCTGCTGGAGCCGGAGTGGCGGAGACTTGCTGCTGGTCCCGGTGCAGAGGTAACTTTCTCCACGCATGCTGCCTGTCCCTACATTGCCTGCTGCTGGTGCGGGCACTGTCCATCCGGGCGGTGCGGGGCAGGATGCCGGGTAGCTGGGAGCATCACTTGTTGCTGCAGGGCGCTCACCTAACCAGTGCCTTAACTTTATATATCCTGCGGGACTGGGTCTGCAGTGGCTGGGACTTTACATGGTGATTGTGGGGGGCTGTGCTTGCTGGAACAGGGTAGTACAGAATTGGGACGGTCTCTAAATACATAACGGCAACCATCAGGCTAAATGTGCATGCTGGGACTTATAGTTCCCCATCACAAAGCGCTGTAGCGGGGTCCTGCATTGCTAGTTCTTGAAGATTAATGGATATTTCTATCTGTATGTCCTAATTCACCGTGCTCTTGGTTTCTCACACCTCTATATAATAAAAGGCTATTGCTGCTCATCACATCTATGAGCCATGACATAGGCCAACGCAGGGGGGTTTCCGGTTGCCTGGAAATTCCCTTCTAATTTTCAGGTTGGTCAAATTGTAACAACAATAGCAATGGTATATAGTAGGATTACTTGAGCTGCAGCAACATAATGTAATGTATGGGACAGAGCAGAACTGATGCTCAGTGGTCGCAGCCTCTACCATCTGTCGATTAGGGGAATATGCGCTGTCCCCTTGCGTTATGGCAGGGGATAGCGCTTCCTCTGATCTATGACACCCGCGATACAGGTGTCTAACGTGCGGGGCAGGAGGCATAGCACAGGGACGATATTTTATACTGCGCGTCTGCCTCCTTCCTAATGTATGAACGGTCAGCATCGCTGACTGTTTCGCCCCCTGCAGCTATCGACAGCTGCAGGTTAGCGATGCCCTATCCCCACAGCAATGACAGCGCTGTCTCTGCTGCTGGCTCTGAGCTGCGCTGGGGATCTCGCGTGAGTAGCGAGATTTCACGCATGCCCAGTCCGGCTGCCAAGGGGAAGGAGACAGCATCAGTGTTAACTGATGCGCTGTCAGCAGGAGGAGGCATCGCCGGAGGGGGGAGTTGGAGCTCCCCCGCTTCGCCTAGCTAATGAGGCAAAGCAGGAAGTGTTATACGTGCCGCTATAATAAATCTACCCCTGAGTCCTCAATCAGTGCACTGGACCAGAGAGTAGCTACCAGAAAGAAGAGAATCTTATGCCCCTTTCCCACTGCAGCTTTTAAACGGTAAATTGCCATTTTTTCCCCACAATTTACCATTTAAGGCCGCAGTGGGAAAGCGCCAGAGTTGAAATACCAGTTAAAGTTAACCGGTATTTCAACCCGTTTAAAAAGCAGAGTCCTACACGTTTAAATACCGTTTTTAAGGCAGTGGGAATGCCTCTTAAACGGTATTTCAAATCCCACACTACTTCCCCTGGTACCTGCCCTGTGCCCACCCTCCCCTGATACTTACCTTTGTGGGGGATCCGGGCAGTGGGGTTCACGCACTGCTGGGGAGGCATCGGGCCCAGCATGGGCACAGTACTTCGGGTCCCTCTGGATGCTGGGCAGTGGGGACGCAGCGGGGTCCATCCCACATGGGCACTGTGCTGGTGGTGCAGCAGGGTCCATTCGGCGTCGGGGCAGTCCCTGCAGCTGATGGGATCTAATAGTTCCCACTATGTGCATATCAATGAGCCGCTCATTACATATGTGCATATGTAATGAGCGGCTCATTGATATGCACGGCGCTCAGTAGACATGCGCTTAGTGGGAACTATTAGTTCCCATCAGCTGCAGGGACTGCCCCGACGCCGTATGGACCCCGAATGGACCCTGCTGCACCACCAGCACCGTGCCCATGTGGGATGGACCCCGAAGCGTCCCCACTGCCCAGCATCCAGAGGGACCCGAAGTACTGTGCCCATGCCGGACCCGATGCCTCCCCAGCAGTGCGTGAACCCCGCTGCCCGGATCCCCCACGCAGGTAAGTATCAGGGGAGGGTGGGCACAGGGCAGGTACCAGGGGAAGGGGGGTATATTACTGGTTAATTACCGTTTTGTAGCTTTCACAAGGGGTTCAATGTGAAAGGTACAAAAACGGTAATTAACCAGTAATATACCGTTTACTACATGCAGTGGGAAAGGGGTTAAAACCTGCTTTGACCCGTTTAAAGAACCATTTAAAAAACGGGTCAAAGCAGGTTTGGCAGTGGGAAAACAGCATGAGCTTAGAAAGTGCAGTACTGGTTCTATTATCTTTGTGTATTTATTTATTATGGTATGTCCAACCTTTTTTTGACCATTATTTATATTAGTCAAATTATTGATACAATCTATGCTATAGGAAATATATAGTGATAAATATTATTATTTGGTGTATAAAAAGGCAAATGTTTACACACTAGGTTTTTCTACAGCTCCCCCAGTGTTTCAGTGTTCTACATAGTGGGAGATTGTGGACTGCATTTGGAAACCCCCCCCTCTAGAAATCCTGCGTTTGCCACTGCATGATATCCTTTGAATATCAAGCTAAATCCTAAATACAGACTGTGTTTGAAAAATGACAGCTAGCAGATTGGCTGGTTGTTTATTATACCCCTTTTACACCGCATCAAAACTCCGGGACTCCGGCAGGTCAGACCCGGGTCAGAGGCGGTGTAAATGTGACACGCCGTGTACCTTTACACGGGACTTCTACCTGGGTAGTACACGGCCAGGACCTGGGTAGAGGGCGGTGTAAATGGTGTATCCGACGCGATCGGTGTATCCGGCGCTTGGAGATGATGAGAGCCGCCTCCGTTTACACTGCTGGTGGGCACCGCAGTGTAAATGGAGAAAATCCCGTATCCGACCCGGCTTGGATCCTTCTTCCAAATGCCGGGTCGGATCCGGGATTTTTGGTGTAAAAGGGGTATTACTCTCCACTTTATCACCTTATGAAGTGATGCATCTGGCCGTTAGTATGCAAAACGGCTGCATGTATTTTAGGTTCGATTTAGATCCAATGGGATCCTGCCCAGAAATCAGCATAAACCAGTGTAGTGTTAAGCCCGCCCCCTGAACTCCTATTGGCTGGGGGCAGGCTTAACGCTGCAATAGCTAATGCTGGTTCTCGGGCAGTGCTGGCGATCCAGTACGTATACTGTATAACATGCATGTTTATGTGCTGTGGGATCCCCCACCCCTGCAATACTTGCTCAGTGCTGCAGTCTCCTCTGATTATAGCTGATACCTAGTTGCAACAAGTTCTATTTTTTTTTGCTGTGTCTATTTTTTTTTGCTGTGTGCCTTCTGCTTATCTAGGTGCATACTTCTACTGTGACTTCTACTTGTGACTGAACTGGCATTTAGCTGTAACTACTGGTTACACAGAGTTGTGTGTTTGCGTTATAAGATCTCATACCAAGGCTAGGGGCTGGTGCAAGTGAGCACCAATATGACTTTGAAATCAAGTGATTTATTGAACTGGTGCAATATCATATACAGTAGGGCAAAATAGTATTGGGACAGCCACCTATTGTGCAAGTTGGCCCACTTACAAAGATGAGAGCGGTCTGTCATTTCCATCATACGTACACTTGAACTGTGAGAGACAGAATGTGGAACAAAAAAACAGGAAATCACATTGTATGATTTTTAAACAATGTATTTGTATATTCTTGCGGATAATAAATAGTTGGAAGCCTACCAACCAGCAAGATTTCTGGCTCACAGACCTGTTACTTCTTCTTTAAGAAGCTCTTCTATCCTCTACTCGTAACCTGTGACATTAATGCAGGTAATCTGTATAAAAGACACCTGTCCACACCCTCAGACAGAGAGACTGCAACCTCTCCATCATGGCCAAGATCAGAGAGCTGTCTAAGGACACCAGGGACAAAATTGTAGAGCTGCACAATGCTGGGATGAGCTACTTGACAATATGCAAGCAGCTTGGTGAGAAGAGATCAACTGTTGGTGCAATTATAAAAAAATGGAAGAAATACATCACTGACAATCTTCCTCATCCTGGAGCGCCATGCCAGATCTCACCTCATGGGGTATCAATGATCTTGAACGGTGAGGAATCATCCCAGAACTACATGGGGGCACCTGGTCAAAGACCTCAACAAGAGCTGGGACCACAGTCACAAAGGTTTCCATTAGTAACATACTATATAATCATGGATTCAAATCCTGCAGTGCCTGAAAGGTCCCCTGCTTAATCCAGCACACGTCCAGGCCTATCTAAAGTTTGCCAGTGACCATCTGGATGATTCAGATGTTGATTGGGAGAATGTCATGTGGTCAGGTGAGAGCAAAATAAAACTTTTTGGTATAAACTACACTCGCCGTGTTTGGATTGAGAAGAATGATGAGTGGCATCCCAAAAACACCATACCCAATGTGAAGCATGGGGGTGGGAACATCATGCTTTAGGACTGCTTTTTTCTACAAAGGGGACAGGATGACTGATCCGTATTAAGAGAGGATGAATGGGAGCATGTATCATGAGATTTTGACCAAAATCTTCCTTCCCTCAGTAAGAGCATTGAAGATGGAATGTGGCTGCATGACAATGACTTCAATGACTCCTGGGCAACTAAGGAGTGTCTCCGTCAGAAGCACTTCAAGAAGTAGACATTCTCCAGATCTCAACCCAATTGAAAATTTGTATATCTAGACAAAATGTGCTTGGAAGAGTGGGCCAAAATTCCTGCTACAGTGTGTGCAAACCTGGTCAAGAACTACAGGAAACGTTTGACCTCTGTAATTGCCGCTGAGGCTATATTACAAAGTATTATAAACCCCCCCCCCCCTACATTCTGTTTCTCACAGGTATGATGGAAATTCCAGACCCCTCTCATCTTTTTAAGTGCACAATTGCTGGCTGTCCAAATACTTTTTTGCGCCTTGATGATATGTTGTTTATTTTCCATGTAACATTACTCTGTGTTTGTCAATATTTCACTTTGACACAAAATAAAATAAAATTTGTTATTTAAAAAAAAAGTGTATGGCAGCTCCACACATTCAGACATTTCATGTGACAGTATAATAAAAGGGGGATTATATAGAGCAGTCTGTCTCAGAGGGGCAATCCGAAGGGTATGGATCATTAGGTCACCAGCATTATGGTCGACATGAGTTAAGGTCGACATTGAATTTTTTTTTTCTTTAACCGGAATGTTAACACAATCAACATAAACACATAAAACGTAGCACTGCGTTCCTTCGCATGGCTCGCCATGCTTTGGGCACTGTGCCTCGCTATGCTTGGCAAACTACTTTTTTTTTCCTCCCGCCACGCCCTAGTGGATGGTAGGGCATGAAATACTGCCTGGCGGCACATGTTGCGTCATCATGGATACTGAATTGTATGGCTCGCTACACTCGCCATGCTTTGGGCACGGTGCCTCGCTACGCTATGCACACTATTTTATTCTCCCACCACGCCCCAGTCCTAGTGGATGGTAGGGCATGAAATACCGCCTGTTGGCACATTTTGTCTCAAAAAAAGTAAAAAAAAAACCATATCGGCCTAATGACCCTGTCCACCTAATGCTTGTTGCCCATCATGCTGGTGACCCAATGACCGTATCACATTCTGAAAGCTGTCTTCTCATTACATCCTGTGTCTGTGGTTGCCATGGTAGTTGTAGCCTGCAAAAGCAAACATTGTAATTACTAAGGGCCTGATTCAGTTTGTAAGAAGCAGGAGTTGTTATGAGTAAATAGATACATCCTGTCTGCTTGTGTGATCCGCTGCTGATCAGTGTCTGATCACCTGTGTGGACATCAGCCATCTGTATAGTACCACTTTCAGACTGCAAATCCTGGGTCACACTTGGGATTAGGACACAAGTCTATACCAGGAGCGACTCAGCATTTACTGACGCTCGACCCGGGCTACCCATTCACACTGCACCTCGTGACCAGGGATGAACTCCCAGGTTGTTCGACCCAGGGTGGCCCTTTCGCACTGCACCTCAACCCAGGTTGGTGATAACCTGGCAATAACCCAGGTTGAGAGTGCTGTCTGAAATAGGTATAATAATCAGGATGACTGGGCTGTTCATGCTACTGGGGCCAGTAAAGCTGCGTCCAAGGATAGGATTGGCACATCTGCTGCCTCCAAATGCAGTCAACCTGTCAAGGTTTGGGTTTAAGGATGCAATTATCTAGATAAATGATAAATTGCTGCTGGCAATGTGGAACTTCAGAGGGGTATGTATTCCTAAAATGGGTGTTATGTTGTGGGCCCTCCTAGACTTGGTGCACTTTACACATTGCACCCATTATAGTTATGACAATGGCAGGCACACATAAATCCATATTAACCCCTTCACTACTACAGAAGACAAAAAAACAATGCTTGTAGTACTGTACCTCTACTAAAGAGTGGCTGAAACTGTTTGGGGATGTAGTTTATATACAGACAGTCGGGATCCTGAGTCTATTCTCCCTCTATGGGAGTGTAGGACCCCCATAAAGGGAAAATAAAACCTTGTGGCAAGTGGAGCGAGCCACCACTCCCGCAAGGGGCCTTGTTGCGCTTCCCTGCTGCCAGCATTCCAGTGGCTGGGATCCTGCTGCAGGGAAATCGGACTGAACCCACTGTCTGAATGTGTTTTATCTAGCCAAAGAAAAGGGGATACAGTCACTAGGTCAAAAAGCACTAGGTCGACCTGCAGGAAGGGTGACATGTCTAAAGGTCGACATGGGTTAGGATGACAGGGTAATTAGGTCAAAACAAGCATTAGGTCGACATGGGTAAGGTTGGCAGTCAAAAGGTTGACATAGGGTATTTCACTTTTTTGTTTTTTTTTGCCAACATGCCGACAGGCAGAATTTCACGCTCTAAAATCCACTAGGGCGTGGTGGGAAAATAAAATAGTGTGCTGAGCATAGAGCTACGTTTCAGTGTCCAGGTTGACTCTATCGACATTCGAGACAAAAAAGTAAATAAAACCCGACTGTCAACCTAATACTTGTGTCGACCAATTGACCCTGTCGAACTAACCCATGTTGACCTTCATGTGTGTCAACCTAATGATTTGCATATGATGTTTCATATGCGAGGCTGTATGTGATTCCTCTGTTTAGTTACTGGGGGCCTTTACAGCGAGACCCCAACAGGAAAAATGTTCTGCAGTGAGGTTGATTTTTTACATTGGGAGCAGTAAGGGATGAAACATTAAATAGCACCATCTCCTTTTTGTATAGAGGTTTTGTACTAACTGTGCACACACTAACCTCACAGCTGTCTGTCAGTGTACATTTTCATAGAGCGGACAATCTATGTATAGGACAGCAACCGCACTGACAGTCGGTGACAATTGAAGTAACAGAATGCTGTCATTGGATTAATGTATTTATTACTGTTGAACTGGGTAAACACTACACAAAATGTTGCCCAATGTGCGATTGGTGAATCATCAATGTATAGTTTGTAGCCCAAAAATTCATTTAGTCCTTTAGATTGTACAATTACAAGCAGGGCCTTCTTGCCTCCTATGCCTGTCTGTTATTACCCAGTTTCTGCTATCACAGTTTTTTCAATTCTGACAGGTGGAAATATCATCATCCATTTTCTAAAAGATTAGTTGGAATTTACATTCGACTTATTCAATTTAAAGTCTGCTTTTCCGACTGTTGGAAAAGGTTCCCGCAGTCAGAAAGCCCATGGATCGGCAAAAATGGTTACAGGTTCGATAATACAGCAGCCATTTTTCGACAAAACAGATTCAACTTTTTAAATATGAATGCTGGATAGCCAAAATTTCCTGCCTGTTGAAAAAATTGGACAAGATTGGCGTAATTAAAAAAATCCATTCCTAACTGCCACTAAAACCGCAACTTATGTTATGTATGTAGTTAAAGTAGGTAAAACTGCATAAATGCGAGCATGTGCTTTAGCTTCTTTAATTTTATTTTTGATATCTACACATTTTCCTTGAGTTTTTATTCATTTTACCATTATAATCTGTTGTACTGTACATGCATTTGAGAGGTCGTGTCATATTCTAAAATATTTAAAAGGCATTAATATTTTACAACAATATGGTGAAAGTCCATAATAAACCATTCATCCTATTTTTAATAAACTCCTGCATTAGCGGCTTAAAATCGGGTTAGTGTGACTTATCCCTCACTCTATCTCCTCGTAGATCACCTAATCAGCAGTGTTTTGACAACCTGAACAAGCTGTTCATTTCAAAATAGTAATCACTTTCTCTTGTAATAGGGAAAAGTGAGAATTGTCTATTACAGGGGTTCCCAATATTTTTTCAGTCATGGCACCCTAGAGTATCAGAATTTTTTCACGACACCCCTAGGCCAAAACTTTCCTGAGAAATGTAGAAGTAAAATATCAAGGTTCAATTATATGGTGAGGGATAAGATTCACTGCAGTTTGTTAACATATTTTATAATTTGTAGGCACCAGCACGTGTTTTGACAATTAATATAAACAAGTTGAGTTGGTCCTGGGCCATCAAGGCAAGGCAGCCCTACAAATACCCCAGGATGCAAGGGCACAGAGTTTTGAAACAACTGGTCTACTAGAATCCTTTCTTTTTTGCTTAACTGTTTACTCTTTTCCATCTCTTGCTGGTGTCGATGATGGCGGGTGGCACGGGGGATAGGTGAATTATAATGGATGTGGGGCAGGGCAGCTCTGCATTCGGCACCATGGCATAGCTAGCAACGTCCCTTGATTGAGGTGCATGTACAGAAGACGGGCAATGTCGGTAGTGAGAACAGAATCTTGGGAAAATTCAAGGATGTGACTTATTGATCTGGCTGTGTGTTGGTGAACAGAAAAGGTTAATTTATCAGTCAGCTGAGGTAAGGAAACATTCTTACTGGAGGAGATGCAGTTAGCTGGCAATATCTGACATAAGCAGCACGGAAGGTGTAATGGTTAGCATTACTGCCTCACAGCACTGAGGTCATGGGTTCGATTCCCACCATGGCTCTAACTGTGCGGAGTTTGTATATTCTCCCCGTACTTGCATGGGTTTTCCTCCGGGTATATCAGAAAATATACTGGTAGGCTAATTGGCTCCCAAATAATTAACCCTAGAATGTGTGTGTGTGTGTAAATGTGGTAGGGGATATAGTTTGTTAGCTCCACTGGGGCAGCGACTGACGTGAATGTTCAGATATTCTCTGTAAAGCTCTGCAGAATAGGTGTGCGCTATATAAGAAACTGTTAATAAATAAATAAGTTTCCATTCAATAGCGCCAGAATAAAAGTATAACTAGAAATCCTGACCTTTGGGTCAGGTAAATGATAAATCACTTTATACATAAAATAGAAATGTCTATAAAAGTTCAATGTGTACAATGTGGTCTTATGCTGGGTACACACAGTACAATCCAGCATGAGATTTTGACTATATAGTCAAAATTGCAAGCAGATCGCACAGGTTTTTTACCAGATAGACAGGGCAGCAATGACTATATTGTGGCAATCTTATGCAGATAGCATGAATTGTATGTAAAAAGTGCAGAGTTAGCAAAGATTGTACAGCAGTCGAATAGCAATTGGATCTCACTGTGTGTACACACCATTAGACACACTCCCTGGTGTGTATTTACTAATTGTCATTTTCATTATTATTATTTTTTTTGTTTTAAATTAGTGTTTGGTTTTTCAAGGCTAAACACCTATGGGTTATTCCATGTGACCCCGTTTAAATTCCACGTTCATTTTTAGTTTAAATCCAACACACACAAAATAAAATATATACTCCTAAATTGTATTGCTTATGTGTGTGTGACTCCTGTTTCAACAGAATGGACATAGGAACTGAGTGTACTTATAATTGAATCTAACCATTTCTCATCCTAACCTTCTGTTTATGATCACTTCTATTCCTGCTGTGTCACCCCTGTCTGTCTGACCCTTCCCTTCAGAATGTAAGTTCTCACGAGCAGGGCCCTCTCTCCTCATGTTTTTTTTTTTATTGACGCATCAGGTGCCAGGTCCACATACATTCTGTCAAGTAATACAATATCTAAAAGTTCAAGTATACACAAACATTAAAACGAATTATTGTCATCATGTGGACAACGAAATAGTATATTTACAAATAATAATAATACAGAAAATCACATCACATAAAAACATCCAAAAACTTTCAAGTTTCAAATAGTTGGCATCTCGCCCTCCCCCTGCCGCAACCCCCACCCATAAAAGATTTTCATGGAGTAAGTCTAAATTCCATTCTCCCTCCAATTAAAAATGGATTGAAGGATCATTTGCAGCTAATTGCTTTATATACCATAATGAGTTTTTAGGCTTTCATGTATTTGTGTTTTCAAAGGAGTTTATAGGGTGGCTATATACATTTCCCACATTACAAAAAAATTCTCTACTCTGATTTCTATATCCAAAATTACCTCAACCCATTGCATTCTAAATAAAAACTGTAACTTTTTTTTAAAAAAAGTGAGTGGAGTTGGTTACAACCAAGTTTGTAAAATAGCTTTACAAGCTGCTGCGCCAATGGCCAGTAGGAGACGTTTACCACCTTGTGGTATATGAGTATTAGTAGGAAGTATCCCAAATAAAGCCCATTCTGGTGTTATGGGGATATAATTAACCAAGGTAGTTGTGGCGTAAACAATAACCTGAAGCCAAAATCTACAAATGATTGGGCAAGACCAAAGACAATGATGTAAATCAGCAGGTTGAGTGCCTTATTTGTAGCAATTTAAATTTCCTATTGAATCTTCTATGAGGAGATACTATAAATAAGCTCTATGCAGTATATTTAAAAACATGGTAGTGTAGGAAGAATATGGTAGTAACGTACAAGCCCTAGCATGAGAACGAATTTGGTCTTTTGATGATATGTTTGGAAACTGAGACCCAAGGAACTAATACCCCTTTCAGACATACTCGAAAATCCCAGGTTTTTGCACATGAACGTGCATCCACCTGGGATTTTGGTATGTCTGAAAGGGTCAACCTGGGTGTTAAAACCCATGTCTCCGACCGTTCTTTTTACCTGGGTTGAGGACCCGGGATTTACGACCCTGTTTGACCCTTTCAGACATCAGAAAAACCCGGGTTTTTTTAGCAAATTACCAGGTAGAACTGCTTCACTCTGTAATTTGCTGCTATAAGTGTAAAAGGGTGCAGGTTGCACCCGTGAAAATGACCCAGCAGTCAAAATGCCGGATAATTCCCAGGTAGTATGTCTAAAAGGGGTATAAATTTGTAAAAGTGTTATCTGGAACAAATACTTCTCGCAAGCAGTTATAGATTGTTGAAATGGCTCTACTTGTTAGGGTCAAGTTTTTTTTTAACATGGTATCTACTGAATTGTTCCAGTCCAAATCTGAGAAAAGTCTAATAACAGAGCTAATATAGTGTTGGGCCTGGAGAAAAGCAATGGGAAAAGCTGCCAAGGGAGGGTATTGCTCCTTGAATTCCTGGAACGTGAGAGGCCTAATCGCAGACCTATATCAGTTTGCCCACAACATCCACACCTTGTGTTCCCTAAATGTTGAGAGGATGAGAAGCTTGTCCATTTTGAATTTTAGGATTATCAATAAAAGTAAGATACAAAGATGTATGTGCTTTCAGTCCAAATGTATGCCTCAATACATGCCAAGTTTTTCTCGTATACCAAAGTAATGGGTTATCTCGTAACAATGGTGGGATTTCCTGATAATGCATGTGGAGGAAACTGGTAAGATTATTATCTTCTAGAAATTATTTTTAAAGAGATGTTTGTGTGTACATCTCTTTCGTACAGCCAGTCTTTTATGTGTCTAATGTATGTATGAGCCGCATAAGAATATAGTTGAACGTTCGGGAAATTGATTCCTCCAGTAGATTTAATTTGTTTTAATCTGTTTAAACCTATCGGTGGATGTATACCTTTCCAGATAAATTGTCTAAACTTAAAGTTAATTAACTGTGCATCTTTGTTAGAAATCAGAAAGGGAAGGGCTTGTATGGGAAACATTAATTTAGGAAATGAAATCATTTTGATCAGATTCGATCTACCCATACAGTATATGGTAATACTGTAGAAGATTTTGCCATCCCTCAAGCTATGCTGAAATAGAACATATTGCTGAGGAGAAGTTAAGGTCATAAATGAGGTGAGGATTACTAGAAATTCGTATTCCCAAGTATGTGAAATGTTGTAGAACCCAAATTATTGGAATATCTGAAGTAAAGGTAATACGATAGGAAGGGTTTTCCAGACCCGGTGCTATTGATTTTGAAGTGTTTTACCTCAAAACCAGATACTGAACCAAAATCTGTCAAGAATATTTTGAGATTCCGAAGGGTCAGAGACCCAGAAAACGTCATCTGCAAAATTTGATTTCTTTGTTTCCAATTTTTATACCTTGAAAACAGGTACTGTTTTGCAAGATACGTAGCAAAGGGTCAATAGCTAGATTAAATAAAATAAGAGAAAGGGGACACCCCTGCCTCGTTCCTCTATGCATAGTAATGGCTTGCTGCAGCATCCATTTATTAATAAAGAAGTAGAGGGACTAGAGTATAAATATTTTATACAATTAATGAAGGTAGGGTCAAATTGTCATGACTGAATTATAGAAAACAAATGGGGCCATACAACTGTCAAAAGCTTTTGTTGTGTCTAAATTTAGAGAATGTTTTGAGTGTGGCTTTCCATGTGATTTCACTACTGCTGCTATCGCAGTTCTGATCCCATTTACTAATGTGTGTATGTGTGCGCTATATAAGAAACTGTTAATAAATAATAAATAGTCTATGCTACGTGAAAAATTTAATGAAAAACTGCTCACACATCCACAGTGATGGGCATAAAAATGTAAACGCCTTGTATTAAAACTCATCTTTGTTTTGCAGTCTGTCCCCACGTGCCTCTCCTTTTTGATTTTAACCCTTTGCTGTGAGAGATCCTTAAAATATTGCTGTGAGAGATCCTTAAAATATCCACTAAGAATGCCAGCGCCGCTCACAGCGACTGTTCTTTTTTTGGGTGCAATATTTAAACTAACTTCAATGAATCGACTTGGCTGTATTTGTATTTATTTATACTAAAAGAACAGATGCTGTGAGTGACGCTGGGAGAAACTCTTTCAATGGGACTGCAGCACCAAGTCATTAGAGTAGCCGAGTCTAGACTTTTGACTGAAAATTAATGAAGTCCTTGTTTTAGACAAGGCATCTTGTTTTCTTTTTAAACGCTCTATAGTAAAACTGCCCATGCTGAAAATAATGACACCTACTTTCATGTAGCTAAAGCTTTAGTATATAAAGCTAATTTGTAAAGATGCTGAATTTATGGCCGCTGCTTTAATTAGTTTCTTTCCTTTATACAGGTTGAGTGTCAGACATGATTAAGCTGTACACAAATAGTAGCGTTCTGTCTAGAAATGCAAAGCGCAAGAACATGATTCATGTCAGTGAGGACTAGTAAAAAAAAAATATATATATATATATATATATATATATATATATATATATATATATATATATATATATATATATGTAAATGTTTTTTTTTTTTTTGCAAGCTCTTGCACTAGTCCTCCGGGGACCTAGAAATTGGCATAGGAATGTGAATACAAAGACGCGTCATGAGCAGTGGTTTGGATTACCGCGTCTATGTGATCAGAGCCACCAACTACGGCTTTACAGAGTTCCGTAGTTGTTACTACACACAGAACTGAACAAACAACAGATCATTTATGCCCCTTTCCCACTGCAGCTAAAAAACGGTAAATTGCCGATTTTCAGCGCAATTTACCGTTTTAAGGCTGCAGTGGGAAAGTGCCAGAGTTGAAATACCGTTTAAAGTGAAATGGTATTTCAACCCGTTTTTTAAAGCAGAGTCCTACACGTTAAAATAACGTTTAAGAGGCAGTGGGAATGCCTCTTAAACGTTATTTAGCCTCCAGGCAGTCCCAGTGCCTGATGAGAACTAGTAGTTCTCACTTTGTGCATGCATAATAATGAGCTGCTCATTACATATGCGCATATGTAATGAGCGGCTCATTGTTATGCACGTGTACTCATTACATATGCGCAAAGTGAGAACTACTAGTTCTCATGAGGCACTGGGACTGCCTGAACCCCGCATGGACCCTGCATCCCCGTGCAGGTAAGTACAAGGGGAGGGGAGGTGGGGGCACAGGGCAGGTACGGGGGGTTAGGCACTCTTTACACTTGGGGGGGAGGGATAAGGCACTCTTTACACTGGGGGGGGGGGGGTTAGGCACTCTACATTTTACACGGTTCACTGCAATGGGAATGGTACTTAAATGGTATTTAAAACGGTAATCTGCTGCAGTGGGAATGCTAATACCGCTTTAAATACCATTTAAGATTACCAGTACTTTAGAACTGGTCTGCAGTGGGAAAGCAGCATTACTGAAAGCTGAATAGATTGGCACAAACAGCATCAAACTGAAATGATGCTGTGTGGAAAGAAATAGTTATTTGATAAAATGTGTTATGATAACAATTAGTCACAGCTTTACTGATGGAAATGAACGTTTCCTAGTCCAAAACGGAAATAACTGGCCGAGTGATCCTACAGCAGAATGAGACGGATTCACTTTCCCTCCATGTGTTGTTTTTGGCAGACAGTGTTTCGGCCAGAGAAGCCTCTTCCCTTTTCCTTTAGGCAATGCTCTGTATCTGGACTTACATTTTGGTGCAGATTCATAGTTGTTTTCAGTATTCACAGTGTTTTATAGTTTGCATTTTGCCCACAGTGCTTCTGTTAATATTATAATATCCGCACATTCATATTTATAAGTGTTCCGCTGCATACTGCAGAAAATAATGTAAACTTTGTATTCCTTTTGCAAATTCAGCCGTTTTTATAGCTTGTGTGTGTGTGTGTGTGTGTGTGTATATATATTGCTAGGGATTTTAAACGCTTGCTTTGCATGACACGTTTTCCTTGTTGAAAATTGTGATGCACAAATCATTACGTAATTGCTTATTTAGTATCGATTTAGTCATTTGTACATTTTATAAAAAAAAAAAAACTATATAGTTTTCAGACTGATTTTTATGATCTTAGCTTTCTGTTGTGGGCCCATGTTTTATGAAGCAGGGTGACTCATCTACACGAGGCAGTAGACACATACTGGAGCTTTCCCAAAGCACTATGTTCTTGCAGTTTTTAAGTACTGTATCTACATTTGCTTTGGTTTGACAGGTTGGCTACAAATCTCACACTGTAATAATGTTTTTATTGGTACTTTTTCATCTTTGCGGCCACCATTTACTCTACGGAACTTACATAACATCATCATCCCCTCGCTTTGCTCGCCACGCTTCGGCCTTCGCTCGCCATAACTTTACTAAAGTTAATAGATGGTGACGTGGACACAGGATTTCTAACAGTTCCCTTGCTGAAAATCCTTATGTACCGGGGGACAATGGTGAATATAACGGCTAACGTAACTGGCGTAGCGTTGGCCGCAAAGATGAGGAAGTTCCTTTTTTGGTTGCACCATTGAAACTTTAACCAGCCCTATGCTAGGTGCAGGTAATCTGTCTGGGTATGGACTCCAATATGAGAAATTCAATGTCTATAGACATGACTAATATCATCATCAACACTCCCATAATTTTTGCCTGATTAGTAGTATGCTGTCTGAATCTGTACTGTACAAAAATCATCGGTACAGCTGCGTTGTGCTTGGATGCAGGTGTTTTCAGGGTGGGATTGGGTGCCAATGCATGTGCCGCCCCCAACGTAAATTTTTTCTTTACTTTTTTTATTGCAGCTGAAGGTGAGTAGCGGGATGCATTGTGTCATCTTGCCACGTTTACTGTGCACACTCTCCATGTATATGCCTGTGTCTGGGAGCCACCTGCTGCTAGACTACATGCCAAGGCTCTCAGCTGATGCAATGCCCCTTCTTTTACACTACAGTGTGGCTGCAGCACCTACTTATGAGATCCATCCTATAGCGCAGGGAGTCGAGGCAGGTTTGGGGGGTGGCGGAACTATAGTCTGTTATCTCCCTGGGATGGCCTCACCAGGAGCCTCTAAAAAAAAAACAATTTTCACTCTTGCCAAAATTGGTTTATTTCCAGCATGGAAGGTGGTGGTGTTTAATTACCATGGCAACACAGCTCTTTTTTCCGCCCACAGGTCAGCAGCAGTTGGTGTAGAAGGCTGGACACATGCATATAGATTTCAGTTTGAACACACCCCACCCAAATCCAATGCTCCTTTCATACCGCACTAATAATGCGAGTCCTACCCGGGCCACTATGTTTTTTGTGAAAGGGTCATTTGAAAAAGCCTGGGTCCAACATCCTGGCATTGCGATCCAAATTAAAAGAATGGTTTTACCTGGCTTGGACCCGGGTTGCTGGGCAGTGTAAGCAGGTAACACGGGTAAAGCGACCTGGGTCCCGTTCACACCATAGGGAGGAGTAAGGGTCAACTCCAAGTGCTGCCTCCTCCCCTGCCCCCCCCCATAACCGCAGGTCCACCCCCACCCCCCGATGACGTGGTCCCCCCAATGACCAGTGTCCAAATCCTGGGTGTGAACCAGCATTTGCGATGTGAAAGGCGCATTACTCTTTGCACATGTTACATATTCTACACCTGCAGTGCAGCATGGTTTTGCCCCGTTGTGTGCTTGCTAGACCTTGCAGCCTTTTCACTTATGAAAGTATACATTCATAAAACAAAGACCCATTCATGCAAAATCTATTTTAAAATAACTTTTATTGAGTTTTTAAGTAAAATTGCACTTTTCTGCTTTATATTATAAATTAGGACGTTATTGACCAAGACTGGCAGGGGGCTCTTACAAGCTTGTGAGAGGACCAGGGCTATTTTTGTGCAGGCTCCAGCAGGAACTGTGGCCCTTATTCTAGTTCACTCTTTCTGACAAAATATTCCTCAGATGGACAAACCCATGTGCACTGCAGGTGAGGCAGGTGATACTTGTGCAGAGATAATTAGATTTGGGTGGGGTTTTACACCTGCCTCACCTGCAGTGCACATGGGTTTGTCCATCTGAGGAATATTTTGTCAGAAAGAGTGAACTAGAATAAGGGCCACAGTTCCTGCTGGAGCCTGCACAAAAATAGCCCTGGAGAGGACTAAGCTGGTGGTAGTCTTATGACTCACAAAGAGTCATCCTTCAGCACGCAGGAGAGGAAAACTCCCTTGTAGGGGAAACCTCTGGGGACCCTTGGATGAAGCAGGAGGCTATGCAGAGCAACATTACCAAACATAATGAAATACTGTATAAACCTGGCAGATTAAAATATACATCAATATAAAAAGAAACATACAAATATACCCAAATCGCTAACATGGCTGATGTCCTTTAGTTAGCTCCTGTCCACATCTACCGATATTACCCAATTCACATGCTTAACAAAGCGGCAGAAATGCCCAAGCTCACCTGAATGGAAACAATATTGTGATTGCTGTGCTGTTCTGCTAGAACCTCCAGTGATAGGAAACCAGCTCAAGGTCATATTTTATGGTTGACAATCTCCAAGTCTGCAGGCACATCCAAGTGAGGCACCTTGCCTGTGACCAGATACTTACCTCCCACAGGGAACTCTCCCTTAGAAGGCTGGGTATATATGAGGAAACATCAGGTTGCAGGAGACGTATCTGGAGGATGTTAATATCAGCAGTGGTGATGATGTGTCTGTATCCTGGGTGTGTAAGAGACAACAGCAAAGCGTTGGTAAACAGTAGACCGTTACCATTAAGACATCATAGCAAAACCTCATTTGTGTTCTACATTCCTTAAAGGAGAAGCACTCAAGATCATCTCCTCCATAACACCAATGCTTCCTATTATACACCTATCATGTAATACACATATCATGTAATACACATCTGTCTCTCTACCATCTCCATATTTGCCAAATTGCATTCAATCAGTCGGCTCCTACAGTATCGCCTCTCTCATTTCAGTAATCTGCTGGTTTTGTCTACTGTCTATTTTTAAAGACTGCTAATGGAAAACAAACAAAAAGATTGAAATAATACCAAAATAAAAATAAGATGAGAACAATAAAAGAATAAAGATTAAAACACAAAATTACTGTTTTAGGATTTGTACTTTGATTTAACATTAATAATCAGGCCAAGACTATTTATTTATTTCAGCACCTCTATGGGGTGTGACTAAAAACAAGTGATGTTACATCAGTGTGCAACAGTGGCAGATTGGAAACTAAGGGGTAGATGAATGAAGCAGTGATGAGGGAGGAGAGGTGATAAAGGGGTACTTTATCACCAGCCAATCAGCTCCTGACTGTCCATTTTTAAATCTAGTTACTTAACAGTTAGGAGCTGATTGGCCGGTGATAAAGTACCAGGCACTTTATCACTTCTCCTCCCTTATCACTGCTTCATAAATCTAACCCTGAGTGTGGCACTTGAAAATATTGTGGAAGTGTAGCCATGGCAGCATCTCTGGATAGCTGAGATTAAATAACAATGAATGGGAACATTGCAGTGTAATGAGTAGAGACAGGATTATATGCATTTGCATATTTGCATATGCATTTGCATATTTTGCCCATTCTCACTGGTTATTGCATATTTTACCTAAAATCTAGTGATGGTGCATATTTTAGGCCCAGCCCTCTTCCCACCCGCAAGTCACAGCACTGCTTTGCCCTGCTGCTGCTGGCCAGGTAGTGGTAGAGTGTGCAGGCTGGGGCAATATGTGCAGAGAATTAGGAACCTTTGATGTACGCTACGTCTGACACTCTCTAGGCTGTCAATCCATGTTGATAAAAGTCAGTCGGGCGGATGTCATTATGAAGCTCCTGAACCTTTACCTGCCCCTGGCCTGGGACTTTACACCAAGAGACTTCTGCAGCAGAGGAGGCGGGTGGAAGGGTTGTGACATCACACGGCGCGGAGAAAATGCTGTGTCACAGTGAGTATGCGGCGCAGGGAGGAAGCCTTCCACTGCGCCACCCTCACACGCTATGCTGCGCGCTGGAGATGAGGGTCTGTGCAGTTCTTGCAAGAAGAGCTTTGGACGCTGCCGTATGCTGTAGCAGCCAGCATACTGACATCTGCAGATGCTGGGGGCCTATTTTTGAGGTTTATTTGCAACTAATTGTATGCTGATTTTTAAATAAATAAGTTAAAAATGACTTTTTTTATTATTTAATGTAGCATATTTTAACACTTTTCATGCATATTTTAAGTATCTTTCATGCATATTTGCATGCATATTTCAAGCTTTTTTTGTTGCATATAATCCTGTCTCTAGTAATGAGTATGGTGGGCTGTCTGTAGGAGGTGTGGCCACGTGTCCTAAAACAAAACAGGCATCATATATAAGTTGGCCTATTGGGGATCGTCGCTGCAGGACAATTGACACATCTGCCCATTTTATTATTATATTCCATTCCTGATTTAAGGTGAACTGCAATTACACATCAGAGCAGTATGACTTGCTGGTGCTTTTAGTGGGAAACTGTCGCACTGATTACACCATGGTTAATGCCTATTACAATGCTCCGGCAAGTAAGAACATTGCAAGCGAGGGCAATTTTCACCACATCAGTGAGCACAGCCACTTGATTGAAATACCTTGTAGCCCAAATGGGGACTCTGCGTGTCTGCCATGTGCGGGTGCCGGATGGGTTCCCGACAGTCGGGATCCCGACAGTCAGTTACCCGACGTCGGCATCCCGACTGTCAAAACGCCGGCAGCCGGGTGACCGACGGCCACCCGCTATTTTCCCTCGTGGGGGTCCACGACCCCCATAGAGGGAGAATAGAATAGGTGGCTCGTGTAGCGAGCCACCGTGCCCGCAAGGGGCTTTTTTGCACTCGCCATGCTGTCTGACTCCGGGCAGTCGGGATCCTAACGTCGGGATAATGACTGTCGGGATCCTGACTGTCAGAGTCCCATACCACACCCGCCATGTGCTGTTTGATGACTGTTGCATTCACATTGTTTTGGGTAATATATATATTTTTTTTTTCTGTGCTGGGTTCTCATTCTTGTTGTGTCTCCAAATTTGTGTAAGCTGTAGCAATGATATCCCTGTTTTAATTACCTGTTTGTCCAGAATTATAAAAACATTGTGGATAACTGAAAATTAAGGTACTTATGTAGTATCTGGGCTGCCGATTTTTTGATTGTATGCCTTAAGTTAAGGCATACAATCAGATGCGATGCGATGCGATATCGCATCGCATCGCATGCGACCATCGGATGCGATGACCCGATTTTTCCATAGGAATCAATGTTAAAATGGACTGAGTCCATTTTAACATGGAATTCAATGGGAAAAAGGGGTCCTTTTCATACCCCTACTATCCAAGTGGGCATGGAGTTGGATATAAACCTGTGGCGAGCGTAGCGAGCCACCGAGCCCGAAGCGTGGCGAGCGGCCGGTATTCTGTGTCCCCTCGCGGGGCTCGCTACGCTCGCCACGCTTCGGGCTCGGTGGCTCGCTACGCTCGCCACAGGTTTATATCCAACTCCATGCCCACTTGGATAGTAGGGGTATGAAAAGGACCCCTTTTTCCCATTGAATTCCATGTTAAAATGGACTCAGTCCATTTTAACATTGATTCCTATGGAAAAATCGGGTCATCGCATCGCATCGATGGTCGCATGCGATGCGATGCGATGTGCCCGATTCGACCCGATTTAGAAATCGGCAGCCCAGATACTACATAAGTACCAAAATTAATTCTAAAACACCTGTGTTGGCTGATGGAATTGGATGTGGAGGAAACAAATGTTTCCTGTCAGTATGACATCAAGGCATGAATGACATACAATGTGAGACTGATGTAAGTCTTCCTGCACATTAAAAGAGATGTTAGATTTACATAAAGGGCTAACAGCTGGCATCAGCTCTGTGTGTGTACAGAGATCCGCTTCAGCAGGGGAACGTGATCAGGCGCTGGACATCTTTAGGCACTGGGGGTGGATAGTAATGGTATTGCTGTTACAAAAAAAAGTTTTTCTTTGACTTGGGATAAGGGTGGAGATTGCTATATCTACAGTATACCTTAAAATACAATAACTGTTAAGCAGCCCATACACGCTGCGATGCGGGCTGTGCGTTCTGTGCTTTGAGGTGCGCACTCCCGCTGCACCTCATCGCACAGTACAAAAAGTATGTGCTGCACATACTTTTTGTACTTAGTTTTCATCGCATTGCATGCACAGGCAATGCAATGCGATGTGATGCGTGCTAGTTAAGCACCGAACGCACGCCCGTATCGCAGCGTGTATGGCCAGCATAAGACAGTTGTGTCTACATAGAATCCATTTTTTTTACATAAGCGCATAGTAGTTCCGCTGAGCAATAACAGACATCCACTCAAGCGAAGCCAACAGCAAATGCTAATTTAAAGTAAAAAATAGTATAGTGACACATTGGAAGGGGGATTTTAAACAGTGAGGTCCAATTGATACGGGGTGAGGGTTGTGGCACTGGGATTTAAAACCACAAGGGGTGGTGCTTGATAATGCCTGTGATCCTCGTTCACTGTAAAAAAGGGGGGGTTTGAATGAAACACTCCCTAAGGATATTTGTTTTATATAAAATAAATAGATGAAGCTGCTTTCCATGGCATCATAAGCAAATTGGATATCACTGCACAATAGGGTTACCACCTTTGCGCAGAGAGATTCCTGGACAGTGGCTCGCCCCGCCCCTTCATCCACCCCAGCCCTGCCCCTAGATCCGCCTTATAATTTTTTTAAACCTTGGCTTCAATTCTATTCTTGATTTTGCACACCATAATGCCACATATGCATTACGTCACACACCGTAATGCCCTTTACACATTATACCACACAACATGATGCCCGTTACACATTACTCAACACACCGTGATGCCTATTACACATTACTCACCACACTGTGATGCCTATTACACATTACTGAGCACACCGTGATGCCCATTACAGATTATGCCATATACTGATGCCCATTACACATTATGCAACACACCGTGATGCCCATTGCACATTACTCAACACACCTTGATGCCCATTACACATGCCACACATCGTGATGCCCATTACACATTATGCCACACCGTGATGTCCATTACACATTATGTAACACACAATGATGCCCTAAACACCATAATGGCTATTACGTGTTATGCCACATATATGCTGCTTACCTACATGTTAACTGCCAGGGGTTTCTTGATCAATGCCAGGGCCTTCATGCTTGATGCCACAAGGGGTTACATGCTCATTGCCACTGGGTAGTGAAATGCTCATTGCCACTGGGTAGTGAAATGCTCATTGCCACTGGGTAGTGAAATGCTCATTGCCACCGGATAGTGAAATGCTCATTGCCACCGGGTTGTGAAATGCTCATTGCCACCGGATAGTAAAATGCTCATTGCCACCGGGTAGTGATATTCTCTGCCACGGGGTAGTGGAATGCTCGTTGCCCACGGGGAGTGGAATGCTCGTTGCCCACGGGGAGTGGAATGCTCATTGCCCACGGGGAGTGGAATGCTCGTTGCCCACGGGGAGTGGAATGCTCGTTGCCCACGGGGAGTGGAATGCTCGTTGCCCACGGGGAGTGGAATGCTCGTTGCCCACGGGGAGTGGAATGCTCGTTGCCCACGGGGAGTGGAATGCTCGTTGCCCACGGGGAGTGGAATGCTCGTTGCCCACGGGGAGTGGAATGCTCGTTGCCCACGGGGAGTGGAATGCTCGTTGCCCACGGGGAGTGGAATGCTCGTTGCCCACGGGGAGTAGAATGCTCGTTGCCATGTGGGAGTGGAATGCTCCTTGTCACGGGGAGTGGCGTAATCAATGCTCATTTCCAAGGGGGAGTTTAAGAGCAGTGAATGAGCTGACATTGTGGCGGCAGGCATCCAGGTAAGCAAAACCTGGCTGTATCAGAGTAGGTCCGCACTATTTCAAACCTCGCAGTCCGACATCAGAAGTTGCTACTCCCAATTGGCTGCCAGACTGCGAGCTCCGATTGGCTCACAAGGCGGCACATGATTTGAAATAGCCGGCCCAACGAGCAGGTCCGTGGCTATCTCTCCCAAAGCATCTCCTCTCATCTCACCATCGAAGTGGCGGCGCGGTTCCCGGACATTGTATATGAGCGCCACCTGTCCGGACTCTGGACACCGGGTTTAATTACTGGACTGTCTGGAGTAATCCTGGCAGAAGTGGGAAGGTCAGAGCAGAGGTCTCAGAAGCCAGGCCAGGCCCAGCCAGTCAGGAGCAGCAGCTGCAGGACTCACGCAGGCCAGGAGGAGCAGATGGGTTCAGGGCAGGAGCAGAGCCTATGGCTGCTAGAGCAGGTGCTCTGAGCTCAGTCACACCACAGTCAGGCAAGCCACAGGCCCACACAGGGAGTACTGCACTAGGGCAGCGGAGGGTTCAGGAGGACACTCTGGGACAGCCTGGTGGTGTCAGCCTGCCCTGGAGAAAAGCAAGTTAGGAGGCAGGAGCGGAGGAGGCTGAGTAGAAGCGCAAACTTTAAGAGACAGGTTGCAAATGGCATAAGTGTCCGGTCACAGAGGAGCGACAGCGTAATGGGTAACAGAGCAGCTTCTGGCCTTGAACTTTCTTCTGATGCTCCAGACAGGAACCCTGCAGACAGTGCTGCACTTACTGGCACTGGCAGTCCAAAATCCGCCGTGTGATGTAATGACCCTCATCTACTTAGGGATTGCTCTGGGGCCTTATTATGGCCCTGGCACCATGCCACATGCAGTTGCCCAGAAAAAAAAATATATTTTTTTAACACTGTTTTTGATGATCATTGTATTCAGAATAAATGTAACCAGCAGGACTAAGAAAGTGTGACTACATGGACCTAATTCATCCATAAGCCACATAGATGATCTAGATGACCATAATAAACATGATTAATATATGAGGAAGTAATATGACTGCAAAACTTATTACAATAAAAGTATTAAATATTAATTTCATAGTATCCCAGTTCACTTGGGAACATAATTAATATATTCAGACAATATAATTGCAAAAATTAAAATTATGTAATTTATCCATATACACTCCATATTAATATCACAGTGTCACGTAAAGTGCAATAAAATTCCTAAATGTGCATACTGTGATCACACAAAAGTCCATCAATATGCAAAGTAATAACGGGTAATGTTCATATTGCAATCGATCTCCTATTCAGGTTTGTTTGTTAGACAAATCCAGTCCATCCATAACAATAATTGCAACATGCATGATTAATGTGATGCTATGCTGCTTGTAAAAGCGACATCCATAAAAGTGAGACACACATTCCACAAAGGTTTTTTCCTGCCGGTTCCTGTACCACTGCCATGCCAACTTATGGGTATAAACCACTACATACATTAACAGTACCAGAAATAAAAAAATTCTTGTTCTAATTTTTCTATGGACACTCTTCTGGTGCCCTGGTATTTGTGATTTATAGCTACTGTACAGATCCCATTTGCCTCGATCAGACAGTGATTTATGTAATATAATAAGACATGTGTCCAAGCGCATACACTGCCAACGATTCAAGGGAAAAAACAAGATCTATTATTGAAAATGCGAATTGGACAGAAAACAACACAATTTGTTTTAAATGGTAAATAGGATCACCAATGGGGCATAAGGATCAATTAACTATAAAAAACTGTTTTTTTTTTCTTTCCAATATCTCTTTGGCAATGTTGACTAATGTAATCGTGGTGGATGGTCTCTTAGAATGAGCTTCATCTGTTATACCCCTTTTACACCCAAATCCTGGATCCGACCCGGCATTTGGAGCACTGATCCAAGCCAGGTCAGATCCAGGATTTTCACCGTTTACACTGCGGTGCCTACCCACAGTGTGAACAGGGGCGGTGCTTGGAGATGACATCATCTCTAGGCGCCGGGACCGCCAATCATCTCGCTGGTGGAAAGCCCAGCACCAAGATAAGCTGCTGGGCTGCCCCCAGCCCCTGTGCACCCCCCAGCCCCTGTCAGCGAGGTGAATGAATGCTACACACAGGCATCCATTCACCTCATCCCTGCCTCCGCTGCTGCCTGCAGTGTACAGCAGACAGCAGCGGATGCTGTGTGCACCCCCCAACCCCCATGTTGACCGCAGGATGCTGCGGTCCCGAAATTGGGCTTCCCCCTTTGCTTTAAACGAGAGCCAGGTCAGATGAACCAGCGTACCCATTTACACTGCCCTCTACCAAGGTCCTGACCGTGTTCTACCCTTGTCAGGACCTGGGTAAAAATCCTGTGTAAAGGGGTTAACCCAGTGGTAGCCAACCCTAGCCCTCGAGAGCTACCAACAGTTCACATTTTCCAGACAACCTAGCTGCTGCACAGCTGCACTCATTAATCACTGACACGTTTTAAAAGATACACAGATGGAGCTAATTAGCTCACTTGTGATTCTGTGAGGAGACCTGCAAAACATGCACTGTTGGTAGCTCTCAAAGACTAGGGTTGGCTACCCCAGGGTTAACCCCTTTTACACCATCGCTGACCTGGGTCTATAAGGGAAAAACCTGGATTTTTGCGGCAGTGTCAAAGGGGTATTTCTCGCGTATTACCCTCTTTGAAGTGCTTCTACCAACGAAATACTGCAGCATGGCTAATTATTTCTCCACCACATGCTTACAGTAACATTTCATGACTTTCATTTCTGCTTTTTTTCCATGTTTAACACAAAATTCAATTACGCATCTGACGTAATCTCACAGAACGTCTACCTCATTCGCCATAACAAAAAGTACGACGATCATCCACTCACTGTAACCATACAAAGAAGACTATGGCAGTCCAACTGTAGGGTCAAAAACATCCATGTATGAACTTCACAGTAACAGCCTAGTGTTACCATGTTTACCTATGGAACAAAAACAGAAGCAGTCTTATTACTTTTTAATCATCCCATGTGTGGGTGTGTATATATGTATGTATGTATGTGAGTACTGTATTTAATCTATAAATATTTTTAATAGCATCAATCTTTAGTATAAATTAATTGTCAAATGTTCCCATTAAATGGTTGTTGATGTATCTCTGTCAAATGTTTTTTTTTTTTCAAAGCAGGGTGCGACTTCAAGTTCAGTACAATGCACTCTGCCCCTACCCTTTCAGTGCTGTCCCTGTGGGAAGAGGCAGGAGGGAAAGTGCTGCAGCAGTGGTTTCCAAACTGTGGCCCTCATTCTGGTTCACACTCAAAGCTGTGAAATTTGCAGCTTTGCGTGTGCTTAAACGCCGCCCACATGAACACCAGTCTCCCCCCTCGCATGCCGAGTTCCCCTGTACATGTGCGAATGGATGTTTGGAATAAACATCAAACGTCAAAAATTCTGCAATATATCGCATGCACAAAAAGCACTCCTTTTTCCATTCGATTCCGATAAATCACAGGTGCAGACCGAGCAACCTAGTAGCTCCTATACGACACTCACGGGACCGCACATCGGATCGGATGGAAAACACAAACGATGTAGCACTTTTCAGAGGCTATATCGAGCCGAATAGTCGTAATCGGACAAAATCGTTCTAGTGTATGGGGGCCTTAAATATCTCAGATTGTTTCTCCTCCTGGATCACATATTGTAGGTCCCCACAACTTTCTTTTTTTAATAGCCCAGTGGATAGAGTAACGCTCTGCTGGTACTTTGTCACTCAAGACTGTCCTGTCCCAGGTTTCTAAAGTTGATATTGGAGCTTCTGGGTATAAGTGTGGTGTCACCGAACTAGGTTTGGATGTTCCCGGCGATGGTTTTAGCTTTTCTGGAATAAATTTGACAATTTCACAATGTGTTTTTCTTCTGAAATATGATGCAGCACTGTCCTTTTTATAAGTATTTTTATGTTTTAGGGACAATGCCCAGTAGAATAGCAGCAGAGCATTTGTTTATGTCTCATATACCACATAATCTTTTAGAGTAGTAGTGCTTAATTTTTTATTTTCCTTTTTTTTTACGCAATACGTTTTTATTGGAGAAAAAGTGACAGTACATATTATATAGTACTATAAACCTTTCCATATAAAAATTACAAAGTACTGATTTTAAAGTGACAGATGACAAATACACAACAAAGGAGAAAGAGATGGGGAAGAAAATAAATATATGATATAAATAATACAAAATGTATTCATGACATAAAAAATAAGAAAACAATAACAAATCGTATTATATACACCTTACTAGACTAAAATAGGAAAAATTGGGTCTGTAAACACCCATAAAATAGAGTAACAACAAGCTGCAATTGAGACAACAATGTGTTCAGTGTATAATTCAGACCACACTGTAAGTACAGTTTAACATAGGAATGGGGAACCTTTGGCCCTGCAGCTGTTGTTGAACTACACATCCCGGCATGCCCTGCTACAGTTTTGCTATTTGGTCCTGCCAAACTGTTGCAAGGAATGCTGGGAGTTTGCAGGGAGTGAGAGCTGAAATAAAGGCAGTAGCCATACGTGCCTGAATGAAGCTACATTTCAATAGCTCCATTGGGTGCCCTCTAGTGGCTGCCGGCGCACAATCATTTGAATCCGCCTCCTAGAGTTTCGATTTTGTGACTACGCTGGACCATAAATGATCATTTTTGTCAGGGTGGGTGTCAATATAGGACAAGAGCTGCTCTCTTAGCAATTAAAATAGGACCAACTATATACTTGTTGTGATGCTGGACTGATTGGGAAGTGGTGTAAAAGTGTGGACCGGAGAGTAGAAGAAGAGAATCTCACGTGACCTGCCAAATCAATTTGACAACCTCAACCAATAGTGATTTGCATCACAGAACACATCCAAAAAATATGGATATGTCCACCATTCAGCTTTTTTTCCAGCAGAATTTTAAGGATTCTGGACAGATTTTTTTTATGTATCCGTTTAAATAGCATTTCTGAATGGTTTATACATTTGGACATGTTAAAAATGTTTAAACAGCCCATTCCAATTCTCTCAGTAAGAGAAATTTAGAGATCTGTCTTCGATTTAGTTTCTTGGTTAGGACAGACGGCCTAACCAAGAAATGTCCTAATTAACCTAATTCTTAGTAAGAGCAGTGAATTGAAGTAGTAATGGGTGGTGGTTACAAACAAGGACATCCTGCAATAAGACGTAGGTAACTTAAGGCCGGCCCATACAAGCCTGCCAATACACACTGGGCGATTTTCGGCTGAAAGCTGCTCAAAACACCAAGTTTTAATGGCTTTCAGCTCAAAGCCGCCCAGTGTGTACGGGCCGGCGATGAGTGGTGAGCGGGGAAATGCAGGGAAAGCTTTGCATGGATTTGCATAGCGATGCACTATGCAAAGTCGTCTGCCCCACCCCACCCCCCCCCGCTGACAGCGCCGGGCAGGGGGAAAGCGTCTCAGTGTGTATGCACAGAGCAGCTTTCCCCCCCAGCGATGACTGTGGTCATCACTGTCCATAATCGCCCAGTGTGTATGGACCTTAAGGCAGGAAGCCTGGCAAGCATATGGATAATGGGTCTGACATGTTCCATTAAAAATCTAAACGCTCATAGTAATCAGTTTTTAAAAATATGATCTGAGGGGCTATTGTATAGGGCAGGAATAGGGAACCTTTGACGCTCCAGCTGTTGTCGAACTAGACATCCCAGCATGCCCTGCTACAGTCTTGCTAGTTGGCCATGCTAAAACTGTTGCAAGGCATGCTGGTATGTGTAGTTCCACAACAGCTGGAAGGCTGAAGGTTCCCCATCCCTGGTATAGGGCCAAATTGCCTTCAAAAGCAACACATGAAAACCATACTTAGCAAGAACCTTCGACATGTATAGCCAATGAAGCCTTGCGAAAGAGCTTCTAAAAGGCTAAATACTCTTCTGTTATTGTTGGTTGCCTAGCCAAAATTAACCTTTTCAACCTATTTTCTATAAGTTTAGTAACAGACCTATAATTCTAGCACAATCTTGAGTCCAAGTTCCCTGATTTGGGAATTCTAATGTTCTGGGCCTCTAGCATTTCTTTAAGAAATAATTTATGGAACACATAGTTAAAGCTATCGACCAGGAGAGGGTGGACAGTGGATCGCAAAGATTTGTAGAAGCTATTAATGAACCCATCAGGTCCAGAGGCTTTATCATTTTTAATGGATTTTATTGCAGTTTAAACTTCATCAGCTCCGCAGAGAAGATATAAATGTGGCTGCATCCTTGAGAGGCAAGGGAGGTTATAGAATCTAATAATCTGCCAATGGTGGTTTCAGAGGATTGAGGAACAGTCATCATTATTGAGAATTATGTAAAGCTTAATAATAACAAGCAAATTGCTGTGCAATATCTTAGGGGTTTCGGGCACTTGATCCTATCGATCGCATTCTTTCCCCTCATTTTACATGCCAGTAACCTACCAGAACTTTTGTAGAGAAAAAAAATTGCTTATTTAATTTAGCAATAGGTTGTTAAACTTGAAAGAGGTGGGGGGGGGGGGGGGGGATTTAGTCTATGATGAACCTCAACTGGAGCCGAATAAATAAAGGCTGTAATTGGGCTTCTGTTTATGTTGAGCGAATAACGCTACTGCTTTATAATAATATGCTACTGGAACCTCTTGGTTGGTCTTATGGATGATACCTCGAACGGAAGCCCCTCGTAATACTGCTTTTAATGCACAACCGTGCATTAAATTATCTCTAAGTAAATTATAGCTTAATTCACTATTTTCCTAAACTGTTATGAAGTCAAATTGAGGCACTGATATATCTGTTTCTATTTTTTTCTATAGGAATCCTATTTTGTGCACGATCATACAGCAGTAGAGGCTTCGGGAATGTAACTTGAATCCACATGACTTTTATCAGAAATAAATGCAGTAAGCTCCTCTGGTGCATCTCTGGAGTAAACAGCTGGATAAAACTACCCATTAAAAAACATGACTTGTGACACAGTATCGGATACAAGACTAGGCAAAACAAAGCATTCGACATCTGTTCCAAAACAAACTATTTTCCATGGTATCCGTTTTTTACAAAAACTATGAACTTTCTCTTAGGTACAGTACATTTTGTATCTGGTCTGTGACTGACAAGACTAAACAGTAAGATGACCTCTGAGGACATAACAGCTTCGGCTGATTTACCACCAGTGGCCGGGAAAGTGATATCTTCTCATTCAACTGGAGATGAAAATTCTAAGAATACTTTGGATTCTCGTGTTATAATAAGATCGAGTACAGCACAAGAACAAGACAACACTGAGGCTGTTAAATGCTTAAATATGTTTGAAGGGCATAATGTTCACAGTTCTGGGACCAAGTCATTTTTAATAGCAGGGAAAGGTGAATGTAGAGCAAATACTAATGACAGAGATGTTCTACATGGTAACACTTGCACATCCCATTCACTTGACTTTATGAACATTAACAGCAAAATGTTCGAGAGATCTTGCAAAGCCAACCTAGGTTTTAATCAGTTTTGCAAGTCCTACAATCCCCTTAAAGGAAACAATGTTTGTCTTGAGCCGAAGATTCCTGCTGTGTTAACAGAAATTAAATTTAAAGTGGATGGGTCTTCAGCGGAGGGAAGGGCATTAAAGGGTCAGTTAATAGTGAATGATCACTGCACAGATGGTGTTCGTTGCATTCCAGCATTGCATATAAGTTATTCCACTCAGAAGAGCGCTTTATGTTCCACAAATAACCAGTGTATTTTAAGCGACCGTTTACAGACAATGAAAACAAATTACTGTGACAGTTTTGTCTCCAGCACATGTCACTCGGATGAGCAGCGTGAAAGCTGTGAGGGGAACGATGGGCACATAGGTTTTTATGAAGCCAGTCATATTGCTAATAATCAGCCAAGACTATGTTTTGAAACAAACTCAGTATTTTCTGGAGATAATACCAATGGACAGAATTTACCATGCAGTATGTCCTCAAAGCCGCCTTTACAATGTCAGGATGGCTATGAAAGCTGCATGGATGAAATCGATCCTTTCTCACGGAACAGGAAGGACCGTTCAGCTTTGCTGATCAGGCGGTTTTGTAAAAATTACAAAAACGTGAAAAAGTCTGTTTATACAGGGACAAGCGCAATTGTGAAATCTTTGCCTTCGGGTCATATTGGAACTAAAGCTTGTTGCTTCGTTGAGAGAAATCAAGAAAGCGCGAATGAACTGAAGTGGAGTTGGCTGACAGCTAAACACTTAACTTCCGTACATGGGTCAGTGAGAAGAAAAGATTTTCTGTGCTACTTGGTGAATTTGACAATGTGTCAGGTATGTTTCTTAGCTCCTGTTTATGTGGGTTTTTGTCTGTTTTATGTGGGGTTATTTTTTTTTTTTGCTACCAGATATCACTTTAAGGGATAAATTTACTATTAAAGATGGGATGTTGCCTATATCAACCAATCAGATTCTACTTATTTATTTAGCCTTCTAGAACAGGGGTGGGGAACCTTTTTTCTACCAAGGGCATTTGGATATTTATAAAATCCTTCGGGGGCCATATAAAAATTATCAGTGGCATATACATGTGGGCATTGTACACAAGGGCAGCGGCATATACATGTGGGCATTGTACATACATGTGGGCATTGTACACACGGGCAGCGGCATATACATGTGGGCATTGTACACATGGGCAGCAGCATATACATGTGGGCATTATACGCACAGGCAGCGGCATATACATGTGGGCATTATACATACGGGCAACGGCATATAAATGTGGGCATTATAAACGTGGGCATACACATAACAGTTCTGCCCACCACTGCAGAGACACCAGGGCTGGCTAATTAATGCCCAGCAGTGTGTGGGTGATATGGATGACTGAAAGATCCAGAGGGTTGTCATTTTATGTGGAGGACATAATCACATAAACCTGTTTGGGGGGACACCCCCCCCCCCTTCCTCCACACTGTCAGTTTTATGAATAAATGACAACCCCCTGGATCTGTCAGTCACTGGGGAAGGGAGGTCAGCATGAATGAGGCTGCTGGTCACTGGGTGGTTGGGTAAGAGGAGCAGCACAAGAGGCAGTCAGGGAAAGTGATGAGCCGGGAGCAGCATTTACCTTTACACTTCATAGGTATTAGCTCCGGCTGCACAGCGTGATAGAGACTGCTGCTGCTGCCGCTGATGGACTCTCCATCCTCTCGTAATGCTCCCGCCCATGCAGTGCATGGCGGGTGCATCACAACACTCGCGAGAGTTTCCAGGTCCCACTTCCTACTGCCCGCAGTGATTGGCGGACGCGTCACCGTCACAGCCCGCAGTGATTGGCGGGTGCGTTGTCTGCATAGATCTCCCCCTTATCTCGCCGGGCGGGCGGCTGACCGGCAGGTGCATCACTTCCAAGTTCCAACTGGAGGGTAAGCGGGCATGCGTGTAGGCGGCAGGCGGGCCGAGCAAAATGGGTGCGGGGGCCATATCCGGCCCGCGGGCCGGAGGTTCCCCACCCCTGTTCTAGAATATAATAGATAGAATATTGATTGGTTGATATGGGTAACATCCCATCTTCTCTAGATTGCCCATCTCAGTAAATGCCTTTTTTAACTTGGATTCCCTATTTACACATTTTTGTTGTTTTTAAAAACGTTTCTGGGAAAATGTATTCAATAACTGTATCCGACTCTTTTTACTTTTTTACTAAGTGGCCATGTGCAAACTCTGTGGTGGCATAGCAATTTGCATAACTGCTAACAATCCTAAAAGTGTGTTTACAAAATGTAAGTTTATTTTCTAGGAGAATTGCAATGATCTGGACTTTTCAAGATATTTAGCAGAGCTAAAGAAAATCAGTTAGTAATTCTGTAGATATGTCATAATCGGGTTGGGATCATTTGGTCTATTGCATTATGGTAGAAAGTCATTAGGTCGAATCCATTAGGTCGACATGCTAAAAGGTCGACATGATTCTAGGTCGACATGGGAAAAGGTCGACATGATTCTAGGTCGAAAGGTCATTAGTTCGACAGGTCATTAGTTCGACATTGTCTATGTCGACATTCACAAGGTCGACATGGGGTTTTTCACTGTTTTTTTACCTGAATGTCAACACAGTCGACATGGACACAGTTTAAAGTGCACTGCATCCCCTCGCATCACTCGCTGCGCTCGCTATGCGTCGGGCACGGTGCCTCGCTACGCTCGGCACACTATTTTATTCTCCCACCACGCCCTAGTGGATGGTAGGGCATGAAATACCGCCTGTCGGCACATGTTGGCTCAAAAAACAGTGAAAAACTCCATGTCGACCTTGTGAATGTCGACATAGACAATGTCGAACTAATGACCTTGTCGAACTAATGACCTGTCGAACTAATGACCTTTCGAACTAGAATCATGTCGACCTTTTCCCATGTCGACCTAGAGTCATGTCGACCTTTTAGCATGTCGACCTAATGGATTCGACCTAATGACTTTCTACCATAATGCAGTAGACCAAATGACCGCATCCCGTCATAATCATACAAATAGCCCTAATATGCAGTATGAGTGAGCAGTGCTAAGTGCCTTTTTCACAGTATGATATGTGACACTTGTATATCTGTGTGCGACTGTGCCTGCATCTTTTATACGAAGTACAAGGGAAGCAGGCATACAAAGAAAGCTGTGGCCACTGAATTGTAGAACTCTGTATAAAGATTCAGACTCAGTTGCTCATAGGTAAACGTGTCACATATCAAAGGAATTGCAGTCTGTCGAAGCGGTCTTGTCATATTGCGTTAGAGGTATGGTCTGCAATAAAAATGCTCTGAGCTTGCATTGTATCCGACATGCTGGGAAGAGATGTCTGGCAAGACTGCAGCAATTGTGTATTAGGGCGCATCTTTGTATAAGGCCAGAGCTGTTGCTTCTTAAGCCAGGTACACATTAGACAATGTGGATGATTCTCACGGATCATTCATATCATCCAGTGTGTATGCACTATCCTGCATTCACGTGAGTTGTTTATCTTGTTATCAAGCTGGCTGTGTATGCAGCTCATACTGATGGTGTTACCAACAAAGCCATGCTGCCCCCATCATTTTGTCCCCCACTGCATTGGCAAGTGTCCCGGGTTCTCGTTGCCCGCGATGTTGCTCTGGGTACACATTGTTTAATTGTCTAATGTGTACCCAGCTTTAGTTTTGGGAGAAATAAGTAGTAGTGTTTTTCCTTAGGAAATCACTATAGAGGATTACATTACATTTAGGTGGAATTACATTACATTTATAGAAAAGCGGTATTTTGTAATGGTTAATTTCATCTGTCTTCAAAATCTTGTTCCATCACCAGGGTTTTGATAGCTGAAGTGACATTTTTTCTTGTTTCTTTGGGGTCATTTATTTTTAAGGGAGATGGAACTTTTGCTTGCAAACAACATCTTTATGGAAAAAATCTGGACTTTTACTTGGACTAAAATTATCAGATAAAGCAAAATACACTAAAGCCCCATACACACTAGGCAATATTGTTCATAATAGCGCTTAGTGTGTGCCCTCCATATGGTTAATGATGCACGCTCCCGATGTTCAGATGGAGTCCTCTTTAACGCCGGTCATGCTGAAGCCGCAGCATAACCATCACTCCTCCCGCCGTCTCTTCCTTACATCCACTGAAATCAGCAAATGTGTATGCACTTGCCAATGCCAAGTGTAAATCTTGCTCTTCGATGGCAACATGTTCGACCTCATATCGCCATCGCTGGGGTGCCTACACACAGAGTAATCTGTGCTTCATTTCTAAGCCATCTAGTCAGATCACTTCAAAATGTGGCTAATTGGAAACAACAGTGATTACACAAACTGGGTAGAAACAAACCAACATAGAGGTAGGAGGGCCCTGCTCGCAAGCTTACAATCTATAGGGGTAATAGAATGGGATACATGAGGACAGAATTCCATAGCATGGCAGTCCCATCAGATTGCAAGACAGTCCTGATGGGATGCAATTAGACATGAATGCTACTGTAGGTTATGTGGGGTTCTGGAATTATTATTATTATCCTTTATTTATATGGCGCCACAAGGGTTCTGCATCAACCAATTACAGAGTACACAATCAAAACAGAAAACAGTGACTTAAAGTTGAAGATAATACAGGGTAAATGATTTAAGAAACATCAGCCGATTACTGCAACATAAGTATCCAGGTGGCAGCAAACAGCATGCTTTGGTAGTCGAAGACTACTGAAGTAAGAAAGGATAAGCACATGAGGTAAGAGGTCTCTGCTCATGAGAGCTTACATTCTAAAGAATATGGAATATGATAAGCTTGCCTGAAGAGGTGAGTTTTCAGGGAACGCTTGAAAGTTTGGAGGCTAAAGGAGAGTCTTAATGTACGTGGAAGGGCATTGCATAAGGTGGATGCTGCCCGACAACAATCCAGCAAGTGTAAGTGGGTGCAAGTAATGAGTGTGGATGAGAAACGCAGATCTTGTGCAGAGTGAAGAGGTCGGTGGGGATTTATTTTGAGATAAACAAAGAGATATAAGTCGGTGTAGTCAGAGTTAAGGCCTTGAATGTTAGAAGTTTGTTATGTTGAATACTGTCAAATACAGGCAACCAATGCAGGGACTGACAGAGTGGATTGGTTTAGCTAGAAAGATCAGCCTTTGCAGCTGCATTCAAAATAATTGTAGTGGTTAGAGTCTTTTATTAGAAGACCAGTAAGGAGACTATTGCAATAATCAATACATAATAGAGTGAGTGCATGGATTAGAGTTTTTGCAGTGTAAAGGTGTGGCCACATTTTGGATATGTTTTTGAAACGCATGTGACATGATTTAGAGACCGATTGAATGTGAGGAATAAAGGACAGCAGAGTCGAGGATGACCCCTAGACAGCGAGCTTGTGGAGTAGGATTAATTGTTGTGTTCTCAACAGTGATAGAGATATCAGGTTGGTAACTACTCTTGGCTGGTGGGAATATAATTAATTCTGTTTTGGAAATGTTGAGTTTGGGCTGGCAAGACGACATCCAAGATGAAATGGCAGAAAGGCTTTCAGAGGCACTGAGCAATACTGAAGGTGACCATTCCAGGGAGGATAGATAGATTTGAGTACCATCAGCGTACAGATGTTACTGAAATCCATAAATTTACTGAGATGCTAGTTCTATTTTAGATGGGATGTTGCCATGGGGATCCAATCAGATACTTTCTATTATCTTCTAGAAGGTGCTAAATAAATAAGAAGTAGATTCTGATTGGTTGCCCATAGCAACATCACCTGTGAAATAGAACTTGCATCTTCGTAAATTTTCCCCGATTTAGTTTTGCCAGGAGAGGAGGTATAGATTGAGAAATGCAGAGGACCTAAGACTGAGCCTTGTGGTACTCCAACGGACAGAGGTAGTGAAGAAAAGGTAGAATCAGAGAAGAAAACACTGAAAGAGCGATTAGATAGGTATGATGAGAACCAAGAAAGTTCTGTGTTCTGAAAACCTAGGGATTGTAGTGTTTGTATGAGAAGAGTGGGCAACAGTGTCAAAGGCATCCAAGAGATCTAGAAGAATAAGACGTGAGAAATGGCATTTAGATTTAGCAGTGGCCAGATCATTTACTACTTCATGCAATGCTGTCTCTTTGGAGTGTTGAGAGCAAAAGCCTGACTGAAGTGGTTCTAATAAGTTGTAAGAGTTAAGAGAGTGTGTGAGGCTAGTGTAGGCATTTCTTTCAATTAGCTTGGAGAGGCATGGGAATTGAGAGATAGGACGGTTGTTAGTGAGACAGTTTGGACCAGATTTTAGTTTTTTTTTAGAATGGAAGCAGTAAGTGCATTCTTGAACAGCGAAGGAAAGATACCAGTAGAGAGAGAGAGAGAGAGGTTACAGATTTTAGTTGAGTTTGGGATAAGCACAGGAGACAGAGCTTAACTGACTTGTAAGGGTATAGAATCAAGAGAAAAGTTAATAGAGTAGGAGGATGAGAGAACACTGTTGATACTTCAACCTCACTTGTGAGGTCAAATGAGGAGAAAGTGGCAAAGGGCTCAGAAAAAGGAAGTAATCAAGTCACTGGCTGAAGAAGAGCATGCCATTTCATCTCGGATTTTATCAAGCTTATCCTTGAAGAAGGAAGCAAGTTCTTGTGCACTGATATTAGCCGGAGGGGAGTGTGAGTGATGGTAAAGAAGTGTTTTAGATGAATTAAAAAGTCACTTAGGGCCTTATTCTATTTGACTCTTTCGGATGTGCGTTCGTTCGGAAATGACCGAATGCAACGCACGTTGGACCTTCAAAGAACACACGCCTACATGCATCCACACGTCCGTGTGCGGTTGGAACTCAAAGATTCTGCATGGTCCAACTGCGTCCGAACAGACGAGAAGCTGACCATACGCATAGAGTTGGAATTTTTTGCGCTGACCTCACAAATCTGTTCGGAAATCATGCTTTACCCACATTACACACTTATCCAATTAGGCTACTTCGTAAACATATATATTATTTTTAATTGTAATCAATTAATTCCTAATTTACACTTAAACACATTACTGACAAATAACATGATGTAACAAAATGTAAAAAATTTTAATAGTTCTTTATTAAAGCAATATTTTTGTTAACGTGTGTGCTGTTTCACATTAATGTAAACGCCAGATTTGCATATAGATTTGGGTAACACAGTTATGTCCATTGAGTGCAGTCAGTGGCGCTGGAACGTTTTTAGGTTGGGGGGGGGGGGCAAGATATAATCTCATTTTGGCGCCCCCTAAATTGCTATATGTTACCCCCTGATAGTTAATGAAATATGTTTTCATCAATAGTAATAGAGTTACAGAAAAACACTATAGTTTTATTAGTAACAAAATAACATTTGTCCAGCACATGTCCCCACATCCCTCATATGTCCAGCACATGCCCCCACATCCCTCATATGTCCAGCACATGTCCCTATAACCCTCATATGTCCAGCACATGCCCCCACATCCCTCATATGTCCAGCACATGCCCCCACATCCCTCATATGCCCAGCACATGCCCCTACATCCCTCATATGTCCAGCACATGTCCCCACATCCCTCATATGTTCAGCACATGTCCCTATAACCCTAATTTGCCCAGAACATGTCCCCACACCACTCATATGCCCAGAACATCAATTGTTCACACACTCCCCATAACTTAATACATCCCCAATGTACATTAACTCAAATTGTGAGCAAGTTTAGAGATCTCCTCAACTTACTTTTTTTGTTTTGCTGCCTGGATCCCTCCCATACACAGCAGGGCAGACACGCTGGCCGCAGCAGGATGGGGTTGGAGCGCGTTGGGGACCTGGATGCTGGATGCCATGCCCATGCGACGCTCGTCGCTGAAGCAGCAGGGGGCGGGCGGCCGCGGCGTCGGACACTAAGTGTCAATCAAACACCGCTGGGCAGGGCGGCCTGCAGGGAGGGGACTGAGTCTGACAGGGAGGACGGATGGAGAGACCCGGCGCAGCGGCGCCAGCGCGCATAGCACTGCAGGATATGTGAGTGTAGAAAAGACCTCACACATACATCAAGACACAGACGGGCCCCGGCCGGGCTCTGGGGCCCTTCAGATCGCCGGGGCCCGTCACACATGTCCCCCTTGACCCCCCCTGTCGCCGGCCCTGACAGCGCCCCCAGACAACGGTACTTTAGCGCCTCAGTAATTTTAGGGGGGGGCAAGCTGCCCCCTCGCCCCCCCCCCCCCCCGTTCCGGCGCCCATGAGTGCAGTGTAAATGTGGGCCAGATACCAACAATAAAGTAAATGTGTTTGCACCATTTATTCAACTATTTTGTATTCTCCCATTTAACCAACAATGACTTAGTAGTTCCAATTGAACCTGTGGAATGTGTTTAATTAATCACTAATGACAGAGGACTGGATTGTATTGTGCTCAGCTGCGAGTATTTAAGGTGCGGACGTACTAATTGTGCAATCCGAATGCCTAGCACAGAGTTTTTCAACCAGTGTGCCGCGGCACACTAGTGTGCCGCGGCAAGTCCTCAGGTGTGCCGCGTGACAGCGTGTCACGGCGACTCACCAGGGTCCTTTCTCCTCGGCGCCATTTCAGCCAGGCAGCCTGAGACAGCGCCTGTTAGAGCTGCGGGCCGCGCCTGTCAGGCCTGCGGCATCCCCGGAGCTTAATAGCAGCAGCCAGAGCCCAGGCGTCCCGCTCCTCTCCTTTGCTGCCAGCCAGGCTTTGGCATTACCTGGCTGGTGGTCCGACACGGGCACTCATCCCCTCTGCTGCCGCCTTACCCCCAGCAGTGGCCGGCCGCGGCCCACCCTCCCTGCCTGCCACAAACACCTCAACGCCCTGTACAGGCCGGAGCGGAGCCTCAACAGCAACCACCATCATCAGCCAGGTAACCACTGCCCCTATGCCCAGCCAGCCAGCTGGCACATGCCATTTGCCCAGTGTTGCCTCCAGCTCCATCATATGATATGATGGAGCTGGAGGCAACACTGGGCGAATGGCATGTGCCAGCTGGCTGGGCATAGGGGCAATTTAACCAATTAATATGATTGACAGTGCAGGGCTGAGGGGCTTGGCAATGTAACCAATTAATATGATTGACAGTGCAGGGCTGAGGGTCTCAGCTGTACTGAGAGGGGGCATATGTGTTATCTGGCATAGTAGGGGCATATGTGTTATCTGGCATAGTGGGGGCATATGTGTTATCTGGCATATTGGTGGCATATGTGTTATTCGGCATAGTGGGGGCATATGTGATATCTGGCATATTGGGGGCATATGTGTTATCTGGCATATTGGGGGCATATGTGTTATCTGGCATAGTGGGGGCATATGTGATATCTGGCATAGTGGGGGCATATGTGTTATCTGGCATATTGGTGGCATATGTGTTATCCGGCATAGTGGGGGCATATGTGATAACTGGCATATTGGGGGCATATGTGATATCTGGCATATTGGGGGCATATGTGTTATCTGGCATATTGGGGGCATATGTGATATCTGGCATATTGGGGGCATATGTGATATCTGGCATATTGGGGGCATATGTGATATCTGGCATAGTGGGGGCATATGTGTTATCTGGCATATTGGGGGCATATGTGATATCTGGCATATTGGGGACATATGTGTTATCTGGCATAGTGGGGGCATATGTGTTATCTGGCATAGTGGGGGCATATGTTTCCCACTGATATTTTATGTAAGTAAAACCTATTTGTTTCTACTAATTTTAAAGGCAATAATAACAGATCTCAACATATATTAAATATATGTCAATATTTGTTATTACTTGTCTTATATTTGATTAAAAACTGTTGGTGTGCCTTGGCAATTTTTAAGTCTTGTCAGGTGTGCCGCGACCTGAAAAAGGTTGAAAATCACTGGCCTAGCACATGAACCATTGCCCTCCGAGAAGTGAAAGCTGCTTGTTTTCACCGAAGATTTCTGCCGCGTTGGTTCGCTTGCGCTCGGTGTCTGGTCCGAATGCACGCCTACCGCGCACTTATGCACGCCCACATAACGCCCATATTGGGCCCATATTTCCAGAGAGTGTTTGGTGGACATTTTTAGACTGTATTGTTGAGAACAAGTGTGGAGACATAGCGTTGCACATGCGCATTTCGTTGCTTACGCAGGGGCAGTTAGCTAAATGTCACCGTCCCAAAGAATGTGGAACGGACCGACTCAACCAGAATAACCCCCTTAGAGTTGGTGGCATGAGAAGAGATGAGAGATTGAAAATATGTTTGTTTAGCAGTGTCCAGAGCATTACGATAGGAGTGGTAGATACTCTCAAATGTGAGTCACTTGGATTTTGAGATTTGCACCACTGACGTTCAAATCTACATGATGGTTTTGCAGGTGTCTTGTTAATTTAGAGTGCCACGGTTGGCACCTAAGCCTATGTGGTTTGTGAGGAGTAGCTGTAGCAACTTCATCAAGGGCTCTTTGTAGAGTCTGGTTCTGGTGGGTTACAGCTGTCTCAGGACAGGCAAGTCTAGAAATGGTGAGAGCAGTTGTTGCATAGAGGTAGAAACTTTGTAGAAAATCAGTGGCATTAGTATATCTGCAGGTTAGAGGAGGCTTACATTATTTTGGTATTGTAGAATTTGGAGAAATGGAGGCGGTTGAGAAGGTGATAAAGTTGTGATCAGAGAAAGGGAATTGAGTGTTAGTGAATTCAGAAACAGAGCATAGCCTGGTGAATACAAGATCAAGGCAGTTGCCCTTGTGAGTATAGGAGTCAGACCATTGGGTGAGGCCATGAGAAGCGGTTAGAGAGAGAAGTTTAGTACCATGAGGAGAAAGTGGGTTATCAATAGCAATATTGAAATCACCCATGATGATGGTGGAGATGTCAGAAGATAAGAAGTGTGGGAGCCAGGCAGAGAAATCTTCCAGAAATTGTTGTTTGGGAAGCCCAGGTGGGCGATAGATAGCTGCGACACGCATAGAGAAAGGGGTGAAAACCCTGATAGAGTGAATTTCAAATGATGTGAATGTGAGTGATAGAACCAGTGGTAGGACTGTGTATGGGCACAACTGGGACCATAGTATACCTACCCCACCTCCTTTACCGTTACCAGGCCAGGAGGTGTGTGTGAAGTGGAAACCACCATTTTATAGTGCTGCAGGGTGAAGCAGTAGCTGATTGTGTGAGCCAAGTATATGTAATAGCCAGCAGATTGAAGTTGCCAGAGATGAAGAGGTAATGAACTGATGTTAGTTTGTTGCAAACAGAGCGTGCATTCAATAAGGCACATTTTAGTGACTTGGAGGGTGATGGGATACATGTGATATATATGAGGTTAGCTGGATTTCTATATTGTTTTGACTCCGCCTAATGAGAGTGTGGCAGTTGATAAGGGCCTGGATTTGTGGATATTACACCAGTAATAAAAGCAGAAGGAACTAAATAAATGTTGGTGGAGGTTTGTGAATATTTTGTGTAGAGGCAAGTTTTGGATGTTAAATTGCATGTAGAGAAGTGAGTTATAAGCTTATGAGTGTGCACATTTCTGCTTACATTATTCACTCCCCTCTTCCTTACAGTTGTAGGGGTAGTGTAGGATGAGTAGATTTTGAAAAGAATTCCATGATACAATGTAAAAAAGAGTACTTTGGCAAGCATGCTGCCAGTTAAAAAGCTAGAGTTAATATTGGAAGCCAAAAGTAATATTCATTCTTTACCTTTTTCTTAATGTTGTCTTAAGCAAAATGACTTACGGGTATTATGTGCAATGATAAGTTTGTTCAGTGAGCAGAATAAAAACCAACAATTTGTGGAAACATGGAAAGTTTCTGATCAGATCTACTGCTGAGGATCAGGATTTTCATGTTGAGAGGGAAAGATGTATTGTCCTTTGTTTCTTCAGTGATCCGTTGTATGGATAGATTGTTTTACTGTTTTCCTTCGGTTTAACATAGGTATAACATTGAAGTTCTTATTTAAATTTTCGCCTTCCTTTGAATAGATGTCCTTAGAATAGATGGACAAGCCTCTATCGGCCGCAAGCCTCTCTGAAGTTCATTAACCCCTTCCTGACAGAGCTAGTTTTTGCGTTCCTGACAGAGCCATTTTTTTCAAATCTGACATGTCTCACTTAAGTGGGGATAACTTTTTTTTGCTTTTACTTATCCCAGTGGTTTTGAGATTGTTTTTTCGTGACACATTGTACTTCAAATTAGTGGTAAATTTGGGTCGATACAGTCTGTGTTTTTTTGTGAAAAATACCAAAATATCGTGAAAAAATGGAAAATTTAGCGATTTGCAAAATGTTAAATTTTCTGCTTGTGAGACAAATAATCTTACCACTCAAAATAGTGAATAACTAACATAGACCATATGTCTACTTTATGTTGACATCATTATTTCAACTTCCTTTTAATTTTTTGGGACACTAGGAGGCTTACAATATGAATAGCAAATTCTCAAATTTTCAAGAAAATTTCAAACACTGATTTTTTTAGGGACCAGTTCAGTTCTGATGTGACTTTGAGGGACTTGTATGTGAGACACCCCCATAAATGATGCCATTTCAAAAACTGCACCCCTCACAGTATTCAAAACAGCATTTTGGAAGTTTGTTAACCCTTTAGGTGTTTCACAGGAATTAAAACAAAGTGTAGGTGAAATTTCAAAATTTCTTTTTTTTTGCAGATTTGCAATTTTAATACATTTTTCTAAGGAACACAGTACATTTTACTAGAGAAATGTGACTAAAAATTGATTCCCCCAATTCTTTTGTTTTCATAAATATCCTATATGTGGCCCTAGTGTGCACGGTGACCAAACCACAGGCTTCATAATAGAAGGAGCACCTACTTGATTTTGGAGCCTCCTTTTTATGAGATTATTTTTTAGGCACCATGTAGGTTTCTAGGCACCATAAGATGCTAAAAGTTAGGAACCCCCCCACAAGTGACCCCATTTTGCAAACTACACCCCTCAGGGAATTCATCTAGGGGTATAGTGTACATTTCAAACCCCCAGGGGTTTCACCAATTGTGGTACAACTGGGCAGTGAAAATGAAAAATTATTTTTTTTTACACAAAAATGCAGTTCTGGCTCCAAATTTGTCATTTTCAGAAGGTATGAAGGAGACAAAGCACCCCAAAATCTGTGCCCCAATTTCTCCCGAGTACGGCAATGCCTCACATGTGACCAAAAAATACCAGTTGGGTGCATGGCAGGACTCAGAAGGGAAGGAGTGATTTTTGGATTTTGCAGCTCAGATTCTGGTGGAATTTTGGTGGGTGCTATGTCGCATTAGCAAGACCCCCCAAGCACCAATACAGTGGAACCCCCCCACAAGTCACCCCATTTTGAAAACTACACCCCTCAGGGAATTCATCTAGGGGTATAGTGTACATTTCAAACCCCCAGGGGTTTCACCAATTTTGATACAAGTGGGCAGTGAAAATGAAAAATTAAATTTTTTTACACAAAAATGCAGTTCTGGCTCAAAATTTTTCATTTTCAGAAGGTATGAAGGAGAAAAAGCACCCCAAAATCTGTGCCCCAATTTCTCCCGAGTACGGCAATGCCTCACATGTGACCAAAAAATACCAGTTGGGTGCATGGCAGGACTCAGAAGGGAAGGAGTGATTTTTGGATTTTGCAGCACAGATTCTGGTGGAATGAATGGTGGGTGCTATGTTGCACCAATACAGTGGAACCCCCCCACAAGTCACCCCATTTTGCAAAGTACACCCCTCAGGGAATTCATCTAGGGGTATAGTGTACATTTCAAACCCCCAGGGGTTTCACCAATTTTGATACAAGTGGGCAGTGAAAATGAAAAATTACATTTTTTTACACAAAAATGCAGTTCTGGCTCACAATTTTTCATTTTCAGAAGGTATGAAGGAGAAAAAGCACCCCAAAATATGTGCCCCAATTTCTCCCGAGTACGGCAATGCCTCACATGTGACCAAAAAATACCAGTTGGGTGCATGGCAGGACTCAGAACGGAAGGAGTGATTTTTGGATTTTGCGGCTCAGATTCTGGTGGAATTTTGGTGGGTGCTATGTCGCATTAGCAAGACCCCCCAAGCACCAATACAGTGGAACCCCCCCACAAGTCACCCCATTTTGAAAACTACACCCCTCAGGGAATTCATCTAGGGGTATAGTGTACATTTCAAACCCCCAGGGGTTTCACCAATTTTGATACAAGTGGGCAGTGAAAATGAAAAATTACATTTTTTTACACAAAAATGCAGTTCTGGCTCAAAATTTTTCATTTTCAGAAGGTATGAAGGAGAAAAAGCACCCCAAAATCTGTGCCCCAATTTCTCCCGAGTACAGCAATGCCTCACATGTGACCAAAAAATACCAGTTGGGTGCATGGCAGGACTCAGAAGGGAAGGAGTGATTTTTGGATTTTGCAGCACAGATTCTGGTGGAATGAATGGTGGGTGCTATGTTGCACCAATACAGTGGAACCCCCCCACAAGTCACCCCATTTTGCAAAGTACACCCCTCAGGGAATTCATCTAGGGGTATAGTGTACATTTCAAACCCCCAGGGGTTTCACCAATTTTGATACAAGTGGGCAGTGAAAATGAAAAATTACATTTTTTTACACAAAAATGCAGTTCTGGCTCACAATTTTTCATTTTCAGAAGGTATGAAGGAGAAAAAGCACCCCAAAATATGTGCCCCAATTTCTCCCGAGTACGGCAATGCCTCACATGTGACCAAAAAATACCAGTTGGGTGCATGGCAGGACTCAGAACGGAAGGAGTGATTTTTGGATTTTGCGGCTCAGATTCTGGTGGAATTTTGGTGGGTGCTATGTCGCATTAGCAAGACCCCCCAAGCACCAATACAGTGGAACCCCCCCACAAGTCACCCCATTTTGAAAACTACACCCCTCAGGGAATTCATCTAGGGGTATAGTGTACATTTCAAACCCCCAGGGGTTTCACCAATTTTGATACAAGTGGGCAGTGAAAATGAAAAATTACATTTTTTACACAAAAATGCAGTTCTGGCTCGAAATTTTTCATTTTCAGAAGGTATGAAGGAGAAAAAGCACCCCAAAATCTGTGACCCAATTTCTCCCGAGTACGGCAATGCCTCACATGTGACCAAAAAATACCAGTTGGGTGCATGGCAGGACTCAGAAGGGAAGGAGTGATTTTTGGATTTTGCAGCTCAGATTCTGGTGGAATTTTGGTGGGTGCTATGTCGCATTAGCAAGACCCCCCAAGCACCAATACAGTGGAACCCCCCCACAAGTCACCCCATTTTGCAAACTACACCCCTCAGGGAATTCATCTAGGGGTATAGTGTACATTTCAAACCCCCAGGGGTTTCACCAATTTTGATACAAGTGGGCAGTGAAAATGAAAAATTACATTTTTTTACACAAAAATGCAGTTCTGGCTCAAAATTTTTCATTTTCAGAAGGTATGAAGGAGAAAAAGCACCCCAAAATCTGTGCCCCAATTTCTCCCGAGTACGGCAATGCCTCACATGTGACCAAAAAATACCAGTTGGGTGCATGGCAGGACTCAGAACGGAAGGAGTGATTTTTGGATTTTGCAGCACAGATTTTGGTGGAATGAATGGTGGGTGCTATGTTGCACCAATACAGTGGAACCCCCCCACAAGTCACCCCATTTTGCAAAGTACACCCCTCAGGGAATTCATCTAGGGGTATAGTGTACATTTCAAACCCCCAGGGGTTTCACCAATTTTGATACAAGTGGGCAGTGAAAATGAAAAATTACATTTTTTTACACAAAAATGCAGTTCTGGCTCAAAATTTGTCATTTTCAGAAGGTATGAAGGAGACAAAGCACCCCAAAATCTGTGCCCCAATTTCTCCCGAGTACGGCAATGCCTCACATGTGACCAAAAAATACCATTTGGGTGCATGGCAGGACTCAGAAGGGAAGGAGTGATTTTTGGATTTTGCAGCTCAGATTCTGGTGGAATTTTGGTGGGTGCTATGTCGCATTAGCAAGACCCCCCAAGCACCAATACAGTGGAACCCCCCCACAAGTCACCCCATTTTGCAAACTACACCCCTCAGGGAATTCATCTAGGGGTATAGTGTACATTTCAAACCCCCAGGGGTTTCACCAATTTTGATACAAGTGGGCAGTGAACATGAAAAATTACATTTTTTACACAAAAATGCAGTTCTGGCTCAAAATTTTTCATTTTCAGAAGGTATGAAGGAGAAAAAGCACCCCAAAATCTGTGCCCCAATTTCTCCCGAGTACGGCAATGCCTCACATGTGACCAAAAAATACCAGTTGGGTGCATGGCAGGACTCAGAAGGGAAGGAGTGATTTTTGGATTTTGCAGCACAGATTCTGGTGGAATGAATGGTGGGTGCTATGTTGCACCAATACAGTGGAACCCCCCCACAAGTCACCTCATTTTGCAAACTACACCCCTCAGGGAATTCATCTAGGGGTATAGTGTACATTTCAAACCCCCAGGGGTTTCACCAATTTTGATACAAGTGGGCAGTGAAAATGAAAAATTACATTTTTTTACACAAAAATGCAGTTCTGGCTCAAAATTTTTCATTTTCACAAGGAATGAAGGAGACAAAGCACCCCAAAATCTGTGCCCCAATTTCTCCCGAGTACGGCAATGCCTCATGTGTGACCAAAAAGTGGCAGGACTCAGAAGGGAAGGAGTGATATTTGGATTTTGCAGCACAAATTCTGGTGGAATGATGGTGGGTGCTATGTCGCATTAGCAAGACCCCCCAAGCACCAATACAGTGGAACCCCCCACAAGTGACCCCATTTTGCAAACTACACCCCTCAGGGAATTCATCTAGGGGTATAATGTACATTTCAAACCCCCAGGGGTTTCACCAATTTTGATACAACTGGGCAAAATTACATTTTTTTACACAAAAATGCAGTTCTGGCTCAAAATTTTTCATTTTCACAAGGTTTGAAGGAGAAAAAGCACCCCAAAATATATGCCCCAATTTCTCCCGAGTATGGCAATGCCTCATATGTGACCAAAAAATACCAGTTGGGTGCATGGCAGGACTCAGAAGGGAAGGAGTGATTTTTGGATTTTGCGGCTCAGATTCAGGTGGAATGAATGGTGGGTGCTATGTGGCATTAGCAAGACCCCCGATGCACGGTGAATTGATGGACCTAATAATCCATAGATGTGTGGTATATTTTAAAACACTCCTTTATGCAAAGGCCGGGTTTGTCAGGGCAAGTTTCACAGTGGAAAATAGTTTCCTTTCTTATTCCCCTTTTATAACAAACTTTGCACCTTTTTTGTGTCCTGCCCTTTTTTGCAGTGGAGGGGATTTCGTTGGGAAAATGCTGCCCTGGTACAATACGGGGGCCAGTACTAGAAGTACTGGGGCCCTCTGCCTGCTGGTTCCCAAATATCAGGCCCTTTATGACTTCCTCTTGAAAGTGCATAAATGTCCCCCTCTGGCCGGTAGAACGGAATAGCACGTAAGCGTTATACAGTGCCATCTGGATGATATACACGGCCAGCTTCTTGTACCAGATTTTTGTTTTCCGCAGGGCACTGTACGGCTTCAGTACCTGATCTGAAAGATCCACTCCGCCCATGTACCTATTGTAATCCAGGATACAATTAGGTTTTGAGGTGTGGGTACTGGTACCTCGTACAGGGACGGAGGTGGTACTGTCTCCGTGAATTGTTGTCAGTATAAGGACATCCCTCTTGTCCTTATATTTGACCAACAACATATTTTCAGTGCATATTCCCCTGCTTTCACCCCTTCTCATTACTTGGGCAATGTGCGTTTTTGGGAGGCCTCTTTGGTTCTTGCGCACAGTACCGCAAGCTGCTGTACCTCTTGAACCAAGGGCCTTAAACAGGGGGATGCTAGTGTAAAAGTTATCCACATAGAGGTGATAACCTTTATCCAGGAAGGGGTGCACTAAATCCCAGACAATTTTTCCACTAACACCTACGAGGGAGGGGGGGCATTCTGGCGGTTCAATACTTGAATCCTTCCCTTCATATACCCTAAACCTGTGGGTGTACCCTGAGGTGCTTTCACACAGTTTATACAATTTTATGCCATACCTTGCCCTCTTATTGGGAAGGTACTGGCGGAATTTAACCCTTCCTTTAAAATGTAAAAGGGACTCGTCCACACAAATGAATTGTTGGGGGATGTACATCTCCTCAAATTTGGCGCTGAAATGATCAATGACCGGCCTGACTTTGAATAGCCGGTCAAAGGTGGGATCATCTCTGGGTGGGCACTGTGCATTATCGCTGTAATGCAGAAATTTAAGGATCATCTCAAAACGAGTCCGGGTCATGGCCATACGGTAAAATGGGGTGCTGTACAGAACATCTGTACTCCAATATTGCCTAATTTCTGGCTTTTTTACTATGCCCATATGAAACACCAGACCCCAAAACGCCATCATCTCTACTGCATCTACAGGGGTCCACCTAGCAAATGATGACGTGGGGTATTGAGCAATAAACTGCTGGGCATATAAATTAGTTTGGTCCACCATTAAATTTATAAAATCATCAGAGAAAAATAATTTGAAGAAGTCAATTTCTCTGAGACCTGTGGAATCAAATTGGATTCCTGGGATGGCCAAAAACTCAGGAACCTGGGGCTCAAAATTGGCTGGTGGTGGGATCCATACGGGATCAATCATTGGGGGGGGGGTCTCAGCTGCTCTACGGGGGCGTCTTTGAGGGGGTCCCTCATTACTAGAGGAGGAAGATGAGGTTAACACAAATCCTTCAAATTCCCCGCTTGCATCACTGTCTGTGTCACTGTCAGAGGCAAGCATGGCATATGCCTCCTCCGCTGAGTACATTCTTCTGGATGACTGGGATGACATTTGGGATGACCTTTGGGATGCCATTTTTATTTTTGTGTTTGTGGTTGTGAAATGTTTCAACACGTGTATAGTGTAGGGGGGGGTACAAACTTTATTTCAACCAGGTAGTGTGTATGTAGTGCAGAAAAAAAAAAAAAAAAAAAAAAAGGTCCTGCACCAAAAATTGAGCACAGATGTTAGTCAGTAACGACCGTCACTGAACAGCGCTCAAAGGCAACAGGAATTTATTAAAAAAAAAAAAAAAAAAAAAGGTCCTGCACCAAAAATTGAGCACAGATGTTAGTCAGTAACGACCGTCACTGAACAGCGCTCAAAGGCAACAGGAATTTATTAAAAAAAAAAAAAAAAAAAATCAACCCTGTGCCGAAAAAGCTGATCAGTGATGTACGTCACTGATCAGCGCACAGTGGCCACAGGACACCCACAAAATCACAGTGTGTGTAAAAATACCCACAGCACCCTCAAAAAAAAAAAAAAAAGGTGAGGGGCAGCAGGTGCACAACCTTTGGTGCAACTGGCAGGTATATATTTCCTGCAGACACAAAATATAGCACTCTATCACTCTCTGTCACTCTCTCTCTCTATCTCTCACTATCTATCACTCTATGACACTGCAGCACTGACAGGAATTTAAAAAACAAACCCCTGCACCCCCAAAAAAGTTGCTGATCACCTCAGATATAGTGATCAGCACAAAAGGCGGGGGCAGCAGACACAAAATTTAGCACTCTCTATCACTCTCTCTCTCTATCTCTCACTATCTATCACTCTATGACACTGCAGCACTGACAGGAATTTACAAACCCCTGCACCCCCAAAAAAGTTGCTGATCACCTCAGATATAGTGATCAGCACAAAAGGCGGGGGCAGCAGACACAAAATTTAGCACTCTCTATCACTCTCTCTCTCTATCTCTCTATCTCTCACTATCTATCACTCTATGACACTGCAGCAAACCCCTGCACCCCCAAAAAAGTTGCTAATCACCTCAGATATAGTGATCAGCACAAAAGGCGGGGGCAGCAGACACAAAATTTAGCACTCTCTATCACTCTCTCTCTCTATCTCTCTATCTCTCACTATCTATCACTCTATGACACTGCAGCAAACCCCTGCACCCCCAAAAAAGTTGCTGATCACCTCAGATATAGTGATCAGCACAAAAGGGGGGGCAGCAGTCAGTTATATAAAAAATATATATCACAATCTGTCACTATCTCTCTATCTCTCTCTCTCTATCTCTCTCTCTATCTATAACTCTATTACACTGCAGCAAAATATAGCACTCTCTGTCACTAGGCCTCTCTATCTCTCTCTATCTCTCTCTATCTCTCTCTATCTCTCTCTCTCTCGCTAACTGCAGCAGCACAACACAGCACAACACAGCACAACACAAGTAGCAAGATCCAGGCAGTGATCAGGTAAGTATTTTGCACGGTTTGCACGGATCAGGTCAGTATACTGCGGCAGCCAGGCACGGTGACCACACTGCACGCAATTCCAGACCGGAATGGCGTCTGCAGTGCAGTCACCGTTAGTTTAAACCCCCCTCCATGGCTGTGATTGGTCCGTCGGTCCGACGAACCAATCACGGCCTTTGGGGGCGGGCGGGGTGAGGTGGGGTGACACCAGTGTCACCCTTACACCCCACGGTGATTGGTGCTGTACTTTACAGCACCAATCACCTCCGATCCCATGTCACCGGCGAACGTTATTCGCCGGTGACACAGAAAACGCTGTAATTGGCTGTTCACACTGAACAGCCAATCACAGTGATCGGCGACGGGGGGGCGGCATCGCAGCCCCCCCCGGGCACGCAGGGACATGTCTGCTGTCAGGGACAGCAGACATTGTCCCTCTGTCACTGCGTCTCTAGACGCAGTGACAGTTTTCAGCCATGACGTATATATACGTCATGTGTCGGGAAGTACTTCCCGACCATGACGTATATATACGTCAAATGTCGGGAAGGGGTTAAACTATAGATAAAAATACAAAATGACACCCAACAAACAAAGAAACAAACAAATCTACCTCTTTTGTGTCAACCTTTTGTGTCTATCAAGGTTACCCATTGTCTTCTATTTGACCATGTCGACGAGTGACTGCTCCAGAGATTCATAATTTAAATAGGGCAGTCACACAGCTGTCACGAACTGCCATTCCAAATTGACTTGCTGGAAATAGGTGTAGCTCCCTTATTTGTATTTTGGCCTGTGCTCCTCTGGAGCTGCCACTAAAGTTACCATATGGGGTAGACCTAATGACTGTCTATGTAGACAGTGTAGACTTACTATGCCACACCCTTTCCCCTTCTGACCAAGTGTATTTCATTTCGCTGTTCTCCCTGAATTTTGCTGTTTCTGCATAAACAGGATTTACCTGTATTTCTGTATCACATAATACATGACTGGTGTGTATGGTTGTGATTTAAAGTGAGGTACTTGTTTCCTAGCACGGCCACAGCGATCATGATCTCGGGCATCGCAGGTAAAAAAATCACGTCGGTTGCATCGCATGCGGGCTAAAAAATCGTATGTGATGCGACCAACGCGATGCCCGCGATTTCTCATAGGGAACAATGTTAAATGCCTCAATTTACCCAAATCAACATAGGGAACAATGTTAAATGGGCCAGAAACCCCTCAAAATACCCCATAACAGTGAAATGGCCCCCCAAAATTAGTTAACGCCACCCCACGATGAACGTGAACCCGAAGCGTGGCGAGCGCAGCGAGCCCGCGAGGGGCGGTGGTACGCGTCCTCCGACCTTTTCATACCCCCACTATCCACGTCGGCGAGGAGTTGAGAACAGATAGTGTGGCGAGCGCAGCGAGCCACCGAGCCCGAAGCGTAGCGAGGGGACGCGGATACCTGTGAAGCCCGCGGAGGGACGCGTTTACCTGTGAAGGTATCCACGTCCCCTCGCGGGGCTCGCCACGCTTCGGGCTCGGTGGCTCGCTGCGCTCGCCACACTATCTGTTCTCAACTCCTCGCCGACATTCATCGTGGGGTGGCGTTAACTAATTTTAGGGGGCCATTTAACTGTTCAGGGGTGTTTTGGGGGGTTTCTGGCCCATTTAACATTGTTCCCTATGTTGATTTGGGTAAATTGAGCCATTTAACATTGTTCCTTATGGGAAATTGCGGGCATCGCGTCTGGACCATCTCATGCTTTTTTTAGCCGCATGCGATGCGACCGACGCGATTTTGACTTTTTTCAATGCATTTCAATGGGAAATCGTGGGCGATGCCCGCGATTGTGGCCGTGCTAGGAAACAAGTACCAAAAGTGATTTTAAGTTCCATCTACCCCATTTGAAGGGCAAAGCAATGTACAGTCTACATACATGTAGCTATATGCCAAAATGTTCCATCAAAGTGGCATTTTTTGTCATGTGGCCCTTGCTCATTGTTTTAAAATGATGGTTAATACTTTTCCCTGATTTTCCCATATTCTACCTTTTTGCTTTCTGTTGAGTCTGTGTATCTTGATATTGGTCAATCATTTTTGAAGACTTTGATTTGAAAGAGTTAAATGGCTCAAATTCCTACTGCCACTTTGCTTTTGTAATTATTGGCACTCAATTATTAAACTGCCTTTTGTGTGAAGTAATCTGCATTCTAATTAGCAGCACAGATGATTAATAATTTACACAGAAAAGTATAGTAGCGTTATTGCTGACCAATTTACAACCAACGTAATGTGCCCAGGTCAATTCTCAAGATTACAATGTAGATTTTACTAGGTGATATTGCTGTGATGCATTTCTCTGTGTACAGGAAGTATATATTATCTATCTACCTATCTAATATTGAATTAAAAAACAGTGAATCAATACCTTGGAGCCAGAGAAGATATGCATGCGTTGACCTCAACAGAAATGACTCCCAGCTGTGATTTACTTTCTCTCCCAGTTATGCATTTCATCATGGAACACTTTCAAAATGAGTCATGTAACACAAGGGACATATAAATTTATATTTGAGAGAGCAGAGCGGCTTCGGTATCTATTCAAAACCACTCCTGGGATGCTGGTATAAAACATAATGTTTAGTCCTTGAAAAGCATCATTCACCGGACCTAGATTGACTACATTCTTGCTGAATGCATATTGATTATTGTGTTTTTTTTCTCTATGTCCAACGCCTCTTTTGAGATGTAAAAGAATTCCATAAATTGGAGCACACTGAGTAGTTTAATCATATTTCACAAATTAACCTTGCCCAAACCCCCCCGACTCCACTCCATATGGCATTGCTCTCACTAATTTGTTACTAGACCATGTTATGGGCACCCAAGACTCAGTGATGAGTGAAGACTAGCCCATCTGGTCCTTTCCCATAGAAGTGCTACTGTTGCACAATTTGCGGGGGGAGCTTATACTGACTATGCAAGCAAGTAGACAGAAAACACAACTTGCTGCGTAGCCTCAGACCTTTTGGAGTGCACATACTGCCTTTAGTCCACCAAAAGCTACTTACAATGAGCATGTGCACATCAGAACTGAACCATTGAGCAATGGAAGAAGGTTTCCTGTTCTGATAGAACACCATTTCTATAAAATCGTGATGAACGTGCATCATTTATCTATGGAAGCGACAGCAGCAGGATGCTGTATGGGATTAAGGCAAGCTGGTGGAGGCAGTGTGATGCTCTGGGCAATGTTCTTCTAAGAAAGCTTGGGTCCTGGAATTCATGTGTATTTTTGAGTATTTGACATGTATTTATTTATTATTTATTTATTAACAGTTTCTTATATAGCGCAGCATATTCCGTTGCGCTTTACAATAGCAGACAGTGAAACAACAAAACAGGGTATTTACAGACAGTCAAAATGTAGGAGGGCCAACATTGTTGTAAACCACTTAACCCCCCCCCCCTCCCCCCCTCTATATCAATGGCATTCCATGATGGCTGTGGCTTCTTCCAGCATTATATTGCGCCATGCTACTCTTTAGGAATAGTTTGAGGAACATGACAAAGAGTTCAAGGTATTAATGTGGCCCGCAAATTACCCAGATCTCAATGCGGTTAATAATCTTTGGGATATGCTGGAAAAACCATCCCAAGCTATGGTTTCCCCCTTGCTACTTACAGAATGTAAATGGTCCTAGATGTTGCAATGCTTCAAGACACCTTCAGAGATCTTGTAGAGGCCATGCTTTGACTGCCACCTTGTTTTTTTCCTCCTTGTTTTGCAGCACAGGAGATGGTCCTATATGCATCTCACATTCCTAATAACTATAAGCCATGCTTTATAGTCTATTCACCATACCTACCTACTTCTGTCGCTTAGATGTCCCCATCGGGCCCTCATTCTGCTGATTGGTTGTCATTGGATAGTGCCTTTATGGGACATGATAGATTTGCACACAGATAATTCGCTCTTCTCTACTCAACCATAACCATAAATGGATTATATTGCTTATATGTTGTTGATATTAGTGATCTAGTACCACTGGCTGTCTGTCTGCTGCTAGGTTGCCAATCACTGTTATGTTAGCACTCCAAATTATCTGTATTTTTTGTTATGTATTTTGTCTGTCTCCTTTTTCAATAACCAATTACAATAATAGAATATGTGCTTATTCTGGATTTGCTTTGATATCTATAATGTAATCCTCATGTCATATTTTTTTTTCTGAAGTAGTTTTTTTATTTTGTTGTGGTAAATCTCAATCTTAAAAAAGGATGCAATTAATAAAATAGGAGTTGCAAGAATGGTTAAAATCGACTGATGTCACAGGATAACTAAATCTAATTAGCTGAATAAATCATTAATGTTGTTGAAGATTAGTTTATGAGGTTGATTAGTTATGCCCTGAGTTACATAAATGATGCAGTCTGGATGAGCACTATGTTAGTGTCAGATTATATATAGAGGGTTATGTATATGTGTAAATACAATGCTCAAAAAAATAAAGGGAACACTAACATAACACATCCTAGATCTGAATTAATGAAATAAATATTCTTATTAAATACTTTGTTTTTTACGTAGTTGAATGTGCTGACAACAAAATCACACAAAAATTATCAATGGAAATCAAATTTATTAACCCATGGAGGTCTGGATTTGGAGTCACACTCAAAATTAAAGTGGAAAAACACACTACAGGCTGATCCAACTTTAATGTAATGTCCTTAAAACAAGTCAAAATGAGGTTCAGTAGTGTGTGTGTGTGGCCTCCACGTGCCTGTATGACCTCTCTACAATGCCTGGGCATGCTCCTGATGAGGTGGCGGATGATCTCCTGAGGGATCTCCTCCCAGACCTGGACTAAAGCATCTGCCAACTCCGGGACAGTCTGTGGTGCAATGTGGCATTGGTGGATGGAGCGAGACATGATGTCCCAGATGTGCCCAATTGGATTCAGGACTGGGTAACAGGTGGGCCAGTCCATAGCATCAATGCCTTTGTCTTGCCGGAACTGCTGACACACTCCAGTCACATGAGGTCTAGCATTGTCTTGCATCAGAAGGAAACCAGGGCCAATCGGACTAGCATATGGTCTCACAAGGGGTCTGAGGATCTCATCTCGGTACTTAATGGCAGTCAGGCTACCTCTGGCGAGCACATGGAGGGCTGTGCGGCCTTACAAAGAAATGCCACCCCACACCATTACTGACCCACTGCCAAACTGGTCATGCTGGAGGATGTTGCAGGCAGCAGAACATTATCCTTGACGTCTCCAGACTCTGTCACGTGCTCAGTGTGAACCTGCTTTCATCTGTGATGTCAGTCAGTGGCGAATTTACCAATCTTGGTGTTCTCTGGCAAATGCCAAATGTCCTGCATGGTGTTGGGTTGTAAGCACAACCCCCACCTCTGGATGTTGGTCCCTCGTACCACCCTCATGGAGTCTGTTTCTGACTGTTTGAGTAGACACGTGCACATTTGTGGCCTGCTGGAGGTCATTTTGCAGGGCTCTGGCAGTGCTCCTCCTGTTCCTCCTTGCACAAAGGTGGAGGTAGCAGTCCTGCTGCTGGGTTTTTGCCCTCCTTTGGCCTCCTCCACATCTTCTGATGTACTGTCATGTCTCCTGGTAGTGCCATCATGCTCTGGAAACTATGCTGACAGACACAGCAAACCACCTTGCTACCACTAGAGTGAAAGCACCGCCAGCTTTCAAAAGTGACCAAAACATCAGCCAGAAAGCATAGGAGCTGAGAAGTGGTCTGTGGTCACCACCTGCAGAACAGCTCTTTTATTGGGGGGTTTTGCTAATTGCCTATAATTTTCACCTTTTGTCTATTCCATTTGCACAACAGCATGTGAAATAGATTGTCAATCAGTGTTGCTTCCTAAGTGGACCTTTTGATTTCACAAAAGTGTGATTGACTTGGAGTTACATTGTGTTGTTTAAGTGTTCCCTTTATTTTTTGAGCAGTGTATGAATTTCTTTTGATAATGCATCCACATGTATTATTGATATAATGGGAAAAGCTTTAAACCAAATGGTAAAGATCTTGTTATGACAAATAGCGCTATGAATACTTTCTGGATGCACTGTATATAATATTTGTGGCACGACATTATATACATTGGATGTATAATATTGGTAATTGCTTTTAGCGTGTCTGTCTGAAATGCAGGTATCTCAGCTTGTTTGTAAAGACAAAGCTATGTTGCGCGTATTTTGTGTGTCCTAAATTGTCATTGTTGTGCCCTAGTGACTGCCTGAAATTTTCACTTTGTATAGTCTGGAAGTTTATTGTTCTGGCAATTTATGACACTAATAGATACTTTACACACTGTACTTCAGTGGGTATTCACAGACTGCAAATAATATATTTTGTCTGACTCAGTAGAAGGCTGATGGCTGCCGCAAATCCAGTTCTTTAGACTGTGGCTAGTGGACTTGCGGGCACCTATATGCGCCTCCCTTGTACTGCTGCAAAGAACTCACTCTATAGCCAACTGATAGTGCCCCTCACTGGGTTATTACCACATGGTACAAATCTGAATTTTGGTAAATCCACAATCTAGACCTTTATGTAAATGATCTGTTATGTGCACGAACTACCTTGCCCAACTATAAGGTCACAATTTATTTGAAAAGCATTGTTATTATGCAATCAATCCATATATCGTAGATGGGAGCCTGCCATGAGTACTATTATGACCATGTAGAGACCTGGGTTCTATTTATCATTTATATATTCATTAATGAGCAGTTAATAGCACATTTCTAAATATTCTTTATTTATTATTGAACGCCTATGCCTATGGAATACATATAGATGACTGACGGTGAGAATGTCAGAATACTGATGCTGGCATCCGGATTAAGGGAATCCCGAAAGGGGTCAGGAAAGTGTACTTACCCTGCCCGATAGTGCCTACCCCTAATCTTCCTACCCCTCAGCCTAAGCCTAACCTAAAGCTGTGTAAACACGGTGCAATTCTGGCTCATGGACGATTTTGACTATCTAACTTTTGATTATTTGTTTTTGGCTAGTAGTACTTTCGATATACAGTACTTTAGATTTAAACTATCTTGTAATTTGGCCCTAGGCCAAATACATTGTACAGGGTAGACACTGTGAGATATGCACTATTTTTCTATTTGATTTTGCTTATAGAAGCAAAATCAAATATAAATCAAATCCACATTGAATGCTTTTAGCAGCATTCGATGCAGATTCGATCCCAATGTGCGTTCACTTATAGTGGAAATCGAAAAGAAAAATAGTCTTGCCAGGCAAGAATATATATTAGAAATCGACTGGCATATTAAATCGAATGCCAGATCTAACCGTGTGTACGCACCAAGATGGTCTTGCCTGTACAGTCTATTTTCTATGCAATACTGACTAAATTGCACATTGCCATCACATCTGCATCTAATGTGGCTGAATACTGTGCAATTCTGACTACGTTTTTATTCGATTTTGACTATAAAAATCGATAACCAGAATCGCACTGTGTGTGTCGACAGCTTTACCCTCCCTCTCCACTGCCTAAATCATAACCACCCTTCTCCCACAGCATAACTGTAAGTTCCCCTGCTAGTGCCTAGGCCTATCCCGCCCGAATTTCAGAATTTCACTATCCTAGAACCCCATAATATTTAGGTGTGGGATGCCGGCTTTTGGGATTCCAGCGCTGTCGGTATACTGACTGCCGGCATTCTGTCCGCAGGGATGTTGACTGCATGCCTTGCCCACATCTATGAAAGTAAATATGAAGTTCCCTGCTTACTATCGGACTCCCACTGCTGATTAACATGCTTATACATCGCACATTATTTACAATTTTTGTCCACAAATAGTCAATACTTATTTATAATATCTAAATCTTCACTGACTAATTAGAAAGCACAGGAGCCCAATTAACAAAATTCACATATTAGATGCTCTTGTGATAGGAAAAAGTAGCTGCTGGTCGCAATGCAATATTTAGAAAGATGTGAACAGGTTGCAAGAGTTCTGTCTCAGTGAATTGCTTCACCACACTTGTTCAATGCCACTTTATATGATGGTCAGGGGGGTGCTGGATGACGGTCCGACAGTGGGGATCCCGACTGATGGTGCTTCGACAGAGGGGATCCCCGACACACAGGGGCTATTCTCCCTTGTGGGGATCCACGACCCCCATAGAGGAAGAATATAAACCTGTAGGGAGCCATCGGGCCTGCAGCGAGCGTGGCGAGTGCAGTGAGCCCGCAAGGGGCTTCTTTGCGCTCGCCCCCGTCGGAGCACCAGCAGTCGGGATCCTGTCGGGATCCCCACTGACGGAGCCCTATAGCACACCCGGTCTGGTTAACCCTTCCTGTGCTGCAGGAATTTTAGTGGTTCAGATACAGACTGAGCACTGTTTTAAGCTGTGCCTGTATTACGGTGATGGCAGGGGAGAGGGGTAGGGCTCTGCGAAAATCCCATTTATTTTCTTCCCTGTTGGGCACAACAGGATATCAGGAAAGGGATCAGCAAAGATCCCTCTTCCACCAGCAGAATGGAGGAAAGCCTCTGGTAATGCCATCTGAAGATTATCTTAAGTGAGATCCCCATCCAGTAGTTGAAAATTTAGGAATGGTGAATCTGATTTAATCTTATTTCCCATTAACTGTATGGGAAATGCTATAATGACGAGGAGTAGATGCAGATTTTAAGAGAAGGAAGAGATACTAATATAATGAGAAAACATTTCACATTCATTTAGTGAATAAAGGATTGACAACATGTCCCTTAAGTGTCCAAGTTATCATTCATTATTTGCAGCATATCCCTTAAAAATAACAATTTTTGGGGGGATACTCACAAATATTAAGTATCACCCGAATGTAGAGTACCATGACTAAATCTGCTGTGATTCCTCCATTTTGGGTAGCAGCGGCAACTCCTATTAATATGCTTCTATAGGGTTTATGAAGATTTGTCTCAGCAGCTAACATGATCTATTGATGGTGCTAATCTGCTGTATTCTGTGGCCGACATTTTACAAAAACCATGTACATATGTGGTCAGTAGTCCATGCTGGCACCGGAATTCCAATACAGGAGTGAGGAGAATACAAGTGCGGTCACTTCACTCCGGGCACATCCTGCATAGGAACATTGATACATTCGCGCTGCACTTCTTCATTTCGTATATGCCTCCTTATGATCTTGCACAACCAGCCTTTAGCAATGCGTACACCTGTGCAGTTTTTTCACGGCAAGGATGATCACGGACATATATGTATATACATATACAGGTTGATTATCCCTTATCTGAAATGCTTGGGACCAGGAGCATTTTGCATAAGGGATCATTTCGGGAGAAACCAAAGGTTTTCGGAATATTCTGTGTTTTGGATATATGGATGAGGGATACACGACCTGTATATACAGTATGTGCTGTAACCATATGTACTGTTGTTGTAATAGTTCTATTGGCTGATGATTCTCTGCATATTTTGTTTTACTTAAAAAATTCTTTTTAAAGTACATTATTTAAAACACTCTTAACTACAGTTATTATTATCCTTAACTACGGGTGTATATACATAAGGTAACACTGATATGCGGATACATCTGCAGTACCCAGGTTATGCTAGGTCACTAATCCTATCCTGATAACTACAGTACATGCCATTTCTCCTGCTTAGATCTCCATCTCAACACTGATTAGAACAATCCCAGCTCATCTCAGGCTGCATACATTATTGAAGTAACAATTGTAATCTATCTATGACATCCAGTCTAAGCTAAATCAGCTTATACTTCCTTTTCTTATGTACGTCTCGCCACTGATTCACATGAGAAATACAAGTGCAGAGGGCATATAACCTTGTTTCACAAGTCCAGATGTGGAAATCTTGTAGAGGCTTCCCCAATTAGATTTAGGGGAGTATCCAGTTAGTGGCAAATATGATCAGGGGCGAAACACCGTTTTTTGTTTTGTTCCCCCCCCCCCCCCCTCTGCAGATTTCCGTTTTCTACAGGTATCCTAAAAGTATTTTCCAAAAATTCATATTTTATTGCAAAGACGCAGATTTGAAACAAAATCTCAGATAAGCTTCTTCTCATGCACTTTTCGGGTTTTACTGGATAGCTCCTGGAGATAAAAATACCTGCTGTAAATTACCTTGGGTAATTGGGTACCCCTGACTCATAGCTGTAAGAGGCGCTAAATATTGTAAGTATTGAAACAAGGTGGGGTGGATATAGAGGTGGTAGACGCAAATACAGTAGTACAATTTAAACATGCTTGGGATAAGCATATTGATATCCTTACAAAAAAATAAGGATCAAATATGGTTTGAGGTAACATGTTTAAAAAAAGGGGCAGACTAGATGGGCCAAGTGGTTCTTATCTGCCGTCAAATTCTATGTTTCTATGTTTCAAATTCTATATAAGGGTTGGGGCAACTACATATCCCCTACAGCTGGGGTAGCCAACCCTGGTCCTCGAGAGCTACCAACAGTGCATGTTTTGCAGGTCTCCTCACAGAACCACAAGTGAGCTAATTAGCTCCATCTGTGTATCTTTTAAAATGTGTCAGTGATTAATGAGTGCAGCTGTGCAGCAGCTAGGTTGTCTTGAAAATGTGAACTGTTGGTAGCTCTCGAGGACTAGGGTTGGCTACCACTGCCCTACAGCAATTAACCATCCGGATTGGCTTCCGCTTTCTACGGTGCAGAAAATAACTCTCCATCAGCTGGCTTCCACATTGCCATCCCAGCAGTTTTATCTGCCTCACATAGCAGCTTTCTTCAGCGCACCGGCATTTACCATCTCAATAGGGCGGCTCGCTCCCTGCTGAATACGTCATCGGCGGTCAGTTAACGGATGACGGCCGCCTGGCGGGTGTAGCTAGAGCCGCTTGGACGCCACCTATACTGCTGCTGCAGGACTTGTGTCCATAACAATTCACAAAAAAAAGGTATTACTACTTCTTTCCAGCCGTGGGGTGTTTTTGTTACCCTAAATATCAGCTGATATAAACCGGTCTATTCTGAGCAATTCCTACTTCTACACCCATTTCTGCAAATTAATTAATTTGAGATAGTGGAGAGATATCTACTAATCTACAACTATTCAATCATCCAGACTGTGATATCACTATAATTAAGCACGAGACACCTTAACTGAAGGTGGATCCCACAAGTAAATACAATATTATCCCGGAGTTGGTCTTATTGAATGCTATTAATAATATACTTTTTTCTCATTAGGAGTTTATTCAATTTTTATTAATTAAATGTTCATATTGTGAATAGATTTTTTTTTATCTTTTTGTTTTTTATATAAATATATCTATCAATTCCAAAATAAACTCTTTGGTGTTTTTCAATTTCCCAATCGTGCGGCGCTCTCTCATATATATATATATATACATTTATCAGTAAGAACCTAATTGTATATAATGTCTCTATATTGTATATGCAATCAGTTTTTATTCAGTTTTCGTGGGCCGATGCAATGTGGTCAGAGCTCAGGGGCTGTGAGGGGTGCCAGCTGAACGCAGACTTTTTTAAAGGAATGCCTTTTTTTTTTTTACTTCCGAGTTCGTCCGGCATCCTGCTCGGCCGCTGAGCAGTGACGCGAATATGTCTGCCCTTTACAGTTACGGTACGCAATGAAACTTTTTGTGATTCTGTGACGTTATTTAAAATATTTATAATACCAAAGAAAGCATATATTTATATTTACATATGTAGAAAATGTACGCGATTGGCATCCTCTTCTAAACATTTCCTGACTTAATTTTTAGTTTATTGATGCTGCATTGTGTAATGTCTAGGTAGAAACTTTTTTTTTTTTTTTTAAATAGGCATTAAAAAAAAATCTATTTTTAAGGCTTTGGCAATCTTTTCATGTGCAGACATGGAGCAAAATTGGAGTTTTGCAGGTGTGATTTAGTTGATATTACGCAGGATTATGGCTAACCTTTTATGCAGTAAACCTCGTTGGCATCCACACACCCACATTTGCTGATTCTACTGCTCAGTCTGAAAACTGAACTGAAGGACAGGAGAATTGGAGCAGATCCTACTGTTTGGATCTCTGATCAAGCAGGTGCATCACTTCTGTCCTCACTGCTGTGTGCTAATTGGATCTGAATGCAGGATAAAAACCATCCTGATAATGGTCATAGCCAAGAGCAGTGTGAAATGATAAATAAGATCCCATGCACCTTTGGTGTTTATGTGTATTTTGTTATTTAGTAGCATATTGTGTCATTTCACAATTCCTTACCACCTAAGTGCTACTGTTAATGTAAAATGTGTTAGAATTATTAATATTATTTTTTTTACTCGAATAGTGTTAGCACAAAACTCAAGATACAGAAATGTTTTTTCTTTAAGGTCAATATGCCCTTTTGCAAATATAAATACTTGTTAGGCTGTGGCATTTGGTAAATACATGACTTGATTGAAAAAATCCTGTTTCTTGCCATTGGTAGCATTACCATGTTGTACATGCATGTCATTTTAGATTGCCAGTGACATCTAGTGGTTATAGCACAGATCTCTTTTTTGTTATGCATTTATATAATAAAATTCCTAATCTTTTAGTTGTTGGCCAGTGGCTTATTTTCTACATTATTTCCTCTCTAGGAAAAACCAGCCCTGGGCTTAAAAAATTAGGACTCTTCCCTGTAAGTCCTGAGATTATGGGCTGTACACAGAGAGTGATTTGGTCTTACTTTCTAAGTGATCTAGACTGGTTTCTTAGGCTGTGTACACACGGGGGGGGGGGGGGGGGGAAGAGATATATTGCTCAGCAATATATTGCTCAGTGTCTCCTTTTCATCAGCGACCAGTGATTATTAGAATGGGGCTGAAAACGGGGGAGCGCACCCGGCAATTTATCACCGGGGCACACTCCCATCACTGGCAATATGGTCGCCAGCGACCATATTTTCAGCGATTTCAGCCCCTATCGCCCCCGTGTGTACACCGCTTTAGAAAATAGGCAAAACTGGCCTCGTATGTATACCCCATACTTGAGTAACGAGGTTGTGAGCCACTGCCTAGCTGTTACTGGCCGCACTTCCTTTATCTCACTTGTTCCCTAAGATGTGTCTTGCACCAGCCAACTACATTCCTATCTGCACCTGGTGTGTACGGGTTCAGAATGATTTCTCGATGTTCAAAATGCCGACATTCATTATGCCGACATGGTCCGTGCTGCCCACTTGGTACTTGAAGTAAGAACAAACCGATGTTAAAGAATACATCATGAAAAACTCATATTGACTTTTGGGACATGTCGAGATTTTAAATGTCGGCATTTTGAGCAGGTCGGTATTTTGACTATCTGCCAATGGTTGTTACTATTGTTGCCATTTTGACTGTCTGTAAATTGACTGAATCACAGTGCCTACATCTCTGCATATGGAAAAATGATGCACAATATTACCATGTTCTCTTATTTGGGTACTTGTGTATTAAATCGGCGCCCATCGCATCGTATACCATAAGGCATACGATGCGATATTGCGCGATGTTGTACAATGGCATACAATTGTAAAATTGTATTACATTGCGATGGGATGCGACTATAAATTGTTTAAGCACCCCTAATGGGTGCTTACAATGTGAAATGCACCCTAATTGGTGCTTACAGTGTAAAATGCACCCCCACGCCACCCCCCACTATAAACGTGAACCCGAAGTGTGGCGAGCCCGCGAGGGGTGGCGGTACGCGTCCTACGACCTTTTCATACCCCCACTATCCACGTCGGCGTGGAGTTGATTTTATATAGTGTGGCGAGTGCACGCGCATAACTTCACAGGTATACGCGTCCCCTCGCGGGGCACGCTACGCTCGCCACGCTATGGGCTCGGTGGCTCGCTGCGCTCGCCACACTATATAAAATCGACTCCACGCCGACGTGGATAGTGGGGGGTATGAAAAGGTCGGAGGACGCGTACCGCCGCCCCTCGCGGGCTCGCTGCGCTCGCCACGCTTCAGGTTCACGTTTATAGTGGGGGTGCATTTTACATTGTAAGCACCCGTTAGGGTGCTTGTACAATTTTTAATCGAATAGTCGTGTAAAACCGCGTTGCATCGCATCGTATGCCATCGGTTGTATGGCATACGATGCGATAAAAACATTGCACGACCAACATCGGGGGCGCCGCTATAATACACAAGTACCCTGATTTGGAACAATACAGGTATACACCTGATTTTTTTCCATATCTGCATCATGACTTTAATGTGCAACTCTACAAGATATACCGTAGTATTTTGCTGCCTTTTCCCTGATATATGTGATATTGGTTACTTTTATTGTAGTTTGGAGAGAGCAAGTCATTTTTACAATCGAAATGGGGCAGATGTATTAAGCCTTAAGAGATAAATGTAAGGGTGATAAGGGCCCTTATTCTGGTTGGTGCGGTAATATCCGCGTGCGTTCGTGCCGCCGATGTTTTGTGTCTGCCCATGTGCAGAGGCGTCTCTGCGCATGTGCGAGCGGGACGCACGGCCACATTCCGCATGAAATGTGTACACTACGAACAGGGGGTGGAGAGGGGCGTGAAGGGCTGTTTGGGCTCATTACCATATGTTTACACCCCGCGTTTCATGGGCGTTCCCATGCAAACGCTGGGCGTACGTATGGTAATGCGGCCATGACGCACGTGTAGGGGGCGGACATATGACATTGCCGGATGTCAGCTGCCCGCCCAGATCCCTGCTTTTGCACGGAGAAATGCCCGTGTGGTCTGAGGTTGCGGGAGCTGCCTGGCCACTCGGTCCTGCATTCGATGGTCTGCGACCATCGAATGATGGGGGAGGTTCCCTGAGATGGAGGAGGTGTATTCATGAGAAATACACGTGCGGTCCGTTCAGACAGCTTCTTACCGCGTTCGGACGGAGTTGGCGATCCGTATGGAAGGCGGGGTTTAGGACGCACGGTGCTGGCCGCATATTCGGATCCGGTCGCACCGATCAGAATAAGGGCCAAGGAGAGATAAACCTCCAGCCAATCACCTGCTAACTGCCATGTTACAGGCTGTGTTTGAAAAAAGTCAGTAAGCAGCTGATTGGCTGGACGTTTATCTCTCTTTATCTCCCTTGTATTTATCTTTTGTTCAGGCTTAGTACATCTGCCCCAATGTTATGAATTTTTTTATACAGTATGTCTTGTATTGCTATGTACAGGCATTTAGAAATGTTACTACAGGAAGTACCATTGTATGTGTTTTTTTTTACCCAGCCTTGACATTTTCTACGCTACTGGAAGAATTTTGAAACAAGTTGTACTAGTAGAAATGTAAACGAAGTATAAAACAAATGACGATATAATCTCTGGCTACATAGCCTAAAGATGTTTCTGCCGGAATCTGAAACAATGTCCTGAATAGAAGTGGTTTAATAAATATGTGCATTCATTTCACACATTGTAAGGTGTTTCCACTGTTTCTAGTTGAAAATGAACACAAAACATGAAATATTGCAAACCGTGTGCAGAAGACAGAAGAATCGGATGCAGAAAGTAATGTGGAAGATAAATATTTTGCTGACCAACATCTCCCTTTATTGCGCTACTGTAATCATGATTTCACATCTCTCTCCCTAACATCCCTAATACTTACTGTGGCACAGACGGCATCTCTCCACATGAGTAATGTAGAGGATCCAGACCAGGTTTTGGAGCAGTAACCGCAACAAGCTTGTGTAATCAGCAGCACCTGTGCTCTCTTGATATAAGGCAGAAGGAAAATGCTCTTGATGGTGGATTAGCTGCCCAAGTGATAGGCCGGTATGTGTGCTACGGTAGGGACCACTGAAGCTTCCTGAAGTGCTTGTACTATGCTGTAACCTGTATGCTGCAAATGCTGTGACTGATTATATGGTATGCTGTTTACCTGCTATGAAAAATAAGCACCAAGACTTTATCTGATCCAGTGTATGTGCTCCGTTCATCACAGCAAAGTATATCAATGTATCCAGGTCTTGCGTATAATAGTACTTGTTCTAATATGTACATCGCAATTCAGTAACCTGTGCTGGTAAGTATCACCAAAGGGCAGGTAGCAGTGTGCTCATACCAAGCAGTATGCATGATATAATTGGAGTGTTTATACTCAGAAGTTGGGTCCTTTCTGGTAAAACACAGATGTGTTTGACATCATCATTTCCCTCCATTTTCCTTATTTGAGGGGCATTCAAATGGCTGTTTTTAAAGGAAAAACAACATGATTTTGGTACTCGTCATAAAATCCCTTTCTCCACCCTGAGCTGGATTATTCCTGCCATGTTCTGTTATTGAGGGGAAGATTTATTAAGCTTGGAGAAGAGATAAACTGGAGATAAAGCGGAGAAAAGGTAAAAGGAGATAAACCACCAGCCAATCAGCTGTGTTTGAAAAAGACAGTTGGGAGATGATTGGCTGGTGCTTTATCTCCTTTTACCTTTTCTCCGCTTTATCTCCAGTTTATCTCTTCTCCAAGCTTGATAAATCTGCCCCTGAGTGTGATTGCAAGTTCTTGATTCTTCTGTTACTGTTCTTCTGGTGTTTTTCCTCTTCATTCTCTAGAACTAGTCTATCTTACCATCTCCTCAGGCCCAGTTTATTAATACCGCTTTCAGACCGCACTCCGAACACGGCATATTGCCGTGTTCGCGGGGCCTAAACACGGGTCACGGTGCGGTCTGAAAAGGGCACCACGGGTCGAGCAACACGGCTATTCAACCCTGGTATTGACCAGGGTTGAACACGGCTATGACCCGTGTCAACTGCGGTGTGAACGGGTGCCTGGGTCGAGCGACCCGTGTCCCGTTCACAGTATGGAGGAGGCAGCACTGTCAGCTCCAAGTACTGCCTCCTCCCGAGCCCCCGATGACGGGCCGCAGCCCAGCACCGCTCCATGTGACGTCACCGACTCGGCAATATGCCGTGTCGGTGTCAGAACTTTCAGACCGCATTGCCGTGTTGCTCTGGGGATGGGACCCGTGTCCTAATCCCGTGTGCGACACGGCATTTGCGGTCTGAAAGTAGTATAACTGGGTTGTAGGCGGGCCATAGAGGTGTAGAAGCTGATTCAGAGTTGATCGCTGATGTGCCAATTCGCAACCCCGGGGGGACTGATGGTGGCCATATGTGCAGGCACATTTCTAAACATGTGCATACACCAGGTGCGTGCAGCCACGGCAAACTCTGTTCGCCAGATCAACGCACTCAATATTGCATGGGGGGGGTGCGAGGGGCAGCGGGCAGGGGGACACGCCCATGGGAACGCCCAGTGTTTTATGGGCTTTCCCAGGAAAACCTCCTGGTGACGTGGGTGCTGGGGGGGGCTAGAAGCTGCCCGCCCACTTCCTTCCTAATGCCCATGCACATCGAAGGTTACCGGAGAGTAACCTTCGATGTGCGTGGGCCTTCCACATCATTTGATGGTCGGCGACCATCGAATGATGTGGGTATTCCCCCTGGCCTGCAAATGGATGGGGGGGTTGGGGGACGGATGACCTTGCGAATCAACCAGATTAACCCCCTTTCTGTGGGTCAGCTATTCTTTCTTGCACTACAGTCACAAATGAACTGATGTAAACCTGCACAGCAGTGACTGGGCAGGCAGTGACCAAGTACAGAATTTTTTAATGACACAGTGCGGCAAACAGAAATATCAATATAACCAGAGTTTGGATCATTTTTTACTCACCCTAGTGTGTGTGTGTGTGTGTGTGTGTGTGTTTGTGTGCGTGTGTATGTATATGCATGTATACTGTGTTTGTTTGTGTGTGATCGTGGGTTGTGATTTTAAAGCCACTCTGGAAGCACATGCCCACCAACTCACCCCTACTCACCCAAGCATCTACGAGTTGTTGCTTGGTGGACATAGAGGGGTATTCAATCTCGGCTGCTATTTCCCCAACAGCATTAAAGGCAGATTCAGACAAAACAGATCAGTCCTTAAAACAAGTCAGATTTATTTTGTCAGAAACTGCTGAGGATTGTCGAATTCATTGACGTTTTTCGACAATTCTGGCTGACTAGTTTCAGTTGAGCTGGGCAAAAACGGCCTGGGAATGCGACTGTTGGGTCGTTCCGACAGTCGGAATCCAGGATTGAATGCTTCAAGAAATAATACATTCTATCTCTCACTGCATGATATTCATCCCAGATTACAAATAACTACACATAAATTCCCCCATTTCTACTTGGTTATGCCCACAAAGTAACAGGCAAAGCCTTTAAAACTATAAGACCTAAAAAGTCTTCATATCTTAGCGGGTAAAACCCCCCCCAAAAAACTAAAAACTGTGGTACTTGTTTCCTAGCACGGCCACAATCGTGTGTCATTTTTAGTGGTATACGACGCGACCGTCGCGATGCCCCCGATTTTCCCATTGAAATGCATTGAAAAAAGTCAAAATCGCGTCGGTCGCGTCGTATGCGGCTAAAAAAGGCTTAAATGGTCCAGACGCGATGCCCACGATTTCCCCATAGGAAACAATGTTAAATGGCTCAATGTACCCGCGATGCCCCTGATTTCTCATAGGGAACAATGTTAAATACCTCAATTTCACCAAATCATCATAGGGAACACTTGTAAATGGGCCAGAAAGCCCCAAAAACACCCCAGAACAGTGAAATGTCCCCCCAAAAGTAGTTTACGCCACCCCACGATCAACGCGAACCCGAAGCGTGGCGAGCGCAGCGGTACGCGTCCTCCGACCTTTTCATACCCCCCCTATCCACGTCGGCGTGGAGTTGAGAATAGAATAGTGTGGCTGGCGCAGCGAGCCACCGAGCCCGAAGCGTGGCGAGCGGACGCGGATACCTTCACAGGTAAACGCGTCCCTTCGCGGGCTTCACAGGTATCCGCGTCCCCTCGCGGGGCTCGCCACGCTTCGGGCTCGGTGGCTCGCTGCGCTCGCCACACTATTCTATTCTCAACTCCATGCCGACATGGATAGTGGGGGTATGAAAAGGAAGACGCGTACCGCCGCCCCTCGCGGGCTCGCTGCGCTCGCCACGCTTCGGATTCGCGTTGATCGTAGGGTGGCGTAAAATACTTTTGGGGGGACATTTAACTGTTCAGGGGTGTTTTGGGGGGTTTATGGCCCATTTAACATTGTTTACTATAATGATTTGGGTAAATTGACCCATTTAACATTGTTTCCTATGGGAAATCGGGGGCATCGCGGCTAAATTGAGGCATTTAACATGTTCCCTATGGGGAAATCGCGGGCATCGCGTCGCGACCATCGCACCTGATTTTTTAGTGCTTGCGATGGCCGCGATGCCCCCGATTTTTCCTCACGATGCCCACGATCATGATCGTTGTGGCCGTGCTAGGAAACAAGTACCAAAACTGTATTCACTTAGTAAAACTGCTATGCAAGTTGAGGTTTATGATGTACTGGTGACTGCCAAAGGTGGATTGAAATTACTACTGTCAACTACAGCCAAAACATCCCTTAAATGACTGAACAAAACCCAATATTAATAATATGGCTCACATAACAATGTTCCTCGCCAATTCCCCACAATGCCATTTTTCTAAGCACATACTGTAGAAAGTTCACTGGAGGTGTTGGGTGCCGAGATTTCATAGCAAGATGTCTTGGAGAAATATATGAAAAACAAATAGTCATTGGCTTGGATAGCTTCACCACCTCTTCCTACAAAACCTTTATTGCTGTTCTGCGCTCACACTTGGCCTTTCTATTCAAAAGTATTTTAAAGAGCAACCCATTATCCAAAGTGTATCTTGAGGATTGTGTAATTGTCTGTCAAACAAAACCTACAGCTATCATTAGTATCCACCCCCAATTTCAGGGGAGACTTCAAACCCTATGCCAAAATTTTAGCAAAGCTTCTTACTCTAATATTGCCCCAACTCATCCATTGTGACCAAGTAGCTTTTTTTCCTCGCCAACAGTATTGGGAGGGTTGAGAGCCTCATTCATACTATCAGAACAGAAGTCCCGAATCCTAGTGCTTTCACTTAATACAGGGCAAGCACTTAAGGACAGGTTCAAGATCAACTAGCCCTTTATATGGAGGGTTTGGGGCAGGGGCTGGCTGGCAACTTTTAGCCCGGGGGGGCAAGTCCTGAGCACTGGCCCATAAGTAACAGCGCATCATTAAAATGGAGGTTTTTCATTAAAAATATATGTATTAATGAAAAAAAAAAGATAATCGGCTAGATTCTCTAAGCTTCAAAAGTGATAACATGGAGAGTGATTAACAGCCAGCCAATCAGCTCCTATCTGCCATGTCACAGACTGTGTTTCAAAAATTTCAGACAGGAGCTGATTGGCTGGTTGTTTATCAATCAGCTCCTGTCTGAAATTTTTGAAACACAGTCTGTGACATGGCAGATAGGAGCTGATTGGCTGGCTGTTAATCACTCTCCATGTTATCACTTTTGAAGCTTAGAGAATCTGGCCCAATAACAGGACACCACAGGCTGCTCCCCCTGTATAAGAACAGGACACCAGAGACTGCTGCCATGTATAAGAACAGGACACCACAGACTACTACCCTGTATAATAACAGGACACCACATAACTGCTCCCCTGTATAATAACAGGACACCGCAGGCTGCTACCCGCACAAGGATCAGGGGAAGCCAGGCACTGGCACACACAAACTCACAGTAGCCGGCAAAGGGCTTTTGCATACACCACCCCACCCCCTCTGCCATGCTTACAGCTGGCTGCGGACGCTTCCGGATGCTCTTACTGTCACAGCTGGTCAGCTCCACCTCCTTGAGTAGCTGAAGAAGGCGGAGCTACTCACCTATGGCAGCGAGAGTGGCTGCAGCTGCCACATGGACAGTCTCATGCAGTCAGCCTAATATATGATGCAGGGGGGCTAGTGACACTACCCCCTAGCCTAGCACATTATTGTCATGTGGCTCCAGGTTAACTGAGATTTTGCGCAAGTGCAGAAGCGCTAGTTGTGGCAGCCGAGGTTTTATATGTATCAGCCCGGCTTGGTAGGAGAATGGCCACTGAGAAAGATGCGGGACACTGAAAATTTGCTTGGCTTCCCGGAGTCCTAATCCGCCCCAGCCACAGGCTGCTCACCTGCATAAAAAAAGAAGAGGACACCACTGGCTGCTCTCCTGCATTAATGAAGAACAAGACACTGCAGGCTTCTCCCTTGCATAAATAAACAGTACAGTACGAGCTGCTCCCTTGCATAAATAAAGAACTGGACACCACAGGCTGCTCTCCTGCATAAATAACCGGACACCACAGGCTGCTCTCCTGCATAAAGAACATGGCACCACAGGCTGCTCCCCTGTATATTATTCATGCCATGACACCACAGGCTGCTCCCCTGTATAATATTTTATGTGTCATGGCATTACTTTTATTATATTATACAGGGGAGCAGCCTGTGGTGCCATGGCATTATTATTATACAGGGGTAGCAGCCTGTGGTGTCATGGCATAATGCCATGACACCACAAGCTGCTCCCCCTGTATAATATAAAAATAATGCCATGACACCACAGGCTGCTCCCCCTGTATAATTTAATAAAAGTAATGCCATGACACAAATTATTATACAGGGGGAGCAGCCTGTGGTGTCATGGCATTATTATACAGGGGGAGCAGCCTGTGGTGTCATGGCATGATTAATATACAGGGGGAGCAGCCTGTGGTGTCATGGCATTATTATTATTATACAGGGGGACACCTCAGGAAACAGCAGAAATATTTTTTATTTGTGAGTTTGATTCTCACTTACTGTATTTTTCTCCTTCCTGCTACGGCTCCCAGATTTTCTATACTGCTTGATGCGGCCACAGGTCAGTCCCTGACTCGTCCAGCGGCAGCCTGCCTGCTCCGAGTCCTACTTCCTTCCTCTACAGACGCATGGGTGGGCGGCGTCATCGTCATGATGTTCACACCCAGCGTCTGCCACTGCCGGGGATCAGAGGGAACAGGCGGCTGGGCCCTCCTCCACGTAGCTGCCATGTTCCTGTAGCCGCAGACAATGTTTTCAAAGACTACAGGAACATGGCCGCAAGCAGTGCAGAAAGGTAAGGCGGCTGCAGCCTGCAGCCCTTCTGTCAGAGCGGCCTGGGGGGCACATGGCACCCTGACCCCCGGCCCAGCCCACCCCTGGTTTGGGGTCAGTTGTGCGCAGAAAAAGTTTTTCGGGTGTTATCAGTTTACATGCATAGCGAGCAGAAGCTACAGGGTTTACCTTCAACTTTAATTCAATTCAGCACGTGTTTCTGGGAATTCACTTAAAAACTGGACAATCCCAGGCGGCAGGATCGCATGCGATACATTGTATACTGTCTTATGTGATGTATCACATGTGACCCCTGTTCCTCGCCACTGAGCGAGGGATCCGGCCTCCAACTTAGGTCCCATGCACACAGGACCATGCATTGCATCCGATTTGGCCTGACTTCTCGTTCTGATCCATGGGGAACAGCAGATGTGTTTACTGGGTACACACCTAAATATTTATCTGTCCTATATCTGTTGGGACAAAAATCTGGTAGTGTATAAATATTTGTGTGTGTACACAGCTTATAGAGAGAGAGAGGGCCAGATTTACTAAGCTTAAAAAGTAATAAAATGGAGAGTGATAAACAACCAACCAATCAACTCCTTCCTGACATTTTTCAAACAGTCTGTGACATGGCAGGTAGGAGCTGATTGGCTGGCTGTTTATCACTTTCCATGTTATCACTTTTGAAGCTTAGAGAATCTGGCCCAAAGAGAAAGTTAGTTTGGGATCCATTTTTACTCGTAGAGTACAGTTTTTGTATGTGTATGTGTGTGTGTGTGTGTGTGTATATATATATATGTATGTATGTATGTATGTGTATATATATATATATATATATATATATATATATATATATATATATATATATATATATATATATACATACACACACACACACACACACACTTGGCAGGTTTGGCCGAGCACAGCTACCCTTGGTGCTTTGCTGGTCGGGTGCCTCGTCAATGGGTATGTAGACTTTGTGGGGGTAGACGTAGCACTCCAGACACTTGGATAATCCAAAATAGAAAAAACTTTATTGAAGACAAGCAACGTTTCAATACTTGCGTATTTTCTATCAGCAGTAACCATGGTCACTTGTTGCTGAAAGAGGGAGTCATCCTCGTGTGCAGATCTTTTGTTAGATAATAATATTGCAATTGTGAATAATATGGGAAAGAGAGCTTTTTATAAATGTTGAGCAGTAGGGGGAGGTATAGCACCAGTCTTTTAATGCCTTTGATAGCAATTATAGTGTAAACCAAACCAGAATCATAAACTGGGCACAATAATGTAATGTATGACAAACTGGACTTTTTTATGCAAAGTTGTGCACTTTGAAATATTAAAAAAATCCCATCCAAATAATTTTTTTTTATTGCTGTAGATCTCTAGTGCCCGGGTCTTTATATTTAATATAATGTGAATTTAAATGTGTAGTTTATAATACAGTGTTTGTCTGAAGGAAGATTGCGCACACACTTCTCGTTTTATATATTTAAAATTGAAAGCAATAGTGTGTTGCTTTTCAGCACCACCCTCCTGTAATAATCTTTATTAGCCTTTGCATATAGTCAACAGTTTAAGTGATGGAAAGCATCCCTTTAGTTACTAGCAATGCAACAGTGCGTGCTCTTTAAAATGACACATACCAGATAAGTCTAAAGTTTGTGTGTGTGTGTGTTTTTTTTTTTTTTTCAATCAAGCGGCTTTCTCCTGGCTCGCTAACGGAAAGAGGTTTCACAGAGACTTAGGAGGGAAGGCAGCATGATGTGAAATTCAGCAGAGAGATTCTGACTTGGCTCGGAACACCATTTCTGTTTTGTCTGTATTCCCTTTGTGGGAGAGCAAACTACAATTTGTGCTAAACATTTTGGACTGTTTTACATCCTTTCTTTGCATTGTATGGATTTTGAAGAGGTGTGAACAACAAGGTACTGAAAAGTAATGTCACTTATGGGACATTTCATTGCACTGTTGTGTGAGAAACATGTATTCCATTGAATAGCAGTCGCACAGTCATTCTTTTATAATAGGTTTAGCCATTTATTTATATATATTTTCATTTAACTATGTTACTTTTTTATTTGTTGGTTATATGCAGGATTGTCAGTTGTTTCTTTTACTGAGTGCCTGTGTGAGTGCGGATTTGTACTCCACTATATCTGATATTTCTGCACAACTGGTTTGTGTTTTAAATCTGTTACTTCATGCACTTTATTTCGTGTATCTTCCTATTAAGCAGGTATTTATAGACTACATTGTTTAGCTAACAAGTTGAGTGCAAATCTGTTTTGCACATGGATATTGGGATTTTTAGCAGTATATGTGAGCTCTGTTGCCAAGCATACACCTCTAAGGGCAATGCAAAGTGTATAACCGTTGCATCTTCCTTTGAGGCTAAGGACCTTACTCTGGTCTGTTCGCAGCCAGCGTTCATTCGCATGGGGACCGATGTTTGGTGTATGCGCATCCGCATTTCTGTGCATGTGCATACGCCGGGTGCATGCGGCCACTGCAAACAGACACCCAAGGCTGCGGTCGGGGGCCATGGGGTGATGGCGCATAGTCACGCCCACTTAGCTTTTCATGGGCGTTCCCATGTAAATGCTCGGCATTCCCATGGTAATTGGGCTGTGACGTCAGTGCCGGGGGCGGACAGCTGACATCACCGGATGTCTGCTGCCTGCCCACTACCTCCCGAGGATGCACGCAAATCTAAGTGACCTGGGAGTCACTTAGTAATGCAGACCCGTTCCACATCATTCAATGGTTAGCGACCATCCAATGATGTGGCTACGAATGGATGTTTATGTTAAACATACATTCGCAGACCCTGCGTGCGAACACACGCTGCAAGGGGTGGGCGTACCATCATTCTCAGTGTGGGTTCTTGTTGACTTGCAATGGTGCGAATTTGCGTCCAAGCAAATCAACCAGAATATACCCTTAAGTTGGGAAAAACTGCTTGATAATGGGACTTTTGCATGGAGGTTATGTCGTATAAGTGAAGTTACAGGCTACAGTATGGGCAGCTGTACGAATACCACCAGACACCTGTTTTCACATGAATCCCTTGCACCAGGAATACATCTGGAGCAAGTGCTCACTGACAAGGATGAAGTAATAGATAAGGGCGATGTGGTTGCATAGATGTGCACAGCTTGGCACACGGCTTGTATGTGCATTTAGTTCTATGTAGCTCACCTGGGTAGTTCTCTAAATATCTCAGTGTAGGTTAGGGTCAGAAAAATACTAAATACTGTATTCTAGGATCATTTCACAATACAGAGGGGTATAATTACAATGTTGGAACCAATATGTTAAGGTTTTGGTAAAAAGTAGACATCGTGCACTGAAATATGACAAGAAAATATGCGTGTCCACATCCTTGCTGCTATATAATGAGGTCTGCAGTGATGTGGAGGTGTAAATTGAAGACTGTAATGTGTAGCTCATTGATTCAGAGGTAGACACAAATAGGGCAATTCAATTGTTTTGCTGTTGTCTAATGGGTTCCTGCCTGAGCTATTCAATTTTACCCCCTTTCGGCATCTAGGCCCTGACTGGGTTAGACTCGCAAAGTGGCTTAATCCATCTAAAGATCAGGTATCAGGTTAAGGCACTCACAATCCCGTCTGACCTCCCAACCACAGGGATTTTTTTTTAACATTTTAGCTGTCACACCAGGAGGCTGCAAGCTGAACCCGAACAGAGCAACAATTGAATTTCTTCGTTGGGTGCCATCTAGTTGTGGCTAGGGCAGCAACAATTGAATTGCCTACAAAGTGTTTGCAATGCCAAAGTTTGTGCAGTTGTGTGATTGTTGTTCTGCGCATGCATTCGGGTGGTCTAGTATGGACACTTCATGTTGTTAACGATGTGCGCTTACTTGTGTTAACGATGATTGATCTGTCGAACCATCAAACGGCTTTTACTGACTGTATAAATGTGAGTAGTTCTGAAGCATCCACTGACTGAGACAAGTGGTCATCACTGACATCACATCACAGACACGCTTCAAAAATGCCTGGGATCACCTGCATTTTTTTCAGACACACCCAGATAATGTCAGGTTTCCATCCCCAAATGCCAGCTGCAAGAGGATTATGATTACGATCCATATGCATTATCTGTCACTAATTCCCTTTGCCTACTTGCAATGTGTCAAAAGTTTAGATATCCAAGAAAGGATATCAGAAAAAGACTCCCGGGTGGGGCACTGCCTTCTAATAGAATTAAATTTACTGTTAATACAAACTTTATTGGTTAAAACATGGCCCTAATTAGGGGTCAAGTGAAAACAGAAAACAAAAAAAGAAGAAAAACAGAAAACACTAATGGACAAAGTACATAAAAAATTGGTGAAATATTTTCCAATTATTATCTGTCTAGGGATTCTATGGAAATAATATTCCAATCAGTCGCAGTATGTATGTATACTAGTGTGGAATCCTACAAGACAATAGAGAGCCTCAAATACCAATGAATATTAAAAGTACATATCAATAATGGATAATAAATGGTTAAGTAGCCATATTCCCGTGTGTGACAGAATTATCTTCGCTAGTAGGTAAGATAAGGGACGGTTTTGTGAAAAATGGGGTCAACAACAGCACAGTGGAGAATGTGGAAATCAATAACAATATGGACAGCCCTTGAATTTGGATAGAGCTGTGGGAGATGGTTGCCACACGTTCTCTCAATATAATGTCCAGCGACCTTTTGCTAATTATGCCAATTTCCTCTCGCCATATATTAGCGTTGGTATACAGTCAGCAGAGGGTATAGGTAACTGTTGGTGGTGTTAATTGCACGGTGTTAGTACAAAATCAACAGAGGTATCGATGTCTGAGATTCTGGATCTCAGTGCAAAAGTTCATCAAGGTCACAGATAATTAGTTTCTCGTGTTGTACAGTAAGCACATGAATTGAATAGTGATCAAATGGTGCCACAAAGGCTGATACACTCCTTGCGCTGTATAATGTTGACACGAAGTCGGCAGAGGGGGTAGATAGCTATAATTGTAAGGTCTGTACAGAGGTACACCAATGTCACTGATGATCTTTGCTAATAGTGCCGATTCCTCTCGCTATATATTAGCATTGGTATACAGTCAGCAGAAAGTGTAAGTAACTGTAGGTTGTAGTAATTGCACGGTGTTAGCACAAAGTCAAAGTCGACTTAGGTATGGGTGACTGAGATCTTAGATCTCAGTGCAAAAGTTCATCAAAGTCATAAATAATTTGTTTCTCGTACTATACAATAAACATATGAATTGAATAGGGATCAAATGGTGCCACAGAGGCTGGTACACTTCTTGCGCTGTATAATGTTGACACGAAGTCAGCAGAGGGTGTGGATAGTTATAATTGTAAGGTCTGTACAGAAGTACGCCAATGTCGCTGATGATCTAGTTCTTATGCTACACAGCAGCTCTGTGATTTGACAATGGTCGCTTAGTGCTGGTAAATAATGTCCAGCAGATTGTAGCTAATAATGCTAGCACCGGTCCTTATTGCGTGCTATCCTTGACTGTAGGTGGTGTTAAATTAACAAAATACAATATTGAGCACAGAGTCAGCGGAGGGTGTGGGTAACTGTAATAATGAGTTTCAGTGCAAAAGTTCATCAATTCCACAGGTAATCTGTTTTTGGCACTTGTACAGTAACACACTAGTTCAATAAAGGTAAATTAATGCCCCTGGGGCTGACACACTCACGTAACCTTGAGCCCGCAGGGATCGCTGTAGTAGAACCTATTTGGTCCGATAGATGCAAACAAATTGGATTGAGGCACCGTAACTAGAAGCACACAGATGTTGGTGGAAGAGACGTGTGCCTGTATGTCCCGTGGACGTTAGGATCCCGGAGGTGTGTGTCTAAAAGAAAGCTGGTGCAGTGTGCTATGGAAGCACTGAAGTCCGGGTGTCCGTGAGGACCGGCAGAGTGCGGCCAGGTGACTGTGGCTGCGTTGTGTCTGCTCCAGGTCAGTGCGTGGTGAAAGTTCTTCCACAAGACAGCAGCCGGCAATATGTTTGAGGGTAGGGTTGTCAGTCTGGCGTCCGTCCTAAGGCGGGTAAGGTCTATACGCTAAGCCGTAAGGTAGCCGGCAGTGTGTTGGAAGGGGTGAGCCGTCAGCCCCTAATGGTATTCAGAGTCCGTGGAAGCTGTGCTCCGTAGTCGGTGTCAATCAGTCACAGGAGGGCTATCTGGCTGGTAGATGAGGCAGTAGTGGTCCCGCTTGTGCACAGCGGGAACCACACAAACGAGACGTACGTTTCACCGTATAGGCTTTGTCAATCGAGTGTCAGGTATGTCTGGCCGCTCATTATTTAAATGGTCTGTGGCCAATCCCCTGTGGGAACAGGTAGAAGATGGGAAGGGTTTAAGGAGAGAGGGAAACTGCGGTGTGGACGCATTGGGACAACTACTGAAAATATAGGTGGGGTTTAGTTGTCTCTCTCACCTATATTATATTGTAACCTTAAATGGACTAATAAATATCTAGTGAGGAACTGGGGATAAAAAATAAACATATATATATGTTGATGTGTATGGGCAGAAATGATAAGAAGGATATACTCACCAATAGAAATGTGTAAAAACAAAGTAAGGGAAAGTCTATGAGGTTTAATTATTTAAATATGTCAAAAAAATATATATAAAATATATATATCTATAAATGTGTGGGCAGCGTTGATCTAGAGCAATATAGTAACCTTTGGGAATGTGTAAAAACAGTGTTGAAGGGAGAGAAAAATATCATTGTATTAAATAGTGATTGGTGGAGGTACACTAAGAAATAGTAATAAAGTACCTTGCGGGATACGTACATAAATGTTAAGTGAGTGTACATGTTTAGTAGTGTGAGTGACATAATATGGAAGAATTGGGGGAAAAAAATAAGGATAATGGGGGATCAGAATGGCTTATCTAGAACCATATGAGCCCAAGTGTAATAATAATAATGAAGAAATAGATGTCAAGTGTGTAGGTGAAAGAAACCTTCCACGTGTTGGAGTGTAACTATGTTTATTCGTAAACGGGGAAGAGGTAAATAGGGAGATAAGGGGATGAATAAATCTGTGAAAATAAATATGTGTGAACATTAACACTAGCAGGTGGTGTGGTGAATAAAAGTAACTGGGAAGGGGGGGGGGACAAGAAATGCCATAAGTACTGGAGATAGTATGATTGTGCTGAGATTACTATATATAAAGTGAGCGGGGTTGATAATCTAAAGATATTGTAGCAGGAGAGCGTTATACTGGAATGTAGAGGAACTGTATCATACAGTTTAAGTAGGTGGGCTAGTATGTCCCTATGTGTGGATTCATCTGTTCCATTGAGGAACAGGAGAAGTGGGTCTATAAGGGAAAGAATAAAGGTGTGGATTTATTCGCCCAAGAATACTCCATAATTAATGAATTCGTTCAGACCCCTGGGGGTCACTGTATTTAGTTTGAAAGTCCAAGAGCTTTCTTTCTTGAGGAGCTCTCTGGTGACATCACCTCCTCGAATCCCAAGGTGGAGTGGTTCCAATCCGAAGGCTTTAAGATCTTTTGCAGATCCTCCATGGAATTTATGGAAGTGACGAGCCACAGATGTCAGTTTCTTAAATTTATTGAGGTCTGCACTGGCATTTCGTATGTTTCCCACATGCTCGAGAATCCGCTGTTTAAAACTCACATATGAGTATAGCCAATCCGAAGCCACTTTCCTAGACCTCACCCTGTACAAGGAACATGATGGCGCCCTCAAGACAAAACTCTTTAGAAAACAGACCTCCACAAATAGCCTTCTCCATCATCAAAGTTTCCATTTCCCTCCTACCATTAAAAATCTGCCTAAAGGGGAATTCCTGCGACTCCGCAGAAACTGCACCGATATTAAGATCTATGAGAGCAAAAGTCAGGACCTAACCAACAGATTACTTAGCAGGGGCTACAGCAAGCGAAACATCAAAAGTGCTAAATACCATGCCCGTAATCTAGACAGACAAACTCTCATCTTCCCACAAAATAAGACCAAGGAAACCAAGAAGCCTATACGCTTTATTAGCAATTACTGTAACGAGTGGCAGGAGCTCCAACGAATTCTCTCCAAACATTGGCCCATTCTCCTCAACGATGACACACTCAAGGCAGCATTGGGTGACCGCCCCACTTACAGTTGGCGGAGAGCACCCAATCTTCATGACAAACTTACCCAGAGCCACCTTTCCAAATGGAAGAAACTCACTTCATCCAGAGCAACTGGTACCTACCCCTGCGGCCACTGTAAAGCCTGTGTCTTCATGGAAAAAAGATCTTTGATAACAGACAGATTTGACAAACAGATCAAAATCGTCCACTATTTCAATTGTGACACCAAAAACCTGGTCTACTGCCTAGAATGCAAATGTAATCTCAGATACGTGGGCATGACCACACGCCCTTTTAAACAGCGGATTCTCGAGCATGTGGGAAACATACGAAATGCCAGTGCAGACCTCAATAAATTTAAGAAACTGACATCTGTGGCTCGTCACTTCCATAAATTCCATGGAGGATCTGCAAAAGATCTTAAAGCCTTCGGATTGGAACCACTCCACCTTGGGATTCGAGGAGGTGATGTCACCAGAGAGCTCCTCAAGAAAGAAAGCTCTTGGACTTTCAAACTAAATACAGTGACCCCCAGGGGTCTGAACGAATTCATTAATTATGGAGTATTCTTGGGCGAATAAATCCACACCTTTATTCTTTCCCTTATAGACCCACTTCTCCTGTTCCTCAATGGAACAGATGAATCCACACATAGGGACATACTAGCCCACCTACTTAAACTGTATGATACAGTTCCTCTACATTCCAGTATAACGCTCTCCTGCTACAATATCTTTAGATTATCAACCCCGCTCACTTTATATATAGTAATCTCAGCACAATCATACTATCTCCAGTACTTATGGCATTTCTTGTCCCCCCCCCCTTCCCAGTTACTTTTATTCACCACACCACCTGCTAGTGTTAATGTTCACACATATTTATTTTCACAGATTTATTCATCCCCTTATCTCCCTATTTACCTCTTCCCCGTTTACGAATAAACATAGTTACACTCCAACACGTGGAAGGTTTCTTTCACCTACACACTTGACATCTATTTCTTCATTATTATTATTACACTTGGGCTCATATGGTTCTAGATAAGCCATTCTGATCCCCCATTATCCTTATTTTTTTCCCCCAATTCTTCCATATTATGTCACTCACACTACTAAACATGTACACTCACTTAACATTTATGTACGTATCCCGCAAGGTACTTTATTACTATTTCTTAGTGTACCTCCACCAATCACTATTTAATACAATGATATTTTTCTCTCCCTTCAACACTGTTTTTACACATTCCCAAAGGTTACTATATTGCTCTAGATCAACGCTGCCCACACATTTATAGATATATATATTTTATATATATTTTTTTGACATATTTAAATAATTAAACCTCATAGACTTTCCCTTACTTTGTTTTTACACATTTCTATTGGTGAGTATATCCTTCTTATCATTTCTGCCCATACACATCAACATATATATATGTTTATTTTTTATCCCCAGTTCCTCACTAGATATTTATTAGTCCATTTAAGGTTACAATATAATATAGGTGAGAGAGACAACTAAACCCCACCTATATTTTCAGTAGTTGTCCCAATGCGTCCACACCGCAGTTTCCCTCTCTCCTTAAACCCTTCCCATCTTCTACCTGTTCCCACAGGGGATTGGCCACAGACCATTTAAATAATGAGCGGCCAGACATACCTGACACTCGATTGACAAAGCCTATACGGTGAAACGTACGTCTCGTTTGTGTGGTTCCCGCTGTGCACAAGCGGGACCACTACTGCCTCATCTACCAGCCAGATAGCCCTCCTGTGACTGATTGACACCGACTACGGAGCACAGCTTCCACGGACTCTGAATACCATTAGGGGCTGACGGCTTACCCCTTCCAACACACTGCCGGCTACCTTACGGCTTAGCGTATAGACCTTACCCGCCTTAGGACGGACGCCAGACTGACAACCCTACCCTCAAACATATTGCCGGCTGCTGTCTTGTGGAAGAACTTTCACCACGCACTGACCTGGAGCAGACACAACGCAGCCACAGTCACCTGGCCGCACTCTGCCGGTCCTCACGGACACCCGGACTTCAGTGCTTCCATAGCACACTGCACCGGCTTTCTTTTAGACACACACCTCCGGGATCCTAACGTCCACGGGACATACAGGCACACGTCTCTTCCACCAACATCTGTGTGCTTCTAGTTACGGTGCCTCAATCCAATTTGTTTGCATCTATCGGACCAAATAGGTTCTACTACAGCGATCCCTGCGGGCTCAAGGTTACGTGAGTGTGTCAGCCCCAGGGGCATTAATTTACCTTTATTGAACTAGTGTGTTACTGTACAAGTGCCAAAAACAGATTACCTGTGGAATTGATGAACTTTTGCACTGAAACTCATTATTACAGTTACCCACACCCTCCGCTGACTCTGTGCTCAATATTGTATTTTGTTAATTTAACACCACCTACAGTCAAGGATAGCACGCAATAAGGACCGGTGCTAGCATTATTAGCTACAATCTGCTGGACATTATTTACCAGCACTAAGCGACCATTGTCAAATCACAGAGCTGCTGTGTAGCATAAGAACTAGATCATCAGCGACATTGGCGTACTTTTGTACAGACCTTACAATTATAACTATCCACACCCTCTGCTGACTTCGTGTCAACATTATACAGCGCAAGAAGTGTACCAGCCTCTGTGGCACCATTTGATCCCTATTCAATTAATATGTTTATTGTATAGTACGAGAAACAAATTATTTATGACTTTGATGAACTTTTGCACTGAGATCTAAGATCTCAGTCACCCATACCTAAGTCGACTTTGACTTTGTGCTAACACCGTGCAATTACTACAACCTACAGTTACTTACACTTTCTGCTGACTGTATACCAATGCTAATATATAGCGAGAGGAATCGGCACTATTAGCAAAGATCATCAGTGACATTGGTGTACCTCTGTACAGACCTTACAATTATAGCTATCTACCCCCTCTGCCGACTTCGTGTCAACATTATACAGCGCAAGGAGTGTATCAGCCTTTGTGGCACCATTTGATCACTATTCAATTCATGTGCTTACTGTACAACACGAGAAACTAATTATCTGTGACCTTGATGAACTTTTGCACTGAGATCCAGAATCTCAGACATCGATACCTCTGTTGATTTTGTACTAACACCGTGCAATTAACACCACCAACAGTTACCTATACCCTCTGCTGACTGTATACCAACGCTAATATATGGCGAGAGGAAATTGGCATAATTAGCAAAAGGTCGCTGGACATTATATTGAGAGAACGTGTGGCAACCATCTCCCACAGCTCTATCCAAATTCAAGGGCTGTCCATATTGTTATTGATTTCCACATTCTCCACTGTGCTGTTGTTGACCCCATTTTTCACAAAACCGTCCCTTATCTTACCTACTAGCGAAGATAATTCTGTCACACACGGGAATATGGCTACTTAACCATTTATTATCCATTATTGATATGTACTTTTAATATTCATTGGTATTTGAGGCTCTCTATTGTCTTGTAGGATTCCACACTAGTATACATACATACTGCGACTGATTGGAATATTATTTCCATAGAATCCCTAGACAGATAATAATTGGAAAATATTTCACCAATTTTTTATGTACTTTGTCCATTAGTGTTTTCTGTTTTTCTTCTTTTTTTGTTTTCTGTTTTCACTTGACCCCTAATTAGGGCCATGTTTTAACCAATAAAGTTTGTATTAACAGTAAATTTAATTCTATTAGAAGGCAGTGCCCCACCCGGGAGTCTTTTTCTGATATCCTTTCTTGGATATCTAAACTTTTGACTACTATTACCCTACTCCCTGGGAGCACCTCCGCAAGTTTATAACATAACTTCAAGTTCACCACATTGATTGGAGTAGCCTTCTTATCTTCCGTCATTATAGCCCAGTGCCCTCAGCCTCTCCCCTCCCCTTTTCCCTTCTCTTTGCAACTACTTGCAATGTGAACAGTTCTCATGTGCAATAATCTCTCGATTTGTTAGTTCTCCAATTAGCTGTTAAATCTGTATTAGGCCCACAGTTGGAAAGACTCAGCAGGTTTACTTGCATCAGACCACCTGGGCAATTCTAGGGATGGTGAAACTCCTGGTGCAGCTTTGTATGCAAGCTGTGGATCAAAGTTGCTGTCAGTGGGCATCATTGTACAATTCCCCACGTAACCATTTTCTCACAGTTGCCCTGTGTTTGGTAACACAGTGCACATCCAACTGTGTCCAGCTCTTACACAGGCCCTAAAGGTGCCCATACACATTACAATTATTGTATACAATATCGCATCTTGGTTTTGCGATGAGATCTAGCACAAAAAGTATGTGCTGCACATACTTTTTGTACTAGATCTCCTCTCATCGCAAAACTGAGATGCCATGAGATGCGATATTGTATACAATATTTGTAACGTGTATGGGCACCTTTAGGCAACATGTTGTGTGTGTTTTAAGGCATAGTAATAGTGATCTTATTAATTTGTGACAATAAAATACATTATCAAATTTGTATTTTGTACATTGGATCAAAATGTACATAATCATTTAGATTTGTATTGCCTTGTAGATTGGTGATTGTGCTTACCATTGTTCAGCTTTCTTTACCATTACTTTGTTGGTGTCCGAAATGGTTTACTTTTTTAATGGAAATTTTTCAGAAAATAAAGGTGTACATTATGGAGATAATTATTAGTTTGTAATTTTCCATGTAGCTTTTCTGAAAAATGTGTTCTGACAGCAGATGTTAGTTTCACACCATACTGGAGAACATAGAAAGGAGTGTATTTTAGGAAAGTTTATTTATTGACATCTATACATGAAATAAATATAAATAAATGTATAGATAATTACATTAAGCTGCAAAACATATTTAATATTTATTTACTGTGACATTGGAGCCAGTGAAAATGCTACAATATAAGGTTCCTATACCAGGGTCCCTATGTGTTTATATATACTTATAGACTTGTATACAGTATCTCTGTGACAAGACCACATTTCAGTGTTTTTATATGTGTTTTCAAACAAACTTTCTACACTTTAGTATATTTTAACTTTTCTTTTTCAGGGTCAGTTATGAGTTTCTTTGTGTAGAAATAGTAATAGTATATAATTTACATATTTTGTTTAAGCTTCATTTGTACTTTTTTGTGGGATTTCACGAAGTAATTTTTTTAAGCAATGGGCTGGACATTATCACCTTCCACATTATCACTGCTTTATCACCACTTTCTCTATCATCCATATGGGATATTGGGGATTTCATCATAACGTATGGGAAGAAGAGAGGTATCCGCAGGAGACAGGCACATAGAAGCTCTTTCACTGGGTGTACTGGCTCCTCCCCTCTACTTCTTCCCACACGACCAGTTTAATAAAATATGCCCTTGGGAAAGGCTGCTCACTGTTAAGCTCCAGAGAGTTTTTCTTCAGGTTTATTTCTTTATTGTTTTGGGTCTGCTGTTTGGGCTTAAACAACATTCCTGCATCGGGGGGAAACCAGGGGAAGGGTTCAATTGCCGACCTCTTTAGGTACCGAATTGACCCTGCTGCAGGACCACTGTCTTGAGAGGGTGTTTGCCACTGCGGTCGCTTAGATGTCAGCGTAGCTCCCCCAGCATGCCGCACACCCCTGGTTCAGCCCAAAAACCTCAGTGGTGAGTATGACCTGGGGTTCCCTCAGTGGGAACCCCGGTATGCAATGCGGCAAGATGGCGCCGGCAATCGCGGCGTCCCTGCGCAGCCCTGCCACAGACTGGAATTAGGTGCTGCCATTGTACCCCAAAGCAGTTCACTACTTTTAGTGCTAAATATGGCCATTTTCAGTATAAATATATGTGTATCCCCCGGGGCTTACTTCAGAGCGGGACCTGACCTCTGAGGGCGCCAAACTAAAAGCTTCCTACTTCCCCCTGGGCTCTGTAATCGCCATTACTCACCTCCTGGGACACTCCTCAACGGTGTCGAAGGAGAGGGAGTTCTGCAGCAGTGACAGCAAAGGTTTAGGGCGTTTTAACCTTGGTGAAGGGTTAATAACTGAAAGTAGATATAATCCTCTGTGGTTTATGTACGTTACCAGCTCTCTCCAATCTGAGAGCTAGGTTCTTGGTGTACAGGTCTTACTCACAGGCTTGTTAAGCTACCACACATAAGCTGTAATACACATAGGGCCTGATTCAGATCTGTTCGGTACTGCGTGTATTCGGGGGGGGGGGGCGGGGATGGGCGGGGGGCGCCGGGCTGCCCCATTACCATATGGGAACGCCCAGCGTTCCATGGGCGTTCCCATGAGAACGCTGGGCGTTCTCATGGAAATGAGGCAGTGACGCGGGTGTGGGGGGCGGGTGGCTGACATCACCGGATGTCAGCTGCCCGGACGTATCCACGCCAGCGTGCACGCATATATACGCAACTGAAAAGTCACTTATATATGCGTGCACGCTAAACATCATTCAATGGTCGGTGACCATCGAAAGATGTGGGCGGTTACCCGAGCCATGCGAATGGATGTTTATGCAAAACATCCATTCGCAGCTGTTCGGGCGAAGCCGCACTTTGAGGGGGCGGCAGGGGGGCGGTCGTTCGCCGGGCGGGGTTTGGTGAACTCACAAGGCTGCGAATTCGCAGCCTTGCGAATCAACCTGAATAACCCCCATAGTGCATTACCTGTCACATAGGGCCTTATTCTAGTTCACTCTTTCTGACAAAATCCTTCTTAGATGGACAAAACCATGTGCACTGCAGGTGGGGCAGATGTAATTTGTGCAGAGAGAATTAGATTTGGGTGGGGTTTTACTTCAAAGTGAGATCTATATTGCAGTGTAAAATAAAGCAGCCAGTATTTACCCTGCACAGAAACAAAATAACTCACCCAAATCTAATTCTCTCTCACATTTTACATCTGCCCCCTGCAGTGCACATGGTTTTGTCCATCTAAGAAGGATTTTGTCAGAAAGAGTGAACTAGAATACGGCCCATAGTGTGATTTATTGTACATTAGATACAATCACTGTGAGTGTGTGCGAGTGTGGGTTCAGGTGGTTGTTCCCCCATCATGGTCAGGAAGATAACCTGCATGTTGTGTAGTGTGAAGTCTTCACCTGCTTCTACTTCACAAGTGACTTGTGAAGCTTGTATTTCCCCAGTGCTCAGTGGTGTCTCGCCCCAGCTTAGTGGGAATATACAGTCTGCCTCTCAAGAACCAGACTGGGCTATCTCCATAAAGAGCATGCTGCAGGATGTGTCCTCTCAGCTAGCTGCAAACACTGCTCAGACTCAAAATGTCACACAGGACCTATCTGTTCTGTCAGCCAGAGTGGATAATTTAACCCCCACTCCTACGCACTCCCGTAAACTGGGCGCAGATGCTGTCCCTCCCGATACAGATGAGGAACCTGAGGTGGGGGAGGATTTAGATGAGCCCTTACAGCACAGTTGCCTACCCTCCTGCATTCTGCAGGAGACTCCCTGAAATAGCAGCAATCTTCCTCTCTCCCTCATTAGTTTAGCAATCTCCCTCATTTCATCTAGCCCACATAACACTGTTACATTTGTGGGGATACAAGGAATGGGAGACAGATACATTTACACAGAATCATCAGCACCATTTCCCAGCACTTTACCAAGTATAGTAGCTCTTACTTACTGCTTTGGGCCTCATCTACATTTGGATATAAGTCATTTTAAAAGATTCCTCTCAGATGTAGCAGTACACACCCACGCTTCTAGGTGCCACTTTCACAATCTCATTTCACAATCTCTCCATATATGGAACTAGACATGCCCTTTGGGTGGAGCATGACACGCCCACTCAATGGGGTGCTATGCAAAATTTTACTACCAACTATAATCTCCCTGAAACTAGTTTTCAATTGTAGGCAAGTATGCCTTACAGGACTCGCAGCCTGCACTTACAGGCACTGAACCACTCATTATGGCCATTCGGGAAGTATTAGACCTCCCTTGAGGCTGTAGTGGGGGATCCATTCATTGGAGCCCAGAAAGAGCAGCCTATTGTTTATCCAGAACAGGCTGATCTGAAGGACACATTTAAGGCAGGTCGGAAGTCCCCAGAACAACGTTTTAAGCTCACAAAACGGTTTGTGTCTGCCTTCCCTTTTGAGCCGGCTGGCTGAAAAGTGTGGGAGGAGCCTCCTGTTGTGGACACGTCCTTGTCACGCTTGTCCAAAAAGGTGGTACTACCGGTACCAGGGTCCTCATCTCTGAAGGACAGCTCTGATAAAAAGGTAGACGCTACCCTTAAGGCTGTTTATACCGCTAGCAGCGCATGTCAGCTGGCAAGTTGCTGTATGGCTATTGCCGTCCATACTTGGGCCTCCCAGATACTGGAAGGTTTGCAGGGGGAAATGACTGTGGTGCAGGTTTCAGAAAAACTGGGCCACATCCAAGACACGACTAAAATGCTGTGCGATGCACAAAAATTATTAGGTGCACTAAATGTACGCAATTCTGATAGGCGGTCTCCGGACACAGAACCCTCTGGCTATGCCAGTGGGCGGCAAACACTGATTCAAAGCGTGGCGTTGAAAATATCCCTTATACGGGGGACAGATTGTTTGGGAGTGAGTTACATGATCGGATTTCAAAGGCTACTGCTGGGAAATCAACATTTCTCCCTTCTACCTCCACTGCGCAGCACCGGCCCTTCTCAGGTCCTGTGCAGCAGTCCTTTCGGGCCAACAGATTCCGCCAGAAGGCAAGAGGTGGCTACAATGCGCAGAGGGGTTCTCTGACAAAGTTCTGTAAGGCAGCAGCCCAGGATCGTAGCTCCGGAGCTACCGCATCCAAGCCCTCTGCATGACTGCCCAGAACCACCACAAGTTTTACTCGAGGTGGGAGCTAGTCTGCTACACTACGCCCAGGTGTGGGAGGCGTCCTGTACCAATCCTTGGGTGCAGACTCTCATTAATCAAGGCTACAAGCTAGAGTTTGCAAAGTCACCCCCGTACAGGTTCTTCAAATCAGGGCTACCAGCATTGAGAGACTCAGGCCACCCTGTTACAGGCAATACAGAGACTATTGCTGCCTCGGGTAGTTATCCCTGTCCCTCCTCAGGAGAGGGGCAAGGGTTACTACTCCAACCTATTTGAAGTTCCGAAACCGGACGGTTCGGTACGGCCAATTCTAAACTTAAAGTATCAAAATCCATTCTCAAAGGTAACTACTTTCCGGATGGAGTCCCTTTGGGCGGTCATAGCGGGTTTAGGAAACAGGGAGAGTTCCTTCCCTTTGGGCTGTCCACTGCACCCCACGTATTCATGAAGGTGATGGCGGGGATGATGGTCTTACTCAGAAAGAGGGGGATAAACATCATAACCTATCTGGAGGACATCCTTATAAAGGCCAGGTCGGAGGAGGCTTTGAATCTGGCAATTATAGTATCTACACAGGTCCTCATTGCACGGGTGGTTACTGAACCTTCCCAAGTCCTCGCTGATCCCATTGCAGCGGCTGCGGTTTCTGGGCATGGTACTAGATACCAGGGAGTAGAAAGTCTTTCTGCCAGGAGACAAAATTCAAGCACTCCAGATCCTGGTGAGCGATCTATTGGCTGATGTGCAAGTCTCTGTCCATCAATGCATTCAGGTTCTGGGAAAGATGGTTGCCTCTTTCAAGGGAATCTCATACAGGAGGTTCCACTCCCATGTGTTCCAGTTAGACCTCCTGAGCAAATGGTCAGGGTCCCACCTGCAGATGCACAGGAAGATTTTCCTGTACATGAGATCCAGGGAATCACTGAAATGGTGGCTCCATCCTCCAAACCTGCAGGCAGGCGGTTCGGGACCCAGAATTGGATTCTGCTAACGACGGACGACAGTCTCCAAGGATGGGCCGCTGTGATGCTGGGAATGACTTTCCAAGGCAGGTGGTCCCTTTGAAAATCCAAACTCCACATAAACAATCTGGAGTTGAGAATGGTGTTTTATGCCCTCCTGCAACTGGACCTTGGCTGGAAGATCAGGCGGTAAAAGTCAATTTGGACAATGCGACGACAGTGGCTTTTATATGCTCACCTAACTGGTGTAGAAAATAATGGATAAATAACCCCAAAAAATTATGCTTAATTTCCATTTCCTGTTCTGAATTTAACCACCTTTTAGCATAGTCTTTGATCAATGTTTTTGTGTTATAATTACAATGTAAGAAACTCCCAGGGAAAAAAAGGGTCTCATGGAAGAATGACTTTTTATTTTTCCCTTGAGGCTAAGACGAGTTTAGTTCAAGTTTTTTGTTTTCTGGTCATATGCCAGATGGTCTAAATTAGAAAAAAAACAAACAATCTACATTCTGCTGTAGTGGGAAAAGATAAGAATTTGCATACATTATTCACATCTTCACATGGGTTTTTCAAAAATAAAATATTCTTAACAACTTAGATAAATATATTAAGTCAAGTGTTATATATCTGTTGGATGAACTTTGCTTTTTAGTTCACACATTTTAATTTGGCAGTTTGTCCAAGTGAATACATATTGGCTTGTGTCGTGACAATGATCATTTATTTTTAGTAATTGTGTCTATTTGGAACAGAAAACATTTGACGTTCCAAAGGTTATGCTATTTAACTGGAATGCAGTTAGAATGTCGACATTGTCAGAATATTGATACCTGATTTTAGATAGATGAAAATTGCATGCAAAATTGTATTTTTGGCATGCCCACTATAGAGATTTTGTCAACATTCTGACTGTACTAATGTACTACACCCATTTAACTTATTTACACTATATGTGCTGCTCGGTTTGAATTAGAGACTCCTTTGTGCCATTCCTTTATACTATGTTAATAACCCTTTAAACAAAATGTGAAAACTGTATTATAGCGATGCTCAAACTGTGGGTCCTGACTCCAAAGTTGGTTGTGATCTTCTCTAATCTCTTTTAGTGATCCAAGGAGTCTAAAAAAAAAAATCAGTTGAGTTGTCTGGTCTGTTACTTCAGACTCTTAACATCATTTTGTGCCTCCACAATGCTGCATGCATGTGTGGTCTGCTTACCGGTGAACATCGGGGTCCCAGCGCAAAATAGTTTGAGGATCTCGACTATCCTCAAAAAACACACCAAATAGCTCCATTTCTTGTGATATGGGCTTTGCTACTCAGCCCCGCCAAAACACAATTTTTGAGTTCCTAGTACAGTATTTGCATACTGAGATGAATAATTAACAAAGATAAAATGGCCAGTCCAATAAGTGTAACAATGCATAATTATGCTTAATCTAAAGAATTTGCATCCAATCCCCCTTCAGCTGCCCGGGACTTTCCCAGGTGGCATAATCGTATGCGATGCCCTTTCTCTGCCTCTGGAAGGGAGTGCAATCCAGAGATCTTACGTGCAGCACTTGTGATGTCCGGCTCTGATCCGATGTGAACGGAACATCGGATCGGATGTCACACATTTGCTATTTGGGCCGGTTTATTCCGATTTCTTGGCCCAATCTGCTGCAATCGGGTAAAATCCTGCCAAAATCTCATGTATGGGGACCTTAAGGCTTTCTGAAAAAATACCCTACATACTATTTTTGTAAACTTAATGCGCCCATATAACATGCAATTTGGCTATGATTTCTCCCGAGTTTGGGAGATCGGGCTGAGAAATCGGCCCAAATCGCAAGTGTATGACTTCTGATCTGATGCGATGTGCGATCCTGAGTGCATCAGTTCGAAGTCTGGGTCAGATGGGCTGCACATAAATGTGCAGTCGTTAGCGGCACATCGTGGGTGCGAAGCACCTGCGATGTATCGCATCTGATACGCGAGGGCTCGACAAATTTCTAAAAAATCTAGGAGCTAGAATGAAAGTGTAGGGGCCAGACAAACTTAAAATAGAGAGAGTGTGCGCCAAAAAATTACACCTTAATGCCTATTGTTCAGTCTCTCACTAAGCCACTTGGCAAATTCGAAACTTACAGCATAACCCTCCTTTTACTTTTCAATAATCGATCTTTATACAATGTCTGAAGAACGGTATTTATTATTCAGTAAAGGGATCACGTATATATGCGATGATTGATTAGATGGTGTAATAAGCATAAGGTTGCATAGACATGAAGTTGATATATTGATGTGAAGTTGCATATATACAAGTGAAGTGCGTTAAAACTGTAAACAAAACATAAACATGCAATTACAGTTTGCACATAGAAAAATATAAGGCAAACATATGCAATACATATAACATTGTGTATACAGACATAACATTATGAGTAAAGGACATGCTTTGGTACTTGTTTCCTAGCACGGCGCCCGTCGGGTCCCATCGCATACCTTAACTTAAGGTATGCGATGGGACCCGACCGACCCGATTTTCAGGCTTTAAACACGTTTTTAACGCACTTTGAAAATCGGTCGCATCGCAAGCCATTATGATGGCATGCGATGCGACCGACACGATTTTTACATTTTAACCAATGTAAAAAGGGTCCCTGAGACCTGATTTTACATTGGACCCAATGTTAAATGCCCCCCAGACCCGATTTTTAATTGTAAACCCACCCTGATGGTGAATTATGTCAAATGCCCCCCCATTGTTAACGCCACGCCACGATCAACATCAACCCGAAGGGTGGTGGTACATGTCCTCTGACCTTTTCATACCCCCACTATCCACATCGGTGTGGAGTTGATTTTATATAGTGTGGTGAGCGCAGTGTGGCGAGCGGACGCGTAATACGTCTAAGTAATGCGCGGCCCCTCGCGGGGCACTCTGCGCTCGCCGCACTATATAGAAACAACTCCATGCTGATGTGGATAGTGGGGGTATGAAAAGGTCGGAGGACGCGTACCTCGCGGGCTCGCTGCGCTCGCCACGCTTCGGGTTGACGTTGATCGTGGCGTGGCATACAAAGCAAAATAAGGTCGGGGGGGGGGCATTTAACATTGGGGCCAATGTAAAATCGGGTCTCAGGGACCATTTAACATGGGTTCCAATGTAAAAATCGGGTCGATCGCATCGCATGCGATTTGGTTGCATACGATGTGATCGACCCGAATTTTGGGACCCGATTTCATGCAATTAAAATCGGTGGCGCCATGCTAGGAAACAAGTACCCATGCTTCAGTCTAACTAACACAGCTGGCATGCCTTACTATCTAATTAGATTCATGGTGACACAGTTTTTGAGTGATAAACTCACCATCGAATGCTGTATCAGGCTGGACCATGTGAGCTGTCTCTGCCTGAATCCATGTGAAACTTATTATGGCCACTAGCATATCTTTGTCCCAGAATGCATTGCTAGCTAGCTACAGAAAGCTAAGGGGGACAAACTACCTGGTATAGATCTGCGCTGACCACAGGAAGGAGTGGATTATGCAAAACACAGAAACAATTGAACACAACAGAAACTTATCCTGAATGGCATGACACCTATTACACATGTCTCACACCCATTACATATTATACCACATGCGATAATGCCCAGTACATGTTATGCCACACACCTTATTTACCTATTACATATTATACCACATGCCTTAATGCCCATTACATATACCACACGCTGTTATGCCCATTACACGTTATACCAAACACTGTAATGCCCATTACACATGATGCCAAACACTGTAATGCCCATTACATATAATACCACATGCCGTAATGCCTGTTACATATTATGCTACATACAGTAAGTTCCGCTTACCCACATTCTCATTGCTATGGGTTTCATGCTTGATGCCATGGGGTTAACTTGCTCGTTGCCATGGGGTTAACTTGCTCGTTGCCATGGGGTAACATGCTTGTTGCCATGGGGTTAGCATACTCTGCCAGGGGTAAATGCTCATTGCCATGGAGTTACATGCTCTGCTAGGGGTACATGCTCATTACCATGGGGGATTATCCCTATGCCTCCTCACTACAGTTACCATCCTTGGTAATGGCAACAGTCATGCAGAGCTTGGAAAACCCACCCAGCTGTATGAAAGCATGTCTGCCATGGCTATTTCTAAACTTGCACCGATCCAGAGACAATCAAAGCTCGCGGTCCAACAGTCAATGAGGAGCTACCACTGCTGCTCCTGATTGACTGCCGAACCGATGCCGGCACGAGTTTTGACATAGCCGCTAGGGACCTGCTCTCATACAGGTGGTGGGTTATCCATCGCTCTGCCCGGCTGTTGCTGCAAGCATAACCGGACATGGTAAGATTCTGTTTCCTCCCCCCAAAAAATCTTGTCACCAGAAAGAAGGATCTATTTGCCATGGCGACCGGGTCCCAAGGGTTTTGTCGAGCCCTGTGATACGGTGAGGTGGGAGAATTGAAAAATCCTATTCAAAAGACTGGACAGTCGCTTAAAACCTGCCACATCAAATACTAAATCTAGTGAGTTCTCCTGGGGAGCTGCCAGAGGAGATCAAGGGAAGTCAAAACCAACTTGCTGTGCTATATAAGAAACTGTAAATAAATAAATAAATAAACTTGTCTTTAGGACAAGTCGGACTTACGTATCGGGGTCTTAAAATACAAGATTGGTGAAATATATCAAGGCTGAGAAAAAAGTACACAGGTCCGATGTAAGCGATCCTCATCATGCAACATTGTTATCATCTGTGACTTTATAAAGATTCCTAAAACAATATTTGCAAACTATAGTAAGTCGTAGTACTGAGGAAAAGGAATTGTGCTAGGCTTCTCACGCCATATGAGATGGGTGTATAAGGACACATTTGCACAAATAAAAACTGATGATTGCACTTACTATGTGTGTAACGGTCAGAAAAAAACATGATTTGTTGTTTGAAAATGCCGATACCAAAACTTAAACATTAGGAGATGGTCGGCTGCTAAAGCAGATGAGAGAGAAGAATGCCAGTACTGGGTCTGTCTGTTCCCTCCAATGTGTTTCACGGATTGATGTACTTTATCAAGGATGTTAACGGCGCTCGTCTGGTTTTTATTCCCTCACTTTTGATTTGAGCAGCACACACAAAAAATACCAAAAAAAATAACTAGTTGGTATATGTGTATGAGGTGGTGGCTTAGACAAGCTGCAGTTTCTTGGTGAGTTTAAACTTAAAATTTAAAGCTGCACTTATATTAAGTGCAAAACAAGCTAGGCTTGTTTTTGAATTGCTTTATTGGTCTGCAATGCCGCACCCCCACTTGATTATTTACCATGGCTAATTGACCCCCACAGGGCTATTCAATTGTCTCAAATGCTGGGGATTTATTTCCACCTGCCTGTAGGCAAAAGCAGTAAAAGAATATTGCAGACAAAATGCCCCGTTTTCGCGATTGTTCCAGCAAAGAAACATAGGTTTGGAAACTTATCTCGGATCCGATGTATTCTTGTCCAAAAATGGGTAATTTTTCAGGAGGAGAAAACTGCAATGGAATTGTCTTAAAAAGAAAAACAAAACCATTAGGACAAATTGCAGTAAAAGACAGGTTTTTTTTTTAGTACAATTACATTTTTTGAATGTTCACCTATGTCCTAAAGGGTTAAAGAAATGCAAATTATACCCCTTTAACACATTAAATCCCGGATCCAACACGGCATTTGGAACACGGATCCAAGCCAGGTCGGATTCAGGATTTTCACAGTCTACACTCCGGTGCATACACGCATTGTAGACGGAGGCGGCACATGGAGATGACATTCTCTTCAAGCGCCAGACCACGATCACCCCCGCTGGGGGCAAGCCCAGCACCAAGGTAAGCTGCTGGGCTGCCCGCAGCCCCTGTGCACCCCCCCCCCGGCCCTCATCCAGGAGGTAAATGGATGCTCCACACAGGCATCCATTCACCTCCTCCGCTGCTGTGTGTCCCCTCCCATCCAACCTGCGGACGCTGCACAGGTTGGGATTCCCCTATTAATGTAAATGGGAGCTGGGTTGGATGACCCAGCATACCTGTTTACACTGCCCTCTACCCAGGTCCTAGCCGTGGTCTACCCAGGTCAGGACCTGTGTAGAAGTCCCGTGTATAGAGACACAGCTTGACCCATTTACACCGCTTCTGACCTGCCGCTGACCGGGTTTTTGCGGCGGTGTAAAAGGGGTATTAGAAAAGCTTGATAGACAGGGAAGTGTCTACACAGAGAAATTTGCAAGGAAAAGGATGGGGTCATTTTTGATGTGGCTAATTTTAAGTGGGGAAATGTAGTTGGCTTTAGTCACATAAAGTAGACAAATAATAAATGTTGATTATCCACAATCCTTTATAACAGGCATTCCCAACCACGGTCCTCAAGGCACACTAACAGTGCAGGTTTTATAGATATCCTGGCTTGTTCACAGGTGAATTAATTAGTATCTGAGGGATTCTGATTAAACCATCTGTGCTAAAGCCTGGATATCACTAAAACCTGCACGTTGGTGTGCCTTGAGGACCGTGGTTGGGAATCCCTGCTTAATGCTGCTTTCCCACTGCCTACCCGGGTAAAGACCCGTTTTTTTAAAATGGGTCTTTACCCGGGTAAGAGCCACAAACACCCTTTCCCACTGCAGCTTTTAAATGGTAAATTACCGTTTAAAAGCAGTAAATGTCCCATTCACACTTACCCGTGTAAACCACAAAGCAACACGTTTAATCTCTCTAGTAAACCTTGCCTGTCATTAACCCCTTCCCGACATTTACGTCATGGTCGGGATGTACTTCCCGACGCATGGCATAAATGTACGTCATGCACCGCGGTGACAGAGGGGAGATGGCTGCTGTCCCTGACAGCAGCCATCTTCCCTCATTGCCCAGGGGGGGCAGCGATGCCCCCCCATCGGCGATCGCTGCGATTGGCTGTTCAAATGTGAACAGCCAATTGCAGCGTTTTCTGTGTACCGGCGAATAACGGCGCTCGGTAACACAGGGATCGGTGGTGATTGGTGCTGTTAAGTACAGCACCAATCACCACCAGGTGTAAAGGGGTCACTGGTGGTCACCCCACCTCACCCCACCTGCCCCCAAGGCTGTGATTGGTCCGTCGGACCGACGGACCAATCACAGCCATTACACCTCAGAGAAAATAACGGAGACAGCCCTGCAGCCGCCATTCCGGTCAGGAACAGCGTGCAGAGCGGTCTCCGTGCCCATCTGTCCTCTTATACTGACCTGATCAGCGTTGGTGGTGTGGTGGCATCCGTGCTGCCTGCTGCTGGTGCTTCCTGGTTGTTGGTGCTTCCTGGTTGTTGTGCTGCTGCTGCTGCAGCGTCATTGTGTAATATAATTTTGTCTCTGCTGCCCCCTGCTGCCCCCCTTTTGTGCTGATCAGTATAAATTAACTGATCAGCAACTTTTTGGGGGTGCAGGTTGTTTTTTATATATATACCCCGTCAGGTTGCGCGCCTGCTGCCCCTCACTGCTAATCAGTGTTGCATCACTGATCAGCAGTTTTTTTTTGTTTTTTTTTTGAGGGTGCTGTGGGGTCTTTTTTTTTTATTTTTTTTACACCCACGGTGATTTTGTGGGTGTCCTGTGGCCGCTGAGCGCTGATCAGTGACGTACATCACTGATCAGCATTTTTGGCACAGGGTTGATCTAATTTTTTTTTTTTGGATCAAATTCCTGTTGCCTTTGACTGATCAGCAGTTTTTTTTTATTTTTTGAGGGTGCTGTGGGGTCTTTTTTTAAAAAATTTTTTACACCCACTGTGATTTTGTGGGTGTCCTGTGGCCGCTGAGCGCTGATCAGTGACGTACATCACTGATCAGCATTTTTGGCACAGGGTTGATCTAATTTTTTTTTTTGGATCAAATTCCTGTTGCCTTTGACTGGTGAGGGGTGTAGTTTGCAAAATGGGGTCACTTGTGGGGGGGTTCCACTGTATTGGTGCTTCGGGGGTCTTGCTAATGCGACATAGCACCCACCATTCATTCCACCAGAATCTGTGCTGCAAAATCCAAATATCACTCCTTCCCTTCTGAGTCCTGCCATGCACCCAAATGGTATTTTTTGGTCACATATGAGGCATTGCCGTACTCAGGAGAAATTGCGGCACAGATTTTGGGGTGCTTTGTCTCCTTCATTCCTTGTGAAAATGAAAAATTTTGAGCCAGAACTGCATTTTTGTGTAAAAAAATGTAATTTTTCATTTTCACAGCCCAGTTGTACCAAAATTGGTGAAACCCCTGGGGGTTTGAAATGTACACTATACCCCTAGATGAATTCCCTGAGGGGTGTAGTTTGCAAAATGGGGTCACTTGTGGGGGAGGTTCCTAACTTTTAGCATCTTATGGTGCCTAGAAACCTACATGGTGCCTAAAAAATAATCTCATATAAAGGAGGCTCCAAAATCAAGTAGGTGCTCCTTCTATTATGAAGCCTGTGGTTTGGTCAACGTGCACACTAGGGCCACATATAGGATATTTATGAAAACAAAAGAACTGGGGGAATCAATTTTTAGTCACATTTCTCTAGTAAAATCTACTGTGTTCCTTAGAAAAATGTATTAAAATTGAAAATCTGCTAAAAAAAATGAAATTTAGAAATTTCACCTTTGTTTTAATTCCTGTGAAACACCTAAAGGGTTAACAAACTTCCAAAATGCTGTTTTGAATACTGTGAGGGGTGCAGTTTTTGAAATGGCATCATTTATGGGGGTATCTCACATACAAGTCCCTCAAAGTCACATCAGAACTGAACTGGTCCCTAAAAAAATCAGTGTTTGAAATTTTCTTGAAAATTTGAGAATTTGCTATTCATATTTTAAGCCTCCTAGTGTCCAAAAAAATTAAAAGGAGGTTGAAATAATGATGGCAACATAAAGTAGACATATGGTCTTTGTTAGTTATTAACTATTTTGAGTGGTATGATTATTTGTCTCACAAGCAGAAAATTTAACATTTTGCAAATTGCTAAATTTTTTTACGACATTTTGGTATTTTTCACAAATAAACACAGACTGTATCAACCAAAATTTACCACTAACTTAAAGTACAATGTGTCACGAGAAAACAATCTCAAAATCACTGGGATAAGTAAAAGCAATAAAAAGTTATCCCCACATAAAGTGATACATGTCAGATTTGAAAAAAAGGGCTCTGTCAGGAAGGCAAAAACAGGCTGCGGCGGTAAGGGGTTAAAAACATCACATGCACCAATTATGTTCTTAACCTTTATTATTATTTCTAAATACCGTTTAAAACCCTTTCCCATTGCCAAAAAACCGGCTCTTACACGGGTAAAACACTGCTTTTTACCCGGTTAACAAATACCGGTATTTGTTACCCGGGTAAAGCAACCTGGAGCTTTCCCACTGCAGCTCTAGCCGTTTAAAAAGGCTAAAAAAACGGCATTTTACCGTGTAAAGCCTGCAGTGGGAAAGGGGCATTATACAATTCATTTTTACCATGTAAACCTGGGTTTCAGGCACTCTACAGTGACTGTGCTGGCATTTTATTGTCCACTACCATATGTTAGATGATTACTTCATTCCACAGTAAACTGGTTTATCCCCTGTTGTATGTTAATCTTCCATTACATGTCCTAATCCTATCAGTTGCATCATTGGCTCAAAATCATATGGACCCGTTAACTTTTTCTACAAATGTTGGCTACACCAGATTGTACGTGCCGAGACATGGATTGTATTTGTGTTAGTGCACAATTTAAAATGATAATGCTTTTGCGTAAATTACTTTAGAACTACTTCTCATTCATATTTCATTATACTCTATTGTAAAATAAATAATGTTATTTATTGTGCACTCGCTTGGTGGTCTGTTAGTCTGTGGGCACCAAATCCCCTGCCAAATTGGCAGAAGTGCCAGTTTTACTCAATGAAAGCTGTAGATTTTTAAAGTACTGTCCTTTTTAGACCACCCAAAAGGCATACATAAATACAGTACATACATAGTTAGATACATACATACACTTGTTGAATGATTACAATGATCTAAACCATACTTAATATACGCAACCTGGCTTCTTACCTTAATTCGAATACAATTTGTTTGATCAAGAATCTATCTGGAAATAAAAATATTCTACAGCTTGATTTAATGGTAAGATGCACTCTTATTTCCTTCTGAAATGTATTCTTAAGATTTAAATAAATAGATTCTGCAAATGTGCACAGAAGCATCATTTGGAAAAATCTACACCCTTCGTTTCACAAATACTCTCATGAGAGATGGCATCCCCATTTTAGTACTCAGAGCACCCCTTCAGGTAGACCTTAGGGTGCAGTGCTAATGTTTGTAAATGAGCTTAACAAATTGTATAATAAATCCATTTTAAAGAATTATCTGTATTATTATACTATCTGGGTTCTATTATACAGATGGAACGTGTGTCTTCTTTGCTCGGCGCCCGCCAGATCCTTTCCGCTGGCGAGCGCTGGCTATAGAGACTGGGACGTGTGTGCGTCTAACACGCACGCGCGTCCCAGTCTCTCAACGGTGTCGCTGAGGGTCCCTGCCCGTCTCCGCTTCAGGAGACGGGCAGGGTTAGGGGGGGCGGCGGCGAGGGGCACTGGGGGAGGCGGCGGGGACCCGGGACATGGTCCGTTGCCACGGGGCGTGAGCGCGCGCCCCTGGCGGGAGCCGGGCGCTGGCGGGGGCTGGCGATAGAATCGCCAGCCCCTGCAAAGATTAGGCAAGCTCTATCTGTACTTTGTTTATCAAAACCAAATAAACATAGCTAGTAACAGGAAAACACAAACAGGACTCTAAAGCCCGGAACACACCTTGCAATTCCTTTTCTATTCAATCCCGATTTGATAGGGATAGAATCGCACGGCACAATGTTCGCATTTGATTTTGACTAAGGGATATATTCAGTTACAGTCAAATGATTACAGTTTCCGACTAATTTAGTTCTGAAGGGGTTCTGACCTATTCAGTCCTGGCTGCTTTTTCCCAGCAGCATTTTTTTCGACAGATTGGAGCATTCACGGTGGATTGGCAGAATAGCTACGGATACACTGTGTTTTGACAGAAATGCAGATTGAGGCATGGAGAATGGCGCTGGGTGAGCAGCAGCAACTCAACCGGTGCCGTCCTCCCATCCGCCAGCCTCCTGATGCGCTCACTTATCCCACCGCAGTCCTGCTCATGTGTTCCCGGCGCCGGCCGGGTGAGCGGCGATCAGCGGCCAAATCCGAAATTCGGATTTGCCCGTTGATATGAATAGGTAGTGTCGGATCCATTCCTACAAATGAATGTCAGAATGGATCCGACACTAATTGAATATACACCTGTGACAGTATTAATTTAAACATGAGTAGACATAAGGATATCCTTACAAATAAATAAGGATCGAATAGGGTTTAAGAGTAATAATATGGTCAAAAAGGGGCAGACTAGATGGGCCAAAAGGTTCTGATCTGCCATCAAAGTCTATGTTTGTGTTCCTAGTTTCTCTTTAGAGTATGGTTGCCAGTAAATTATAATGTCTTTCGCACAGTAACAAGCCTGCATTCACCCCCTGCTTCAGTGCTTAGCCTTCATGTTGCAATTTTGACATTTTATAATCCAGTAAAAAATAGGATCCTCAATCACTAACCTTTCCTGTGGATTTCATGTGAGACCCCCTAAGAAAATGCTGCTCAACCTGCATGGAATAAGTAATTATCCCTTTGTCTAGAGATTGTTGTTTGTGAATGTCTTCCAAACCAAAGCCTTGCTCAAATGATGGTGCGAGGTCACGCTGTGTCTGCTGCCCATAACAAGGTGCATATACAGTATCCGATATTGGATTTCTGTTTGTGTGGAAGTGCAAATAGATGTGTAGGAAAGCTTGTCATAAACTTGACTTATTGATTGTCAGAGTTCCAGGAATTGGAGGCACGGAATGGTTGAAAGTGATTATATATATTTTTTTCTTGCAATACTTATTACAAGGTTTTAGAACACATAACAGAGATTTTCTGTTACTGGACCGTTATTAACCTGCTGAGATACAGCGTAAACCAATATTTCTTCTTCCTACTTCATGGCAGCCTTTACAATGGGTTAACCCCTTCTTCCTCAAGTATAGACAGGTAGATTTTTTCCTAGGATCCTCCTCCTCTTCCTACTTCCTACATAAGCCAGCTCCTCCCACTCCTCCCTTAGTCTTTTTCCTGTCTCATCTGTTTAGGCAGGTAGTGCAGTATAGTTTTTTTTTTTTTTTTTTTATATGGTACTTACGGCTGGCTAGTTTGCAGTCGTCCCTGGGCAGCATGGGAATGGCGGAGCCTTGTATTCCCCTAATTTGGTGTGCCGGCGGCGATACCTGGATTTAAGTGCATTTTTGCAGGACATGTGCACTATGGAGCGTTCAGCCGGTGGAAGGTACACTGCGTCCCCGCAGGTTAGGCAGTCGCGTCCCGTAAAGCACATGGGAAGCGGCGTTCTGCCAGGCGGACGCGGCGCGGTGAGGTCACGCTGCGTTCCAGACGCGGCGTGATGACGCGTGCGTCATAGAGACGCTGCGTTCCACTGCGCTTTGAATGACTTCCGGCTGTGGGGAGCCGGAAGTCGGCTGCACGCTGCGGCGGCAGCAATAGTATATATAGCGCTAGTTCAAACTAGCATGGAGGTGCATACAGTGCGTTGTGACACTGCCATCCTGGATGTTATGGAGGAAACCTCTCAGAAACTACCAACATTGCTGCCCAGGTAGGTCCTCGCAGAGGACTGGTTATTGCAAATAGTTATTTTTCTTATGATAGTTAGTAAGGGTTTCTTTCTATTTTTTATTGTAGTGTGCCTCCTGCACCTATGAAAAAGCTGTGCAAGAAGAAATATGTGTCTAAATCCTGTTTATCATGTGATAAAACTTTATCTGGAGATTCAGAAGAGGCATTGTGTATGGACTGTTCTAAGCAGGGAGATACAGAACTGTCGGTTTCAGATCAGCTAAATAATATGATGTATTGGATGAAGAAAAATTTTGTATCTAAAGAAGAGTTTAATAACAAGAGGTCTAGGTCGCAAACCAGCCTTAGCTATGATGAAGATATAGCTCAAAACTTTTCTGATGATGATGGTTCTGGTGTTTCAAGTGTGGAGTCTGGAGAATTGGTTGAGGAAGACCGTCATTTTGATTTGGAAGTAGTAGAATTAGTATTAAAAGATTTGTATAAAGCATTAAATTTTAAGGAGCCTGTCAAGTCAGAGACTGATGTGTTATTTGAAGATAGAGGAAAGAAGAAAAGATGTTTCCCGGTGCATAAGGTTGTAAAGGATATTATAACAAAAGAATGGCTCAATACGGATAAAAGAGTGGGTACATTTAAAAGGTTAGACCGTATGTATCCGGTACAAGACGAAGAATTCCTTAAATGGTGTGCCATTCCAAAGGTAGATGCAGCTGTAGCTGAACTGTCTAATAGAACAACTATCCCGTTGGAAGATGGTGCATCACTAAAGGACCCTATGGATAAGAGAATGGAGAATGCATTCAAAAGATTGCATATAGCAAGCTCCATATCCATGAGAACTGGAGTGGCGGTTGCATCAACATCCAGAGCCCTTAGATTGTGGTGTGGAGCATTGCGGGATGACCTTCAGGAGAAAACTCCTAGGGATCAGATCATAAAGAAGTTAGCACATATACAGATGGCAGTCGAATACATGTGTGAGGTATCATTGGATGTTATTGATTATGCAGCGAAAGCTGTTACATCCGGGGTTGTGGCTCGAAGAGCGTTGTGGCTTAGGGCCTGGGCGGCAGACTCCCATTCCAAAAATCGATTGGCGATGTTACCTTATGAAGGGTCGTTTTTATTCGGTGCCAAGTTGGATGCTATGATACAAAGAATGTCAAGGGGAAAGTCGGTATGACTCCCTCAGGACAAGAGAGGAAAATTTGGGAGTTTGTACTCAAGACAGAATTTCAGACAAGCAAGGTCATACAGACCAGGTCGTCCTTATAGGGACAGATACGCTCCAGCAACCTCCAGAGCGTTTTTTCGTCAGTCAGCTAGAAGAGGTTTTCAGAAGCAATGACTGTCCAGCCCCCATGGAATCCCTACCAGTAGCAGGAAGATTACAAAAATTTGTAAATATATGGACCCAGACGGTTCAAGACAAATGGGTAATAAACGTAATAAGAAAAGGATATCATTTAGAATTCCTTGCAAGACCAAGAATGAGTCAATTTTTGGTTTCAAGACTTCCAGTATCCAGAGAGGAGAAAGAAGCTCTGAAGGAAAGTTTAAGGGGATTGATAGACTCAAGAGCAGTCGAAAAGGTCCCTCTGTCAGAAAGAGGTTCGGGGTTCTATTCCCGTTTATTCGTCATAAAAAAGGTGTCCGGAGGATTCCGAACCATCCTAGATTTGAGAAAACTGAACAGAAACATGTGGAAGAAGAAATTCCATATGGAAACGGCAAAAACAATCCTTATGTGTCTAAGGCAAAAGGACTATCTAGTATCCATAGATCTGAAGGATGCCTATTTCCATGTTCCCATTCGAGAAGCAGACCGAAAATATCTGAGATTATGTATCAGAGAGGAGCACTTCCAATTCGCATGTTTACCGTTCGGTCTGACGTCGTCACCAAGAGTGTTCACGAAGGTTCTGGTAACCCTAATAGCGTGCCTCAGAAGAAAAGGCATCATGATCTGGGCCTATCTGGACGACTTACTAATATCAGGCCGATCAAAAGAAGAAGCAATAAAAGCATCAGAACAAGTGATACAATTTCTGCAAGATCACGGTTGGCTCATAAATTGGGACAAAAGTCATCTAGTGCCGTCACAAAGTATACAGTTCCTGGGGATAAAAATAGACACCATAAGGTTCGAAATATCATTATCCGAAAGAAGGTGCGAGAAAATCCAGGAGCTATTGCATGTGGTCTAGTCAAAGAGATACGTCCCATTAGGAGTGGCTCTAAGTTTGTTAGGAATGATGGTTTCGGCCATCGACATTGTACCTTGGGCAAGATGGAAGATGATGCCATATCAGTGGGCTCTTCTAAAATACTCAAGAGGTCAGTTAGACATGGACAAGATAATAGAAATTCCTTATTCAGTAAAGGAATCACTGCTATGGTGGGAAAGCGATCACCTAAGTCAAAGAACTTCTTCGTTATTAAATCCACAATTCAAAGTCATCACAACAGATACAAGCGTGAAAGGATAGGGGGCGCATTTCTTGAACAAAAACTGCCAAGGATTGTGGTCCCCACAAGAAGCAGAATGTTCGTCCAATCTAAGAGAATTAAGAGCGGTATGGCGTGCAATCGAAAGCTTTCAGGAAGAAGTCAGAGGAGCACATCTTCGTATCTTCTCAGACAACGTTACCACAGTAACGTACATTAACCATCAAGGGGGTACGAAAAGTGCATCACTAATGTTAGAAGTAAAGAACATCATGGAGTGGGCCATGAACAACTTACTCTCGATATCAGCTCTTCATGTTCCAGGAAAGCAGAATCAGGTAGCAGACTTCCTGAGTCAAAACAGCATCATTCCAGGAGAATGGGAATTGGACAAGGCGGTTTTCCAGGCGATAGTGGAGTGATTCGGACAGCCCGAAGTAGATCTGATGGCAACTCCTATGAACAAGAAACTTCAAAAATTATTTTCAAGATACCCAGCCTGGGGTTCGTCAGGAGTGGATGCCCTGTCACAGAGTTGGCAGTTCAGTCTGGGTTACGTGTTCCCTCCGTTTGCATTGATCCACAGAATATTGAAGAAAGTCAGAGAAGAACAAGCAGAAATCATTATTGTCCTTCCATACTGGCCGAGACGGGCCTGGTTCCCGGTAGTGGAGAGCATGTCGGTGGCACCCCCATTCATGTTGCCTCTGATACCCAACCTCCTGAAGCAGGGACCAGTGTATTATCAAGATCCGGAGGAATTACATTTAATGGCTTGGAAATTGAGAGGCAGATTCTGAAGAATAAGAATTTGTCATCAACAGTAATTGACATCCTCATGCAAGCAAGGAAGAAGGTGTCATCAAGTATTTATTATAGAATTTGGAAAATTTTTGCAGAATGGGCAAAAGACAAATGTGATTTCATGGAAGCTGGAATTCCTCAGGTATTGAGATTCCTTTGTGAGGGTTTTCACAGAGGTTTGGCAGTGGCTACCTTAAAGGTGCATATCTCTGCACTAAGCGTCCTATTGGACATGAGACTTGCAGATCACAGGCTAGTAAAACAGTTCTGTCAAGCTATTAAGAGACTACGTCCAAGAATTAAATCAATTGTTCCTCAATGGGATCTTAATTTAGTGTTAAATGCCCTTATGTTACCTCCATTCGAGCCTATGGATAGATGCAAATTGAAATTTCTAACATGGAAAATTGTCTTCCTGGTGGCGGTCACATCAGCAAGGAGAGTAGGAGAACTTCAAGCCCTATGGGCAAAAGAGCCTTACTTAAAAATCTTTCAAGATCAATTGGTGCTCAGAACAAATCCAGCATTTTTGCCGAAAATAGTATCATTTTTTCACCTTAATCAGGAAATTACCCTACCATGTTTTTTTCCAAACCCAACAAATGAGAGAGAAAGGAATCTTCATATGTTGGATGTCGTCAGATCCATGAAGATATATCTGGACAGGACGAAGGATTTCAGATCAACCGATTCATTATTTGTTGTCCCTTTGGGTGCGAGAAAAGGACTCACACCATCCAAACAGACCATTGCTAGGTGGTTGAAGGAAACCATTACATATGCATATAAAAAGGTTGGTCGTCAAGTTCTGAATATCATTAAGGCACACTCGGCTAGAGCAATGTCAGTATCATGGGCGAGAGAGGCGAACGTGTCGGTAAGAGACATATGTCAAGCGGCAACCTGGTCATCTGTTCACACGTTTTCCAGGCACTATGCACTGGACGTTGCAAGGGACCAGTTCGGTGGAAAGGTCCTAAGTCAGGCCATGGCCTAAGGTATAGTATTCCCTCCCAATTTCTGCTTTGGTACATCCCATTGTAAAGGCTGCCATGAAGTAGGAAGAAGAAGAAAACTACGGATTATGCTTACGATAATTCCTTTTCTTCGGAACACTTCATGGCAGCCCATAATTATCCCTCCCTTATTTGTCGTTTTTTTCCTAGGATCTATGGCGGAGACAGTCAAAGACTAAGGGAGGAGTGGGAGGAGCTGGCTTATGTAGGAAGGAGGAAGAGGAGGATCCTAGGAAAAAATCTACCTGTCTATACTTGAGGAAGAAGGGGTTAACCCATTGTAAAGGCTGCCATGAAGTATTCCGAAGAAAAGGAATTATCGTAAGCATAATCCGTTGTTTTTTGGGGCTGATACTGAAAACTCAATGTTTAACCTGATTTGTCAGTTGTGTGTAAAGGCATACTCATTTTATTTTACCCATTCAATAAGCTGGTGGATATACCTGCGACATCTTAAAGTATAACCAGAATCACAACCAGATTTTTTATATTTATTGTATGGTGACCGATTATCGAAAGACTGTGCATGTGTATGGAACGTAGCACACATGGGCAAGGCCAAACATTAAAAAACATCTGCACTTACTCTATTCGCAAGCCATATGCAAGTTGACTGACAGAAAGCCACCATTTGTATGTGTCACCTGGATGTTTTCATGCATTCCCAAGCATTTTCATTTAGGGTCTGTGATATCATCTTCTGCCTCGATCAGCATGTTTCTATCGCAGAGTTTTGGAAGGGTCAGGGTTACGCACTCCCGTGTCCAAGACTTCTCTCACGCTGCCCCCTGCACTGGAACAACCTCCCGCCAATCATCAGGCTTTCTGATTCCCTTACCTCCTTCAAACGCTCCCTCAAAACCCACTTCTTCCGACTAGGCTATCCCTCCTCCTACTAACCTCTTTCGCTCCTCCTATCCGATCATGTTCCAATAGTTTGGGGAATACAGTACATAATGTGCATATGTCGGGAGTACCACAATGATTAGATATTTAATGCATTACATCTGTCCTCGATCGATTTTTTAAAAGATTCTTTTGATTTAAACTAGATCTCCGAAAATAGCATACTTAAATGGCGTAGAGGGCATTCGCAATACATTAATACCATAGAGGTGCAATTTCAACTTCCAAAAAAATAAATAAAATATATATATATATATATAACACAGGAGGGAATTCAGGCACTCTCAAACAGAACACAACGACTCCGGTGCCTTTCTGTCCCCACGGCAGGGGAAAAATATAACCAGGATAGGTAGACGGCACTCTGGAGGTTTTAAATAGAAACTGCACAGCGGCAGATCAAACAGTCAAAGAGACAAAAGTCGGTCTGTGTGTCAACGTTTCGGGAAATGAAACCCTTTATCAAGACATGTCTTGATAAAGGGTTTCATTTCCCGAAACGTTGACACACAGACCGACTTTTGTCTCTTTGACTGTTTGGTCTGCCGCCGTGCAGTTTCTATTTAAAACCTCCAGAGTGCCGTCTACCTATCCTGGTTATATATATATATATATATATATATATATATATATATATATATATATTTTTGGTTAGTTCCCCACTCACAACCATCAAACTGTGAGCAGCGCGGGGTGCTTCCTCTAAGGTAACAGCAGGCTGTTCCACTAATAATACTTCATATGGCCAATTCGGTCCAATTAAGGGCACTCACCAAATTGCAAATAAATGTAAGAATTGATTACTATTTCCATTTGTTCAATCACAGAAAACAGTTAGGGTCGACGTTTCGGCCACGTATGGCCTTTTTCAAGACACTACAGCAGTTGACAACCGTTCAGCTCCAGAGACCAGGGTACACAAGTATACCCTGGTCTCTGGAGCTGAACCATATGAAGGGTATTTATAATATACATATTCAGACCAAGAAAGCACTCCCTCAGGACAGTTGATCTTGGTTTATCTGTATATATATATATATTTTTTTTTCCTAGATATCACAAGTCCATCCTGTTTCCGCTGGATATTAAACTCCTTGTTATTGAAAGGGATTATATTAATAACATCCACAATTCTCTACCCTACTAGCAATGATTTGGTATTGGTTTCCCTGATGAAGTCATTTGGGACGAAACGCGGTGGGTCTTTTTTTGCCATCTTGAAAAAACGTACCTACGGAACCTATGTCTGATTTGCTTTTGTCAAATTTGATGTTTTAATAAATTGTATAAAATACATTATGTATTATCATATGTGATTTATCACATGAAGGTGGTGGCTACTTTCTAGCATGCTCTATATCTCTATAGATATTCTTTCCCTTTTTCCTCCACTAACAGGGAGGAATTATAGAGTGCAGCTCCTAGCGCAACTAATATATATAAGATCTTTTACCCGGCTAATGAGCACATTCCAAGATACCATTTTAATGGTGTGCTTGACACCAGCAGTAGTGTTCTTCACAGTAGTCGCGCCTCACAATAACCTGTACCTAGTGTATGAAAACAAAATTGTGTAAACTAGACAACTAGTGCCTTCAGCCTGTCCCAGCAAATAGACCTAGAGCTGCATAAAACTACACAGAAACCAATTGTATAGTAGACAAGGACACATATATGGCCAAATGTAATAGCCGCAGAGGTTTGTTTTTTTTAAAACAGAAAATCACTTACAAGGCAAAAACCATGCCTGCCTTGGAAGTGATTGACCCTTTAACAAACCTCAGCGTACGTCCTGCTGCCTATATAGCTGCCGAACTCAGAGGATATGACATTTGGCTGCTAGAATCAGTGTGCAAAAACTAACGAAGAATACCAATGTTTCGGAACCTGTCAAAATGTTCACATTTCTTCTTAAACCCAGCATGACAACTTTCAGAGTCTATTTAACACAAGTAACATAATAGCCAGATTAGAGGAAATACAGCCAATTTTACTATGATTTATTTTATAATTAAATTCAATGACGAGCAGTATATAGGAGCAACATATAGAAGAGCGATTTTATTATACTGTATAAAGAAATGTAGCATCTATTAATTTTTTTCCGATTGTCTTGTGATAACTTAAGCATAAATTGAACAATGTAGAGTAGTTCCTGCCTTTAAGGATATTGTAGAGTCACGTGTAAATACAGCATACGCAGTATAAAGGTGCCCATACACGTACCGATTCTGCTGATGCAATGTGTGCTAGGAGATGCGCGCTCCCATGGCGTCTCATCGCACAGTACAAAAAGTATGTGCTGCACATACTTTTTGCACTGTCTTTTTATCGCATCGCATGCAGTGCTAATTTAGCACAAAACGCATGGCAGAATCGGTGCGTGTATGGGCACCTTTAGAGCTACACCAGCTGACTTTCCAGTATTTTATATCCCAGACTTGATTCTTTTGAGCACATGTCACTGCCGGTACTGGTCTGAAGAGTTTACTGGTCTCAACAGCTGATTATTTTGTGGTTGGAAGTGCTCATCATATCTTTTTCAAAACCTTTATAGACAGACTGGTCTGAAGCTTCCACTTCTAAAGTACAACAATAAACACCTTCCTAAAGCATAACAGAATACGCACTCATGTTAAATATAATTGTTCATCTTGGTAACGCTATGCATCCCAAATATTTGCACTGCCATAAGCTAGACCATGCTGGAATCTTTGCTGAGGACACAGTGGACTTCCATTTACTTAGAAATAGCCTGTGTATTTGTACACATTTACTAGTATACTTTGTAATAAAGTTACTGTATAGTAGATAATTTAATGTATCTTGTAATCTAAGCCAGTGGCTAATGCCCCTTTCCCACTGCAGGCTTTACATGGTAAAATGCCGTTTTTTTAGCCTTTTTAAACGGCTAGAGCTGCAGTGGGAAAGCTCCAGGTTGCTTTACACAGGTAACAAATACCGGTATTTGTTACCCGGGTAAAAAGCAGTGTTTTTACCGTGTAAGAGCCGTTTTTTTGGCAATGGGAAAGGGTTTTAAACGGTATTTAGAAATAATAATAAAGGTTAAGAACATGATTGGTGCATGTGATGTTTTTAATGACAGGCAAGGTTTACTATGTGTTTAAACGTGTTGCTTTGTGGTTTACACGGGTAAGTGTGAATGGGACAAAAACTGCTTTTAAACGTTATTTTAACGTTTAAAAGCTGCAGTGGGAAAGGGTCTTTGTGTCAACTAATATACTGTAAGTGGAAGATACATTTTTAAACTACAAGTAAAGCGGCTTGTTATTATAGCTGACTAAGCATGCTTTCTAGTATTGGATCTAATATTGGGGTTATACAGACCTGATGGCAGCCCTGCAACTTTCCCAAGGTGGATGATTATCAATTGACTGCGCATGCATGCGGATTGTAGTGCAACGGTTTGCAAGTAGATTGACTGGAAGCCGATGTTTGGGGTGGTTTCTGAGAGTGTCAGGGAAAACGCAGGCTTGCCCAGGCATTTTCAGCAAGGACATGTGACGTCAGCTCCGGACTCCATCAGCCAGCTTCTATCACACAGGCACAGCAGGTTCTGGGTTACGCTCAGACTGCATAGATTGGGATGATTGAGTTGTGGTGGATTTTGGCAGTGCGGCAGCTGTCTGATCACAGGAATCAGCGGAATCGCCCTACTGTGATCATGTCTGAATAACCCCTATTCTCAGTTCAGCCCTATATCAAATGTGCACTTCCGCAAATTGACATGACATATGCTGGCCTGTGTATACAGTTACAGTCTGCTGGACAAAACAATTGGTGGGTTGTCTTAGTTCATAATAAGGGGTGTGGTTTAGCCAGCAGACAATATCTAGATCGACCGTCATTAGACCAACGGCAAAAGATACATATGCACAAAGGTGACACAAGCAAAAGGATGACCTGGAAAAGGTCAACACCTGAGCATGTGAACCCCCAAATAGTGTATCACTTCACTCGTCATGCTTCAGGAAACTTTACTATTCCCAATTGAATTCCAAGTGGATGGTAGAGTATAAAAAGTAAAAAAAAAAAAAAAAAATTGTGAAAATCTCATGACAACCTGTTTGACATCCTTTTTTCATGTCAACCTTTTCTAGATGTCAATCTTTTGGTGTCAACCTAGACATTAACTGACCATCTGAATACCCATTAAAAGGCTCATATCAATTTGGCGTTAGGCTTACCGGTGGGGGGGAGAGCTCCAGTTATAACTCCTGAAATTATTCAATTAGTCTAGGTTTTCCCTACTCAGTAAACCTTACATTCCACGTCAAATTTGGAATCTGTGGGTTTCCCCGTGCATTAAACTCCAGAGACTGCATGTAATGCAAAATTGTCCCTGTAGTTTGAGGCTGCTAGGAAAAATCTGCATTATGTGTGGGAATGTAGGATTTATTTGAAATAGGTTCAGGCTGTCTATAAGCCCGTCAGCTACATATAAAGTAGGGTACGTTAAGGCTGGGAACGTGGTATTGTCATGTGGACCACAGTGTCCAAAAGGACAGCGTACAATAACAAATTCTGGGCCTGATTCAGACCTCACTAGACTGCGTGTTTTCAGAGCCTAGCGAGCAGGTTAACTCTGCCCCTGGCAAATGCATGTCCCCCCCCCCCTCCCACTGCCAAAGAGGTCTATGTAGAGATGCAAACGAATGTGTATCAGAAAGGTATCAATATTTTGCTTTTTTCCCAAGAAATAAATCCAGGGAAAGACAGGAACATGACAACGGTAATGTAATGCAGGTTTCACATGTTTGTTGAAAAAGTAAATATTTTGGATTGAATACAAAAAACCGTGGTTTTATATTTATTTAGATAATGGCGCATTCTAAGCCCGCCTATAAATTACAAAGAGCAAATAATCAAACATAGGATCGTTGTCTGTTAAGAAAGGGAACATAATTGGAAAATATTCTACAATGAACAGATTTTCTGGCGGCAGTCTAGAAGACTATTATACACATGTTAGATTAACACCATTATTTCATACATAATCCATCCCAGGAAACACTGTCTCCTTTTTTTGTCAACAAGGCATTTTTCCTGTAGCTGTTAGAAGGGATTTTAATTTACTGTAGACGTTATGGCTTTCTCCATGCTGCACATCTCACATTTTTTGAATGCTTTTTCTTCAGAGTAACTTCTATATTTAGACATAAAACTTGATGTTCGTTAGCTCTTTAAATACACTAAGGGACAGATAAATGCACTTTTTATTTTCTTGACTATAATGTTTAACTTGTTTAATGACATTCATTCACAAATGCAGTTTAATGCACCAGCTCCTGTTTTCTTTTCGCATTACTGTACTTCACGGTGGAGATGGATTACGTTTTGTATCCACTATGTCAGCGCTTTGCTCAGCTGTTAAATGTTCTTCCACTGCCCATTACATTGTGTGGGCCTCATTTTTTGTGTGGTGGTCTGAGATTTATAAGCCACATATTATTTAGCTAGAATGCTTGCCAGTTGGAAACTGATGTCATGTAGTCACGGTTGTACAGCATATAGCAGATGTTATAGCGTTTCACACATTGTATAATACACAAGCATAGTAGACCAACAATAACTTCCATCAGTTTTGCAAACTGAAAGTCCCATCTCCCCGTAAATTCTGGTACTTGTAGTTCACCAAATGGATAACCAATAAAAGTTCACGTCGTTGTTATCAGATATCTACATTTTATTTGATGCAACTATTTGTGTCCTCATACACCTAGCCTATATACTGCATATGACCCAAGATGCCAGGTGACACTGATACGCTTTAAAAATGGGGTTCCATATTTATTTAAAAATTTTGTGTCAAATTTGCATTGCTGATGCAGCAACTGGAGATGCTCAAAATATCTACAGGGCCAATTTCAAGCCTGGAACACTTATGGGGGTATTCAATCCCCCGCCATCGGCGGTGGGTGACTATTCAATGCTTTCTTTCCCAATAGCATTGAAAAACCATCTTGGCCAAACGAGCCCGACTTTAAAAGCAGTCGGGCTCGTTTTGCCAAGAGCGCCCGTGGATTTTCGAGCTCACGGACAGATCTCGACCATCCACAGCCATTTCTCACAGCCATGTCCCCTTTTCGGCACTCGGCAGGCGGGACATTGAATCCCGCCTGCCGAGATGCAGTCAAACGGGATTGGGTCACAACTGTCGGGTTGGATTGCGCCCGACAGTTTTTCAGTATCTTCTGCAAATACATTCCATCTCTAGTCCCCATTCCCGTTTACCAACCTACTGTACATCATATAGTGAGAGACTTTAGTAGGCGGGACATCAGCCTGCTTCTTACTCACTAGCTTCTCTGTAGCCTTAGGCATTTAAAGAAGCTACAACATCTGCACTTATTAACTTACTGTAATGCTGTCACACTCATGAGAATTCTTGAATGGACTGATTTGGGAATTATGAACAATGGGTTGAGATCGAAGCAACTTATTTACTAGATTCAATGCTGGGTATGCCCTGGATTACAATGCTATCCTATGCTTCTCATCCCACTTTCATAGATTGGCATGAATTGAGATGATAGACACTTATGTCACTCCTGTGGTCCTCTCTGACCCTTTAATAGGATTTTGTGCCCTTCCCCGATTTTATGTCCAGGTCTTTATATCATCAGAGTAGTCTTATGCACGCCAGCCAGCTGGTGTATTCCTCTGGTATTCTGAGGTTTGGTGCCATTCAATCAAAATTGTACCGAATAGAAGCACCTGGAGATACCTCCAGGATAATCACTTCCTATCAGGAACAAACATAAGTGGTGCAGCGAGACAAGGTCCTGCTCCTAATGAGTATTTGGTGATCCCTGTTTTCTACTCTCCCACATTTGACTTATTACATTCTTATAGAGCACCTGTTTTTCACTAGACCAAAATTTATTGGGGATTGGGTGAGGTATTTTGTGAGGGATGATGTTATGTTACTGCAAGCCAATGCAAGAGGCTTGCAATAACATACTTCTTGCTTAATGAAGATGTTGTGGATTATTCTCCATAAGGACTTTCCCTCATTTCCTAGATTTTGTTTGTTAAATCTTTTACAAAGGCTCTGAGCTCCACAAAAGAAATGAGTGATGTGCCGGGTTGTATTACTATATGTCTGTGGATGACCTTAGTGTGGTCTAGTCTTTGTGGGTAGATTTTAAAGATGCAGTCCACTATCGAGCACTATATCTTGGGCCATGATGGGGTTCATATAGATACCCCCTTTCTTTTCCTTGCTGTTTGCTCTTTGCTCTTAGAGCCACATATTCACTAGAATGGTGCCAGATCTCGCTAATATTTTCACACTATTGCCACAACTGTAATATTAGTGACAAAGTAGTGAGAAGACTTTGTTCGGGAGCAAATGGTTGATTTATATTGATTGTCATTATCTGCCATACGTTACTTTTTTTTGTTCCAGCCAGCACACAGATAATCTTAAAATGAATGGCCAGCTTAAGGTTTCAAAACTTAGAAAGCGTTCATTTGGATACTCTCCAAATCAATATCCAGCCTAGGTCCTATGAGGCTGCTATTGGAAAATAGGAGGGGAACGAGTGTGATCCCCTCCTCTCCCAAGGATCAAATAGCCCTGTGCTTTAAAGGTGGGTGCGGTAATAATGGTCATAGAATAGATTGTATTATTGTTACAGGTGAATTACTGGTCCCAGCAAACCTGCCCCTCTTTACCATCAATTGAGGAATAAGAAGTGCCAGTATCCCTTGGTTGTTTCTATTTTATGTAATGTAATCTTGGGTATGTGTATGTTGCTTGCTAAGTGGGCCCTCTTGGTGCCATGGCATATTGTTAGGAAAGTTAGTGAACTCACATGCATTAATTTAGCAACTGAAGGTCCTTTTTGTACTAAGAAACAATGCCTTTTAAAATTGGCAAATCGTTAAAGGGATATATTAATGTATCATTATTTTATTTTATTTTCTTCTGCATAAAATATGAAACCTGGATGTTGTGCATAGCGAAGGTGTGATTGATAGTTGGGTAGTACAGCCATGCTACAGTGGATGGGTAGTGAGGTCCACTATATAGAAGATCGATGCCTCCATATTTTGGAGTGGAATTGGGGTATGTTTACAACTTTGACCATGACTAGGTATTTCATTTATAAAAGTAGCATTTGTTTATTTCATTAGATTATAGTATATAGTATTATAGGAGATGGTAATGCTCCAGAATAAGGATTTTGTAAAAACACAATTATAATTCAAAAACGTACTATACTAAGCAGCCTTTTCTATTATATTGCACACATCATTCTTTCTTAGTGATCCTTCTAGTTATTGGATTTAAGAATGCAAAAAACTTCCAATTTCATGGCCGGTCAGTAGAGCCAAAGACACCTGCGTTGTATTGCTAATTGCGTTCTATGTTCATGTTCATTACAATTAGAATTTTTTTTTAGGTCAGACTAACCCAACTTATTTTTTTTCTTTGTGCAATCTGATTTCCTAAAGTAATTGAAAGCTTTCGATGTAACCTACTGTGCGTAGATTGTTTCAGTTGGTATAGTTAAAGTGCTAAAATATAATTGTTTCTGTTGGTACTGTACCTTGAAAGGGTAATCTTTTAGAACAAAAGCAGTTGAGAAATGTCAGTGTGTACTGTTGAAGAATTAATATTGCAAGTTGCTAATAGATACGGAACAGTAGACCATGTTATACAGTTACAAATAACAAATAGACATAAGCTGGGTACACATTATACACTTATCTGCCACACCATCTGTCCAATATGGCTGGTTGGAACGAAAATCTGGTAATTTTTTGGTACAAACGACAATTGGCCATTTGTTCCCATACACTGGAAAATGGACAAAAACTGATGTTCAGCCAAATTGGTTAAAACCATGATTTAATCACTCTTTACTCACTGATGCATTATAAAAGTTCTACAATTGGAGCTAATTATTTTACTTGATGTTCTGTGAGGAGACCTGGAAAACATCAACTGTTGGGGGTCCGTGAGGACACTGGTCTAGCAGATAAATATATAGTGCGTCCCAGCTTAGGGGGTTATTCTAGTTCATTCTTTCTGACAAAATCCTTCTTAGATGGACAAAACCATGTGCACTGCGGGTGGGGCAGATGTAACTTGTGCAGAGAGAATTAGATTTGGGTGGGGTTTTTCTTCAAAGTGAGATCTATATTGCAGTGTAAAATAAAGCAGTCAGTATTTTCCCTGCACAGAAACAAAATAACTCACCCAAATCTAATTCTCTCTGCACAAGTTACATCTGCCCCACCCGCAGTGCACATGGTTTTGTCCATCTAAGAAGGATTTTGTCAGAATGAACTAGAATAACCCCCTAAGTTAGCAATGGACGTTGGTCTTGGGGTAATCGAATCTGTCCAGCCAGGTCTTTTAAAATATATTCACAATTAATACATGTTATTCTATACAAAGATGCTCCTTCGTTTAATTGCCCTATTACTTCACTATGTACTAACTGCATATTGAGATCCTCTCATTTCTTGTATAAAATTTGTAATTAAATGCTCTTATTTTGTTTTCCAGATTTGTATTGCAGGCCATGGGGAAGAGGACGATGGCAATTTTTCTATATGCCTGCTTGAAAAACGGTTCATTTCAGTGCATTGCCCGATCAATGACTTCTCTACAAAACAAAAGACCGGTGCTGGATTTAATGCAACTTTGCAAAGGACTACAATTTCTCAGTTCATAAGTGGTGCATTATTGGAGGCAACTGCATTGTTAGGTGCAAGAAGTGGTCTTCCCAATTTGCTTGGTGGCTCAACTGGAAGAATAATGCTGAAGGGTAAGCAATTTATGTGTTTGCATTTATCCTTATGACTTTTAGGGGAAATTTACTAAGAAGGGAGTAATATTTCACATGGGATGTTGCTATGGGCCGTTAATGAGAATCTACTTATTTATTTAGTAGCTTCTACAAGATAATATATAGTATCTGATTGGTTGCCCATAGAAACATCCCATCTGAAATAGAACTTCCATCTTAGTAAATTTCCCCTGAAGTCTTTGTGCAAAATGTAATAGGGTGTAATGCTAGGTTCTAACTAGTCAATATATTGTTGGTCATATAGAGGAACAAATCTATCGTGAGTGGATCGGTACACTTAAAATTACATAATTCACAAAAATATTGTGTTGGCCTTACAACAAAGTCATATATCCGGCAGATATATATCTGCATATTTGGCTGTTGGTATAGGTGACCCTCTGACCACAGGTTCTCTGTCTGCAAGAACCACCAACACTGACCTCCCATTGTGATGTCAAATGCCCGTCCTTCGTAGATGTCTAAACTGACCTATTGAGCAGTAGATTAATAAACATGGCTGACAGTTGCCATCTTTGTCTATTCAGTGTGTACCCAACCCAAGAGTGCCGGTTTTGAGCTATTGTTGGCACAGGAGCATACCTTATAATTTTGCTACATGGTCAGAGTAGAGTGTTGGTGAAGCAGGTGGCCTTATATTTGTTTTTTCTTTTTACTTCAGACCCTGTCGGCCTTTAGCAAGCATTTTTTTTGCAATCAATTTTTCTTTAGCAAGCATTTAACAGGTTAAACACTGCTGTGTTCTGGTTCTTTTAGTCCTGCAGATTTCTTTTGCCTGACTAAATATGTTTGCAGCCTGTGCAGTCTTATACCTACACTCATGTGATTATTTCTATCACTGGAAATGAATCATTTTTTTTTTTGATCAAATTGCCTATATTACACTTTTGCCACAGGAAGTTGCCAGTGTATTAGACATCACTCTCCTAGTTTCTGTGTTCATGGATTTTATATTGGTGATTATTATATATTGCACTGGTTAGTTCTTGACTAGCATGACCTTCCTTGCAGATTTCTACACATTAGTCTTTTTTAGGAGGCGGAAGATAAGTGTTTCCACTATGTGCTCATTTATTTAGTCCTCAGATCGTGCAGGTAGACCCCAGCATCCATCCATAGTCATGAGATCAGGATGCAAAGAAATTATCTTCCTACTGCTCCAACACATCTCCTGCTAAAGTTCACATCAAATTTTGCTTTTGAAATGGGGTCAGCAAGCAGGGAATCCATTATGATGCGTGAACAACTGTCATCAAGATGACAGTTGCTCATGGATAATCTTTCACACATTTTCATAGCCAAGACCAAATTTCACGATGACATCAATGGTTAGTGGTTTTTCTTTGAGGACAAAAGTCTTTCTCCACCTTGTCAAGATCATCCATGTTTGAGGGTCTCCAGTATCGAGAATCATCTGAGAGAAACATGTTTCCAGTTTGAAAGTTCATTTTCAACCTCACATCAGCGTCCTATGATGAGCTTTCATAAACAGCCACCATTTTGTCTTAAATTTGGTGGGCAACGTTACACTTCAACTTGAGGAACTTATTAACACTGAGGGCTTCAGTTTTGTCAATGCAGGTTACTGATCTACCAGCTCCTGAAACGAAACAAGTTGACATAAGTTGCTGTAATTTAAAACATCATGCACATAAGAATCAAAGATTATGTACAACTAGTAAGCCCGCTCGAAGCAAATGCTTCGAAAGCTAGTATGCTACCTTCTGTGTATGTGCATATGTGAGAAAGATGTGTAGTTTCACTCTGTCAGCAGATGGCAATGTTTCGAGAATCATGGACACTAGACATGTATATAGATGATAACTTCATGGTGATAGTTATAATGTTGATATCCCCACATATTACATATTGCATTACCACTCACAATGTAGCCTTTAAAACACTGAAGTTTTTTTAAGTATTTGAAAAGAGGTTTTTCCTTTAACAACTTTGGAAACCCTCCTAGTTGGTCATACACGGTAACCTGTTAGGGAAGCACAGTGACATAGTAGTTAACAATTCTGTCACACGGTACGGAGTACATGTGTTTTGTTGTATGGTGAAGAATGTATTGTGTTATTTCAGTTTGTTCTGAAACTAATATGAAAAAAAATATTACATAGGCAGTATGATCCAGTAGAACAGTGGGTTATTTAAGTACTGTATAAAAAAATATAGTTTAGATTTGTATACAGTAGAAGGTTTGTAATTAAGTTGAATGAATTATGTAGGTTGAAATGATTATTGAGGAACTTTATAATTTGCCCTGAGGAGCTGAGTTTTCAATTTTACACTTGTAACTTTTTAGAGGTAATGAATGGAGTAATTAGTGTGGATCTAAGGTGCAGATCGTGAGCAGAGAAGTCTAATTGGTAGATGTTTTGAGACAAAAGAAAGTGATATTAGAGTAGCTTTGTAAAGAGTTTGTCTCTTATTTGTGGTATTTTGTATTTGACCTATTTGGGGTCTATTTGGGGGAAAGCTGAAGCTTTTACACCACAAATGTCGGGTCGCACCCGGTATCGGGACACGGGTCCGTACTAGATGCGATCAGGCATTTGCGGTCTGAAAGCTCAGTGTCCGACCCAGGTTATTACCGGTTCAGTTACATTACATAGGGTGGGGCTGAGCTGCGGTTCATCATGGGGGGTGGGGAAGGATGCAGTACTTGAAGCTGAAAGCGCTGCCTCCTCCATACTATGAATGTGACCTGGGTTACCCGTTCACACTGCACCTCGACCCAAGTCAGCCGTGTTCAACCCTGGTGGGATCGGCATCACAAGAAAACATAGACTGTACAGGCAACCAATTTTGACTATTGGAGCCGCACGGACAGTCTAGTGTTCTAGTATAGTCGAAATCGGCCTAACTCCAAATCTCAAGTAAATCTAGTCCATATTGTATGGTTCTGGGCTCCGTCAAGTTCAAGGAAAATTGCAAAGTCAAAAGCGTTCATAGACAAAATCTCACCATGTGTATGCACCTTTAGTCTTCTATCTGTTCTTTCTTAGGTTATACTAATACTAGTAAGCCCGCTCAAAGCAAATGCTTCCAAAGCTAGTAGATCACTTGCTGCCAACAGATGTCATTGTTTCTGAGCCGCATATATTTACAATCTAATTTCCTGTTGATTTTAGGGGCCATCATAATAGGATCAACTAATCTAATATCTGGGTTACCATGTGATAGCATCAATGATAAATAAGCCTAAAAATAGCTGAGTAATTACTGTATGTCAAATTACCATTCAACAATTTTTGTGGTGAACATTTACATTTTTCAAATTTTAGCACTTGACAACAAATTATATTGTAAGCGATTATAAAGCAAACTAAAATATTGTTAGAGACCGAGAACTGCAAGGCAATTGCTTTAGGGTTTGTTAACATTGAGGTTTTTCTTTTTTATAACCGTCTAAATGATTTCCTGGCATCAGATAAAGATAACAATGCTCTTGAGCTTTTCCTGTTACATAATGCCATTTATGTGTCTGCACAACAGGGAATTTCATATGTTTTATAGTACTTTTGTATCAGACAGCATTGTGACAACTGCCGTGAGAAAAGAGGGTTTTGCACCACTTTGCACCAATCATAAATTAAATGATTCCACTTACTGTTAGCGAAACCTAGGGGCCAAACTAAGGCAACGATAGAAAGCGTAGCCTCTAGTTTTCTTTTCTCTTAATTATTTTAGTAAACTTTATTAAACTAGTTTAAAACTATAATTTGTTATAAAAAGTAACAAGATTTTCACTCTGTACCACTTTTAAGAAGAAAAACACATACTGTTCTACATGAATCATTTCTCCTTTCAGCCAATAACCGTGGTATTAAGCAGTGTTTTACAGCTATCTCTGTGGTGTTCACACGCTGCTTTTAACCATTTTACAAGTTTGGTACACACACACACACACACACACACACACACACACACACACACACACACACACACACATACATACACACACACATTGGGGCAGGGACAGCATATTTCCACTTGAGGGTAATGTGGAAGATCCAGTCCAGGTTTTAGTGCAGCAGCAGGAAAATAAAATCCAGTCCAGGTTTCCTAAAGTGATGTGATCAAGGTTTGGCTGAGTAGCAGCTCCTGTGGCTTCCTGTTATATGTCTGTCTAGGGCAGGAGGTCATTGCTCCCAATGCTGATAAGCAGATGGGTGATGAACTGGTAATGTAGTAGTATGTTAGTTGCCGTGAAGTGTACCTTGTCTGTGAATCCTGAGGAAAACCATGTTGATGCTGTAACCTACTTGCCAAGCTGTGAACTAAGTATGCTGTTTACCTACACAAATAAAGACCCAGACTTCAAATTCATCTCTATCCAGAGTAGGATGGGCAATCTTGGGATTGGTGGCATCCTGGGATTTGTCCAAATTTGGAGGGATTTGAATCCAGGGATTGGAGGGATTGGAGTTTCCAATCCCAGGATTTTTGAATTAGACTGTGCATGCGCAGTCTAATGCCGGGCAGCATCTGAGCACTCACTCAGACAATGTCCGGCTGCTCTCTACCCAGCTGTGCAGCGTGACATGGTCACTCTGCGCAGCCAACCAGATGCACCCCCGCTCTGTGCCAGAGACTCGCCTGTGGCTGCAGCCAGATCTCTCCTCCTCCCGTTCTCTCTACCAAGCCCGCTGCTTCTGCTTCCTCGGCATGTGGTCGCTGGAACACTGCTACTGCTATTAGCGATCGGGGCCCTGGAGCTGCTGCCAGGTGTCCTGCAGCCTGTGTGCCCACTCCTGTCCCACATACACACAGCATGCACATGTGTGTGTAACAAGACAGCCGGGTATTAGGTACAGGCCAGCAATGTCCCCACAGGGAGCACACTTATAGGGTTGGAGAAGGTCTATATATAATGTACGGGGCGGGCATTTTTTTTTATATTGGGGAGGTCAATTCCAGGATTGGCATCCCTAATCCTGTGTGTGTATCCATCCAGAAGCTAGGGTTTCTAGCTTTTATCTATCATTAAATGTATGTAAACTTTATATGGATTTGTGGAAATTGTTTCACTAATGAAGTAAGGATTGTACAAACCTTTATTGGTGGTGGTATACCTCTTGCGCATCCTATTCTCAAATATATATATATATATATATATATATATATATATATATGCAGTTTGGTCCTTGAGGAGCACACAGGCACAGGTCTAGCAAGGAGTGGTCTCCTACATATTTTGCCTTAGACACTATCCTGAAAAAGTGGGATTGTATACCAACTATCTAAGGAACCATTGAGGTTGGTATCTTTTATTCAAAAATATTGGTATCTCGGGAATATAATTGTATATAGAGGAGTGAATAACAATTGCATATTGTGAATATAACCCTATATAATAGGTACATTCCTGATAGTGAAAATGGACACATAAGGATTTACGTCTAAAGACAGTGAGTCAAAAAACTCCTAATAACAGACAAAAACTAATTAATCAATCAAAATTTTTTCTGGAATATCACAATAAAGTGTGAAGGTTTATTCAATCTATACCACCATAAAGTTAATCTAAGATTGTAGCAATACTATCGGCATACCTCTGATGAAGTCTCTTGACGAGACGAAACGCGTCGGGTACTAGATAACATCTATAATTAAAGAATAACATTACCAAAGACAAGAATAACTGCGAAGAGTTTGTTTTTATTGTTTTTTTATTCTTGTAAAAATAAATGTTTTATGTATAATGGAAAATTTCTATTGTGTATAAATTGATCAAGGGAAAGACAGGAATAACCCCATTTTTAAAGTAGTTAAGGGCGCCATATAACACTATTGTGGGGTTATTTGGATTGTGGAGGTCTTACTAGTAGAAGACCCAGTGTTATAGGCGACCAAAAATCTATTCATAGCGCAATTCCAGAGATTTTGTTTGGTTTAAATTGAAAAGCTTGCCAAAGAAAGTCACATCACCGGCACTGCAGGTAAGTACGGATTGAATCACTGCTCCACAGGATGATCAGACCAGCGGGGTGTGTATGCCGGAAGTCGCCGACCAGAAATTTGGATGTCTGCCACGGATCAAACAGGATGTCAAACGATATATGTATATATATATATATATATATATATATATATATCAACGTATGCTCCTATATTATAGAATACGACGGTCCAATCAGGGCACTCACCAGCAGAATATAATCAAAACAGATTTAGGAACTTAAGTAATATCTGGGCTCCCGTTTTTCTTATGAGACCGCGTCACCTCGCGGGGCTCGCTGCGCTCGCCACGCTTCGGGCACAGTGGCTCGCTACACTATATAAAATCAACTCCATGCGTAGTTGGATAGTAGGGGTATGAAAAAATGGGGTGCATATAACATGGGAGCCCAGATAATACATAAGTACTCAGATTTATTTTCAGTAGATCATCAAAGTGGGGACCGTAGTCCTAGTCGACGTTTCGGCCGATGTCCGGCCTTTGTCAAGAAGACAGCCTCACAACCAGACAGTCACAGTGATTTAAGATCTTCAATCACTGCGACTGTCTGGTTGTGAGGCTGTCTTTTTGACAAAGGCCGGACATTGGCCGAAACGTCGACTAGGACTACGGTCCCCACTTTGGTGATGTACTGAAAATCTGTTTTGAGTGCCCTGATTGGACCCTGAAGGGCCCATCGTATTCTCTCTCTCTCTCTCTCTCTATCTATCTATCTATCTATCTATCTATATATATATATATATATATATATATATAGTTGCTGCAAGCTGGCACTCCAATTGAAGAAAGCAACTGCCCTGGTGCCTTTATCCGGGTAAATAGTTTGCAAATGGGTCATCCCCCGGGACCCATTTGCAAACTATATATATATATATGATTTGATGTGGACTTTTACCCTGAAAAGACACTGAGACTTTGCGCTGGGTATCTCTGTTTTTATATATATATATATATATATATATATATATATATATATATATATATATATATATATTCATATCGATGAACCGCACTCAAGGGGCAGCTTAGCGGTGCTCCACTTTAAGGGAAACAGAGTCCCAAATATAGTAGTTCTGGTTGAAGCAGGCACTCACCACAGGTAGTAATTCATAGTTGAAAAATAATTTATTTCATGAGAAGTCAGTCGATGTTTCGGTCCACAACAGGGACCTTTGTCAAGACAGAAACATGTCACTCAGCAGACAGGAAACACCAGGCAGTGCCTGCTTCAACCAGAACTAATATATATATATATATAGATATATATATATATATATATATAAAAACAGAGGCTAGGTACCACGTTTCTATGACCCCAAAATACGCCAAAATGGGGTCTAATGTCTGTCACCAAAAGTTATGTTCCAACAGTGTTGTTGTTAAACAAAGGTACTAATTTTGCTCCCTGTCAAGAGATGAGGTTGGAAATGATGGATCTGTGTAGTTACTCTTTATCTAAGAAGGATGATTATAACATGTTTCATCAACTATTATAATTTAAGACTCAAAAAGTTTATTTTCTGTGTTTTATTTTTGTGCGTATGATCTTTTTCATACATCATTAGTAGTTTTTTGGGGACAATTTGTTTCTGTTATTTCGAGCAATTTACATAATATTTTTATGTTCCAAATATTGTATTAGCATACTTTCCAAGATAATCTTTAGTAATCCTTTTCCTGGGGTCACATGTTACGGATTTGCATAAAGATTTTCGAAGGGAGAGCAAGTGTTTAGCAGCATAAACTACACTGTTTGATTCAAGCTTGAACAGCAAAAGACACTGGTCTGATGGTGTCACAAAGCCTGCACCGGGATGTCTACAGAGTGTGATTTATAAACATTTTCAGAGATCTTTCCATCTTCATTAGGATTTACTCTCAAAATGATCTAAAAATCAGATATGCTAAAATAGAGAAAATTGTCCTTTTATCAATAAATCTTGTGAGTAGAAAAAAAATTGGATTTACTTGCATAAGAATATCCGTGGGAAACCTGTGCTAGATGGTGATTCATGAGGTATCTTGTCCGAGGTCAGATGGTTGATGAGCATACCCTCAAGTTGTCTGTTGATTGAAGTTGTGACCTGTTCTTTTACAGCATGGTATACTGTACATTGCAGAAAAGCCAACCTTCTATAGATACGGTGTAAATGCCCCCATACACTACTGCTACTTTTCAGAGGGGAGATGTTGCATCTGACCACCTTGAAGCGCCCGGATCTGATATCTCTATAGTGCAGCACATATCGATCTAGGGGCACCGATCTGATGCGCATTGTATCAGATCTAAACCACATGTGATTATCCTCTTTTACCTTATTTCTTGGCCTTATCAGGCAAAATCACAAGTGTATGGCCAGCTTTAGAAAGGAGTTCTTCAGTCACCTTTTGTATGCGACAGCGGGATGAGACATCCTAAATGACCCCTCCCCTCGACAATAGTAAGGTGGCTCCACCGCCACACCACCCTGACCGACACTCCGAGGTCTTGCAGGAGGACCAGGGGGAGAAGCTTTGTTCAAAAGGGTCAGACTTAGGAAGGCTGCCGGTCCTGATGGAGTGTCGCCATCTACCCTTTAAACCTGTGCAACGCAGCTTGCACCCATCTTCACTGTGATCGTTAACCCCTCACTGGAAACGAGTAGGGTCCCTGACTGCTTCGAACACTCAGTTATCATTTCGGTTCCCATGAAGTTGGCTGTGAAGGATCTAAATGACTACAGGCCAGTCGCACTAACATCAGTGGTCATGAAGGCATTCAAAAGACTGGTACTAAACCATCTGAGGGAAGTGACCAACACCCATCTCGACCCCCTGCAGTTCGCCTACGGTAGCGTCGAGGGTGCAATTAACCTAGGGCTGCATTATATCCTGGAACACCTGGATCATCCAGGCACCTATGCAAGGGTTCTATTCATCGACTTCAGCTCAGCATTTAACACAATTGCCCCCGCTATCCTACAGGCCAGATTTCTCTCACTAGGAGTTCCGGAAATTATCTGCTCCTGGATTGTGGACTTCTTGATGGCACGGAAACACAAGGTGAAAGCTGGAGCCTTCATATCAGTCATACGTACGATCAGCACTGGTGCTCCCCAGGGATGTATCCTTTTCCCCCTGCTTTTCTCCCTCTACACAAATGACTGCACCTTGAGTGTCCAGTCAGTAAAAATCATAAAATTTGCTGATGACACCACCATTATCGGCCTAGTCAAGTAGGTGGATGAGTCTGCATACAGACTAGAAGTGGACAGGCTTTCACAGTGGTGCAGCAGAAACAACCTGGACCTAAACCCCAGCAAAACAGTCGAGTTGGTAGTAGACTTCAAGAGAAAACCAAATGTCAAGGTCCCACTAGTAATTTCCAACAGAGTGGTGTCATGGATAGAAATTTATTGGGACGAAAATCTCTCGCAACCTCAGATGGGAGCCCAACATAGCTTCCATTGTCAAAAAGGCCCAACAGTGGCTGTTCTTCCTGAGGCAACTAAAAAAATTCAACATTCCGCAGGAGCTGCTGCAGCTCTTTTAGACTGCTATCGGGGAGTCTGTTCTATGCTCCTCTATTGCAATCTGGTATGGAGGGGCCAATGAATCTGACAAACAAAGACTGCAAAGAGTGGTGAGGACAGCAGAGAAGATTATTGGGACGGACCTCCCCCTGTAAGGGAACAATACTTAAATAGGGTCAAGAAGTGCACTGGGAAGATTGTGGCGGACAAACTCCATCCTGGCCATAACTTGTTTGATATTCTCCCATCAGGTAGACGCTTCTTGGCATCCCTGCCAAATCACCAAGAACCGCAAAAAGCTTCTTCCCGACAGCTATTCAACTATTGAACAATGTACTCTAAGATACTGCTCTGTATGACCTTGCAAATCATAACATGTGAATTGTCCTTTGTGTGCGCAACTGATGCGATGTATGTCTGTCCTGTTATCCCTCTTGTACCATGCTTGATGCTGCACTGTATCCACAAAAAATTCCTAGTATACGAGAGTATACATGGCCAATAAAGTGATTCTGATACTGTGTAGACCAAACGATCCAAACCCTATGATCCATGCTTCCTCTGGATTTGGTGTATTTTTGCACAGGTGCTATTGCTTCCTCTAATGGTGGGAATGTGATTTCACTGCATGCTAGGGAGGGGGTCATATGATTGGTGTATTCTTTCCTACACCCAGAGTCTGTTTACAGTGTATGGTAAAAAAAAGAAAGAAAAAAGACACTTTGGTGAAAGTTTACTAAGATGGGGGTTCTATTTCACATGGGATGTTGCTATGGGCAACCATTCAATGAATTAGATTTTTTAGCACCCTCTAGCCCGTAGCAACATCCCATGTGAAATAGAACTCCCATCTTAGTAAAGTTCCCCATTTGTGTGAGTGTGTGCGTTTGGGGGGCACGTTTGCTTAATCTAACTTTCTTTTCATCAATTAAAGTATGAGGAGGTAGGACATTAACAAACTTTTTCTTCCTTCATGATAAAAAACAAGTCCAAAGGAAGAGGAAATTTGACACATGCAATAATTAAGAATACTGCTAGCTTCTGGTATTTTTTTTACACATAGTCAGACCTGCGCGTTAAGCAGCGAAGTCACCCCACGTCTCCGATGGTGGAGGACTATGTATGCGCACAGGCGACAATACGCATGTGTAGACCCCCCACAGCGACTGTCTACAGGGATATTTTCACTTTCATAATGATTGGCAGCCAGGGGGCATTCCAGGGTGGCCACCGGTGTTTCATGGACGTGCCCAAAAAAAATGGTGGGTGCATCCATAAAAATGCTTGGCAGGCCCAGTACCTCGCTACACTCGGCATACTATTTTATTATCCCTCTATGGGTGTCGTGGACACCCATAGAAGGACAAAGTGCCAGCATTGCGGCAGTCAGTATTTCGACTGTCGGGATTCCGACCGCATTCCTTGCACATGCATGGTCAGCCAGACAGCACGTCACACTTCCGGGGAAGGGTTTCAGGGGAACCCTCTGCCTGGCCAGGAATACTCTGTGTAGCCCACAGGCTACAGTGGGCTAACTCTATATTGAAATAGCAATAGCTGTGGGGTTAAAATTGGGAAATCAGGCAGCATTGCATTCCTCCATAGAAACCTATGGAGGATGCTGCTGTGTGTATGAAAATGGAGGCATTTCCAATAACTGATGTGGTCCCTCCTTCATACTTTTGGTGATTTACTTAATATTTGCAGTTCAATATTTGTACTCAGTTTCAGTCACACTTTAGCCCTTAAGGCTAAACTTGTTCCCCCAATGCACCCCAATGGTGCAGATTTTAGGTATAGCCATTGCTTGGCCACAGGTGAATTAATTGGCACCTCATTAATTTTAATAATTTGTGCTCAGTCATGGACCTGGACTTCTGGGGTGCCTTAAAGACCTTGTTTGGCATCCTCTCCCTTATATATGTAGGGGTAAATTTAATAAAATGTGAGATGATTACTTTTACCCTTAGCCTAATATGCTGGTATACAATGCATCCAGAAAGTATTCACAGCGCTACACTTTATTCACATCATGTTATGTTACAGCCTTATGTCAAAATGGAATAAATTCATTTTCCCCTCAAAATTCTACACTCAATACCCCATAATGACAAATTAAAAAAAGTTTTTGGGAGATTTTTTGCTAATTTATTAGAACTCAAAAAACAAAGAAATTCCCATGTACCTAAGTATTCACAGACTTTGCTCAATACTTTGTTGACCTTTGGCAGCAGTTACAGCCTCAAGTCTTTTTGAATATGATGCCACAAGCTTGGTACACCTATCTTTGGCCAGTTTCACCCATTGCTCTTTGCAGCACCTCTCAAACTCCATCAGGTTGGATGGGAAGTGTCGGTGCACAGCCGTCTACAGATCTCTCTAGACATGCTCAATTGGATTCAAACCTGGTCCTCTGACTGGGACACTCGAGGGCTTAGGAATGTTGTCATGCAAACTCTGTCTGAGGTCGAGAGCGCTGTTTAGCAGGTTTTTCATCCAGGATGTCTCTATACATTGCTGCATTCATCTACATTCATCTTACCCTCTATCCTGACTAGTCTCCCAGTTCCTGCTGCTGAAAAACGTCCCACAGCATGATGCTGCCACCATGCTTGACTCTAGGGATTTTGCCTGGTGATGCATTCACACCAAAGAGTTAAATCTTTGTCTTATCAGACCATGTACTTTTTTTTACTAAGGAGTGGCTTCTGTCTGGCCACTCTACCATACAGGCCTGATTGGTGGATTGCTGCAGAGATGGTTGTTCCCTTCTCTCCACAGAGGAATGCTATACCTCTGACTAGGGCCCTTCTTCCTAAATTGCTGGGTTTAGATAGCTGGCCAGCTCTAGGAATTGTCTTGGTGGTTCTGAACTTCTTTCATTTACGGATGATGGAGGACACTGTGCTCATTGGGACCTTCAACGTAGCAGATATTTTTCTCTACCGTCCAATGGGATACTGGGCTTCACTACTATGGGGATTGAGACCTCCGCAGGAGAGACAGGCACATAAAAGAACTTTCAGTGTGGGTGCACTGGCTCCTCCCCTCAATCTCCCTCCACTAGTCAGTTTTGAAAAATGTGCCTCAGGAGAGGCAGTGCTTCTGGATGCTCCAGAGTTTTTCTACATTTATTTTCAAAGTTTGTTATTTTGGGGCGCTGTGGTGACCACACAGCTGTCCTGCTTCGTGGGTGTCAGGGGAAGGGTCAGTCCCCGACCTCTTCAGGTGCAGAGCTGACCCTGCTACAGGACAATTCGGTCCTGCGTGGGATTTGTCACCGCACAGCATTGCGCTGTGGCGAGCAAGTCCCCTAGCCGCCGCACACCCCTGACAGGTCAGAAGACTTCAGTGGTGAGTACAGGCTGGGGGTCCCACAAGGGGTCCCCGCAGCCATTTCTGGTGCTGCAAGACGACGGCTAGTAATGGCGGCTCTCCAGCAGGGACTGCGTGAACACCGCGTCTGGTAACTGGCATAGGGGTGCTGCCGCTGGACCACCAGGGACACCCCTCAGGTTATAATGTATTATATATATATTTTACACCTTTATTATATGTCAGTATAAATATATAGAAGCGCCAGCTCCGTGTACAGGGGGCGGGGCTTCACTCAGAGCGGGACCAAGCTCTGCTGGGCGCGCGCTGTCACTTCCTGCTTCTTCACACGCTGCCAGACTCCATTACAGAGGGCTCCTCACTGGCGTGGTGGATCCGGGTACTTGCAGCACGGCAGAGACAGCAGGTTTTTTATAGCGATTTAGCGCTGTTGCGCTATCTGGCTTACTCAGACACTGTGTTTGTTTATATCACTGTGTTTAGCGTTACCAGCTCACCCAGATCTGTGAGTTCAGGTTAAGGGTACACTTGGCTCCCCAATTGCTCTGTTTTTTCCCCACTGATTAGTTACTTAACACAGCATAAAACAAGCACATAGTCTGTTTTTCACAATCCAGCTGTGTGGGGTGTGCACGTGTGTGACTGCGTGGGGGTTGTGTTGTACTGCAGACATTGCAGTACTGTCTCATCATGGTGAAAAAGTTCACTTGTATGGTGTGTAGCACCAAGTTTGTGCCAAAATCACAGTCCCAGGTTACTTGTGAGGCTTGTATGTCACCACAGCCCAGTAGTGCTGACACTCAGATCAGTGGGGTGCCCCCACAGCTTGTGGGGCCGTCTCAGGCTGACGAGCAGGAGCCTGTTTGGGCCTCCAACATAAAGACCCTGTTGGATTCTGTGGCTTCACAGCTTTCCAATAACACTCAGCAAACGCAGAGGGTTCAGAGAGAATTGTCCATGTTAGCTGCCAGGGTGGATATTCTTCATACTCTTAGTGTACCTCCTCCCGCACAGCTTTAAAAGAGACCGGCTGCTGCGATGGCCCCTGATTCAGACGATGATGATGAGGACATACTAGAGGAGGGTGAGGAGCAGGTTCTGCAGGAACCAGTCCCTGAGGCAGCAGTGCATGGGCCTGAACCGCTTATCAGGGCCATCAGGGATGTTTTAGATCTCCCAGTGGAGGCATCCGCAGAAGGAGATCCTTTCTTCATGACTCAGAGGAAACAGCCAGTGTACTTCCCTGAGCAAGCGGAGTTAGAAACTGTGTTCAGGGCTGCTTGGCAAAACCCTGATAAAAGGTTTACTCTTTCAAAAAGGTTCACAAATGCCTATCCTTTTGAACCTTTGGGCAGGAAGAAGTGGGAGGAGCCACCGGTAGTGGACTCATCTGTCTCCCGCCTTTCTAAGAAGGTGTTGCTACCGGTCCCAGGTGTATCCACCCTTAAAGACGGAGCGGACAGGAGGCTGGAAGCTACCCTCAAGTCCATATATACGGCTAGTGGGGCATCCCAACGCCCAGTTTTAGCCAGCTGCTGGATGGCTAAGGCCATTCATACCTGGTCAACCCAGATTCAAGAAGGGTTGCTAGGTGACATGACTGTGGCCCAGATAGGCGACAGCCTGCGGCACGTTCAGGATACCGCTAAGATCCTGTGTGAAGCGCAAAAGGAATTGGGCGCAATAAACGCGCGTAATTCAGCCATGGCGGTTTCAGCCAGACGGGCTTTGTGGCTACGTCAGTGGTCTGCTGACGTAGATTCAAAGAAGAGTGTGGAGGGTATTCCCTTTACAGGAGAATGGCTTTTTGGGAGTGAATTAGACGGTTGGATTTCCAAGGCCACGGCAGGAAAATCTACCTTCCTCCCATCAGCTCCCACGGTGGCGAAGCGTACCTTCACAGGTACTTCCCAGCAGTCCTTTCGTGGGAACAGGTTTCGCCCCAAGGCCAGGGGCGCCTCTAATGCCAACAGAAGCACAAGAGGCAAGTTTAGGAAGCCTAACTCCTCCAGCACCCAGGACCGTCCAAATGCCGCAGCGTCCTCTAAGCCTGCAGCATGACGGGGTTTTCCCGCCACGAGACTCTCTCGCGGTGGGAGCGCGATTGTTGCATTTCAGTCATGTGTGGGACGCCTCGGGTCTGGATTCCTGGGCCAGGGGTCTCATTTCACTAGGTTACAGGCTGGAATTCGACAAGCCCCCTCCCAGAAGATACTTCAGGTCGGCTCTTCCAGCATCACAGGAGGACCAGGTTCGCCTCCAGGGGGCCATTACCAGGCTGCTTCAGTCTCAGGTAATTGTACCGGTCCCAAGCACGGAGCGGGGCCAGGGATATTATTCCAACCTATTCCTGGTACCGAAGCCAGACGGCTCAGTAAGGCCCATCCTGAATTTAAAATCACTGAACCCCTTCCTGCGTGTGTTCAAGTTCAGGATGGAGTCCTTGCGCTCAGTGATCGCCAGCCTAGAGAGAGGGGAGTTCTTGGCCTCCATAGACGTCAAGGACGCCTATTTACACATCCCTATCTGGCCCCCACACCAAATCTATCTCAGATTTGCCTTGGGGAACGACCATTACCAATTCCGGGCCTTGCCTTTCGGCCTGTCGACTGCCCTGAGGGTTTTTACAAAGATAATGGCGGAAATGATGTCACTACTCAGACTCCAAAGGGTGAATGTCGTGCCATACCTGGACGACCTGCTAATAAAGGCAGGGTCGGCAGAGGCTTTGAGGAGTGCTCTCAATCTGTCCATACGAGTCCTAAGAGACCACGGGTGGATTCTGAACATGTCCAAATCATCGCTGGTTCCGACCCAGAGGATGGTTTTCTTGGGCATGATACTGGATACATCGGAACAAAGAGTTTTTCTGCCGATGGAAAAGGTCAGTGCACTTCAGCAGCTGGTCAGGGAGGTTCTGGAGTCTCCTCTGGTACAGATCCATCTTTGCCTCCGACTCCTAGGCAAGATGGTGGCTTCATTCGAAGCAATACAATTTGGCCGTTTCCATTCCAGGATTTTTCAATTGGACATTCTGACAAAGTGGTCCGGCTCCCCCCTGCAGATGCGCAGAAGGATTGGACTTGCACCAAGAACCAGGATCTCGCTACAGTGGTGGCTAGATTCATCCAATCTGTTAGCAGGCAGACGGTTCCAGATCCAGGATTGGACTCTGGTAACCACGGACGCCAGCCTGAGGGGCTGGGGGGCGGTGACACAGGGAGTCCGCCTCCAGGGTCGATGGACTCCACTGGAGTCAGGCCTGCACATCAACAAGCTTGAGTTGCGGGCGGTCTACTATGCCCTGTTACAGGCAGCTCCATTGTTACAGGGCAAGGCGATCCAGGTCCAATCGGACAATGCTACCACTGTGGCCTATATAAACCGGCAGGGTGGTACCAAGAGCATGCCCTGCATGAGAGAAGCATCAAAGATTCTGTCTTGGGCGGAACTGAATGTCCAGGCCCTGTCTGCCATTTTCATCCCGGGGATCGACAATTGGGAGGCGGACTTCCTGAGTCGTCACGACCTTCACCCGGGAGAGTGGGGCCTTCACACTCAAGTGTTCGAGGCCATAGTGGATCTGTGGGGGCTCCCTCAGATCGACCTGATGGCTTTACGACTAAACCACAAGGTAGCGATGTACTGTGCACGGACCAGAGACCCAGGGGCGATAGCGGTGGACGCTCTCACCTGGACCTGAGATTTCCAATTGGTGTACCTGTTCCCACCTCTCCCATTGTTGGCTCGGGTGCTAAAGCGGCTCTGGCATCAGGGGACGGAGGCCATTCTGGTGGCACCAGATTGGCCAAGAAGGGCCTGGTACGGGGACATTCAGGCCATGCTAGTGGAAGACCCGTGGCGTCTGCCCATAAGAAAAGATCTGCTCCTCCAGGGCCCGTTCGTCTTTCAGGACTTACAGCGGCTACGTTTAACGGCCTGGAGGTTGAGCGGCAGATTCTAGTCCACAAGGGTCTACATCCCTCTGTCGTCAATACAATGATCAAGGCCAGGAAACCGGTGACGGCTTCCCACTATCACGTCATATGGCGAAGATATATTGCCTGGTGTGAGAAAAATGACTTGCCTCCGGCCAGCTTTCGTCTAAACAACCTGCTACGCTTCCTGCAGGCTGGTTTGGATAAGGGGCTCAGATTGGGTTCCTTAAAGGTCCAAATCTCCGCGCTGTCGGTGTTTTTCCAGAGGAAGATTGCGGCCTTGCCGGAAGTGCAAACCTTCTTACAGGGGGTTCTGAGGATCCAGCCCCCCTTTGTGCCTCCCACTGCACCATGGGATTTGGAAGTGGTTCTCATTTTCTTGAAATCTGCCCGGTTTGTTCCACTGGAGGAGTCTGAACTGCGACACCTCACTTGGAAGACTGTTGTTCTGCTGGCTCTGGCTTCGGCCAGGAGGGTATCCGAGCTTGGGGCTTTATCATGTCGGAGCCCTTACCTTGTGTTCCACAACGATAGGGCGGAGCTCAGGACCAGACCACAATTCCTTCCAAAGGTGGTGTCAGGGTTCCACCTAAACCAACCTATTGTGGTCCCTTCTAGCGCGGCACATCCGGATATACCTGAGTCCTTAGATGTGGTCCTAACCCTTAAAGGGTATGTCAAGCGCACAGCGAGGATCCGGAAGACGGACAGCCTTTTTGTGCTCTATGATGCGCAGAAGAAGGGGTTACCTGCTTCAACGCGTACCATTGCCAGGTGGATAAGATGTACTATCCAACAGGCTTATGCATCAGCTGGTTTATCGCTTCCTTTTTCAGTAAAGGCTCATTCAACCAGGTCTGTAGGTACCTCTTGGGCGGCTGCTCGAGGGGTGTCGGCAATGCAGCTCTGCAGGGCCGCAACTTGGTCAGGGCAACACACATTTGTGAAGTTCTACAAGTTTGACACCCTGGCCAGGGAGGATTCCCAGTTCGGGAATGCGGTTCTACAGCAGAATCCGCACGTTCCCACCCGTTCTGGTAGCTTTGGGACCTCCCCATAGTAGTGAAGCCCAGTATCCCATTGGACGGTAGAGAAAATAGGATTTTGGGTACCTACCGGTAAATCCTTTTCTCGTAGTCCATATGGGATACTGGGAGCCCACCTCGGTGCGGCTTTTCTGCTAATAGATACTATTTCATGGTTAGGCTTATTGCCTTGTTTTTTCTATAGGATAGATATATCCATAGATGTGTTTCTAGTTACAGGTGTCCTCTTAAGTTGTTAGGATTCACCTCTTTTATATGTTGTTGTTCGGTTGGGTGTGCTGGATGAATCTCACCACAATACATTATCACATACTCCTCACATGCTCTCCTTCGGCACAGTTTTTGCATTAACTGACTAGTGGAGGGAGATTGAGGGGAGGAGCCAGTGCACCCACACTGAAAGTTCTTTTATGTGCCTGTCTCCTGCGGAGGTCTCAATCCCCATAGTAGTGAAGCCCAGTATCCCATATGGACTACGAGAAAAGGATTTACCGGTAGGTACCCAAAATCCTATTTTCTGTACCCTTCCCCAGATTGTGCCTCAAGGCTATTCCTTTGACTTCATGCTTGGTTTGTGCTCTGACATTCTCTATCAAGTGTGGGACCTTATATAGACCGGTATGTGCCTTTCCAAATCATGTCCAATTAACAATTTACCACAGGTGGACTTTAAGCTGTAGGAACATCTCAAGAATGATCAGTGGAAACAGGATGCACCAGAGCTAAATTTTGAGCTTTATGGCAAAGGCTGTGAATACTTATGTACATGTGATTTCTTAATTTTTAATAAATTAGCAAAATTTTGAGTACTTGTTTTCTAGCATGGCGCCCCCGATTTTGATCGTATACAATCGCATTGCATCCAATATAGCGGCATGCGATGCGATTTGATTTTTAATTGTACAAGCACCCTGATGGGTGCTTACAATGTTAAATGCACCCCCATTGTCAACACCACCCCAACTATCAACTAGCTATCAACTATCAACTAGCGTGGCGAGCGGCTGCGGTACGCGTCCTCCGACCTTTTCATACCCCCACTATCCACGTCGGCTTGGAGTTGATTTTAGATAGTGTGGCAAGCGCAGCGGGCCACCGAGCCCGAATCGTGGCGAGCGCAGCCGGACTACTTTACATGTATTCCGCGACCGCTCGCCACGCTTCGGGCTCCTATTCCGTGTCCCCTCGGGGGGCTCGCTGCGCTCGCCATGCTTTGGGCTGAGCGGCTCGCTGCGCTCACCACACTATCTAAAGGCAACTCCACGCTGACGTGGATGGTGGGGGTATAAAATGGTTGGAGGATGCGTTCCGCCACCTCTCGCGGGCTCGCTGCACTCGTCACGCTTCAGGTTGGTGTTGATAGTAGGGGTGGCGTTGACAATGGGGGTGCATTTAACATTGTAAGCACCCATCAGGGTGCTTGTACAATTAAAAATCGCATCACATGCCATTTGCTGGCATGCAATGCTATGCGATATTTCATTGTACAAGCACTCCTGTTTAACGGGAATATCGCATCGGTTCGGTATGCGATGGGCGCCGTGCTAGGAAACAACTACCAAATTTTGAGTGGTAAGATGAATTTATTCCATTTTGAAATAAGGCTATAACAACAAAATGTGAAAAAAGTGAAGCGCTGTGAATACTTTCCGGATGAACTGTAAAGGGGTAATTACAACATACAGTATATGAAAGTAGCTAAATGTCTAATTGTTTTAAGAACCAGCCATATATGTGTGTGTTAATAAAAAAAGTGCCCCAACAAAAAAGAGTCTTCTTCTTTCTCTTAAAATAAAAAAAGTTTGTTTGGGTCAAACAGTGCATCAGTTTTCTTTGTTAGATATTTTTGTTGAATATATCACAACCTAAAGGTTCACTATGTTCGGTACATAAAAGACAATTATGTGCTATGATGTAAGAAACCCTATGATGGAAATGATTCAAGTTGCTGTGTACTGTATAATGCCAATATAGAAGTGATGCTTTCTTCTCTGAAAGGTTGTGAATCTCTTTGCAGACATACCGAACATGTGCAGGTGGTTAGTCACTGACATGTCTCTTGGTTGCTGGAAATTGAAGGTGCACTAACTTCCTGAAACCCAGTACAAAAATAAAAGTGATGATCTGTGTAATAATCAGGGTTGTGTCTGCTAGTGGTAGAAATCAGTGGCTGACCTTTTCACTGTACAGCATCTTTAGTATGGAAATGTCATTTATTGCACCTGTTTGCATTGGGACTTTATGAAGGAAATGGCAAAAAAGACTGGTAAACAGACCAGTAAAATGTGTCAATAAGCTGTAAAAGATGCTGAAATGCATTTAGTTTCCCATAATATTTTCATTATAGGACTATGGGGGGGAGAGAGAATTAACCCCAAAGTTTTCTCCCCTCTAGCTCCCATGTTTTTGGGGGTAGTACAAAACATTTATTTTTTATTCTTACAAAAAGACACAAACCTACAGTATGTATTTTCACAGCCACGATCATGGAAAAAATACATTCTTATTGGGGATTTAGTTTTGCCTACTTGAGGCATTTGTAACTGCATTCCTGATACAAATGTGTCCACATCTTGCCTTCTTGCACAATAAACAGCCCTTCTGTTCTCCAAACCCATGGCATGAATCAATGCAACAATTACCATTAAAAGTAATCTTTTTGCAAAGTGTTGTGAATATGTGAGGATATGTGTGGACTGTACAAATGGGATGTAATTAGGTAGGTCACTTCTGAAAATGATGTGGGCAGTTCCTTAATCTGATGAGCTTGCCTGAAGAGGTAATTTTTTTTCACACAACACTTATTGTGCATAAATGACACTCCACAGCAGTAGGTGCTGCCTGAAAATTGTCCTGAAACCATTAGTGGGTCAAGTAATGCGTGTTAATGAGGCACAACGATATTGTGGAGGTCAGGATAGAAGATATTTCGACATAAGTGAAGAGTAGTACATTGATTCAGATTTTTAATAGCCTTGTAAGTAAAAGCTTTTTGAATATTAAATACAGAGTAGAATATCTGGAACCAATGGCATGACTGACAAAGCGATAAGCAGACAAATGGTTGTCGAAGAAGATCAGCCTCACAGCTGCATTCAGAATGGATGGTAATGGTACAAGAATATTTTCGGTGTGGGCGATAATGAGAGCATGCAATACAGTTTTTGCAGTGTCTTGTGTAAGTTATGGTCAAACTTTGGATATATTTTAGTATGTAACATGATTTTGAAACATGTTATATTTGGGGAAAATGGAAAGTTTTTTAGTGTCGGGGATGACACCTAGGCAGAAAGCTTTTGGGATATAGATGACTGTTAAGTTGCAACAGTGATATAGATATTGGGGTGGTAACTACTACTGGCTGGATGAAATATAATGAATTCTGTTTTTGAAATATTAAGTTTGAGATCGTGAAATGAAATCCAAGATAAAATGTTAGAAAGCCATTTAGTGATGCGGGTCAATACAGGTGGTGACCAATCTTGGTAGGATAAGTAAAATTGAATATCATCCGCGTACAGAATATACTGAAATCCGACACAGCGGATTCGTTTTCCAAGTGATGTGGTATAGATGAAGAAAAGTAGAGAACTTAAGACCGAGCCTTGCAGTACTTGGGGACGTGGCTGTAGACTCGGAGAAACAGATAAAATCTAAGAAGGGGCTGTGTCCTGAAGACATAGGGATTGCATTGTTTGTATGAGAAAAGAATGGTCTGCAGTGTCAAAAGCGGCAGAGAGATCTAGAAGAATAAGAAGTGAGTAATCATCTTGGCAATCACCAGATCATTCACTACTTTGATCAGTGCGGTCTCTGGAGTTTTGTGAACAAATATGTGACTGAAGTGGGTCCCATAAGTGAGTTAAGAAATGTTATCAATAATAATATCATCATCAATATTCAGTTATGTATTTAGGTCTGTACCAAAATATTATTACCATAAGACTTGTAATTACCACAGTATGTTTTATATGTGCTTGCATAGCAATCTACATATATTATTGTTTGATAATTGATTGGCATTCAAATCTTTATTTATTATGATGGTTTTTTTCTTTACACCCATCAGTCCTATTCCGATTTGATGTAAGCACCAAATAATAAAAAAACCTGCCTGATTGCCCCCTTCTGGACAGTGTCAGTGTAATTGTTGACTGTTTTTTTATGATTTGACCAATATATATCATATATATGTTTGTTTTTCATATATATTACCCTTGGTGGTGATTTACAGTACAGTGTTTGGAGTGCTGCTGTCTTTTTCCATAACCTGCACCTGCAATCACTGAGGGCACCTAAGCAAGGTGACCGAACTATTCTGAGTGCTGGTTCACATTGATATGTGCGTGTGTGGTATGTATGTATATATCTATGTATGCATCTATTTCTAAATTATTTGCGCAAACATGGGAGTTGATAAGCTTGCTCGTTTTGGAACTTGGCATCTGTGCTGATGATGGACTTGTACTGTTTGTATAGAAAGGAATGTTTACTGATTTTTTTTGGGGGGGGGGGTTGCTTAATTTTAAAATATTCTTACAGGGCTCTTTGTTATGTGCACATAGGCTCTCTCACTTGGGATTTGATTGTGTATTGAATGCGTCTCATTGGATTATCTATTTAAATGATACACATCGTTCTTACCATTTAACCACCTTATATTATATATTCCTGCTTCAGATCTTGTAATTGGGAAAAAATATTTCCAGTTTGTATATTGTAAATTATTTTCTGTGGTAGTACATACTGTATATATAGATATTGATATGTTTGTGTACCCCTTTTTCTGTCTGGAAGGTTATATAATGCTGCACTTCCTCTTCTGAGTCACAGAACAGACATTTATTGGGGGAGGTGGGTAATTCGACCTTGTCACTAGCGAGCCAAATGCATTTCTTCTTCTGGCTTATACAAAGCATGTAAGTTATGCATTTGGCCATAGTCTGCAGCCTTAATCTGAGCAGCTGCTACCTGACAGTTAGTGTGGACAAGTGCAGCACGCTGTCATTCAGGGACGCTCGGACCACACTACCTGTTCACCCTGGATTTTAGAAAGAGATGACTCTTCAGTGGAAGGTACATTGACAGGTAAGACATACATCTAATTGTGTATAACTGTTAGTGAGCAAGGAAATAGCACAGCCGAGAACTGAATAAGTATTTTCTAACACTATGCAGTCTTGGGTATCGGCTTTCCTAAACAGACACACTGAACACTGCCTTCACTGTTTACTAAATACTCAATGACTAGCAACAAATCACATCTCAGTGGGTCTGTATTTTGTCCGTTTAAGAGACCACGTACAGTTAAATGATGTATGAATAAAACTGTTACATATGTGTATAAGGTTATTTACCAAACACATTACTATATATACTGTGTGTATGTTTTTTACAGAACACGTGCTCTATTCCATTTACACAATTGAAAGTGCATATTCATAGAGGGAGACTTCACATACTGCTGGGGGGACTGGCATGTTCCTGTATATCAGTAGACGCCAAGGAAAGCAGCGTCTCAGCCAAGTTTATATTTTGTATAAAAGTAATAAAGCAAGTGTTGTGGCTATTACTTCATAATGTTATATTAAGACCTTATCTTTGATTTTCCATTAATTCAGGGTAACTTGGCATATAATGTTGCAAGCCCGTGAGAATGTGTTTGTACATATATTGTATCTTGCGTGTTTTTTCCCTTGTTATTTTGTTAAATCGCTAACAGCCCCCCAATTAAAATAAGGCAGACGATATTGGTTGTTTTGCATCACACCTGCCCAGACATTTGTGGCTAATTGAAAGCAATTCATATTTTGTTGACTTTTGCTGTGATGCATTTTTGTTTCGATCACTTGTCTCTCAGCAGAACCGTCTGATTACTGCCATGTTATTGTTTTTGAAGTGCCAAGGATACCATCAGTATGTTGGCTACGTACATGAAATTGTAATACATATTTGGAACTTGGCAAAAGTTCTCTGGAATTAAGTGAACCATTTATTGCATTTTGTTTAGTAACTGAATCCAGGTGTAGCCGCAGAGTAAAACTAAATCTAATTGTTTGGCAGTCTAGGAAGAATGACAGCTTACACCTTCATGTGCTGTCACATTTGTATTTGTCATTTGTTCTTGTTACGGGATGAGAACTTTTTCACTCCTAACCAAAGTTAGTATGATGGGGTTATGGGGAAGAAATATAAAAATGGCCTATGTTTGTGTTTCCATAAATATATGTTTTGGTGGTTTTACAGTAGGTCAGTTTTGGAAGTACTCAATATACGAAAATGTTTTTTTTCTTTTTTTCTTCTTCTTTGTGTAAAAAAAGAATGTTCCATTTATTTGTAATAGTTGGATTGGAAAATGACCAGACATATTAGTCTTCACTAGCCAATTGTGATCACATTTAATTATTATTTATTTTGTCTGTATGTGAGGTCAGAATGTAGTGGCCATTGTATGAATATTTTTGCTTTAAGGATGAGACTAGAGTTGACTTTACAAGGTTGTGACATGATTATAATCTGTGTACATATTTCCATTGTTAGTCTTCAGATCAAGTTTCTATTAAAATTTCATCTAAAGACACGTCTGGTCTGGCTGCAGTGTAAATGAATGAGTTATTTGTTCATGTAATAGATTAGTGTGTAGAGAACAGATGTGTATTCTAGTCAGTTGTTTGATCTCTTATTGAAAAATAAATTGCATTTCGCTGTGCATTTAATATTAGCTGGTGGGGCTTTTCTACCAGCCAATGCAACAGAGGAATGGGTGTGCTAAAAACTCTGCAGGTGTGGCTTGTCTAAGTGAGCTCTCAGCATGGCCACATAGCAAAACTAATGCAAAGCATCCTGGGATGTGTAGTTCATTAACATCTGGAGGGCCGGTTTTGCCCAGCCCTGCTCTAAACAGTACTCATTTTAGTGAGAGATATACAGTGCAGCTGGGGACCCTACTTGGGACCATGATAAATCATAAAAAGCATGATCAGTAAAAGTGGTCTGTAAAGTCTCACTCCATGCTTTTGCATTGATCAATTTAGATTGTGTAATATTCAGTTGATGGTGCAATTAGGAGCGATTAACTGTAATTGTGCCTCAGTAAATCAGGATTAACAGCGTAAAAAGGGTAAACCACTCTAAACTATTGCAGAATAAAACTTTGTGGAACCACCTTTTTCTGCAATTACAGATTTAGGTCTATCGGAGATACATTTATAAATGGATATCTAAGGGAGTGGCTTCAGGACAACTCTGTGAATGACCTTGAGTGGCACAGCAAGTGCCCAAATTTGAATCTGATTGAACAAGTGTGGAGAGGTCTGAAAATGGCTGTGCATCAACGCTTCCCATCCAATCTGATGGAGCTTGAGAGGTCCTGCAACGAGGAATGGGCAAAACTGGGCAAAGATAGGGGTGACAAGCTTGTGGCATCATATTCAAAAAGACTTTAGGCTGTAATTGCTGCCAAAGGTGTATCAACAAAGGAAAGCAAAGGCTGAGAATATGTATGTACATGTGATTTCTTAGTTTTTATATTTTAATACAATAGTTTTATCATTCGATAGCGGCATTTCGGTGTTTGACACCATTAAATGGTAAACATTCGGTACTTGTTTCCTAGCAGGACGGCCAGATTTCCTACGTACGCTCAGTAGTTAATTTAGTTAATTTATTCACTGCACCCTGAGTGAAATTGCATCGCATCTCATGGCCCTTTTTTGTGGCGTGAGATATGCGATCTCAGAAGTGTGGCGAGCGCAGCGGAACGCGTCTTTCAACCTTTTCATACCCCCACTATCTACGCCGGCGTGGAGTTGATTTTATATATTGTGGCGAGTGCAGCGAGGCAAGGGGATGTGGAATACATGTAAAGTAATCCGCGTACCCTCGCAGGGCTTGCTGGGCTCGCCACGCTTCGAGCTCGGTGGCTCGCTGCGCTCGCCACACTATATAAAATCAACTGCACGCCTACGTGGATAGTGGGGGTATGAAAACATGCTCATATGAAACACTGCCCCCCCCCCTACCCCGATGGCTGCCTTGCTATGTATAGTGTATGTCCTGCGATGTACATCCCTACAAAATCAACAACAATAAGGCCTGAATTGTTTTTTTTTTTTTGACAGGTTCATGATGTCTTGGAAAGTAGAAACCTTCTTTAGTCTTCTTGTGGTTGTGAAACTAATTTAATGTTCGCAATAAACCTAACCACAGCCCTCATATCTTTTACACATCATTAACCACTTTTCTTTGTGGATTGCCTAAACAAATCATTGGTTTATTTACACATTTTGTGAAACCATTTAGAGATGAAACAATCACCTTTTCCTTGCACCGTGATATTTAGTGAGGAAAAATAAGTGCAGAATTTAATGTGCGACCTAATACCTATGGTTGTAGGAGACTTAAGGTACGTACAGATTTTCTGGCTGATCGATCTGGTGGGAACAAAAACCTGGAAATGACCATCAAAAATTGTTCCCAAACACTTGAAAACAGTGATCAGTCAGACAAATTGTTTAATTGTTCTGATACTGTATAACAAATTTATCAAAGCTTATATTTTTTTTCTGTTTTCCTGCATTTGGATGGAAATTTTTGATTGTCATATGCTCCCATACATTTCCAGGTTTTTGTTCCCAGCAGATAGATCAGACAGAAAATCTGTACGTGTGTACGCACCTTTAGATTTTACAGAAGGGTTCTGATATGTATTGATCCTATAGCTCTATGTGTAACAGACTATTATCCTACAGTATATAATAATAGGCTAACGCTTCTCCTAGCCTCTATGGGAGAAGTAAAGTGTGCATACCGGCGGCCAATAGATGGCACCCGGTGGGGCAATTCAAGCTCCCCCCGGTGCCGACATTTCTGTGGTTTTGTAACTAGTACAGTATAATATTGTACATATGCCCTTTACAGTTATTCTGTGTGAAGGTGTGGTATGACATAGGAGCAGTCAAAGTCGACAATCATCATGTAGATACTGATTAAATGTTGAGCATGTCGATGTTACATGCCTGGTGGTCCAGAGGTGAGTCACCTGCCCAATGACTGACAGTATTCCCAAACCATAATCCCTTCCCCTAACCCTCTCTATACCGCCCCCCCCTTTCACAGCCTAGCTTTAACTTCCACCTCTTGCCACAGCCTAATCCCAATGTTGACATTGTTAAAATCTCAACAGGCAACATGTCTATATTGTCAATATTATAACTCAACATAACGATAATGACCTAATGACTTATTCATGTAGAGACATCTAACTTTAGATTCCTTAATTTTCTGTAGGTTGGAGACATAGTTTAGGTCTTATATCTTTTTATTTACTGGGTGTGATTAGATCTCAAAAGTGCTGAAGTAAAAATAGATAACCTAAAAGCTAATGGCTAATGGTCCTTTTCTGTGAAGGATGAAAAATAAGTGAAATGTAATGAATAGAACAGTATTTCCAATGTTTTTGTTTTCTATAGTGGCAAATGGCTTTTAAACTGGCCATACTCCTAAAGATTATGGGGGGTATTCAGTCCCGGGGCCCAACTGTCGGTACATCTTGACAGTCGGGACCCTAGCCGTCTTCGTGTTGCTCGCCTGTTATTCGGCAGATGGGATTCAATGTCCTGCCTGTCGATCAGCGAAAATGGCAATCCACGGCCATTCTCAGCAAAACGGGCCTGACTGCTTTTAAAGTCGGGTCCATTCTGCCGAGATGCCACTTCAGTGCTGTCAGGAAACACAGCCTTGAATAGGCACCTACCGCTATTTCCCCCGTCGGGGAATGATAGTTGACCATTTTCTTCGAAATGCTGGAACACTGACGACATCAACAGTCATTCAGTTATTGCCAGATTTTTGTTCCAACCAGCCAGATTGTACAATCAATCTTTAGGTGTATGGCAAGCTTTATTGTTTTCTGTAGCAATGGCATTGATTTGTGTGTGTGTTAGTCTATTTTGGAGATTTTGATACTTATGTTATGTGTGTTAAAATCCATATACACTGAGCTATGGAAAGCCGCCCACCCCGTAATACCAGCAGATGAGCTGCAGTCGCCAGTGATGATACAGGAGCACGCATCCGCCTCATCGCTGGCCAGTACACACTGGGCGGCTTTTGAGCTCTAAGCAGATCAAACAACAAAACTGAGCTGCTTTTAGCTCAAAATTGCCCAGTGTGTATGGTACTTTAGGATTTCTAAGCCACATTTGACCGTTTTGAGGACTTTGTCAGAATTGACCTCTTAGGGGAAAAAAAAATCATTAATTTGGACACATATACACTCACCACACTATCATAACTGTGATTTACAGATGGGGGTGAAGGTCTATGTTTGTTTCTATATACAGTAGTCCTACAACTCAATATGCCATAGCGCAGCACTGTTCTTACTGTAAATATAGGTATAGACTAGCTGGAGGAATAAGCATCTGTACAACTGTAATAACATTAAGGCAGTGAAATAGCCTTTCAGGATCAGTGCAAAACCATGACTATTACTATGTTTAATACTGTACCTTAATGAGGTGAACATGCTTGCCATTATTTGCCACACCACTGATTTATAAGAGAACCTCCATCTCATTCTTGTTTTATTTTCTTTAAAAACGTACTTTGAACAAAATGTTTTCATGTACCTCTGGTGAAAGCACTCCGCCCCCCCCCCCCCCCTTTGAGTTCCAAGTGAATTTGTCAAAATAGATGTGAAAGTTGCCAATTCATCATAACCCCACACAGTTCATGTTTTCCAGGACGTCCGACAGGTGCACTCATTACTGACTGACACATTTTAAAAGATCCACAGATGGAGCTAACTACTTCAGTTGTGATTCTGTGAGAACACCTGCAAAACATGCACTGTGTGGGGTCCTGGGAACAGACTTTGAGAACCTGTGCTCATTAACATTAAAGATGCACGCTGTTGCAGGTTTTTAGTGATGTCCTTTGCCATCTGTACATGTAGCTCAATCTGAGAATATCAATGACGACTGCATACTACAGCAATGTGGCCACTAACGATATCTTTGTAAAATCATTCAATGTGTGTATGCTCTTGTTTGTAAGGGAGCTTCGTCTAATGTGTATGCAACTTTACATTAATTTAGGATAATAGCATTATTTTGGTAGACATGAGTGGAAGATGTTTGTGCGACAGACTGATGCATCATGAAAGGGTATGTACATGTCAGCAGAATGTGATATGTGATGTTCACCTATTGGCATAGTACAGTGGTTTCCAAACTTTCTTGAATCACAGCACCCTAGCATATCAGAATCATCACTAGGATAATATAATTTATTGATTACATTTGGAATACAATATTTACTTACGTAAATGGTGCATTTTACTGTCATCCGAATGCTGGCCACACATCAGACCAAATTTCTTCCAACCATCCAACTAGTTAATTGGATGGAATAAAAATATGTTACTGGATGGGAGCAAATGTAATATTTACTTCAGATATTTGCTCCCAAAATCTGGAAAAGGACAAAAACTGTCGCTCAGACACAGTACTGTAGTTGAACCTTTTTGATTGAAACAATTTGACTGAAAGTTTTTGTCAATTTTCCTGGGTTTGTGAGGACATATCTGATTGTCCTTTGCTCCCATACACTATCAAATTTGTATTCCATCCAAGCAACTAGTTGGATGGTTGGAGGAAAGTTGGTCTGATGTGTGGCCAGCATTAGGCTTTGTTATATGTTGTTGTAAATTTGTGCCCACATGTTTTATAATTGGCAGCTACTAGCACTTCTTTTGCATATCACTTAACCCTAAATAATTTGAATTAATCCTGGACCACCAGCAGTGATAATGTAGGATAAGTGGAATAGAACTAGACTCTCTTCTTGTTTTATTTTGGATTATTTTATGTAAAGTCTGTGGGCAGATATCATTGGCTGAACACTCTGGTGCAAACATATAATCTAATATTAAAATGTGGATCTATTTTGGCATTGCTGTGCCCAGATAACTATATTTAGCTTTCATTTAAAAAATCTGAATGAAAATGTATTATCGCGTTGCAAAGTCCAGTGAGAGAAAGGAGAAAGGAATTCTAGTAATCATGGTGGTATTGGCTGTTGCTCAGACTGCAGTGTGTGAGGCCACCGTTGGATTCCTTTTTTGGAATTTCATATCTATGAAATACTGTTCATGGTCCAGCTTTCCGGAGAGTTGTCTGGGGGACAACCTTAATCCCTGAGGCTGGTGCCATTTTCTGCAATTTATCACACAATTTTATGTTACATAATATTTAAGGCGGGTGTTTTATGAAGGGTAGAAGTATTTCTTGTCACAGAATTTTGCTATAAATTATGATGCACAATCTTTTTTTTTTTGCTTGTACAATAACCAATTCCTTTTAAGCGTGAAAAAGGTTTTAAAGTGAGTGTAAAATGTAAACCTCCTCTGCATTTCTCACCACCCAGCTGCTTTTGTTCCACCAGACATGGAGATCATTTGTTTAATCTGATGAATAAAGGAAACTTTTTATGCTGGCGTGCTCAGTTGCTAATGTACACAGGGCAAGAAAGTGTTTCATGGTTATTTGTACATTAACACGGATTTATATGGAAATATCTGCATGGACAGAAATGATTTTATTACTATAAGGAAGCATATGTTCCCATATCAACAGTAACTACATTCATGTAGCACTGCTGTGCAGGTGTAGTCTGACGCTACCACGCAATTTAACCTCCAGGTCGCTAATATCGTCCAGGAATGCAGGCCAGATGCAGATACGCTGCAGAGGGAAAATCCTGATATCCAGACCCTGAAAAGGAATATGCTAGCTAAACAGTGTAACATTTTGGGTACATTATGCAAAATATTTAATTGCACCTGAGGTAAAACATCAGGATGCAGCCACCCAAATTGTAGGGCTGGGACCACAGACAAAGATAACTCTCTGGTCACCTTGATGTGCTGTTGGTTTCAGCGTCAGTTGTGTTAAACAGCCAGCCCAATCAGCTCCTACCTGACAATTGTCAAACACAGCCTGTGAGATCACAGGTAGGAGCTGATTGGCTGGCTGTTTATCACTCTCCATTTTATCACTTTTCAAGCTTAGTACATCTGGCCCAAAGAAACAGCCCTCCCTCGCACTGCCTTTATCATCATCATCAACAGACTGTAGTACAATACTAACTGACCCAGTGAAACAACAATCATAACACCGGTTGTGTTTAATGAACTATCCTATTCCAACACACTGATATGAGCAGGTATGTAGAGGTAAATTTACTAACATGGAAGTTCTGTTGAAGATGGCATGTTGCCCCTAGCAACCAATCAGATTTTGCTTCTTATTTATTTAGCAACTAAGAAGAAGATAATAGATGGAATCTGATTGGTTGCCCATAGCAACATCTCATCTTCAATAGAACTGCTATCTTAGTAAATACATTTTATAAAGTGAAGTGGTAATGCTAATTTATCGAAGGATGCACACTCACATGCACACAGGTGAGACTGTATCCGTGGTTACTTGGAAATGACAGCATTGCTACGTTGGCTGGTGAAACAGGGGGGTTAGGCAGCACATTCCCACTAGCCTCTGTGGGTCAGGCATAATGCCCTGGTGCATACTTACTGAGCACAAATTCACACTTCAGGGCCCATGTATAGCTTCCTTTTTGTAGGCTCTGCCCTAGTACCTGTCTATCTGTGGGGCCAGTTTCTAGTTTTATGGAGCCCACACACGCACCGATCCCGGCGTGCGTTGTGGGCTTAACTAGCACACATAGCATCGCATCGTATGCCTTGTGCATACGATGTGCATGCGATGCGATGCTATGCTAGAAAAAGCTAGTACAAAAAGTATGTGCAGCACATACTTTTTGTACTGTACGATGAGGTGCCGCGGGAGAGCGCACCCCATCGTACAGCATCGCACCGCCGGCAACGGTGCGTGGGCTCCTTAAGACTTAATGTACTTTTGTAGTCCCTGCTGTAGTGCATGCCTACCACAAATAACTGCATGCTACGTACTGTGTGTGGTTTAGCACCCATGAAATCTTGGGCGTAGTGCCTCTTACACCAGTGGCATAATACCCAAGGTGGGAGAGACAACCCCTGATGACCCAGTGGATACATTTGTGCCCCACTGAGGCCTTCCATGTTGCCATTCCTGCCTGGGCACTGTTTCTGTCCTTACAAGGTCACCCTGCGCAGTCATTGCTGAGAGGGACAGCACAGACTTCTCAGCTTGCACCACACGGTCTTCTGTTTTTGACGTGGTGTCTTCTACCCTTCTGGCATCTTTTCTCTTCCGACTTTCCCCATCTTCTCCCTTCTTACCGCCATGTATTTTTTTTTTTTTGTGCAACATCTTCTTTAAACTTTGGGAGCTCTTCTGTGCTCCTACACCACAATCGGACTGGCTTCCTGCCACTCGCAGCCGTAAAGGCAAGCTAATGTGAAGCTATGAAGGGGCAGACTAGATGGGCCAAGTGGTTCTTATCTGCCGTCAAATTCTATGTTTCTATGACAAGATAAGCCGCAGTTGGCACACTGTAGCTAGTTCTGATCGAAAAGTAGCTTTAGGTGCACATATATTTACAGTATGCCCAATAAGTCAATCACCTGATTGCTTTAAAACAAATGAGGTGGGAGAATAATTAGAATAGTGGGAATGGTCATCATCATCAACAACAACCATGTTTATTGTAATGATCCATTCTCAATGGTGATAACCTTTCCTTACCTCTGATGGGAAATGCAATAAATCCAGAGTTATTTCTGTAGCTCCTAATAGATAGTAACTGATTGGTTGCTACGGGCAACAGCTCCTTTTCAATAGAACTCCCATCTTAGTAAATTTCCCCTAAGATAGAAGGCATTAACATGGTGCAATGTTGGTTGCAAACTATGCACTTTTGTATATAGATGGGAAAGGATTTGTTTCCCACACAAGTAGCTCCCATCTAAATTGATGGGAGCTCATCATTTGTTTGGGTGCCCTGTCTGCATTTTCTCACCCAAATGTATCAGGATTAGCTGCTTACACTTTTCTCATACAGACTACTGGGCACACTGCATTAATGGTATCCAAAAGCCATGCAGAAATCTTCAATACCTGATAGGTACCCAAAAAACTATGGAATCCCCCCCAAGAACATATTTGATCATATTGTTATATTTTGATGCAGAGAGCTGCAGAAGTTTCTTGTGTCAAAATGGCCCTTAGCATAGAAATTGTAATGAAAACTCTGGTCCCCTCTTTTCTTTCATTATTTTTTATTTTATTACAGGAAATGAAATACTTGTTCTGTTTTATATTATTGGTACTGTTTTGGGGTATAACCGTATAATCATACTAGAAATGAACACTACAATGGAACTAGAAAAGTCATGTTACTGTATATCTCTGTTCTATCAGCCAAACTTTTAATGATTCATATTTTTATGTTCATTCTGTTTTAATTCAGAGGTTACAGGAAATGGATTTAATCCTGTTGGTTGGGTTGTTATGGGATTTGTTGATTTCACACCGTAGCGACACAAAAGCTGCTTTGCTGGTAAGCTTTGGCTTATATGGATTTCACTGTATTATTTGAAAGATCTCCTGTTTTGTTTAATTAACATCTTTAGTCTTGTTAATGAGCAAGATTTTTGTTTTCATGCGTCCTTAAGCCTTGAAGGTCTGCGTGCTTATTTGTTTTGGGCAGCACGGTTGTAATGGGATCAATTTCCTCCATGGTACTGTGTTGAGTTTGTATGTCCCCCTATATTTGCATGTATTTTTTTAAGTACGTTGGTTTCCTCCCACACTTCAGAAGCATACTGGTAGCTTCTACAAAAAATCACCCTAGTGTAGTTGAGACTAGCTTGTAAGCTCTGGAATTATTTATTTATTTATGAACTGTTCATTATATAGCCACCTACCTATTACTTTACAGAGTATTTGTTTGCTGTCTTCAGGGGTCTCTTAAGCCACACTAGATGAGAAGGTTAAATATATCGCTCAGAAGAGCTCAGTAATTGAGGGTCCTGCTCCCCCTGCCTGCTGCAGCAGAACCCCTGCTCCCTTTTTGCTCCCTCCACGACCGACATCGGCAGGTGTGTATGCACATTCTGCCGGGTCCCCACTGCCTCCAATATTGCCAGGTACACGCATCGGCTAGGGTGTGTGACAGTTAACATTTTCCAGATCTCCTCACAGAATCACAAGTGAAGTAATTAGCTCCACCTGTGGATCTTTTAAAATGTGTCCGAGAGTAATAAATGCAACTGTGCAGCAGCTAGGTTGTCTGGAATATGTGAACTGTTGGTAGCTCTCGAGGATTGTAGTTGGCTACCACTGTGCTAGGGTGTAGCCAGCTTTACAGTGATTCATTCCAGTGAACAGGGTTAGGTTGGTGTCCATCATCAAATACCTTTTTTAACACCGTCAAGGATAGTTCATATTTGACATAGTAAAATATATTTTTTTTTCATTGCTTACTTATTCATATTGGTTTACTTTTTATTTTTCCAATTTGATTTTATAAATGGGAAATACAGTATGTACTCTGAAAAGTGACAATTTCTGGTCAATATAAATGTTAATCGTCATAATAATCAGATCTTTATATGCCTTTTCTATTAAAAAAAAAAACGCTCAAGTTACTTTACAGATTGTATTAACATAATACAGAGGTTTTGCTCTACAGTAATACAGAAAACCATCGTCTTAATGCAGAGTTAATGTAGCCATTTTGGGTCATATTCCAATGACTATTCTGCTCACGACAATGCCATATAAGGTTTCCATTTTGGGCGCATTATATAGGAACAGTCAATGCCCGGGAAAGATAAAATAATGGGGGAACTACAGAATACCTATGCAATATGCCTTGCACAATTGTGCTTTTCCACTCAAGGTCCATCTTAATTGCAATGCAATTTGACAAAACCGCTGTAAGGTCCATACACGCTGGGTGACTATGCCCAGCTTGTATGGACAGCGATGATAGCGTTCATCGCTGCGGGGAAAACCACTCAGTGCATACCCACTGAGCGGCTTTATCCCTGCCCGGCACCGACGGGGGAAGGACGGCGTTGCATAGCGGAGCGCTATGCAAAGCCATCTTGAAAGACGGCTTTCCTGGTGATGTGGCGTGAGCGCGCAGCAGCGCTCATCGCCGGACCATACACACTGGGCGGCTTTGAGCCGCTGAAACCTGCTATTTTGAGCAACTTTCAGCTCAAAGTCGCCCAGTGTGTTTGGGCCTTTACTGTTCAGATTCATATCAAAGGGTCTCATATCAAAGCAAACAATGTCTTGAAGTTATTTTGTCACATTGCTCTGCGATTAAGACGCACCTTTAAGCTAGAAAAATACCTGGCGCAAGCCGAGTCACACTGGACTCGGCATGCAGAGAAAGTATGTTTGGTGTGACTGCACCAATACTGTGTAAGGACATATCTATGCATATGTTTTATCTTTTCATAACGTTTTGATTTGGTTTCCTTTTAGAACGCCAGCTTTGTTCAACAATGGCAACATCAAATTCCCAGACGGCCAGTGCAGCAGGATTGAGCAAAGAGTTGGTGGATCTGCAGCATCTCATTCAGTTTCCAGAAGAGATTGCGAGCATTCTTACCGACCAAGAACAGGAAATTTATCGGAAAGTGTTGCCCATTGATTACCTCTGTTTCTTGACAAAAGATCTTGGAAGTATTAATTGTGAGACTAACTTTCCAGATATAAAAACATCATTATCAGCATCTCTGTTGAAACTAAAGAATGGGGAACATAACACTGTGGAAGGTCTTGTGGCACGCTTTAATGAGGTAAGATTTTACTTTGTGATTGTTCAGTTTACTGAATTCATGATTTTGTAGAACCTGTGGCTTAGTTTTTCCTTTACCCTGAAACATCTGAACATAGGGTGCTGATTTTTTATACTGGCAGCTTCACGTTTTTAATGGACAATTATACGAAAAGATTATTTAAGAAACTGTTATGATTATTTGACATCTCTTTGGACAAAGGGCTACTCCTATGTTGTGCAAATGTTAAGTTCAAATGCTATTTGTCTGATCTCAAGGAGGAATTTTGCCTTCTTCATTATAGTTTGTATTTGGAAATGCAGTCAATAGGCCACAACCTACTGATATTATAGCCAATTATCTAATTATTAAAGCCAAAAAAAACCTAGGTCAGTGGTTCTCTACACTCCTAGTGCGTTCATGTAATCTGCTATGGAGAACACATTACGTTAATTGCTAAAACTGACTGTATGGGTTCATCTTGTGTAGTTTATATGACATACAATACTGGACACTGATCAGAACTGGCTGCCAAAGACCTTGGGGAACATTTATTAAATATCTAGTGTTGTATTTGCTGCAATAAGACAATAAGTACCTCTAGTAGGGACCCTTCCCTGCAGTGTGTAAAAGTAAAGTCAGATTAGCAACAATTTACCTTTTTAGTTTGCAGAAGCCTCTCATGGTAATTTTTAGCCTAATCGTGCCTACACATGGGGAGATGTGCTGGAAGAGCAATCTGAGTAATACTAGATCCCTCGAAATGCTTAGCATTGCTCACCACACAGCACTGCACAGCGATGTGCTGCTGAGCAATCTGTCAGGGCCAGTGTTCTCCGTGAGAACACTGACCCTGACCCCCGCGATTAACTAGATTTATCCAGCGTGCTGGTCTGTGCATCGCTATCGCTATGCCCCTACACAAGGAGCGATCTAGTAAAATTGCTTAGATAATGCTTGGGGATCATTGTGTGTAGGCCCCATAATGGGCCCTACACACGGGAAGATGTGCTGCGAGAGTGTTCTGAGCGATACTAGATCACACAGTGCTGCATAGCAATGTGCCACTGAGCTATCTGTCAGGGCCAATGTTTTCTGCTGAGAACACTGCTACTGACCCCAATGATCAACTAGATTCATCCAGCATGCTGGATATTAATCGCCAGGGCGATGGCGATGTGCGGGCCTTCACATCGCTATGCCCCCTATACAGGGAGCGATGTAGGGGCGTTTTTTCTAAGCAATGTTTTCTAATCTTCCATGTGTAGGCCCCATTAGGCTGCAATGGCTAACTCTATCATCATATTATGTTGGCTACTGGGGCCAAGCTTCGTTCACTTCACTAGAACGCAAACCATATAGAATCCTTAGGGGGCTTCTATGGTTGATAAAACCATGGGACAGTGGCAGATAACTTTGGCATCTGCTGTGGTCCCCTGCGCAAACATTCATTGTGTACTCAATATTTGTTGGTGCACCACAAAAATAGGTGTGTTCAGGTAATTATATGTCAATATTAATTATATGCTAATATTAAAATAGGCCCCTTTAAGTCTGCTACACAGCTAAACTGTTACATTGAAAACAGCTTAGAGATTCCAAAGCTACACTGCTCACTGTGATCTGTGACTGTGGTTGCCATTCAAATCTTCAGTAAAAGTATTATTAATCGCAATGTGAAGAAATAAACCAATATAAAAAAGGTAGAAACCACGTACTTTCACAATGATATATATCGAAGTCCCACCTTTATTTTTTCATGTAATTGTTGCCTTAATAATGAAAGTTCTCTAAAATTATCTCTGACCAAATGATTTGCTGAACATTAACCAGAAAATGTATTTCTTTAAAATTTGCAACTGTAAGAACATTTAAAAAAAAAAATCTTTACAGTGTTAATCAGCCCATACACGCTGCGATGCGGGCTGTCCGTTGTGTGCTTTGAGGTGCGAGCTCCCGCGGCACCTCACCGCACAGTACAAAAAGTATGTGCTTACACATACTTTTTGTACTTAGTTTTCATCACATTGCATCGCATTGCATGCACAGGCAATGCAATGTGATGCGTGCTTGTTAAGCACGGAACGCACGCCCGTATCGGGACGTGTATGGGCGGCTATACTTCTTGAGCTGTACGATGAGATGTGTGACAGGAGCACGCATCTCATTGCACATAACAATTGTACCGTGTATGGGCACCTTTACATTCTCTGAGGTTAAAACTGCATACAATATACACAAATAGAAAGGGTGTTAACTTGAAATGTTAGAAATCATGTGACCCTAGTTGGTTGATAGTTGTAATGCCCATTTTTATTTTCAAAATGTATTCCGTGTGAGTGGCTGTAATTAATTTAAACCCTCCAATAACACATCTGTTATTTTCTTGAAATGTTATCAATTGTATTTTAAATAATGATATAGGGTACACCTACTAAGAGGACATTATAGGTATTTGCTATGTATCATTACTGTCACTGGTTACGGGAGTACTATCATTTTTGAGGACTATTTTTGAGGAGTTTAAAAGTAAAAAAATCTGAAAAGGTTGTGGGTAGTCCTGTTCCCTACTTATGTAGAAGAATTTGATCACAGAACAGTCTCGTCTGTGGGAAGATGTTAAATCCCCTTTTCAGTAAGGTATTTCCAGGGCTAGACTGCTTTGTTTATTTTTGTATTTGGTCCTCACCAAACACTTCAATCATAACTAATGTCATATGTCAAATAATCCAGTAATATGAAATTCAAGTTTGCTAATATTGAGATGAAAATTCCTGATCCCTAATAGAAGACATTTTTGTAGTTGTATGTACATTTGCTATATTCCTGAATGTAAGCCATAGGAATGGGCCACTTTAGCTCAAACTCGACTGCACTATTCTCGATTCACATTAATGGCAGGAGTTAAGCTGGCCATACACCTGAATGATATCAGGCCTGAATGAACAATATCGACTGGTCATGCAACAAAGAGTGTGCACATCATGAGGAATATTGGTTCGATGTGTGGTCCCATCGATCGAGAGGTCAGCCTTTAGATCATACGTGCTGCATGTATGATCTGTCGTCCTTCATTGCGGTCGTAAGTAGATTGCATGTGCTCATTTGATCGCTCTTATGACCGGCACAGGATCATGTAGTCAGCCGGCCGTTCTGGTGTATGGCCAGCTTTACTGTATATTTTCTCCTTATTCTGTGAATCTCTGCTGATTTCCTCAGGCCTTCTTGTCTGACCTCATTATCAGGTTATTGTCTAGAGCCGATTTGCCTCATTTTCTTTAATGAATTACATCATGAAGGCACCACACACACTTCAGTAATGTGACTTACTTTGCCGGGAGATTGGGGAATATAGGCAAGTGTAATGCACAGTAAATACATGCGGTTAATCTGGAGCAGAGGGCATGCTCCATTCTTCTTCTTAAGCCTTATTCTCATTTAGCCATCTTAGCTAAAAGAGAGCTTGCTTATGATTGGTGTAGGGGCCTTAACAATGCTAATACCCCATCCTGCATGGACCCTGTCCTCTGAAGTTGTCCCTACATAGCAGTCCTAAGATGTGCGTTCTTTGGAACATAAACATTTGTGTTTGTGTTTCTGCCACAAGTGTTTAGACAGGTTGTCTTTCTACTGACTGCGATGATCGCACCCGTTATGGACTTGATCGCATAGCAACGCATGCGTTTTGCATGCGATGCGAGGGCAGTACAAAAAGTATGTGCAGCACCTACTTTTTGTACTGTGCGATGAGATGCCCATAGGAGCGTGCATTGCACGGTACAAATGTACTGTGTATGGGCACCTTTAAGTTCAGTAATAGAACAGTATATTTTCCATTAAATTGTGTTTTTGCTTCCATAACTTTTACTGTGGTGTTGGTGCCTTATGATTGACTGGTAGTGTTGAATATATTTAGTACAGTCTATAGAATGTGCCCTAACATACCTTTGCCATTGTTGCCAGACAGATTACCCTGGTTTTCTGATTGGTTTCCCAGTGGTGTTACAGAAGCTGGTGGTAACCAGCACTTGTGGTTTGGAGGAGGGCAATGGTAGACTCTACAATGGTTGACATTGACTTGACAGTGTTCTTTCTAGCACCCGCCATCTTTGAAAACCCATGCAATTCCTCTTCCCTGCCTGAGGTGTCACTGTCTGTTGTAGTGATTCTAGCACAGTGTGGTCTGTATATCAGCACTGATATTCAAACCAGACCTGTGCTAGAAACACCACAGCAGACGGCGACACCCCAGGCAGGGAAAAGGAACTGCATGGGTTTTCAAAGATGGCGGGTGCTAGAATGAACACTATTGACTAGGTCGACACCTGGAAATGGGCAACATATAATAGGTTGGCACATTGACAGAAGGTTGACACAAGTTTATGGCCCACATGGGCATGGTCGAGTTTTTTTTTACAGTTTTTTGGTGTAGACCGACTTGGTTCATACTTTACTATGCAAGTGGGCACAGAGTTAGATTATAACAGTGCCCGAAGCATGGTGAGCCCAGCCGTACACTATCTGGTGTTATACGTGTTGGCATAGACACAAAACATGTGAAACTTGTGTCAACCTTTTGAGTGTCCACCATGCCCATGTCAAACTTAAGCTTGTGTTGACTTTTTTGACCATGTCAGACATTTTCAGATGTGGACCTAGTCGATGTCTACCATTTTTGGTCAACGGTCATCCTAAATATTGTTGACCCACTATACCATAACTCACAGAAATAAGTGTAATCTATCATTTTAAATATTTCGTTTAAAGAAAAATGCTTAATTTAAATAAGTGTTCACTGCGGTTTGCTACTCTAAAATGTCAAAAGCAGCAGGAAGACTGTAATATGGATAACTGTTTTATTTATTTACAGTAAGTCCGCTTGAAGCAAAAGCTTCGAAAGCTAGTCTGCTACCTTGTGATTGCCTCTGTGTTTGTGCATGTTTGAGAGAGAAAGAGATGTAGTTTAACTCGCTGCCAACAGACGGCAATGTTTCAGAGACACAATCAGACACTAGACATATAGATGATAGCTGGTAAATTCTCTGCTTCAAAACTGTTAAATTAAGTGAAACATCTATTTTTTTCTGTATTTTTCTCTTGCATACCTGTATTTTACTCTTTTTTTTATCTTTTGTGATTGTAAAAGCAGCAAATAGTTGCGCTCTCTATAACTCAGAGGATAAGCAACTCCAGAATGGACTGAGCACTATCACCCAGCCATTTTATATGATGAGAAAATATTTTCCTTTTGCGCTAATATTTAGGGAATGTTTATTATTTTCCTATCCTATATGATATTATTTTAGGTGCAAGACATGTAAAGTCTGTTTTATATAACGGAAGAATTGTGTGTATATCAATAGGTACTTCCTTTTGAAGGGATTAGCGTTTCTAAATGTCCCTGTTTATAAACTTGCAAGAGAATTCTTAAACAGAGAGTCATGCTTTTGTTGGCCTTTGCTAGTGAGTGCCTGATGATTTTCTGGCCATGCGAAAGAAAAAAAATCTAAACTGTATTTACATTGAGGAAGCCAGGGTGAATTTTGGGATGACAGGACTGTAATCGGCATTAAAGATATTTAACTTGGTTATTTTATCTTGACCATGATTGTTTTAACTGTACACACACTGAAAGGGATTTACATCCAGTAAATTTTTATGACTTTTTAAACAAGCAATTCAAGGCGATATTACTATCACTGATTAAGCACGAAAAATAAACCACAGAGATATCCAGACACACTGGGTGAGATTTAATAGGATGGGTGATTCAGAAAGTGAGAGATTTGGTGAGAAATCTCCAGTTTTTTTTTGAAGAGGCAATCATTTACACTGCAAAATCACACTGGTTTGTATTGTGTCGGTGTTAATAAATGAATTAAAAAAACTGGAGATGTCTTACCAAATGTCTCACTTTCTGAATCTCTCGTCCTATTAAATCTTACCCAAAGGAAGGTGCAACAAAATTTTCTATCAGCGGTAATTAGATAAATATATATTGAAACAGAATTGGTTGACAAAAATAAAGTTTAAAATAAGGTCAAAGGTTATCATGTGAGGGTAGTTGACAGGTAAACCAATAATTAGAGGGTAGGAAGAAGGTAGGGAGACCTTTGGAGACCCGGGATAGATTGAAAGATTGAGACCACTTATGAAATAGTTTGTAAAATTTTGGAAGAGTTTTTTTAACCTAGCATAAACATACAGTACCCTCTCTCATGATCTATGATGATATTAATAAGCATCCTCCACTTGTAAAGCCCATTGAGACACGGTGCAACATGAGGGAGCAAAGATATACTTTGGCAAGAGTGGACAAACAATAGTAGTGTTACAGAATTCCTCTATACCCAGCTAAACAAACAATTTGGCCTCAGCGGGTGGCACCTTAGGCAGACCAAACCTGTAGACTGAAATTGTGAATACTATGACCCATAACATAGGCCAAAAATAAGTCATGGGCTCGACATTTAGAACATCTGGTACAGGAGATACCTGTAACAGCCCTATCGCAATATGTGGTCTAGTATAGATGCTAGATCCTAAAATCTGAGGCCAGTGGTCATCGTAAAGAGAACCCAAGATTTGCACAAGGGCATTCGGCAGACAATGAGTACGATTTTGATTTTTTTTATTTACAGTTTCTTATATAGCTCAAAATATTTAGCTGCGCTTTACAGTTGGAATCAACAGTGATGAGACAAACTGGGTGATCACAGACGACATAGTGGTAGAATGGCCCTGCTAGCAAGCTTATCACAATAGAGCTACTGTAGGAATTGAAATTCACAGGGGGTAGTTTGATGATTTGTGGTTTTAAGAATAGAATGTGACCCCAAAAGATGGCAATTTATAAACTTAGTGCACGGCATGGCAAAGCTGATGATCACTGCAGCAGTCCAGTTGAGCCCAATCTCTGACTACCGAAACTCAAAGCAATGAAGAACACCATTGTCCTATAGATTGTAAGCTTGCGAGCAGGGCCCTTCTACTTCCATGTCGGTTTGTATCTACCCAGTTTGTTTAATCACTGTTGTTTCCAATTGTAAAGCACAACGGAATATGCTGCGCTATATAAGAAACTGTAAATAAACAAAAATAAATAAATTGTTAAACAGCTGACCAATAGTATGGACACTATAGAAAAGCCAAAAATTCCTTGAACTAAGCATGCCCAGTTTTCAAAAAATTACCATTCAACTAATGGGGAACATCAGCATCTCGACCCGCTCCCGAAACAAATCCTGTGCAAAAGGGTATGTCAAGATGTGAATGTGGGCGCTTAACATGAAAGAGGCTAATACTCCACTGTTTAATGGATTGAGTCCTGATGAGTCTCTTCACTCAGCTTGTTCCGTATATGAATATGAAAAGACAAGAAGGGAGAGAAGGAGGGCAGATCCCCACGTGTGATACTGTTTTAACACTAGAGCAGCAAAATCTAGTCCAATGCACACGCTATTTTTGATGTTATGAAAATCTAGTCCAATTAAATTCACCCCATTCACTAGATTATCAAATCCTGTGCAAAGTCTGAGACCAACAGTGCCTGATGTAACAAGGGAGGTTGACCCAAGGGAGACGTTTAAGGGGCCATTTAGTTTTATTTTTTTACTGCAACAATTATTTTGGGGCCCACGACTGCACAATTCAACTGTTACTCCATTTGGGCATGAATAGCCGAAGCTGCACACTTTTCAGCTGATGGTCCCCGGAGGTGGCAAGCTGAAATGTGTGAAATGTCAACTGTTTGGCGCTTAAACAGCACTTTTCCTGTTGCTCCTATTAGTTCAGTTGGTTTTTTTTTACTGCTTTTCACAGCTATACTCTTGTCTAATTGTGTACTATAAGTGTCATAGTTAAAGGGTTCCCCAAACAAGTGAACTGCAACAGTGGGCACCCATTACTTATAGCGGCTTAAAAAAAAACAACAATCGAACTGCCCTAGCTTAGAGAGCAGGATCTATAGAGTAGATAAAGGAGGGCCTGTCTGTTCACTAAGGAAGAACCCTGCCAATAAAGAATCAAAACCAGCACTTAGCCAGGAGATCAGACAGAAATTTGTTTAATTGACATTTAGGAAATGTACATCTAAAAGACAACAAATTTTTAAGAATGACTAGTTCGGCTGATCTTATTACTCTGAAATAATGAGGATGGAGTTGTTTGCTTAAAAATTGTTGGCCAACGATGACAGTGAAGGAAATGAAGTTGTTTTTAATGTAATTAAGGGCATAATATTTATTTTCTGATAGAAAGGGAAGTACATAATTTTTGGTTATGGATATCTGAGATTCTACTAAATCTGACATTTTAATTTGGCAGAGTAGGAAACGAAACCGCTAATAACATTACAAAGCTTGCTACGTTACCAGGAGAAATCGCATGTCATGCTCTCCTTTTTGTTTCATTTATTAAACTTAAGTGCAGGCACTGACAGAAATGGAAAATGTTGTTATTTTAATGCAATACATTGTTATACAATATATACTTGGCTGCTGTAAAATTACCAGTCTATAAAGAATTATTAGGCCAAGGCTACATATACACTGAAGCTTGCAATGACATGATAAAATGTAAGTTAATACGCCTTAGGGCCAGTGCAGAGTTGGTCGTTGAGAGTTATTTACACGAAGAACAAAACCAGTATTTCAGCCAGCGTGCTGAGCCACACATACTACGCAAAGCTCAGAGCAAATATACTGGTGCCAATGCTTTAACCATAGGTATGGGTCATAGATAGTCACAGTAATTGGTCGGCAAAAATGTTGACATACCTTAGGTCGGCATGGACAATAGGTTGATAGCAATAGGACGACATGGAAAAAGTCAATGTGAAAAGATGGACCTGTGTTTTTCATGTTTTTTGCCATCTGTCTACATGGACACTGTATAAGTGTTACATATACCCTCTTTTTTTTCTCAATTGGGGATTTTTACTTGTTAAGTGGTCTAATAGTTTCATATTTATATATTATCTATAGATCTGCTCATGCGCAGTAACAAAACATCGGTCCCCGTGTGAACGAACAGCAGTTGCAAATGGACATGAATAAGGTCCACCATTTCTTAAGGTGCCCGTACATGGTGAGCTGATCACACTCGTTATGGGCTGGATCGCATCGCATCTCTGCGTTTTGCATGCGATGCGATCAGAAGGCAGTACAAAAAGTACGTGCAGCACATACTTTTTGTACTGTGCGATGAGATGCCCACGGGAGCGCGCATTGCATGGCACGGTGCAAATGCAATGTGTATGGGCACCTTTCGGTCTTGCATTTGAGTTTAGTAGCACAGGTGTCAGTTTTTAAATGGTAGCTAAATAAGGGAATAAAAGAAAAGGAAAGAGTGAATGTAGATCTGTTGGTTTTAGCAAATAATTATGCATTTGCAATTTGACGACTACAGTTCCAGTGAATGTTTTACTGTCTGGCCATCTTCTGGCTCAGTATCAAGACCATAGAGTAGACATGCAAATTAACCTTCCCAGTATCTTTTGAAGAGTAAAACTTGCTAGGAATAAAACATTTAATTATATTATTGTCTGATTAAATTGTTATGCTGGGAACTATGTTTCTCTAGAAATATATTGTATACTAGGTGATTCATCGTGCCCTACAGGCGCTCTTCACACCGGCGTGAGGGGCTCCGCCCCCTTAATTTGTGAACGTTTGTATTGTGAGAAATATGGTTAGAATTGTATGAAATGCCCTGTATTGCAACTTGAGTTATAGGTGAAATGTGTTAAATAGAGAGCATATGATTTGGAAGGGGGTGTGTATTGTTTTGTTTAATTAAAAAATGGTTACAGAGTAAGATGTACATTGATAGTGTGGAGGGTACAGTGATATTTGTGGGTGTTGGGGGTGTGTGCTTGTTGTTTAGGTGTATGTGTGTGTATGTGTGTGTGTGTGTGTGCAATAGTATAGTAGGATGTTTTTGAGACAGCGGCTCCCCACTGGCGGAGGTCACGACACAGGAAAACAGGAGGCTGGGTAGTGATAGGGGGTGTGTGGGCATAAGGGGGACTAAAGAGTAGGGTGAGGGACACTGTGCAGCTTCTGCCAGTGGGTGAGGGTCCAGCGTGGCAGAACAGGAGTACAGGATGGTGGCCCTGAGTCAGTGTCTCCTCTTACTGGGTGGGAGTTAGGGTGCATGAGAGCAGGAGGCTGGGCGGTAAAGCATGATAGGGGAATGTGGCCAACACAGGGTGAGCGGGACCCCACTGGCGGAAGTTATGGGGCAGGAGAACAGGAGGCAGGGCAGTGATAGGGTTGTGTGGGCATGAGGGGTAGTAAAGGTTTTTTGGGGGGTGGGGTGTCACCTGGTGGCTGTGGAGTAATGGGGGATGGTGGGCGTGTACTGTAGCCCTGGCTGGGCGGGGAGGTGTGATGTCAAGGGGTGGTGGTGTGTATCACACTGGTCTTTTCCCTAAGGGGGGCGGGTTTGTGTAGAACACTGGGCGGGAACGTTAATACACACAGGGGATGAGTGACAGCTCTGGCTAAATATATAAGAGATTGCTGTTTATTGTCCTTTTAGAGAAGTCTCCATAGAGAATTCCAGATATTCATTACACCTCCCTGTCCTCACAGCTATCACTCTCTGCCACTAGAGTCATCATTATCCTCACTTCTCAGCCAGTCACCTTCTGGAGCCAGCAGGCCCTACTTTCTATCTGCAGCCCCTGCCATTGCCCTCCACTTATTCCCCAAGGCATTTGCAGCTGAAGTTTATTTAGTGTTTTTATACTCGAGCAACTGCTTTTTTTATTTACTGGGGAAAGGTGCTGGTCATCCGCTCAATGGCACTGCCCTGACCATAGTAATTGGTCAAGTATTTTGTCAGCTTTTGCATGATACCTCTCTACTGGGAATATTACTAGACTCAAATTAATTAATATTAAAGTTTGGTTTGAGAAACAATCCATTGGAATTGATACTATTTTATCGTAATCCAGTCTATATCGGATTATACATAACCACAACACTGCCGCAATGAAACTACACAAGTACCCATCTTTTAAAAAACGATACCTTGATGAGAGTGAACCTACATAACGAATCGTGAGCACTGGTACGGCACTATATAGAAACCTTGATGTGAGAGCGATAACTCAGTTTGATGTGAGTGAGGTACGCGAAACAGATGAAAGTGAACATCTGTCGAATAAAAGATACCTAGATACTCCTAGCCTCACTACATTGTTACGTAAGTGAGGTAGGAATATTAACATCTCTGGGACACTGCATCAATTTTTAACAACATAGAACTTTCCTAAAAGAATATCCCACCTTGCTTTGGTCTTTTATGCTCATTGAGAGACTGACAATCAAGTAAAGCAAGGGACTCACTGGTGAAAAAAGAAGAACTTTTGGTACTTGTGTAGTTTCACGGCGCCAGCATGGGCGCGCGCTACTTCCGGGTTCTGCATTCGGCAAACTTTCTAAAATAAACTAAATTAACTCCATGCCAACGTGGATAGTTCATACCTGCACTATCCAAGCTGGCATGGAGTTGATTTTAGATAGCATTGCGAACTACCGAGCCCGTAGCATGGGCGAGCGCAGAAAGGGGACTCAGACGCACGGTCATGCTGGTGCCGTGAAACTACACTAGTACCGAACTTTTTTTCGGAAAAGTATCCGTCCAAACTATGATTTCACAATTCTAGCACCATCTTCCTCATTTGTTTTCTTTTTCTTAGCCTATTGTTTTTGGGACTTGAGGGTATAGTCAAATTAGTGAGGTTGAGGCAGCATAAGAAGCAGCGCATGAGGCTTTGCTCGAAAAAATTCCACAAGGATCAAAGGGTCAACACGAGCATTAGATCGACAATGGGAAGGTCGACAGTTAAAAGGTTAACATGAATTTTTCACTTTTCATTTTTAGCTGACGTGCCGACAGGCAGTATTTCATGCCTTATTATCCCCATGGCATGGAGGGAGAATAGAATAGTGTGCTCGAAGCCATGCGAAGGGACACCGTGCACCAGTAAGGTGTCCATATTTCCATTTTGTGCTGTCGGGCTCGTTCTGCACAAAACCCCTGTTCAATGCTGTCGGGGAAGACCGCATTGAATAGGGCCCCGCAGCCATCTCCCCCGCCTAACATTAAATACCCCCCTAAGGCTCCTCTGCCTGAAATTTAGTAATCTGCAATCTGGCCTCTCGTGCTGGTCTGTTGCTCCAGAAACGCACCCGCGGGGCAGAATCGCCACACTGTGATATTGATCCTTGGCTTACTGCAATTCGATGAGCCCCATGAGCAAATGAAACGCACGTGCATGGCAACGGGATCGCACCACGCACCATTAACATTGCAAAGTGGCAATTGGTACTGCAACATTTAATTCATATATGTTTGTGAATGACATTACTAGTATAGTTCCACCAGAGTTTCTATTTAGAGGACATGTATAATATGAAGCTCTTTATGGAAAATAGTTTATAATTTAAAATAATAAATAAATAATTGTCGTGATTTTTATGTCCTTTGTATTTACAGTCAGATTCAACAGTTCTTGTTTTTTCGGAGTCAGACTGCATGACCTTGTGTGAAAGTTCCTTTCCTGCTTCTAGCTTGACAGATGTAAGCACATTATTATGATAGTCCTGATTTTTCTTTTACTAGATTATTTTTGTTGGTGATGAATAAGGTTACATCATATTTTATAGTTCAGAACAATCACCTGGCAGGCCTTACACATTGAAAAGATGGGTCAATAGACAAACCATGTTTGCATGTGTTGGCCAAGTATTATTGTCCGTATACCTTTTGGAGACAAAGGCAAGAAAAAAAAAACATTAGCAGCTCACACTGTGCAAAATAACTAGGGCACACACAATATAACACATCACAAAGGCTTTTATGTCTCAGAATGTTCTCATTGTGCCTGTTGGGCATAGTTTTATGTAATGTCTGTTTACAGACTATAGGCACAATTAGTCGTTTGCGAATGCATTTTCTCTGCCTGCTCTTCTCATTTTATAGTGAAGAGAGATGCCAAATATACACTGTAACTGTAACTAGGCCACCAAACTTTTAATTCGAGAGGATTTAGATTTTTAGATTGAACAAATAAGGAGATTTTATGACAAAGACTAAACTACCCATAAACTGGAACCCATTTTAAAGCCAGAGAAAGTTCTTTAACAGCTCTTAAAACAAAGAAAGGAAAACACGAAGTGACATTTATTTATTAACAGTGAGTTCTATAGCGCCAACATTGTCCGTTAAGTTTTACAATGCCATTTTTACCAAATGAATTCTCGTCTGTCTTTTATTTTTTTAAAAGCACATACTTGAACTGTAATACATACATTGCATACATACATTGCATGTATACATTGCATGTATAGGACTAAATGCAGATCCACCAGCCCTATCCAGTGTTTGGTTTCATGTCATTATTATCAGTATACACATCCACCAGTCCTATACACTAAATATCTGCAGTTGGATGGACTTATAGATATGCCCTCAGTAACACCGTTATCTGCAAGTGGCGATGTGAGTTGTGTAGGACACATCTGTACTGTAGATGTGTGCACTCGGCTTTGGAGCATGTTGTGCTGGACACTATACTGTATATGCTGGATCTGTGTGTACAGTAGGTTTGCATTGACTCCTCTGAATGCAGATACTATTAGCAGCCTGGATTGCACACTGCATTATACTTATCCTTGGGTGGTTTCCTTCATGTCATTCATGTAGCGGGCGCTAATGAGGACAGATAACTTGTCAGCATGGAGCTAATTTGGAACCCTGGCTATGTTATTTGTCTTTTTTTTTGTGATAATTGACCCAAAAGGGCCATATTATTTTCAGATTTATTAAACGACGACTGCTTGCTTCAGACAGGTGAACCGCTGCATAGAGTTTAACTGAGATGTCGGGGTAAATTTACTAAAACGAGATTTGCTGTTAGATTGCTATTCAGTTTTTCTTATGGAGATTTAATAAAGCCAAATCGAATGTGAAATCGAACATCTGTCAAAAGCCAAACCTCAATATTTCCCTAAGCCAATTATAGGACCCATTCATTTACTAAAATTCATTGCAAACTATTAAATTAATAGAATAATGAGACATTCAATTTTGAGCTTGTAAATATGATTATTTTCTTTGAAAATTGATTTGTGATGACCTTTAAAGTTCCCAAAAGCATGTGTTGCATTCTGACTGCAGTAATAATGGCTGCTTAAGGCTATGCTATGCTGTGCACTTACCTGCTCTATGCAAATCATCACCGGATTGAGAACCCAGGAGCATCAATCAGATAAGCATCTACAGATTCATGAGGTATCCCGTAATCTCCACAGACGTAGGGCCTTTCACGGCCAGATAAACCTTAATGCTTCCTCTGCTGGTAAGGTCATATAAGATGTTCCACCTCTCACATTCCAACATCACAATGCTGTATATTCTCATCAAGATTCAACTTGAGCCGGGCACTGCATGGTCACGAATCATATCATAGGGCTCGACAAATTTCTTTAACGTCTAGGAGCCAGGCTGAAAATGTAGGAGCCAGATATAGTAATAATAGGGACAGCGCGCGAAAAATGTACACACGCCATAATGCCCATTACATATATCACATGCCGTAAGGTCCATTACATTACATTTATACACGCCATAATGCCCATTACATATTACATTACATTTATACACGCCATAATGCCCATTACATATTACATTACATTTATACACGCCATAATGCCCATTACATATATCACATGCCGTAAGGTCCATTACATTACATTTATACACGCCATAATGCCCATTACATTACATTTATACACGCCATAATGCCCATTACATATTACATTACATTTATACACGCCATAATGCCCATTACATTTATACACGCCATAATGCCCATTACATATTACATTACATTTATACACGCCATAATGCCCATTACATTTATACACGCCATAATGCCCATTACATATTACATTACATTTCTACACGCCATAATGCCCATTACATTACATTTATACACGCCATAATGCCCATTACATATTACATTACATTTATACACGCCATAATGCCCATTACATATTACATTACATTTATACACGCCATAATGCCCATTATATATATCACATGCCGTAAGGTCCATTACATTACATTTACACACGCCATAATGCCCATTACATATTACATTACATTTATACACGCCATAATGCCCATTATATATATCACATGCCGTAAGGTCCATTACATTACATTTATACACGCCATAATACCCATTACATTACATTTATACACGCCATAATGCCCATTACATATTACATTACATTTATACACGCCATAATGCCCATTATATATATCACATGCCGTAAGGTCCCTTACATTACATTTATACATGCCATAATGCCCATTACATATTACATTACATTTGCACAAGCCATAATGCCCATAACATCTATCACACGCTGTAATGTCCATTACACATTTATACCAAACCTCGTAATGCTCATTACACAATATGCCACACACTGTCTATTACGTATAATACCACATGCCGTAATTCCATATTATGCCACATAAGTTCCTCTTACTTATACGCTCATTGCTATGGGTTTCATGCATGATGCTAGGGGTTAACATGCTCTGCCCGGGGTAAATTCTGGTTGCTATATGTGCCACTGTAGAAGCCCCCTGGCCTCGCTGTCCCTGGGGCAGGTGTGCAGTAGGCTGTAGTTAAGGCCGGAGGTGTGCTATTGGAGTGGCCGGAACTCTTCCTCCAGCCCCAGGGCTTTGGCTGAGAAGCTGCTGGTCACCAGGGGAAGGAAGTCTCCCTGCTCCAACAGTGGCTGGAGGTTAACTGTGTGGGGGTGGCCGGGCTGCATTCGCTGGTTGCCAGGCTGCTGCGGCTGTGTGTGCTGGAGCCTGGAATGCTACCTGCTGGGACTGTGTGCAGGGGTGGCTACTGCTGCCTTTGCAGTGGTGGCTGGCCTGTGTGCGTAGAAGGCCGAGCTGCTGCCTGCTGGAGCTTGTACGGAGGTGGCCGGGCTGCTGGGGCTTTTGCGGGAGTGGTCAGGCTGCTGGGGCTTTTGCGGGAGTGGTCAGGCTGCTGCCCGCTGCGGCTGTGTGCGGGGGAAGCCAGACAGCTGCGGTTGAAGTTTTGAAACAGCTGCAGCGGACCTGCTCTGGGTTCTCCAATGCTCTGCCCGGCTGTTACCGCAAGCGCACCCGGCCATGACCAGATTTTGCTTCCTCCCCCAAAGAAATCTGGTCGCCGTGGTGACCTGGCGCCTGGGATTTATCGAGCCCTACACAAGTTGCTGTGTGCTTTGCAGTTTTTTGCTATGGGCACCAATAATAATAATAATAATAATAATAATTATTATGTTACATATTTATCATCAATTGCCCACAAAAATATGAACAATTAACGAAATTCAGATGTAAACAAAGCAGCAAGACAAAACTGAAAGAAAAATAGGGTACTCTTTACTTAGAAGGGCGCCCACGATTTTGATCGTGGGCATCGTTAGTAAAAAATCTCGGGCATTGAATGCACTAAAAAATCGGGTGCGATCAACCGACGAGATGCCCGAGATTTCCCATAGGGAACAATGTTAAATGTCTCAATTGACCCAATTTTCCTGTTCAATGCCTCAATTGACCTGATTTTTCCATAGGAAACAATGTTAAATGGGCCACAGAGGCCAAATAGGCACCCTGAAGTGTATAATGGCCACCCGAATTGTTAACGCCACCCCACGATCAACGTCAACCCGATGCGTGGCGAGCGGCGGCGGTACGCGTCCTACGACCTTTTCATACCCCCACTATCCACGTCGGCGTGGAGTTGAGAATAGAAAGTGTGGCGAGCGCAGCGAGCCACCGAGCCCGAAGCGTGGCGAGCGCAGCGAGGGTACGCGGACAGCTGTGAAGCCCGCGAGGGGACGCGGATACCTGTGAAGGTATCCGCGTCCCCTCGCGGGGCTCACTGCGCTCGCCACGCTTCGGGCTCGGTGGCTCGCTGCGCTCGCCACACTTTCTATTCTCAACTCCACGCCGACGTGGATAGTGGGGGTATGAAACAGTCGTAGGACGCGTACCGCCGCCCCACGCGGGCTCGCTGCGCTCGCCACGCTTCGGGTTGACGTTGACCGTGGGGTGGCGTTAACAATTCGGGTGGCCATTATTCACTTCAGGGTGCCTATGGAAAAATTGGGTCAATTGAGGCATTGAACAGGAAAATCGGGTCAATTGAGACATTTAACATTGTTCCCTATGGGAAATCTCGGGCATCTCGTCTGTCGCATCGCACCTGATTTTTTAGTGCATTCAATGCCCGAGATGGCCGAGATGGGTGCCCTTCTAAGTAAAGAGTACCAAAAATAGCATCAGGAATGCAGAACCATACTTCATCCCGGGGATTACAACCAATACTCCCACTAGTTATTCAAAATGCGCATTGCCTGTGGAAAAAATCTCTAAACCGAATTCAGTCGGGTATTTCCCAGCCCACCTTTGGCAGGTAAGTAATGCTGGCACTGATCCCCCTCTGCAACACCTTTCCAAGCCAGGAGTCACAGTGGCATAAATTGAAGGTAGCTTTCCATAGTCTCTCATGCATTCCTAATGTTGTATAGATAGCACACACATTGAGGTATATTCAATGACTTTTAAAAGCTGTGACAGCGAGCAGTGCTGACTGTTTGGTGTCACAGCTTGCACGGCCAGTATTTAACTGACCCCCTGCACACGCCGTTTCCACTTAGCTGGGTTTTTGCAGTGACGTTGAAACGGCATGTGCAGCCACTAAAACAGCAATGCTTGTGGCTAACTGCATTAGCCGCGAGCCTCGCTGTTTGCGGGACATTGAATAGGGTGAGCGGCCGGCGTGGGGGTTGATTGTTTTCAGTGATCCCTGCCATTTAACCCCCTCGCTGGCAGCTTTGAAGACGGCCCAATGTATTTATGACACCTTGTGACACATTTGTTTTAATCTTAGTAACCCAATTAAGCACTACAAAATACGACATTATTATTTTATTCTTGCAATACTCCTAAACCTACAGCTGAATCCATCCCCACCACTTGTGACCAAAATAACTTACAAGCTTCGGAAATAAGCTAATCCAATAGGGTGAAGCACTGGAGAGAGCAGCATAAGCACACCCCTGAGGAGCTGAAATAAAGATGGATATTAAAAGGGTCATCCCTGGCATCTCTTTTTAGAATTTCATAGAAGCAAGAGGGCTGGGTTTGCCAAGGAAAGAACGGTAAACCCAACCCTCCTGTCTCACCAGAGAACTCAGTGGTATGTCAGAGCGGCGGTGGGCAAATGGAAGAGCTGACAGCCACTGTTAACCGAGAACTCAGCGGTGTGTCAGATAGTGGGGGCCAGATAGAAGAGCTGACAGCCATGAGTAACAGAGACCTCAGTGGCATATCAGCATGGCGAGGGGCAGCATGAAGTGCTCACAACCACTGTCAGCTTAGAGAGAGACATTTCAAGAGCCACTGTTTGACCACCCGTGGTCTATAGGGTACATCTTGTATTAAATGTGCACTTTTAAATGTACTAATTGAGGAACATTAGTGTGACAGAAAAACAGCTCTCAGGTGAGTGTGTGGGTGGTTCTAATGTATTCACAGTACATAGGATTTTCATAATTTAGAAGTTCCTGAGGTGGTCTTTAATTCATATACTGTAGTTCCTTTTATCTTTTTGCATCTATACTATAGATCTTTACAAAAAATCTGAATCAAATGCTTTTGCCTTGAACATGGTGCTACTAGCAAATTAATCGCATCGCGTGTACACCACTTAAATGCAATTTAGAAACACTCAGTGGAGCGCCCTGGCAGTGCTGAGTGGCAGTTTCGAAAGGACTCAGCTTTGACATCCCACACATGCGCAGTGTGCAGGAACTTGTATTTGCTAAAGAGCCAGGTGTTCAAGCTAGTTCTGCAATAAAAATAGAATAAGAAAGAAATAGGGCGAGATGTATCAAATGGAAAATGCGGTAAAACCCCGGTTTTACTGCATTTTCCAATGTATCAAAAATTATACCGCACTGAAGGGTATCGCCACCTTTGGGTGGCGATACCCTATAGAAGCCTATGGGCTTCTTTTCGCCGACCGCCGACGCAAACCCACCGCCTCGCCGACCCCCCCTCTGGTTTACCTTCCTGAAGGGTCCTCCTGGACCCCGGAAGGTAAGCCCTGCCTCCCCCTAGTGCAGCAGCCGGACATCCTTCCGGCTGCAGGGGGGAGGAGGAGGCGCCGGGGACAGCCTGCTTAGCTGTCCCTGGCGTGAGGGGAGAGCGTGGCGGCAGGGAGGTGACGGAGAACCCCGCACACCAGTGTACAGGTATCGCAGGGGGCCTCCGTCACCGCACCGCGATGCCAGCCGCATATGTTAGTACATATGCGGCAGCATCGCGGCGGGGGGCGGCAATGTATTTTAATACATCCCGCCCATAGTCTGGTTTAGGATGGGCTAAGGAAAAAATGCTTTAATAAGTCATTTTTCTTGTTCTGACTCGGCTATTGTTCTCTTGACATGTGACAGTGGGCCTTATTCAGAGTTGATCGCAAAAGTAAAATCTTTCTCAAATGGGCAAAACCATGTGAACTGGAGGTGGGGCACATGTAACATGCAGAGCGCACCATGCCTGGGGTCACCCCGTCGCCTCACGAGTACTCACTCCTGCAGGCTCTACACAGGTCTTATTATCATGTTCCATTTTGACAGCATAAGGCCAAGGTGCTGATAACACTGTGTTCAATTTACCACTGAAGCTCCTGCCGTAGATTTGAAATTAGCCAGGTAGTCAGTGGCGTTAAGGAAATCTGGTGCAGTGTGGCAAACATTAAGTATATGACATGGGACACACACTTTTGCTAAACAATATATCTTATTGTTTTGCAATGTGTTATTAGTGAACAAGAAGTTGCAAAGTTTTAATCTCCCCAGTGCATTCTGTTAGTAATACTATAATGTGTTACATTAACATTTTACTGTAGCGTATAAATTATACACACACATATTCAGTCTGTATGTCTTCTTACCTCGCATTAGAAATACCAGGACAGAGGAACCCCTGAGAAAGCATCTGCATCTAGTGTCCCTTGGGGTCCCACCATCCCTAGTGCTTCTCCTTTGTTGTTTTGTTAGGCCTGCCGAAAGCCCAGAGGAGGGTTATGGGAGGGTTTGAGCGACTTATTTATAAATCTGAAATAATCATAGTGTATTTATTTGCGTAGACTCCATTGCCTCTAATTTTATAGGTCTGACAGATAAACAGTTTCACATGTTTAGATCTCTTTGCTCATCGGACGCACTACCATATACCTATGATTAGCGCAAATGTAGCACCAGCAAAATACAACGGCCCATATTCAATGCGGCCGGCAAGGGGGTTAAACGGCGGGGATAGCAGAAAACAAGCGATCCTCACTGTTTAACCCCCTCGCTGGCCGCTCACTGTATTCAATGTTCTGGGGAAATCCTCCCTGTCCGAGGAAAGCAAGGATTCCCCCAAACAACAAGGCTCGTGGCTAATGCAGGAAGCCCGCTGCATTTAGCTGCAAGTCTCGCTGTTTCAGCGGCTGTACACGCCGATTCCCCCTCACTCCACAAACGGAGTGAGGGGGAATCAGCGTATGCAGGAGGGGGTCAGTTGAATACTGACAGGGCGAGATGTGACAGCGAGCAGGCAGCACTGCTTGCTGTCACAGCTTGTCCCCGGCATTGAATACACCCCAATGTCAGTAAGTGGAGCACCTTGTACATAGAAGTACTGGCTCAAAGAGCAAAAACACATCCAGCACATCCAACGACAAATATAATTAAAATGTGATTTTGTCATAATAGCACATATTATAGAAGGATAACATGACACACCTATAAGATGGAAGCCGCTAGAAATATATGCGTAAAATTCATTACATCCGCAATCAAACCATAATCTATACATCTATTTGGACAGTACATGTAAACCTATTTTAATGAGATGTGTATTACAATGGTTATTCATAATAGTATTACTATATCCATTTGTAATGACAGTGGTGCTGTAATCCAGCTGTATTAGCACCACATAGGGCAATTAACACATCGCAGGTAATTTTACTAAAGCTTACAAAAATGAAGAGAGGTGATTTTGCCCATAGCAATCAATAACATTTGGTCTTTCATTTCGTAGGATACAATAGAGAAATGATAGACATAATATGATTGGTTGATATGGGCAACATCACCTGTTAGAAGCTTTAGTCAGTTTACCCCTTCATGTGCCTTGGATTATACTGCAGCAGTAGCATACATTTAATCGATTAATAATGAAGACTATGGACCTAATTCAGACCTTATCCCAGGACAAATTTGTCCTCAAACTGGGCAAAACCATGTGCACTGCAGGTGGAGCAAATGTAAGAGAGTTAGATTTGGGTGGGGTGTGTTTAAATTGAAATCTAAATTGCAGTGCAAGAACAACACAGCCAGTGTTTACCCTGCACAGAAACAAACATTGGCGCTAACAATGAGGATTTATCTGCAGAGTGATTGACAGTAAGTAGGGTGGCCAATCCCGGGATCGGGATCGGCGGGATCCCGGGATTTGGCCCCCAAAACGCCGGGATTTCAATCCCGGGATTGGAGTTTCCAATCCCGGGATTTCGGGATTAGACTGCGCATGCGCGCAGTCTAATACCGGGCAGCGTCTGAGCATCGCTCAGACGCTGCCCGACTTCTCCCGGCAGCACTGTGTGCAGCGTAACCTCTCAGCGTGAGATGAGGTCACGCTGCGCAGGCAGAGGTCGCGCCCGGCATTGTAATGCCGCGCCGCCCAGCCAGCGTGCCCATCCGCCCAGCACAAGCGTCCACCCAGCCAGCATGCCAGCGGCATGGACGACCAGTCCCCCCACCAGGCAACCATCAAATGTAAGAAATTACATTGTATTTACTGGGGCAGTAATTGTGGGGCAGTCTTTTTATTAGGAAAGCCAATCCCGGGAATCCCGGGATTAAGCATTTTTCAATCCCGAATCCCGGGATTGAAAAAATGCCCCGGGATTGGCTTCCCTAACAGTAAGGGACTATTTAAGGGTGGCAATGGGGGAGTGGTGACTCAAACACAGACATTACTCACAGGCAATGTTCCCTCTAATTTTACGAAGGCTGTGTGCGGCAAAAGATTTTGGCTGTGCAACATTGGAAGGAAATTAAAAAATTTTGTGCGTCGCTTATATATAACTGGAAAATTACGTTCAGCATTTGTGTTAACTTTACTTCAAAATGATTTTAAACATTTAAATATTCAAAACACAGCACACAATGTAGTTAATGGGTGAAACACACATTAATTGAGTCCACAACTGCAAAAAGGGACCACTGCTGCTCTGTGCGCTCTGTTGTAATGTCTGTGCGCACGCTCGTCTAGTTGTGTGCACGTGCGCACAGCTTAGAGGGAACACTGCTCACAGGTTCCTGTATCAAATTACAATGGCGCTGATGTGTTACTCTTAGCAGCCATGCTATACAACTATACGGTTAATCAGAAGGCCGATGTGCATTTGATGGTAGCTAGGGATACCACCATTGGGCACCTTAATATGATCCCAGTAGCCGTTTTGAGCGATTTTCAGATGAAAATCGCCCAGTGTGTATGCCCCAGAGATTGGCGACTAGCGATGATGCGCGCTCCCGCATCATCGCTAGTAAAGTGGTTCATCTGCTGGTTTTACGTCTTTTATGTCTTTGGTTATTATCATCATCTTCATAACGTGTGGTCACTATTTGTTTTCAATTCAATCTATATAGCGACTGCTGTCTGAAACCTCTCCTCATAATTTAGCACCCCAATCTAAAGGTTCTGTGGAGCCCCCTAATTGTTGTTTGCTGTTGTATGTGTAGGTCTGCGCACATTGAGTGTTAGGGGTGCACAGACCCCCCCCCCCCCCCCCCTAATGCTGTGCCCCTTTATTAACACCTCCCTGCCACTAGCAATACCAGCAATACCTTTTACCAAAGCATTTAGATTTTTAGAACTGTATTCCATTAAAAGAATCGCCCATCAATGATGTATGTTTTGCATTGTTAATTGTACTAGACCATTGTTATATCACTACATACAGTACCTGCGTCATCCATATATGTTTTTTACTTTATTTGCATGTACTGTTACACAGAGTAAAAAACTGAAATATTCATGAGGTTATCGTGTGGCTGAGAGACGGTTTATATTGTAGCAAGTGCCAATAGATGATGGTACACATGTCTGAATGGAGGTGTTTGACATGCCCAATAGGTGGTGTTAGGCACATCTCTTTGAAGGTGCACCCCCAATAAAATGTGCTGCGCACGCCTATGTATGTGTTATGGGTACCACATGTTTGGGGGCCTTCAAGTAAAATTGTATCCAGGCAATTCTGCCAGGTGCTTGAACCAGATTACTAGCTTTCTTTAGAGCTTGTTACATGGGGCAGGAAAGGAATCCTTTACGGAGGCATCTCGTGCTCAGTTTACCTCATGCACCGCTTCTTCTTCTTCTTCTAAATGCTAGGAGATGTTCACAATTTCCCTGGAATGTCAAATGAGCAAAGCTAAGGAATGTCCTAATTAATGTCTATTGTATTATGCTGTAGCAGCTGTCAGCGTGCACATTTTTTCCCCTCTTCTAAATATGACGAAACAACAAAAACTTCCATGTTTTTATCTATTTTGCACAGATAACTTATGGTACTAGTAGTCTTTGGTCAGAGTGGAACATTGGGTTAATGGGCAACCAATGTATTCATAAATCTAACTTGTATTTACATTAATGTCACACTCCTATGTCACATACCATAGCTGATTAGTGCGGTATGTCTCAGTATAATCATATAAGTGGGCAACTGCTCTGCATTTTTTGAATAAAAGAATGGAGAAATGTATATGTGGCAGTATGATCGGTATGTACTGTATAACAGCCAACCATTACAAACCTTCCACCACTAATTACAGATTTTGTGGAACTGGAAGATGTTCACTAAAAATAACAATTGCTAATTGTCAGGCAGTATTATTGGGTTTGGTATAATCTAGACATACATATTGTCGACATGGTCCTTATGTCAACATGCATCATGTAGTCACTGAAGAAATGTCAACATTTTAGAATAAAGTTATTTCATCCCTGATGGTCGAGCATTTCCAATATCATGACGGCTGCAGCAGCTCCAGCGCTGCTACGAAGTCCAGTAAGTCATGTGACTGTCAGATCTGGCATAGTCATGTGATCCACCAGCATTCCGGTAAGTATTATACCTAAACCTCCCCCTTAAGTCCTAACTTTTCTGTTCCTTAGCCTAACCTTAATGAGACATTATGTCAATGTTGACATTTTTACATATAATTGGTCATTTGATTTACGGTAACATCCATATTATATAAAGTAATATTGGGTTTACAGACCGTGATATTAGATTTTCACTGACCGCACACTGCAATGCAGTTTTTTTGGTTCAGTAATAGAATTACAGTGAGAGATTTGTCTACATATATGTTTGACCACCTAATGAGCCATTCTGTTTTTCTAAGTCTCATTAGATCAGCTTCAAATTGTTCAGGAGTCCTTTAGAATAGAATCAACTTTATTGGCCATGTATGCTTGCGCACACTAGGAATTTTTGTGGATTTACAGTGCAGCATCAAGCAGGAATGAAGCGGGGGGGGAGGCATTGCATTAAGACATTACATGTGGGGAACACATACCCACCAAGCTGCACAGCGCCTAGGCAGCCATCAGCGGCGCCACTGGTCACTGCAACAGCCAGGTAGGTAACATTAAGCAGACAAAAGGGTTTAGAGAAAGTTGTCGATGTGTGGTGCACCACAGGAAAATAAACATTTTTGAGTCACTAAAATGTAACTTTTATTTGAATTATGTTAAAACCCCCTTGCACATAACATTAAGCAGAGACAGTAGAGTTATCACACAGGGAACACCTACCCACCGAGCTGAACAGTGCCTAGACACAAAGGCGAATCTAGAATTATGGTAATGGATGGTCCCAGATCCAGACATAACAGCAGGGGGACCTTTGTGCGGCCTCATGGGAAGGGGGCGTGGCCTCATGGGAAGGGGGTGTGGCATTGCACAAAGGGGTGTGGTATTACACTTTAGACCATACACAGTAATGCCCATTACACATTTTAGCAAACTCTGTAATACCCATTACACATAAAGCCACACGCCGTAATGCCAATTACACATAAGGCCACACACCATAATGCCTATTACACATTGTGCCACACATCATGATGCCCATTACATACTATATAACAAACCGTAATGCCCATTACATATTTGCCATATAAGTGCTGCTTACCTACGTGCTCATTGCTAGGGGGTTCTTGCTTGATGGCACCATAGAACCCATTACACATGATGCCGCACACCATAGTACCCATTACACATGATGCCGCACACCATAGTACCCATTACACATGATGCCGCGCACCATAGTACCCATTAGACATGATGCTGCACACATAATGTCCCTTACACATGATGCTGCGCACATAATGTCCCTTACACATGATGCTGCACACATAATGTCCCTTACACATGATGCTGCACACCGTAATGCCCCTTATATATTAAGCCAAACATTATGCGTTATGCCCCCACATACCGCCACTTGTAGCGTCCCTTAAGCAATGCCCCCAAAAGTGCCACTTACTGTAAATTTTTATATGAGCCTTTTCTGCTGCTGCTGCATGGAGAGATGGAGAGCGGCGCAGCTGCTTCTATGGGGAAAGGAGCAGAGCGCAGCGCAGAGCACGCTCCCACTCCCCTCCTGTTGTCCCCTCTAGCCGAGTGGACATTTGAAATATTTCGCGCGCTGTTGTTGTGCGTGACGTCAGGGGAGCACGCCGGGCATCGGCACCACATGATTAAGGGGGGGGGGGGGGGGGCTGAGGTGAAAGCGGGGAGATGAATTGGAGCGGAAGCTGCAGGGGTAACAGTCATTGACAGCTGGGCAGAGAGCAGGGGGCTGCCCGGCTGTATTCAGAGCACTGTTTGAAATAATACCCCTTTCACAACAGAAAATGCAGGGATTTACCCGGGAATATGGTCCCAGGATCATGCAGGGACATTCCCAGGCTGACCCCTTATACACCAGCCTAGTCCCTGCATTTTCTGGTGTGAGGGGGAGAGACAACCACTCCCCTCTCCATACCCCCCTTTAACCAACCAGCTATATCTTCCTAACCAACTGACCCATTTACATGAGACCAGTATCATATTGAAGAACTTTTGAGTTGGGTTCGAATGATTTTGGTCCTGTGAAACTGGGCTGTTTGGTTCCAGAGAAATCTGCCCTCAAAGAACATAAACAGTCATGAAATTACATTTAAGAAATGAAAAAGAAAAAAAAAAACGGTTTAACCTCAATGTCCCTGGAACCAATTAACCCATATGGATCCAGCCTGGTATCAGATTGAAGGCCCAGCGATTTCGGTTTGACTGAGATCAACCTCGAGCTTCAGTGATGCCGAAGGGGGTCGGAATTAGCGGGTCCCTTGTTATCCTATAGGGAAAACGTTCCAGCTTTGCCTGGCAGTATATCCGGTTCCCAGGGGGCTAGAGACACGGAGCTGGGCTCGTTGGCAAGCCCAATTCCTCAGCTACAAAATGGGCTAATGGGTGGTCCGATGCACCCCCAGACCACCCCCTAGATTCGCCTATGCCTGGGCAGCCATCTGCGGAGCCACTGGTCGCCGAAACAGCCAGGTAGGTAACAATACAAGCAGAGACATTATGGTTATCACACAGGGAACATATTTAGCTGAGCTGCACAGCTCCTAGGCAGCCCTCAGCGGCGCCATCTTGATCATGCTGCTCAAAGGCAGCAGTAATAATATTTTTATTTATGTAGCACTTTTCTTCCAAAGCTGGCACACCCTGCCAGCTTGTTGCTGGCAGGGTGTGCAACCAGCAAAGGTACAGCATACAAGCTGTGCATACAGTGGGGGCAGAGGTATATGATGAAGATCATGGTAAAGAAACAGTAAAACAAAGAGTTATACATAGCTTTACAGATGGTAATTTGTGAAAAGCAAAAATAAAACGTGGCAGTGTTTCGGTTTATGTCCAAATCAAGTCCAAACTCCAGTTCTAACTCATTGCTTGCTTTAGACAACTTACTTCAGATGGCAGACAAGCCTTGAGCAGGCTTCTCAAAATTTTCTATTTTACAAGTCATGTTTTCTGGATCTCTTTCTGCTAAAACAAAAAGAGTAACTACTTTCCCAGTAAAATACATCTCTCATTTGTGTGTGACTAAAGAAATTCGGAAAACATGACCAGCTGGTGTTATTTGATGACTAAGCTGAAAACCTGTATTTTAGATAAGATGCCATGCAGTTTTTAAGATTTTCTTGTTATTAATGACTGTGCCTACGTAATGTATGGCCGGTCACCTAATCAGGTGGGTCATTGGGTTGACTTAATTCTTGTGTCGACTTTTTTTTCTAACAAGAATTGGAAGAGGAGGGCTGCATAAACTATATGAGCAGGAGTAGTACAGGGAAACATCACCATTTGACTTAATAAGGAAATAGTGTAGGTTCTTGCTTACGTTCAGCCCAGTGCAGCACATGCATAACCTCTGTCAGCACACAGAATGGTAAACACCAGCAGGGATTTCTTTCTCTTTAATACTATAACACAGAGAAAGCTTTCCAGATACTGCATGTTACTGCTAATGTGCCGTGTGATGCCACTTCTTTGAGGGATTCCATTGCTAGCTACTTCAAGTATGCAAAGACAAATCAATAAGTACTTTCAGATTGTGCTTGTCAAGTACCAGAAGAGCAGCCTCCGGTACGTACGTGTAAACACTCCTGACTGGGCTGTTAACTTTAACTTGAAAATTAGATTTACTTGGTTTTTACAATGCAGCGATGCTCACATTCACGGCTTCGCTGTTCCACATTGGCATTCAGCTTTTACTGTCGACCTGCATAATAAAAGGAATATAAAATTTAAATAAACAAAATATACTTGTTCTTTTACTGAAGCATAAAATGGGACTCAGCTAACTGAAAGGCCTTTAAAATGTTAATACAAGGAATCTAATGTACTCTGTTATATAGTGTATGGATTATTGGATAGACAGCAGCTAGGTCGACAAGCATTAGGTCAACATGCATGAAGGTTGACATGACAGAAGTTCAACATGGGGTTAGGTCGACACAAGCAATATGTCGACATGGGGTTTTTCACTTTTGTTACCCGAAAGTTGACATGGACACTAAAAAAGTGCACTGCGTCTGTTTGCCATGCTTCAGGGAAACTATTTTGTTCTCCCACCACATGCTAATGGATGGTAGGGCATGAAATATCACCTGTGGGCTCATGTCAGCTCAAAAAAAAAAAAGGAAAAACCCCATGTCAACCTTTTGCCTGTCTGTCTCTGTCTGTGTACACTTCACAGACACTCCAAATTGCAGAGCTTTGTCCTTTCCCATTGGGGGGTATTCAATGCTCTGACAGCGAGCTATGACAGTGAGCAGTGCCGAAAGATTGCGGTCAGAGAATTCTACTCCCTCCACTTCACTTGCCGTTTCCACTTTGCTTGTTTCATTCAGTGAGGTGGAAACGGCCAGGTCCTGACGAAGCTCATTAGCGAAGCGTACGCCGACCGTACACTTCGTGGGCTACCCCCACTCCCCAACCCCCATTGAAATGTACTGATTTTGATCTGTTTAGCTTAAACTTTGAAATTGCCGAGCGGTTCGTAGAACTTACAGCCCGTTCGCTGTGGTGTGCACTCTGATACCCGTGAGCGCATTACCGCTACCTCCCCGTCCTGTAATTTGTGAGACGGCGTGTCACTAAAGAGCGCGGTATACCGGGATACCCGGGGTTGAGCGGTACTATCGGAACGCATCTGTAGCGTGTTAGTATTCTGCACCGAGAGCTGCTGCCGTCCAGGCACAGCAATCTTGGGTGCACACGCCATTTGTAGCAGTGAACTGATTACCTTAAGGACATTTAGCATTTGCTATTTAATTGTACATTCACTCTGCTGATGCGCCACTTATTCTATCATCAGTGAGTTATTTCCACTGTTCGCTTATCAGGGTTGTACTGGTACCCCTAAGGTTCACCTGTCTAGGAGGAAGGGAACAGGGTTGGCTTATCTAAAGTCATATCAGTTCACTATACCGCCGCTTATTCAAACCACCTGTTTGATATAATTACTAGACTGATCATAAAATCCGATTACAGTAAAAATCATACACAAGGAGTGTGGGGTCCCACGTTGCAAGGATAATTTATATCCTTTTTTAAAAAACGTTTATGTGTGTTTTCATGTTTTGTGTCTTTTATTTCGCTATTTTTAACCAATTACAATAAAGGTTACATTTTAATAAAATTCCTTATAGGTGCACCACAAAGTGGCATATCTTCCTGTCCCTAATGTCAGTAGTAAAATGTCCCTCCCAAAATAGCCACGGTCATCTCTAACATTTCCAGAAGTGTTTCCTCTAAGGCAGTGATTTTCAACCTTTTTACCTTGCGGCACACTAAATAAGATTTTTAAATTGCCAAGGCAGACCATGAGATCCCCACAGGGCAAAACACATTGGCCCCCACAGCAAAAAAACAAACCTATTGCCCCCCATATAAAAAACAATCACACTGGTCCCCACAGGAGACACAAATAAAATACATTGGCCCTTTACATAAAAAGAAGAGACAAGTAAATAACAGTAGAACTGGTGGTGGCTGTAAACTAGTTTGGGCATCTCTAGATCTGGAGGCACAATTGAGAACAGCTCAAGGCACACTAATGTGCCACGGCACAGTGGTTGAAAAACACTGCTCTAAGGTGTCTGCCATATTGGGAGGGACAGTTTTAACAGTACAGTACATGCGGACGGCCAGACCACATGCAATACTGTCATGCAGCAGGCAGTGGCCACGGTGCCTTCTGCGATTGCATTGCTTGCCCAGCCCTAAAAATGGCCCTGCACTGTGGCAACCAGGCCTTCTCTAGCCCTCTTATGTTACTCAATTATAAGGTATTATAAGGTATTATGAAATATACAGATGTGTCCTCATACATCTAGCCTCAATTTGCCACACAGCGTGAGATGCCTGGCGTGAGTGAGTCATCACGTCCCATGCAACTATTATTATTATTATAATTTTATTTATAAGGCGCCACAAGTGTTTCGCAGCGCCGTACAAAGGAACAATACAGGGAGACAAAACTTGGCATAACATTGAATAAATAACAAAAATACAGTACAAATAAAGAGCACCACAGTTCAATACACATTACAGCTTAAATGTAAGTAGTGAGGACCCAATCAACATACAACTAGAGGCTTGAGGCCAATGATGGAGATGAGTATGCAGACGAAGATGGTCACTGAGTGTTGGAGTAAAGGAGAGCTGTGAGTGAAATGTGAAGAGAAGTGGGCTTTGACAACAGGAGGGAAGAGGGCCCTACTCGGAGGAGCTTACAATCTAGTAGGAACTCTGCTAGCGCAGGGCATATTTTTTGCATTTTAAACCCAATGTGACGCGGATGCAAAAAAAGAGAATATGCTTATTAATTTGATATGCAATAGTTCTAAATATTTGTGTGCGGCTGAGTCTGTATATGGAGCAGAACTTGTATTAGGTATAGCAGCTGCTATATTGTAGAATTTCGTGTACAGATTCAGTGACTGTACAAGTGTTGTGACTAAGGGGCATTTTAGGCAAAGTAGGCCCCCAATATTAGAAGTCTAACGGGACCTGGCACTCCAATGATGGGGGTTGTTTGGAGCGACTGCAGTAATGACATATGAGGGTACATCTGTACCAAAGCATGAAAATTAAAGATATTGGCCCTAACTATCAGATTAAAGATATCGTAAAATGATAGCTACAGTATATTGTGGTTACTTTAATCAATGCCTACATTTTCCCTTTTAGATAAATATCCCCCAAAGGGGTGTATTCAGTGCAGCCGGCAAGGGGGTTAAATGGCAGGGATCGCCGAAAACAAGCCATCCTTGCCGTTTAACCCCCACGCCGACCGTTCACCCTATACAACGAGCAGTGAGCATAGCTCACAGAAACCATTCAATACACTCCAATGTGTTATTATGTTGCATTTCTCATTCCAAGATATACATTTAAGTGTTCTTTAATATGTTTCTTAAAAATTGGTGTATTTTAGCGACACCTGGTTCATTAAATATTGTTTACTTATAAGGCATTAGAAGGGTTCTGTGGTGACAAATGGGGAATACAACAATTTGTTCTGTTTTGAAATAATGTTTACAGAATCAAATAGGTTTAGGATGGTTTTTCTATGAGTTTATCGGTGCAGGCTCGAGCGCAGTCCAAAGTTCAAATAGGGGAGGCACAGCAACTGCCACCAACTTCCATTTCAAATGGACTCACTGGCAGTTGGTGTAGCTCGCCTATTTGAATTTTGGACTGTGCTGCAACCCCTCCTCTGGAGCCGCCACTAGTCCTTATCCTTTTGCAGAAGTATCTAATGTAGCATTGGCTGTGTAAACATATTGGAAACATGTTTAGAACCCTTTCTAACAATACATCAATAGGGAATGTAAAAAACAAAAAATATGAGCTGTTCAATTTCCACAAATTATCCATGTTGATTCTTTATGTGGTAACGTTTCCACAATTGTTTCAATTCCAGAAATGAAATTACGTAATGCATTAAATAGAAGAAATGTGATTATCTCTTTGCAGGGAAGATCCTGGAGGTAGATTAGATTACTATGGTGTTTACGCATATTTACGCAGTCCTACCATTAATCATCGTCTTTCTCTGTAAATTCTCCATATGGTTTATAATTGTGATTAAAGTCCTAAATGAAACTGACACAGATTATAACATCTGAGTAGTCTAAAGATAATTGAGTTTGTACTTAAACATTAGCTGGGCGAGTCTGATGGGAGCGTGGGGGGGTTGTTGTGTTATTAGGTGTTAGTAAGGTTCTTTGCTTTTGCTTGCAATGTGAATGTGCATTGTATCCCATTGCATGCATTTTGTAAGTAAGATCATCATCATATAATGGTAATTAATGATGGAATCTTTAATAAATCCAGGTTCATAGGCAAACAATTGTATCTGCTGACGACACATGTGTGGCACCCATCCTGCTGTTACTCACTGGGATCCTGTAATAATCGTTGAAAGTGGCTAAGAGAAAAATAGTTTGAAAACCTCTGCTTAAGCTAGGTACAAACGGCATGTGTGCGAGGTGCCGCATTGGCCAGTGCATACAGACTTGCTGATGTGGGCGTCAAACAACACCACCGTTTATGACTTGCATCATCGCTCAAAGGGGAGGACAATACATTTGAAATGATCGCTTTGTGTGTATTAGGCTTTAGTTCATTGAGCAACTTAGGCCTGATTCAGACCTGTTCACTTATTCACACATGCACATATGCCAACCCCGACCATCCGGGACAGGGACGAATGCGACCCAAATCTGGTCTGAATCGGTACCATAGTTCTTTTTTTCAAAATTATTCCTAAATTTCACTAATCTTCGATTATAAGAATAATAATAACAAATTTTAGAAATCCGTGAAGTGTTTGTACTCCATAGTTGCTGCACATAGAATCGGTGCAGAAGACTTTTGAAGAAGCTTCTGTCTCCAAAACTAAAACGCTTTTTCCAAGCTGGGGAGGAAGACTCGTGGGAAGATAAGGGAATGAACGCTGTTCCTCTGAGAATATGAGTAGACCTTTTTCTCCACATTTGACATTTAAGGGATTGTTTAAAACAATCAGAGCTACGATGAATAATGTAAATATTAAAGATCTTAAGACCAGATGTTTTCTGCAATGATAACGTCAGTAAATGATGTTGGATCACACCAGTGTTATGGACTAGTGATGTGCTCACAATCGACAGTGATTTGGTGGAGCAATAAGTTGTTCCTGGAAGTTGCAGCCCTTTTGGATTCAGTGGTATTTGCCAGGTACTATACACACACACACAAACACACACACACAAACACACACACACACACACACACACACGATCACCACAGTCACTGCTGTTAAGAATCAATAGTCATGTTTTAATTTTTTAGTCTCTGCGTCTCAAGCCTCGTACCCCTTGCCCCCCCCCCCCCCCCCCCCAAGAATGATGCAAAACAATATTTAGGCTTGAATAAAGGAGTGGAAAATTGCTGCAGAAACAAAACATTTATTTCTTATGAAAGTAAACACTACAGTACTATTTTTATTTGAGAAGATTTATATCTCAGGTAGCTGCTTTGTTCCTTAAAATCTTATTATTAAGCGGTTGTTGAACTGTATTACCAAATAAACATATTGGATTTGTAGAATAATACCCCCTTTTACACCAAAGCAATTTCCCAGGTTATTGCCATGTCAACTCTGGTGATGAGCATAAAATAACCCAGGAACAAAGACCCTGCAATATAGCCTAGGAATGCTCCAGAATGAAAACGGGTACGACTGTGTTCTGTTGGCAGTATAAACGGGTAACAATCAGTTTATCCACAGCAGGACTGTCATGCACTGTTTAGTGCTGTCTACTGCCACCCATATGCTCTTAAGGCCCCCATACACCGAGGCGATTTGGTCCGATTTCGGACGATTGCAATCAATCGGCCCATTAAATCGGACCAAATTGTCCCTCCCTGACCGACGGCATGTCCGATGCGCGGTCCTGGCAGGCCGTCCGACCACTCGTTCCTCCTGGCGGCGAGGCAGGCGGGAACCAGGGACGCATGTGATCCATCACAACGGATCACATGCGTCCCTGCCGCTGGGAAGGTCCCGGCGGCTTACAGGCTGTCCGGTGTCCGTACACTGCTGCGAGACATCGCAGGCAGTGTATGGGCACCTTAAGGCTTTGGGACAGATATCCTAATGCTTATGCAGAAGAGCTCTTGAATAAATGTTTTTGATGACAGGTGGAGCTTTGAGCAAAAGTTGATAGTTTTCCATTGTTTTGCCAAAATTAACATGATTCCTTAACATTGGGATTGTGAAGATACAATAGAGGTAAACCTGATGCTTCCCTATATCCTAGACCAGGCATAGGCAACCTGTGGCTCTCCAGCTGTTGTGAAACTACATGCCGTGCCACAGTTTTAGCACTCTATAATAGCAAAACCATGGCAAGGCATGCTGGGATTTGTAGTTTCACAACAGCTGCAGACCGATGGGTTGCCTATGACTGATCTAGACAGTTATCCTCTAATACTGAATTCAGTTGCTGGGAAAGGTATAAGCTTTGTTCTGCTTTCAGATGTTTCCTTTTGAAATGGAATGTGCTTTTTGTCCATGATTGATAATATACTTGATGGCAGCTGGTCACAACTAAGTAATGTAAAAAATAACTAATCAGTGACTAATCAGCTTTGATCAATATTGTGATGAATGTTCAGCTGTACATTATCATAAGAACTATAATGATCAGTGCTGTGTGTTAATGCACAATACATATTTCAAAAGAAGACCATATATGAGTGGAGTATTGTTTTCATTTTCTGTATTTTTTAATTACATTTACATTTTTTTAACAAATATTTTACTGTTTTTCATAAGTTCCAGCTTTTTGTGCACCTCATGCAGACTCCTTTCTTTTTCTTTATATAGCTGGGTTATTCCTTGGTCTGTGGCTGCACCTCACTATATTTTTGCAGAGTTTTCGTACCCTTTAGATAATTATTTCCTAGTGTAATAAACACCTCTCTTTCAAATATTAGAAAATCGTTATTATGAGGGGTATTCAATTATTGACTATTTTTCCTACAGTATGAATAATCTGCATTTTTGATGATTTTCATTCGAATTTACATTCGACCTGTTCAATCCAAGTGATTCACTGATCCATGTACAATGCGACGTGACAATTTTTTTGACTGCCACAAAAATTGACACAGTCCCAATGCACATGGATCACCAAATTACTCGCTGATACACATGTTTTAGGTGAAAACACAGCCTTTTTCAATTATTTTCCGTGGATGCAGATTCAACGTTAAACAAAGTGGAACCTGCATCAGCAGAAAAGCCATCCGAAAATAGACGCATTCAATAGTTATGTCCTGATATTTCTACTAGCTGAAAAATCCACACAACATATGTATGTGAGTGAATGAATTAGGATCGTGAAAGGGTTTTTGGTTTAGACCCGTGGCAGGAACATCAGAAGGCTGTTTCCTTCAGCTACATAAATGTTTTGGCTCTGGAAGGCTTTGAAATGGTTCCAGAAAACAATTTTCAATACAAATGTCATCATTCTTTAAGACCATGCCAGTAATACTTGAAAAATCAAGACGGAATGAAGAGTTCCTTTTTATCGGTCATAGATTATCCAATGCACATAGGGGGTTATTCTGATTCCCTCGGAAAGGCACAATCTCTCTCTAATGGACACAACCATATGCACTGCAGGTGGGGCTGATGTAATGTGCAGAAAGAGTTAGATTTGGGTGTTTTATTTCTGTGCAGGGTAAATACTGGCTGCTTTATTTTTACACTGCACTATAGATATCAGTTTAAAGTACACCCCCCACCCAAATCTAACTCTCTCTGCACATGTTACATCAGCCCCACCTGCAGTGCATATGGTTTTGTCCATTAGAGAGTGATTGTGCTTTTATGAGTGAATCAGAATAACCCCCTTTGAGTTGGTACTCTTGCCGTGAGTTAGGATGTTTCCCCAGAATGTTGTGGATCTGGCAACTAAATACAAAAAAATAGTCTCAAAACCCAGATTTTATATAAAGAATGTTAAATGGGTGACTGGAACATAGCTACATTTAGCAGAATCCCTCAGCTGTAAGGATTCCTAGTATCCTTAGAAAGTATATTGCTCTTGAACACTCAACATACCTGGATTTTTGTCATTGAAAACAGTTAGACTCTGTTCTAGTCACACAGGAATCCTTCCCTGAATCCTAGCAGGATTTTATACAGGGTGAGCTGCAGTAGAAATTGGTAACCAGGGTTTGGACCCATTTATAGCACAGGGAAAGCTCCTTTCCCACGGCAAGGAGATGATGCCATCTCCAAGTGCCAGCACTGTATCCATGTGCAGAGACAATGGCTCTATATAGAAAAAACCTGGGCTGGCACTGCAGTGTGAAAGGTGTTGTCTTGGGTCTCACCTGGTTTTGAACCATGTTACAAATACTATGTCAGACCTGGGATTTCGATAAAAAAAGGGTATAAATTGCTTGTGTTATACATGGCTATCCAAGCTTATTTCTAATTATATTTACATTACACTGAAGTTCTCTAGATCTTTTGAACATACAGAGTCACTGGGAGGAGGCCAAATACAAAAACAGTGACAGTTGTGCAGCCTGGTAATATTTACAGTATGGGGATACCTGTACCTTTTTAATATGTGGACAGTGTCCTCACATAACCTATTGGTGGAAATTGGAATTGATTATGATTTTTCCTGTGAGTTTGAAGACCAGACATACCTCTGATTTGTCGACGGTCAGTCCAGCTCCTTTTATTACCTACTGTACTCCGTTCCATTGCATACAGATAAAGCACCTTCAGATTTGTTAGTACAATATCCCAATACAATCTTCTACAGGTCAAAAAGATTGTTCTTCAGACATTTATGTGGCATAAGTGGCCCTGCCCCAGTGTATAAATCAACCAATCCATATATAGTATTGATACAACTTTTTGTGGTACTTATTTGTTAGTTGGGCGCCCACTAAGCTATTTGTTTAGTTTTACGCGTCCCCTCGCGGCAATTGCTACGCTCGCCACGCTTAGTGCTCGGTCGCTTGCTGCGCTCGCCACACTATATAACATCAACACCATGCCGACATGGATAGTGGGAGTATGAGCGTAGTAACTATAGTGGGCAGTCCATTTGACACATTTTATTGTGATAGACCAGAGGTTCCAAAACATGGTCCTCAAGGCACCCTAATGGTCCAGAAGATCAGATATCTCTGGCTTGGTACAAATGATTAAGTGAAATTGACTGAGGTACTAGCTAAGTCACCTTTGGCCAAGCATGGATATTCTTAAAACCTGGACCATTAGGGTACCTTGAGTACTGCACTTTGGGAACCTCTGTACTTAAGCAGTAGCTACAGCAGTGGTTCCCAATTTTGTCTTTCAAGGAGCACGAACAATCCAGGTTCTAAGGATATTCGGGCTTGAGGACTGTTAATGGTAAATTTATCAAAGTTTCTAACAATGAAAAGAGGTCATGTGACCAATAGCAACCAGGTTCTGTCTATCATTTCTCTACTACATCCTACAAAATGATAGGTAGCATCTGGTGTACACGATCATAGAAATAATAATAATACTTTTGGAAGGGAGATTTGTTGATTCACAGAAATATTTTTTTAAAGCCCCTACGGGTAAATAAAATACAGCAATCCTTGTAATATCATGTTTGCATAGAAAATCTCAGCAAACAGTGTTTACAAAGGTGCACACATGTGGTATGGCTATAGCAAAATGGTTGGAAAGGGAACAAAGAATGGTACAGAAGGTACTCCTTTAGTTCCTAACAATCCTTCTATTTTGTGATGAAACTCATTATGTTCCTATTTCAGTTCCTTTCCAAAACCGTAAAGAAAGACATGAAAGTGTATCCCTGCCATAGAACTCAACTAAGGCATTGGCTTTCCTTAAAAGGGTAAAATGATTATTCTTTAAGAACACAAGCCTTACTAAACATTCAGATAGTGTTTTGGTTCTTTTCCCATAAAAATAAGTGAATAATGCCATTGAAATAACGTTTTCCTTTGTTTTAGATTGTCCTGCTAATACTTAACATTGGGCCTTTTCTTCTGACTCGTCCTGAACAATATTAACACATTCCTCTCTCATTTCTTTTCTCCGCTATTTTCCAGTAATGATCAAACGTTGCCAACATTTTTTTCCCCCCTAAAAATATTTTATTCAACAATGGCAGAACTATTCTCAGAACATTTGCAGCTTATAAGCTTGTTACTATTGCTGTTAAATATTTTTAGCACGCCAGCTGTTTTATGTGTTTATGTGCCCTTGTATATTAATGTAATAGCAGGGTGATCAATTGTGCAAATGTGAAAATCCCATGCATTGCCCTTCAAACTAGGAAAGGCTTATTAAATTGACTTCCTTCACACATAAACCAATGAGCACTCTTAAAATAATAAGGGGGGTATTTATCAAAGTTCGAAGTGTGATAAAATTGTGAGGGATAAAGTAATAACCAATCAGCTCCTAAGTTACATGTTACAAGCAGAATTTGGAAAATGTCAAGTTTGTACTTGATCTCACAAGGTTATCTCTTGGCAAGCATTAAAGGTGGCCATACACAGGGCCGTAACTAGGGGGGGCTGGGGGGTCACGCGCACCGGGTGCTGGAGGGGGCGCTGTCAGGTCCGGGAACAGCCAGCGGAGGTCCGGTGACAGGCAGCGGGGTTCCGGGTAGCCGCTGTAGCGGCAGCTTGACTCCATCCGTCTCTACTCTCTCCTACTAGAGCGGCGGCGGGAAGCGCTGGTGATGACCGTTAGGGGAGGGGGGGCACCAAATGACTGCCTTGGCCCGGGCGCCGGAAACCATAGTTTCGGCCCTGCAATACACTACTGCAATCTTTCGCTTCAAAGTATGGCATGTGATGTATCGCATGCGACCCCTTGCTCCCTTCCACCGGAAGAAGGGTCCGAGATCGGACTCCGCGCATCGGACCTGATGGTACATCAAACACATCCGACTTGGGCCAGTTTCTCGGCCCGATCTGCCAGGAATGGGTGAAATCGGTCCAAATCGCGGTAGTGTATGGGGCCTTAAAAAGCGTGTCTGTATGGAGTGCGGGTAATCTCTTTCAAAGCTTTGATAAATACCCCCTTAAGAATACAAAATACACTTTATGAAATATTTGAATATAATTGCACAGCAACATTGCAATGTATTATATACTAGTAAGCCGGCTTGAAGCAAAAGCTTTGAAAGCTTGTAGATGTAATTTCACTTGCTGCCAACAGATTGCAGTGTTTCGGATTCACGTGGACACTAGATAGATGATGTTTGTATTGCTAGTCTCTTCTTTTTTTGCTAGTCTTTTTTTTTTATTGGCACAGCTATAAGAAAACTATATACCCAATAAAGCTATAATTGGTACTGTAAACAATACAAGAAATTGCTGCAGGTATAATGAATTCTGTTTTGAGGCACATCTGTAGAACATCTCTATAAATGCTGTGTTATATGGAAATCATTATACTGGTATATACGGTTTGGCCAATGTAACCTGCAAAATGTGTTTATTGTCTAATTGTTCCATTCCCAGGTTAGTTCATGGGTGACCTGGCTGATCCTTGCTGCAGGGTCTATGGAGGAGAAGCGTGAAGTTTTCTCCCACTTGGTGCACATAGCAAAGTGTTGCTGGAACGTGGGCAATTACAATGCTGTGATGGAATTCCTGGCAGGACTCAGGTACTGTACCTTCTTAATTGAGGAGAGGTGAAAGCAGCCGTTATAAACATCAGCTGGCACTATGTCAGAGAAGGTTTTAAATAGCCATAGAGTTACAAACTTTAGTGGACTGTTTGGAAATAACCTGAAGAGGTCATAATGTTTACATGCTTAAGGCAGTTGTGTTTAAACTTTTAAAATATTAAGTGTGGCTAAAGTAAATTTTAATGCCAGTGAAGTAGTTGAAAGAATGGAAAGCATTAATGGTGCAGTTTAGCTTGCCTAGACACCAATCATCTGCACGACATGTTACAGTATTTTTAACCTATAGGACAAATATTGGATGCTGGCATGGAACGTGCTCAACCAAGTGATCACAGTGGTTTTTCAAATTACAAATCTGAAGTGTTTCCAGTCTGTAGTCAAAGCCCACATGTAGAAGCTGGTGGGACCTGTGATCATCTGTTTGTGTTTTAGTGTTTGAAGTCGTCATTTTATAAGTTTTTACATTATAATTTCTATGTGCATATGCTTAATTGAATTTGAGTATACTTTAAATGTATTTAATATGAATGCAATTAAAGTTCTTGAATTTTGAGAACACATGGAAACGTTGACATTGGGCCTAATGGGATAGCGGATAATCTGCACAGGGCCACACAGAACTCTATGAATTATTATTAATAGGTCAAGGAAGGTGCTGAAAATGTGGCAATTTATGGATCAAAGTGACATAGAAACGATGAGAAGCCTAAAAGACGCCATGGCCCAGCATGAACTGTCCTCAGACTATAGAAAAGTGGTGAACAGAGCACTGAACATACCGGGCTGTAAAGTTGTTCCTTTTTGTGGAGTCTTTTTGAAGGAACTGTGTGAAGTTCTTGATGGAGCTGCAAGTCTAATAAGGCTATGTCCTCGCTACAATTCTCAGAATGAAACACTGGAGGTACTGTACTTATGGTAGACCTAGACTTATTTGTTATCTCTTCCCTTTCTGCTTTTACTGTTTGTCTGTTTATTTCTGTCTTTTTTTATTGTTGGCCTTTATTTTTTACACTTGATTTCCTTTCTGTCCATGGGTTGTTCTGTTGGGGCACTTTTTTGAAAGTCTACATTTCTCTGTGCTAAGAAACACACAATCCATATGTTAAAGTGGCATATGTACATGTAAAATAAATAAATAGATAAAACTAATTTGGGTAAATTTGGGCCCCTCATTACTCACTGGCTTGTAGACAGGAGCTAGGTTGCTTAATGGATGATCCACCTATAGTTATATGTCTGTATTTGGCCATTGTTTTATGACTGAAGCAAATGGTAAGACAGATCTTAAGCTGGCCATACACCTAAAAATGTATTGTCCGATCTGGCTGTTAGGAACAAAAACTTGGTAACTTATGGGAGCAAATGACAGTTGACAATATGCTTTGAAATGCTGGAAAACTGACAAAAAAAACAGTATTCAGGTATTACCAGATTTTTGGTCCTACCAGTCAGATCGGCCAATAAATCTTTAGGTGTATGGCCACTTTAAGACCTTATCTACAGTATATGCTTTAATCTAAAGATTACTACAAGATGTTTGCAGTTGTTAAATGCAATTTACAGCCTAGAAATATTACTAATAACTGTTTTCTACCAAAGTCCTGGATCTGACCAGGGATTTGGAACTCTGCTCCAAGCCAGATCAGACCCAGGACTTTATACCTTTTCCACTGCGGCGCTGACCCATGACATTGCTCTTGGGTGCAGTGTCTTTTGGCGGGTGCTTGGATATGATGTCATCTCCAAGTGCCAGGAAAACCAGCACACTGAGAACCCTTAGGGTCTGGCCTCGGTCACATTAGGCTATGTCCCCTAATGAAAGTTTTCCAAGACATGCTCGAGACATGCAATCTGGAAGCTGCCCCAAGCTTTTGACACACATCATTACCCGGCCAGCACTATTGTCTGCCTAGTGGGTGCTATGTCACCCAACCTTGCGACCTCCTGTGGGATTCTGTAGCTCGAGAGCAGTGGGCTCTCAGCATGCTGTTAACAGTGCCAGGGTCAAGATAGCGAAAAATGGGTATAATTGAACAAGTTTTCATCGAATTGTATTGTGCCATCATTAATCCAGAACATAATCAAAGTACCTGAAACCTTTAATATATTTTGCAGTTTGTGTCAGACTACAACGGACAAGACAATTATCTGCAACGAATAGGGAAAGATGGTTTAAACAACACTGAAAAAGAATCAACCGTTAACAATATCATGCAAACCATTCGCAGTTGCAACCGCAGTTTGGAGTCTGAGGAAGGTGAAGATAACAGCAGCGAGAGCGGAACCTCAAGAAAAAACTCTGTAATGGATAGGAACAGATTCCAGTAAGTCTGCTGTGTTTCCTTATGTACTGTTTTACTGGTATAATTGTATTATGTATTCTGACTTTCTTTGTGTTTTGAGAATAACAAACCAGTCACGTTTTATCCATGAGTCCTCCAACTGAACCATTTTTGTCCCAAGTTTTTACCCACATAAAGTATCCTTTTGTATCTTGTTGCTCAGATATGTAAATCATGTCTGGCAGTTTTTATCTTCTTGCAAAAAGCTATTGCAGCAAGACTAAACCCATTCCATTTGATACAGGAAACATAAGAATTCTGCTATCTGTGTTGGAATTTGTAGAGCACTGAGCAAATGCAAGAAATAGTTCTGTTAATGCAATACACATTGCCTTTTTGTGCTAGTGTCAATTCAAAAACATTTTGTTGGAAACTTTGGTTTCTATCATTTTTACATTGTTAACATTCAAATGACATGTCCGACAGTATTAAACGTTTTATTGCTAGCGGTAAATATATTACATTGGAGTAAAATATAAGCTGTGCCTTCATCTTACTGTATGTACACATTTGTTTCCCGCTATGGCTTTTTCATATGGCATAATATGTTAATAAGATTTGATCTGCCGTCATATGCCTGGAACAGGCATGCAGCACGCCAGATGCAAACAGTGACATATGCTTTGGTTTTTTTAATGGAGCTTAAAAACAAAACCAAAGAAACAAGCCAAATAAAACCATGTCTGTTAGTTTAGATCATATTGTTCTCAATCATAGGTGTAATTATAGAATTACATGCTGTTTGTGCACAATATGCAGATAGTATCTTGCTTCTGTCATTACAGTTAACGTCTATGCTAACCTATAATGACATTTTTAAGGGATAGTAAGGGACCTTTTGTTACAGAGAAAATTGGGAGGTAATTTATTTCCGTCTCTTAAATAAGCCTGCAGTTTCCTGTTTGTCTGCTTATTTCATTTACCTGCAGCTCTAAATCTCATTTTAGTGAAATAATTTGTTTTGCTGAATAATTGTCTTAATATTGTTAAAAGCATCTGGTTGTGAATTGGGTTGAGGTATCCTAAAACTGGTGCCAAGTTTCTGTGTGTTTTTTTTTTCTTCTGTGACAATTCTGTACGTTTTGTCATGTTTTACTGTAGCTTCATTCGCTATTTCCATTTGCACTGGTGCACATCACTTTTTTATATATTACTATGTACGCAGTATAGGTCATTAATGCTACGGGTGATACATTGAAATTTTTTAGCCCATTTTACATTGGGCTTGATTGTGATTGACTCGCCATGAATTCACTGCTTAGTGACCCAACTAACGCCGCCTGCCAGACTTCCCGCTTTGGGAACGGATGTTTAGCATAAACATCCATTTGCACGGAAGCATACGTGGGCAAAATCATTTGATGGTCGCTGATCGCAAATATAAGTCGGTCTTGACTGGCCTCTATTTGTGGCATCCGGTTGGTGAATGGGGCCACCCACTCCAAGCAGGCAGCCTGGGCGCACCCACCATTTCTGTGGGTATGCCCAGGAAATACTTTGTGTCCCCATGCAAACGCCCCCCCGTGCGAACGCCTCGGCGTCTGCACGGCATCGATGCACTTGCGAATATGCAGAGCGCAAACATTGGTCCCCGGTGCAAATAAACCGGGGACTGAATAGACCAGAATCAGGCCCAATATTTCCCAGTCATGCTGTATAACCAGTGCAAGCACAGAACAGACCTCAATGTGTGCTGTGTAGCGGGTCACCCTATGCATTCTGCAGGCCATCTTTCAGGTGACAAGATGGCGGCAACACTGGATTCTTGCGCTGTGCAAGGATTAATGTCAGCCGTGATGCTGTAGGCTCAGTATTGTAAATCTGTGACATTGTGTTTACCAAATCCGGCTATTGTTTTGTATCGCTATGATGCCACAAATATCTTATTTGTATCTGCTGGCTTCCAAAGAAGCTGCCTATAACAATATATTATTTGCACATTGCAGTGCATGGCTATTGTTATATACACTGCAGCCTATGCGCTTATCTGGTTCCCGTTCAAATCTAGCAAGAGCTAAAGGTGAGGTATACCTGAGACAGGTATGGGTAAAAGGGTCGACCTTCCGACACTGTCGTCCTTAGTCATGTCGACCTAAGCCCTGTTGACCTTTAGTGGTCGACCTTCATATTGTCGGTCTAGGAACCGTTTCCCCCTGAGACACTTGAGACATTAGGACAGGGTGGCCAAACCGGTCCTCGAGATCTACCAACGGTCCACGTTTTCCAGGTTACCTAGCTGGTTCACAGCTGTAGTCATTACTAACTGTCACATTTTCAAACCAGCTGCATTCATTCCTACTACAGATCCACAGGTTGCCTGGAAAACATGCGCCGTTGGTAGATCTTGAGGACAGGTTTGGCCACCCCTGCATTAGGGGGTGCTCATTATTGTAGATCTGTTGGTTAATTGTCCATGTTGTAGGGTTTCTTGGCTAGAGAAGCATGTTCTGCACCAGGCCATGAGCACAGCCACAGCACAACAGGAACATAATACATCTTTTAGGGAAATCTGCCAATTGTGAGTAAATCAACAATGCAAAAGATATAAGGGAAGAGAGAAAAGCTGAAACTAGTAATGATGAATTGAAATAATCACAATTACCAGCTACATAAGTGTACGGGCGAGATGCTGCTATCCAGAGATAACCTGTGAGAGGTTACTAGAGGTTAATAAGCAAGATTCTGATAGGGAGGACAGACCAACATTGGAGCTTATTAATCCATGGCGACCAGCAAATTCACATAAAATGACGGATGCATAACATAAGGGAACTGTACCAAATCCGTCTTGGCAATGCACATATAAATGCAATGCTAGAGACTGTAGCGCAACCTTCAGTCACTGGGTTTACATTAAGGGCCTGATTCAGACTAGTTTGTTAGGCTGGCAAACAGGTGAACGCCACCCCGCCCCCCCACCATCAGAATCCCCTCGCTAGCAAGCGCACGCAAACACATCCCCTCGCATGTGGCCGCCCAGATGAAAAATCCGTTTGTGGATAAAAGTAAGTCTATACTTTCTTTTATCCTGGACCTGCATCAACACCTGCATTTCCGGGGGAATGCCCAGCATATTTATGGGGACGCCCATAAAACACTGGACGTTCCCCTACTACCTCCCCCTGCCCACCCCCAGACCTCTCTATCTGTAGCAAACAGCTCGGTAAGTGTGAAACGCTCCAAAGTTGTTCTCTCCTGGGGTTTGTACATGCGCATATTGCCACATGCGCAAACCCCCCACAATCTGGCATTCAGACCAGACCGAATGGGTCTGAATCGGCCCCCAAGTTTAACCACACGGTTGCCATACTTCTGGGCCACCTACCTACCACATACTGTCCACTGATTAATTCTCCAAAAATAAGCCCAGAAGCCAAATAAATAGAGGACTCTAAAAAGCAGGTTTCACACTCTGATGCGTTAAAGAGTCAGTGGAGGAAATCCGGTAAAGCAACAGAAAGTCACCTGTCCCTTTGCTGCTGCATAGTTTCAGAAGCGGGATTTATGGGGTAAATGTACGAAGGATTGTTAGGGGGGAGAAATGGGATCGGTGGCATTATGTGTGCTGATATTGCTTCTACCGCATGTATTGGGAAGAAGAAGAATGGCTAGTGCTTGGGATACTATACAACCCTGGCCTTAATTGGCACTGCCATATTTTAGACAGCACGTGGAACTGCAGAGGTGGTGTATGACTGACCATTCCAACACCTGCAGCATTCAGTGACCAAAGCCGTAGGTGACGTTGCCTCATTGATACTACTGTAGTGGCTGCTGCGGCTCGCAGTTGCGTGGGGGAGATCTTGCAATAGCAGTGAGGTCCTGTGCATGCACACTGGAGGCTGATGAGCTGTGAGTGCAACAGGAATCGTTACCGATGTGGCTTCCTGCTTTGCCACGATAAAGAGGCGAATAAGAAAGACCTATAGCGGCACAATCCATGCTGCTATAATTTACCCCTGTGATACTTCACAATCTGCCTTCAAAATGGGAGTAGTAATTGGGCGCAATCTGCTAATGTGCTTCAATATACCCGGAAGCAGTCTGCCAATACCACTAATAAAAAATGTGTACGGTCTCACGGTTTGGCGGTGCGGACGGACCTGTATGGCCCAGGACATAACTTCCTAGTTTTCTCAGAGAATCATACAGTCTGCTCTATGGATGGATTTAATGTGTTCATTGTTATACATTATTTTTTTTCAAACAGTGTTACTCTAGAATTCTGGGCTTTGAATTGTTTAGAATTGGCCTTATAGCCCTAGACTAATAAATAGCAACATTTGCTTCTATGAGATCATGGTAGACATCTTTTTTTCCTTGGCAGGGTGTTAACACAAACCTGAGTGTTCCAGGCCAATGTGCCAAAGTTTCTGCTTTTATATAGAGGTGATAGCACTTCTTGATGAACAAATAATGAAGTGTACTTGATGTAGCTGCACCTGGCTCTAATTACCTTCTGTATTGATATGGAGGCAGTTAAGTTCTACTTGTATTTTTCACACATGGCTGTTTCATGTTGGTTTATTTTTTTTGTTGTTGAATAAGTAATGACCTAATCGAATTTGTTATGGATTTTTTAGCACATTAGATTGGAACAATCAAATTCCAGGACTTTTGGGGGCTAGATGATTGTTTACTAAATCTTGATATGTAATATAGAGATTAAGGGGGTTATTCCTACCCCCCCCCCCCCCCCCAAAAAAAAAATAATAAGTTTTTCCAGACATGTTTTCCCTGTTACATGTTTTCCATGTTACAGTTTCACTGTATTTTACAGTCAAAATTGCATCGACAAAACATGACTAAAAAAGGGTTGAGAAAGGCCACAGTTTTAACAAAGACACATGGATCTGCTAGTGATCTGCGGACTCCCATGGTTTCATCCTGACATACCCTACAATCTACTACGGCGTGGAGGGAGAATAGAATAGTGTGTCGAGCGCAGCGAGCCTGAAGCATGGCGAGCGTATCGAGCCATGCGAGGGGACACGGTACATTTAGACGAAGTCCATGCTGACCTATGTTGACATAGACACCAAAGAAACATGAAAAACTCATGTCAGCCTTTTAAACTTTTGACCTGGTCGACTATTGTAGATCTAATATGCCATGACCAAAAAATCTGGCACATAAATGAATACCCCCCTACGTGTTATATTTTCATATGAACTCCTCTGTGTACTAGGAATTACACACATTATCTATCTATCTATCTATCTATCTATCTATCTATCTATCTATCTATGAAGCGATTGATCTACAGTATCTATCTAGCGATTGATCTATCCATCCACGGCTATGTTGTATACAGTAATTTGATCACGCACATGTTCTTAATTACAGTAACCCAACACTTTAGGGTTTGTTCACTAAAATGGATTATCATTGATTTTAATAATTAAAAATGGATTTAAATCAATCTCCTCTGAAGTTAGGTTTCAGCAGCTGAAACACAGGGGCAGATGTATGAAGCAGTGATAAGGGAGGAGAAGTGATAAAGTGCTTGGTACTTTATCACCGGCCAATCCTCTCCTGACTGTTAAGTTACAGGCTGGGTTTAAAAAGGGACAGTTAGAAGCTGATTGGTCGGTGATAAAGTACCAGGCATTTTATCACTTTTCTTCCCTTATCACTGCTTCATACATCTACCCCACAGTTACTTACAGATCATTTTTAATAATAATTTTTCAATGTGTGTTTTAGCCATGGAAGTATAACATTGATTTAGATTGTTTTCCACTTGAAGATGAACCTATAGTAAATACACTCCATAGTGAGGATCTTTTTCAACTGGTTACTGGTTTAACCCCTATGTATCTTTGTTTATGACCCTCTAACCAATGTCCCCATTTGTGTGTAGCTCAAAGAGAAGCCATGATCGGGTCCTGTAAGTTACCTTCTTGCATTTGCTGTTATTTCCTAATTGTTTGTGTTAATAGTTTGGTTTGCTGATCCACTGATAAACTAATATTTCCTAATTCTTTGCAAGACCAGTGCTTGAGAATAAATGCTCATGAATCATTTCCCAAGAATATTGTTTTACTGAAGATTACCAAAAAATGCAATCCTTAATGCAATGTACATTCGCTAAACCTTTTGGAGAATTGTCTTACGTTGTAATGCCATAGATTGTGCAGTGCTCTAATAATTACTTCTTCTGAAACCTCTTTGCCAAGCTTGATATTTGTTTTAAAAGTTATACTTGAAACCTTTCCCTCCCGTTTAATGTGAACATCAGGAGTTTAAAGCTAAAATTATTTTGTGAGCGCACAGCAAGTACAAAAACTGATTACAGCATTCGGCCCTTTTTAGTGGTTCCAAATCCCCAGCTTTCAGAATATCTTCTTTACACTAGAACATTCACATCTGTCCCTACCCCAGTGGAGCTTACAATCTATATTCCCTAACACATGTACAAGCACACACAGACATTCTAGGGTTAATTTTGTTGGAAGCCAATTAGCCTACCTGTATATTTTGGGATTGTGGGAGGAAACCGGAGTACCTGGAGTAAACCCACGCAAACACGGGGAGAATATACAAACTCCGCACAGTTAGAGCCATGGTGGGTAAGTTTAAAGCTAAAATTATTTTGTGAGTGCACAGCAAGTACAAACTCCGCACAGTTAGAGCCATGGTTGGTAAGTTTAAAGCTAAAATTATTTTGTGAGCGCACAGCAAGTACAAAAACTGATTACAGCATTCGGCCTTTTTAGTGGTTCCAAATACCCAGCTTTCAGAATATCTTCTTTACACTAGAGATGGATGGAAAAGGGGAGGAGGGGGAGGTGGATGGGTGCTGTTTATGGACCAATATGGTCTGTGTAACTGATGTACCGTACATAGAATTCTAACCTTGAAGAAAGGTACTATAGCATGTATAGCATGAACGCATTTGAGCCCGTATTGTTTTGTTTACTTTCTATTGGGGATTTTCCTGCTATTCAGAGACACAAGGGTTGGATTTAATGTTGTTTATTTTTTATCCATAGATTTCTTATGGGAGACCTGTCTGATTCTGAAAGCGATATTTCGGATCAGTCCAAGGAATCAGATTTGCATGGGTCTGAGGAGCACCAAAAAGCATTCTGCCATGGTACAGAACTTATTCCGTGGTACGTGTTATCAATCAGGGCGGATGTCTACCAGTTTCTACAGCAGGGAGTAACGGTCATCCGGTATGACCAGGAGACGCACATTTCTGTTCGCTGCTTTCTCCAGCTCCAACCAGACAACAGCACTCTGACCTGGACAAAACCTGCCACCACTTTTCTTGCAAACACTAAATATAAACCAGGTGCCCCAGGTAGCACTGCAGAGATGAAGCTTCAGTCTCTCGTCAATGCTGGCATGAGTGGACTTGTGGAAGGCTTCTTGGACTTATTCTCCGTTAAAGCTGTTTACATGGGACATCCAGGCATTGATCTACACACTGTGTGTGTTCAAAACAAACTATGTAACATGAGGCTGGAAGAAAATGGTGTCACATTACTTTATGGACTACACACTACTGAGAATAAGTTGTTGCATTTTGTAGCTCCAAAGAACACTGCTAGAACAATATATGATGGATTGCTGGAACTAACCAAGGCCGTAAGGAAGATGAAACACTTCCCAGATCAGAGGTTGCAGTGGTTGCGGAAGCAGTATGTCAGTCTCTACCAGGTAAATTTCTGGCTTCTCTATTCAGGCTTGGTCTGGGTCCTAATGGTTGAGCTCTAGGGGCAAGAGTTATTTATTTGTAAACCTTCTGAAGCGGGTAAGCCATACCCTTAGTAACAGGCAGATTTTAGCTATCTTTTAATTAGCACATTCTTCTAACCCAGCGCCATAGCTTATAACCCAGATACTTTGGGGGACTCATTCTGCAGCCCTCAAACTTTCAAAAGTTTGCAGTAATCAGTTAAGTCAAAGCATTCAGTCAGAGGGCCAGATGCACTAAGCTTCAAAAGTGATAAAATGGAGAGTAATAAACAACCAGCCAATCAGCTCCTACCTGCCATGTCACAGACTGTGTTTGAAAAATGTCAAGCAGGAGCTGATTGGCTGGCTGTTTATCACTCTCCATTGTAGCTTTACTTTTGAAGATTATTATTTTTATTATTTATTAACAGTTTCTTATATAGCGCATACATATTCTACAGTGCTTTACAGAGTATAGTTGAACATTCACATCTGTCCCTACCCCAGTGGAGCTTACAATCTATATTCCCTAACACATGTACACGCACACACAGACATTCTAGGGTTAATTTTGTTGGAAGCCAATTAGCCTACCTGTATATTTTTGGATTGTGGGAGGAAACCGGAGTACCCCGGAGTAAACCCACGCAAACACAGGGAGAATATACAAACTCCGCACAGTTAGAGCCATGGTGGGTATCGAACCCATGACCTCAGTGCTGTGAGGCAGTAATGCTAACCATTACACCATCCCGTACTGCCCTAAAGATTAGAGCATCTGGCCTAGGAAGAGGGCACCTATCTGTAATAACCTGCTGTTATATAACATAAATAATTTTTGTTGTTAATCAAGTACTGGTGGCTGAGAAGAGATGTAGTCATAATTTATAGAGGCAAAACTTTATTCTATCAAAATGTAAGCAGCATAATATCGACATGGGCAAAATGGTAAAAACCGAAAGGTCAGCATGGCCTACAGTTAAGATATTGACACAGTCAAAATGTTGACAATAAATAAATGTTGACAGTCAATATATAGACACAGTTAAAATGTCGACAAAATAAACAGTGACATGATCAAAATTGTGATAAATGTTGACAGAATGTGATAATAATAACGAGTTTTTGTAATATTGTATACTCATTTTCTTCTTATTTTGCTACTTTGGGGGGGGGGGGGGATTTCCCTTTTCAGTATTCAATCACAGGCTTTTTTTCCCCCCGTTTTTGAGTACCTTTTCACCCATGCCTTTTCATTTTTGGGGTGAAATGGATGGTCAGAAACAGCTGCAAAAACAGGCGAAATTGCTGTGGATACTCGGCAGTTTTGCAGATTCACGCATTTTCCTCCAAAGCTGGATTCTTTGCCCAGGTAAAAAATCAGCACCCTCCCCCAATAATAAAAAAAAAAAAATTGAAAATGGAAGGTTTTTCACCTGCTGAAAATTTTGCCCGGGATTGAATTACCCCCCTTGGTAATATGTGATAGACCTCCATAACATGTCAATGGCCAAGTACAGTAATATTCACTTTATAAAAACTTTGGTTCAACCCGCTGAAGGTCCATACACACTGGGCGATTATCATCATCACGTGACATTGATGATGATGAAAAAACAGCACTTTTTGACAATTTTTGGTCATATTTACATTCTACCTATTCAGTCAAAGTGCCAATTTTTTGACGGTTGGAATACACTTGAATTGGCTAATCACTCGCTGATCTTCGTGTTTTAGTTAAAACTACGGCCATTTTAATAAATTTTCCACCGATGCAGTTTTAACATTTTACAAAAGAGAAACTGCATTGGTGGAAAACCATCCGAAAACGGTCAGAATTGAATAAGGAAAGTACTTTTTTTTTTTTTCGGCTAGCCCAAAAAAAGTTGACTAATTGAATACCACCCCAGAGGGTTTTCTGCATGACCACTTATGTAGGTTTGGCTCAGGTGATCTCTCTATAAGAATCCTACTTTCTGCAATTACATTTAAATGTGAAGCTCCTTCTTACAATAAAGTACAGTATGTTCCTTAGTATAATATCATTTGCTAAGGTTATTATATCTTGCAGATATATGTAACTTTGTTTTAGTGTTTTCACGCTAAAAAGCTCTTCTGTCATCCGAGTTTCAATTTAATCTTCAATTTAATCTTCAGATATTTTTGTAAGCTTTTGGGTTTGGGAAATGTGATTTCATGTAGATAGTTTGGCAAATTTCCTGCATACACAGAAATATATTTTCTAACCGTGGATGAACTGTGCGCTTTTATGTACATAGTAAAAATGTTCTGGAAACGTAGATAAATCCAGTTCACAAATATATAGTTGCAAGGTGAAATTGGAACAAAGGTTACAATTTATTACAAAGGTTACATTATATTTGTTTAGGGCAGGCATGTCCAAAGTCAGGCCCGGGGGCCAATTGCGGCCCGTGCTGTCATTTCAAGCGGCCCGCAGCCTCCAGCTGGAAGCGGGCAGAGCATCAGATATGGGAAGCACAGCACAGGACACTAAAGGTGGGGCCCCGGCGAGCGCGCCTTTTCCTTGCTGTCTGCTGAAGTGAGGAGGTGCCGACCGCCACAGTCAGATGTGTTTGGCATCCTACCCCTGCTGCTGCAATCGTATATCACCCTACTCCACAATCGCAGTGACAGCAGTGTTTGGGGTAGGGGGCAGCAAGGGGGAAGCTTGCTCGAGTAACATGCAGAGTGGAGGAAGGCAGCAGTGGGAGCCCACGCATCTCCTCTACTTGCAGTCCCTGCTTTGCCTCTCCTTCCTCTGGCTCACACAAGGGGCTGGGAAACATACAGAGAAGGGAGGGCGCAGAGTGGGGGATACAGTGAAGGAGGGTCAGGCTGGGGGACATACAATGAATGGAGGCACTAATGGACATTAAGAGAAAAGGGGCAGGCTGGGGGACAGAGTGAATGAGTGCAGAGTGGGGAACATACAGTGAATGGGGGACATACAGTGAAGGAGGGGCAGGCTGCGGGACATAGAGTGAATGGGGGCAGAGTGGGGAACCATTCTGATGTGATTAATGATTCAAAGAATGTCAGGGTAAATGGTTGGCCCCCACACCATGACACTTCACCAAATCTGGCCCTCGTCAAAAAAAGTTTGGACACCCCTGGTTTAGGGTATTTAGGAATTAAAACAAATTCACTTTGCGTCAAATCGGAAAATAAAAAAATACTGGGTTTAGTGATTTATGACCACATACTATTACTAGATATTTTGCAGCAAGGGGAAAGTTGCTGTTGAAGTAAAAGCCTCAATCGAAAATCAGTTAATTTATAGCTTAATTTACTTTCCACGTCTATGAATGGGTTAAAGCCAAGCAATAACGAGAAATCTATTTTATGTGATGATTTTGATGTTGGATTGCTGCTTTGTAATTATGATCCCCAAGCAGCATTTACATACTCTGTTACAATGTATAGGCATACTCTGTCTTCTGAGCCAGATGAATGAGTTCAAATGTAGAGTGCTTATATTTGGCATGATTACAGTCAAGGGGAAGTATCCTGTTACAACTTGGAGTATCATTCTAGGTTCGCATTAACGTCATGAAAAGAGCCAAGGACAGGATCGTGTTAGATCTTATTTTGTTCCTAGCTTTTTATTATGTTTCTTCCATGTGCAATAAATATTTATTTCATAAATGCAACTGAAATTAAGCTGCTTTATTGCCCGGATAATGTAATATAACATTTACTCTGCTATATTAAAAAAATAAATGTTTTGCTATGTGAAACCAACATATTTCAAACCTGTCAAAAGGAGGTGAGTGTGGTCATATGGGGAATTATTAGGCTTTTGTTCCGCACATGCGGCGCATGCATTACAGTACTGCCTGAGGGAACCACGGAGCCTTCCAAAGCTATTGTGCACTACAAAGAGGTATAATCCGATAAATGGCTGTATAACAGTAATGGGGACTAGCAAGTGCATAGCACCGTAAGCTGCTCTTCCTGACATCAGACCATGCACTTTCTGGTATACGGTCATTGGGTCTACCACTGAAGGTCCATGTGGGTAAGGTCAACAGGGTCTGAAGGTTGACACAAGCATGATAACAATGAGAAGGTTGACATGAGTTTTTCACTTTTTTGAGGGGAAGTCAACATGTGCCGACAGACGTTAATTCATGACCTACCATCCACCCCAACGTGGTGGGAGAGAATAGTGTGGCAAGGGGACGGTGTTCACGATGACCTTTTGAATGTCCATCTTCCCATTGTTAAACTAATGCTTGTGTCGACCTTCAGACCCTGTTGACCTTACCCATGTAGATCTACTTCAGGTGTTGACCTAAGGCCTGTCGACCCTTAGTGGTTGACCCAATGCATGCCGACCTTATGTTGGTGGAGCCAGTGACCCATACCCCATTGTCTAATGGTTAGCCAAGTATTTGTGCTGTCTGGCCACATACCCCATTGAGACTGGCCACAGCCTGAAAGCATGGGCCTCCAACTCTGCAGTTTCCCGGTTGGCCATTCATGCTCCAGTCCAAGCCACCAAAGAAATAACAGGACAGTATAAATGAATAGGATGGGAATCCAAACCTTGCTTCCACTAGCATATACAGAAACACGGTCAGGAAATTTAATAGCATACATTTTGGTCATGAAAGTTATGTTGCTTTTCTGCTGCAATTAGCACAATTTTTACTCTAATGTCTTTATTTAGGAGGACAACAGGTTTGAAGGACCAACATTGGCACAGGCTGTTGAACTTTTCGGGGGAAGACGTTGGAGCGCAAGAAATACAAGCACAGGAACATTGACCAAAAGCGCTGAAAAGCCGAATGTGCAACGCAACAATACTCTAGGGATAAATGCAGCCAAGAAAAAGAAAAAAGTACTTATGAGGGTATAGCCATTCGCTGTGTTTTGTTTTTTTCTGGTAGCATTATTATACTCTCCCATTTTATTTTCTACGCTTCAGTGGCTGGTTTTATGTTGGAAGTGAGTTTTTATGGCTCCCTGACATTTTTATGTAGCATTGTTAAGTTTTGTATAGAAAATGTGCTGTGTCTTTTGAAGCCTTGCTTAACCACCAGTAACTGACCTCTCCTATGTCTGCATTTATTTACAAACATAACAATTCTAGAACCATAATATTTGTTCTGTAAGAGATTATATTACAAGCAAGCAGCACAGTTATGCGTTACTTTTTTATTGTCCAACAGATTCAAAAGTCTGTTCTTTTATAGGAATTATTTGCAGAGATCACAGAAGCATACAGATTAGAAAGTCTTATTGCCCCATGTCCTGTGGTCTATATTGACAGTCAAACCAGGATGAGCCAGACCGGAGAGTGTATCAGGCACTGAATCGCTAGCTGTGTGCCAAATATGACACCTAACAATACATAGCTTGACACCATGAATCCCGTGAAACTGATTTTAAACCTAAGAAATCAGATCTTTGTCAGTTAGGCTCAGCAATCTGTTAGCGCATTTCTGTGGCTGTGCCCTAGGCTGGCCCTCGCTGCCTAGGGCAGCAGGCTCCTGTTTTGTCAGTATCCATCTCTAGTCATGCTTTGTTTGGGGAAGCAGTTATAGCAGGTACTACTGTAGTTATTTTACCTCCATCATAGAAGAAAAAAATGAAATTAAAAACTAATTGAGAATGACTTTTGTTTACATTGGTCTTTAAATATTAGCTCCCTTTTTTCCCCTTAAGAATAGGGAACTGGCGACAATTGGGCCAAATCTCCTCTCAGTAATGCTATGATTAGCGCCTTCATGTTGGCTCCACCCCCTTCCTCCACCTGCTCTTTGCAGCATCATGCATTCACATACTGTGCTTTTCCTTTTGCTCACCTCTTTAATCTTCTTGCTGGTTGATGCTTCTGTGAATGTTAGGCTTTGTTGCAATGAAATAAAGAAGCTTGTGTCCAATGAAATCACAGGGGACTTCAGCCAATAAAGTCACTGCGTTTTCATGTAGCGATTTAGCATTTTTTTCCTGAAAAGCATAAATATTCCCTTTGGGGCACTTGCTGGCACCACGGTGTATTTAACTGACTGACCTGCCATGCCTCCTCCATGCCTTGCATGGATACTTGACTATATGATAAAAATCATGTTCTACAATGTTTACAATATATATATATATATATATATATATATATATATATATATGTATATATATATATATATTCTCCTATAGAAAAGTCTGAGATTGTTTTCTAATATATTTTCCCAGGGTGAAAGTGGAGATGCCGCTGACGATGAGATGGCAACACGGAAAAGTAAAAGTTGTAAAGAGAGTCGAAGTAGGAGTGGCTCCGATCCCCCAGAAAATGATGAGCATGAAGAACAAGGTCTGAAATGAGAACTTTATTTTGTAACAATCTAATATTTCACATTTTCAATACAAAACAGAAGGGGCACAGAATAAGAACCTCAAACAATTATTATGGATAAAATTGAAAACTAGAACATGAAATATATATATATATATATATATATATATATATATATATATAGTGGTATGGGGGAAGGGAAGAGGTGATTGCAGGGAGGTAAAAAATGAAGAATAAGGAATAGAGTTACAGTAAGAGTACCCACGTGTGATTGGTTGTAACTGATCCCATTCTGTATTCTTGAATACCTGAACATTCTTTTCCTGGGAAGGAAGAACGTCTCATCATATTCCTAAACTCTTTAAACGACTAAACATAATGAAGCTTTAGCTGACAATGGTTACTAACTAACCTTATTTGTGAACTGTATCTGTGTCAGACACCTACCCTGCATCTTTGGTGCATCTTTTGGAAATGAATCGCCCTTAGGAGTTTTCAGAAGTGAGACATTTCCACTGTCCACATTGGGAGCAAATATCATGCAGACACTGTCATGATGTCTGTACAGTAAAACTAGGGTAACATGATGCATTAGGGTGAACCACCTTGCTTTAGCAGATATGCTATGAAAAGAGCTGTCATTTTAGTACAGTAAAAATTGATAATCGTAACATTCCTTGACATTATGGCTGCAATGGTTGCTGTAGTTTATCTGGCTATACAGTTTCTGACTGGTGCTATAAATCCAATAAACTTACTCTCTTTTCAATTTTTGAATGTGATTGGGAGGTTGGGAAAGAGATGTGTCATTCTCCCCAGCTCAGGAACGCTGTTTATTAGCGTCAGACACTCCCACTGCTCCTGCAAACAAGACTGTACAATTATCGCACTGATCAGCCAATTATCTGCTGATGCCCAGCATGAAGCTCTATACAGTACCTGCTGGTGTCAAGTAAGGTCATATAAAAGGCTATGTACTGTATATAGAATCTGTTGATTCCAATGACCACATCCACCCTTGCAGTCAGGAGCAGTTGTGGTGAGGCAGCATATCTTGGATGATGATTGCTCTTTTTACTTGATTTGTGTTTTCCTTTTGTTTTCAGCAGACCAGAATATTGCTGCTGGTTTTCCTTTATCTCAGACCCTGCCTTCACGGAGAGCTCATTCAGTGTCTGCTACTGGGTCACCAAATTTAACCCCCGTGTCATCAACACCGCTCCGACCTGCATCCTCTCCGGTTCTGTCCAGCTCCAACAAACCATCTGCGTATGTTTAATTACTATTTACATTCTGAACATCATATTATCTTATTACAGATGTAGCCACGCTCCTCGTTGCCAATCGTCATGTCATGGCGATTGGAGCCATCCCATTGCCATCCACGTGCATCTCCCCCATGGCTCATAGAAACGCATTGAGCGGCAATGTCACAGTGTCGTAATTCCATGCCATGGGTGCTATTTTGGCACGGCAAACAAGCACAAGCAGCTGGATCTCGGAAACTATGAGCGTGGCTACGTTCTATGCCATTCTACTGTTAATGCTGCAAAATTTACTTTTTCAGTTTAACTGCTGTAAATCAGTTGTACTTCTTTTTTCAGTAACAGTAAAATCATCAAAGGATTTTGGGCTAAGCCCCTTTCTGGCAGTGAAGTCTTTTACCTTGCACTTATGTAATGAGTCTGCCAAAAGTCACATTCAGTTGTATACTTTAACTCGTAAATCTGGGAATTAAAGTTTATTAAAATGTTTTTATTCACTGGAAACATGGCACATCATAAATGCACAACGTGGCACACTTTGTTCTGCAGTTAAATACTAATAAAATCTTCCTTTTTTTCCCCCAGCACATGGAGCAGTTCAAGTTGGCACGGAAGAGTTAAGGGTGGCATGAAAGGATTTCAATCCTTCATGGTATCTGATAGCAACATGAATTTCGTAGAGTTTGTAGAACTATTCAAATCTTTCAGGTAAATCTCTCTATGACCCTTTGTGTTAATGGACTGGAATGGTCAGGGGTGGTATATTCTTCAATTGTCTATTTTTTCCGTAGTGTACGCAGCCGCAAAGACCTCAAAGACCTTTTTGACATATATGCTGTTTCCTGCAACCGTCTGGGTTCTGAATCCATTCCGCTGTACACCAATCTAACAATTGATGAAAACGTCAGCGGTGTTCAACCAGATTTAGGTGTGTATGAGACAGTCTGACAGATCTGTTGTTGTGCATTTAGCATCTGCCTTCGATGCGCCACTGAGCTCCATTAAAAGTATGGTTAGTGCAGTATCTCATTACCAGGAGGGAGACTCGGTCCTATAGTAACCTTTATATGCATATACTGTCGGAGTGTCACTGGAGGTCAGTAAAGTGGTGTTATATCAGTGATAGCTAACCTTGACACTCCAGTTGTTGCTGAACAACACATCCCAGCATGCCCTGCATTGGTTTTAGCTTGGCCAAATAGTAAAACTGATGCAGGACATGCTGGGATGTGTAGTCCAATAACATCTGGAGTGTTAGGGTTAGCCATCACTGTATTATATCATGTACCAGTTGAAACGTGATGCCCAGATCTACTTGAATCTCCATCTGTTGTGCTTTACTTTGCGATTTTGGGGGTTATTCTAGTTTTACCGATTTTTAGCGTCTGTGCATACCCATTTATGCAGCCCGGTCGGCGCAACATCCACACGCAATGCTGCGAAATTCGCATAGTTACATGTGGATCAGAATAAGTTCCTTAACTCCATAAAGAAACAGATCTTACATTTGGAGGAGGAAATCACTCATTTATCATATTGTCAGCCAGCACTTTTTGAGCCATTTCATTTTTGTGTTGATACATTTTATATTGTGCCGTGTACTGTTTTTTTTTTTTTTTTTTGGGTGTGGATTTTTCAATGTGTTTGAATTTGTGTTTTTTGCATATGTGTTAACGGGGCAGCTTGGCTAAGATACGTATAGAACTGTAGCAAAAATTATAACAATTTGAATCCTATTTGCCAAATGTTTGAAGTGCAGAGCAATGCAAAAGTATCATTTATTGAAATTATATACTGTAGAAGAAAAATCACAAAAAGTGATAATTGAACCCTGACTCTGAAAATGTCTGTAGCGATCAGCAGCAAAGCCGTCTCTACATTCTAATGTACAAGAACATATGGGAACCCAACTTGGGCAATGTTATTAAGAGGATTTTTTGTGTATTTGACAAATAAACTTGGCAATATATTCTAAATCTGTGCACATAAACCAAAATCTGTATTGCAAAGACCTGGAGAGTGGGGCGCAGCAGTGCGGCCGGCAGGCTGTGCAGGGTGACCTCTGACCTTGTCACGCTGCACAGAACCACAAAGCCAGAGACTGGAGCAGCCATATGTAGCATTTGTGTGGGTTCTCAGACTCTGGCCGGCATTAGACTGCACATACGTAGTCTAACACTGGGACTGGACTTTTCAATCCCATGATTCAAATGCCCGGCAATTTTAGGGCCAAATCTCACCAATCCCGGGATTGGCCACTCTAGTATGGAGGTATGCTATGAGCACTGTTGTACCTGATAAGTTTAACAATATATGTAATTGAAACATTTTTTGACTGAGGAATTGTTTAATATTACAGTATATACTACAACTTACAACTAAAATATCTCTACCAGTATGTTTCTCTATTGATGTGTCAAATATGTGGGCATGTGCAATATGCTATGTGTACTAACTTATAGTACAGGGGGAAAGTCTAAAGGTATTTTTATTCATGTTCTAGATTTATTGACCAGGAACGTGTCCGATTTGGGTCTGTTCATTCGTAGCAGACAACAGTTGTCAGAAAACCAGAGACAAATTTCGGATGCTATTGCTGCTGCCAGCATTGTAACCAACGGCACTGGAGTGGAGAGCACCTCCCTTGGTATATTTGGAATGGGAATACAGCAGTTCAACGACTTCTTGGTCAATTGCCAAGGAGAACACTACACTTATGATGAAGTCCTTACCATTATACAGGTTAGAGGTTTAGTACTCTCTGAATTCAAGTGTGTGTCGTACTAGTTAGAGCAACACAGAAAAGTTTAGTATCTATATGCGCGTTATAGCAATGGCCCTTATTCAGGTCTGATCGCAGTACAAATTTGTTCTCAAAATATGCAAAACCATGTGCACTGCAGGTGGGGCAGATGTAACATGTATAGAGAGAGTTAGATTTGTGGGAGTTATTTTGTTTCTGTACAGGGTAAATACTGGCTGCATTATTTTTACACTGCAATTTATATTTCAGTTTCAACACACCCCACCCAAATGTAACGCTCTCTGCACATGATACATCTGCCCCACCTGCAGTGCACATGGTTTTACCCATTTTGAGAACCAATTTGTGCTGTGATCAGATCTGAATAAGGGCCAATATCGCATGTCTTTTTCCTTCTAATGCTATGTATTACTGTAAGGGTCAGCAAAGCGTTTATTCAGAGATATTCTAGGTATATGTCCATAATTGCTTGTGAAGCTTTATCATTTATATTATCATTTACTGTATATACTATTTTTTTTGTCTTTATGTTTAAAGAAATTTGAGCCAAGCATCAGCATGCGCCAACAAGGACTGATGTCGTTTGAAGGCTTTGCAAGGTAGTGATCATCACTGTGTTTTATCGCGCTCTCTATATTTTATCCACATTTTGTATTCTTTCATTTGTTGATATTTTACATATTTTTAGGTATCTGATGGATAAAGACAACTTTGCATCAAGAAATGATGAATCTCAGATAAACGTTGAAGAACTGCACTTTCCTCTGTCATATTATTTCATTGAATCGTCTCACAATACCTACCTTACTGGTCACCAGCTGAAAGGAGAGTCTTCCGTGGAACTCTACAGTCAGGTCTGATAATTAAACATAAACAAATAATTCTAATCATTGCTTTGGACACAGTCATTTATTCAAATGTGATTTGCTTGAGGCCTATGAATTCTAGTACAAGTTTTTTCTTGGAAGTCCCGTACACACTAGATCAGGCATGGCCAAACAATGGCCCTCCAGCTGTTGTGAAACTACAAGTCCCATCATGCCTTGCCACAGTTTTGCTATTAGGGAATGCTATAACTATGGCAAGGCATGCTGGGGTGTGTAATTTCACAACAGCTGGAGGGCCACAGTTAGGACATACTAGATGACTAGACACCACCAATATAGTTCACTATATCGGTGGTGCTGCTGATCAAACTAGATGCATACACACTCAACATGCAGGTTGTTGGCTACGTATCGTAGCTAAGATTGACCTGCATGTATCGCCAATGAGTGGCATTACTGATTCGCGGGAGTGTGCAATGTCGATGATATTGTTGGTAATTATAACCTGATCGCTGCTGAGCGAATTAGCAAAGGAATCCACCTACTTTTTTCCTTCCCTAGCCATTTGCAAGGTGATTGACAGGAATTAGGCATCTAGGGGTGGAAAACAGCCGTTTAGTGGGAGTGTTAAGAAAAACGTAGGCATGTGTGTGGAAACGCAGGTGTGCCCAAGCAGTTTAGAGGTGGTTGTGTGATGTCAGCTCCAGGCTGGATATCTCTGTATTCATAGCAGTTGCTGAGTAAGTCCAGGGCTACTCCTAGCTTGCGATGACTGACTCCCAGTGGAAAAAACATTCGATGGCGAGCGGTTTGCGATGGCATTTGGACATTTTTACTCAGCTGCGATTTCTTCGCTATCCATACACATATATTCGCACAGCATGCAAATCCGTTCACCAGGCAAGATTTCACTAGAGTGGGCGTCTTCTATCTATTCACTTGTCCCTGAACACTCGCTCAGCAGTGATCAGGTCTGAATCGGCCCCATTGAGCATTCACACTTTTTTAAAGCTATCGGAAGCGCCCTTCTGAGCAAGATCTGTTAAAAAATCACCTAGTGTGTATGGGGCTTTAGAAAAGTATCAACTCTGTTGTCTGGTTCATCATATGACTATGTTTTCCAGCCAAATTATTGTAATCGTGACTATATTTGACTAATTTATCTTCACCCTCTATGCCCTATTGTGCCACCAATCAACCTGACTTTTAAGTTTCACATTGACTTTTAAAAGGGACTTTTAATTGGATTTTTTAACTTTATAATAAAAATTTTATATCAAGTTTTATAGAAAATGATATCAGCTGCAAGTTACAACATTTTGAGAATAAGTGTTTTGTGGACTGTAGCTAGCACTGCATAATTACATGTCATTACAATGGATCATATTTCGTGTTTGCGTTTCTTTCTGGAAATTTCCGATTCTCGTCCACCGAACCTCCTACTGATACTTCACCCCAGCCCCATTGTGTGACTATGGGGTGATTTTGATTTAATCAGTCCCCTACGTGTTCGCACGAGGGATGGATTTCTGGCGACTGCGCATAGTTATTTATGCGCATGTGCAGCCGCTGTGCGTGAGCGGCCATGGCGTTTGCACACAGAAGTCCGGTGATTTGCCCATTGGAACGCCCAGCGTTTCCTGGGCATTCCCATGAAAATGCCGCAGCTGCAAGGGGCGGGCAGCTGACGTCAGTGGATGTCAGCTGCCCGCCTGCTTCCTGCACAAGGCACTCAAAGATCTGAGTCACCACAGGGTGTGGAGACTCACAAGGCTGTGAAATTCACAGACTTGCGAGTAAACCAGAATAAGGTCCTATGTCCTCCATGCTGAACCTTTTCTTGTTTGCTGCACCGTACGATTGTGACGTTCTTAGCACAAGTATTATTTAATAAGAAAAGGAGCGCAATTGTCATAAAAATCAATAAATGTATTAATACAGTAATACAATATAAAAAAACGATAAATTTCTGAATAGAAGGTTATCACAATGACATCTGTGGGACACTTATGCAAATTCATGCATTATTAATTCCAACAGTAGTTACATCCATAAATTGCAATACTATCAATATGCACATATCTGGGGGTTGGAATTTCCAATTGCATATGATTTAGAAAAGCATGGATATACAGAGTCCCAGTATAATAAGTAGCCAGCAGTACCAGGTGGTTGATGTTATTATCAGTACTTCAAAACAAATGGGAGTTGATGTTGATGTCAACACTCCATGTCGACAGAAATTTTATCCAGGTTAATGTCACGGCACTGTGGCCAAATAATTGCTGGAGTAGAATATGTGCTCACCAATTGTTGAAACCCTCTGTCTCTGGAGGGAAATTTCCAATCTCCAGGGGTTATAGGGGACCACACTGCGGCAGTTTTTCAGGTTCTTACCCCGCTGTCGAGCTCCAGGACCTGAAGCGTCCACACAGCTTGTGAGTGCTGTGTGTGGAGGGGTGTCTGAAGAAATTGCACAGGGACAAGGACCGCTTTCAATCAGCTTCCAGACGGCAGCACCGCTGTCGCTTGTACACACTCGAGCTGGGAGCAGAGAAATAGCCAAACAAATATGGCGTAACCCTGGGTGGCAGGTGAACTGGCTGTAATGTTATCCTACATATGCGCAAAGTGTCCCACAATCGTCAAATGGATCACCGGGGGTCTTGACGCGTTTCTCCGGTATAAAACGGTTTCCTCTTATTCTGATCATATTATCCCATCCCACTCTCAACCACACTTCCCTTAATGGCCAATACTCCCCCAGCCACTCTGCCAAGGCTCCTTGGATAATGTCTTCCTTTCCTAAACCTTTAAACCATTCCTCACCTGCTACAGTACGTTCATCTGTGAATGCAGCCAATATTCCTCTCTTATCCTTCTCACACATTCACACCATCCTTGCTGGTTCATTAACTTGCAGCATGACCGGCTAATGTAAATTGCCAGTCTCCCGCAGGACTTACCGGCTGCATTGAGGGCATCAGAAACACTTTAGATCTTGATCTATTTCTGTAATAAAACACGTTTTCTGTGCAAACAAAATAAAGTGTTCCTAAGCTATTTAAATTAAGGTTCAAATGTATTTTTCTAGGTTCTTTTACAAGGCTGCAGAAGTGTTGAATTGGACTGCTGGGATGGAGATGATGGCATGCCGATTATATATCATGGGCACACACTCACCACTAAAATCCCCTTTAAGGTCAGTAATCATTCATCCTACAACTCTGTAGTCATTATTTATATGCTGTTGTGGTTGTCAGGCAAATAGCACTTGTTAGCTGCAAATGCTGCCCATAAATAACTTCATTGACAGTTACTGCACACACCAGTTGCATTGGAATTGATTGGCCTGACTACCTGAGAAACAGTGGAGGGGAGGAAAGTGGGGCAGCTGCCAACTTTAACTGAGCAGGGCAGAGTGTGCATTGCCAGACCCCATAGAGCAGTGTCTCTCAATCTCGGTCCTCAGGACCCCCCAGCAGGTGAAATAATTAGCTCCACCTGTGATCTGTGTAAGTGAAAAATCTGTGCACCAGCCGGGTGACCTGGAAAACGTGTACTGTTGGGGGGGGGGGGGGGGTCTCCTGAGGACCGAGGTTGAGAACCACTGCCATAGAGATATTTGGGGATGAGTCTGGCAACATCACTTCTGTCTACTGTGCTGTGGCTCAGCTCTCTTCCCAGCATGCTCTGGTGCATATGCAGTAAAGGCCCTATTGGGGCTAATCTGTGCACGTGCCATACCCACACAAGCTCAGGCAAGGGATTGGCATTTTGGAAGTTTTAGATGTCGGGGTGTAGCGGAAAGGGGAGCAAAGGCCTCAGAATAGGAAAGGGAGATTCAGCATTAGTAGGCACCCTTCATTTCCGCACCCATTACATTGAAGGTAGTTCTTCTACTGTACTTGGTATATAGTGCTGTAACTCTAAGCACTGGTATAGACAATACAGATGTGTCCTCATACATATTTTCTGCTATAAAGCAGACCTTCTCTAAGCTTCAGCTCCCGTGACACTCTGCTGGGACTTCTGCATCTTTTTTGCATTGTTTTTGCTGGAAACGCATCTTTGTTCCATCTTTTCACTGTGCTCATTAATTTGCTTTGCAACACTTATACAACTATGTGTTATCTAAAGTGCTACAATGTAGCTGCTGCAGCTTTTATCCCGTACACGTTCTTCCCTCATTCACACACCTTTATACAAGTACTTCCGTATCAAATCTGCAGAGTCTCCTGGTCCATCCTAAACAAAGAAGCCTGACATTAGCAGAGCTTCACCGGACCTGGCAGCTTTAAGGCCCCCTTACAGTAGGGCGATTATCATGCAATATGGGCACTTTTCATGCAATTGTGGGGGTGGGGGGGGGGGGGATGATCAGTTGCATGAAAAGTGCACAAACTGCATGTGATTGACAGCAAGTCCGATGCGATGCGCAATCCCGTGCACATCGCACTGGGGCCTGCGAGTCACACTGGCTGCAGAAGCAATCTGCTAGATTGCTTTCCAGCTGGGCAGGCTTGGCTGGGATGAGCCTGGGTAATAACATACATTGTTGCATGCAATGTTTTAGCAGCTATGCATCATTATTATAATGGCTAGGTTTTTGCGTAGTGATTTCATGAAACATAATGATTGGGGTGCCAGACTTTGAATTGAATTTGTTGATGTTTTTGTTTTTCGATTTTTCATTTTACAGGATGTCATAGAAGCTATTGACCGCAATGCATTCATCAACTCTGAAATGCCGATCGTAATATCTATAGAGAATCACTGCTCTTTGCCCCAGCAACGGAAGATGGCTGACATTTTCAAGGTAAAAGCAACCTTTTACCTTTTCTATTATTGTTTGCATTATATAAACTATGTGGATTTCATCTGAATATGATGCTGTCCTGTTTTAGAATGTCTTTGGGGACAAGTTGGTTACAAAGTTCCTGTTTGAGAGTGATTTCTCGGACGATCCGATGCTTCCTTCCCCATGGCAGCTAAGGAAAAAAGTCTTGTTAAAGAACAAAAAACTGAAAGCGCATCAGACCCCTGTGGACATCTTGAAACAGAAGGTCAGTGTCTGACATACGGCTTCTGGCTAAGGATAACTTCATGCTTCATTACACACTGATAAGTCCACAGATGTCACATAGCACGTTTTGTTATTGTTGTTATTCCCCCGTGTTGTAATTAAACTTAACCTACACCATTCAAGAGTTATAATGAATGGATTCCTTTATCTGAAGGAGCACTTTCTATAGCTTCAGCTTATGACCTAAACTCCGTCCTCAAAGCACCTACAACAGTCAAGGTTTCAAAGATATCCTGCTTACACACAGACAATTCATTAGTAACTCAGTAAGTTTGAATATTCCATAGGTGCACAACCATATATATAGCCTGGCTGTGTTGGTGCCTTGAAGAGCGAGCTTGGAAAACCATGATTTAGGTGATCATCTGAGACTGTAAGGGGGGTATTTAATAACGACGGCCGCGGATTGTGGAATTCAAGGCTGTTTTTCGACCAACCGTGTCTGTTTTCGCTGATCCACGGACTTTCTGACACTCGAAACCCAAAACATTGAATTCTGACTGTTGAGTTACTGTCGGATCAAACAAAAACGGCCCTGGGATTATGACTGCCAGGATGTTCGGAATCCCGTATTAATTGCCCCTCATAAATCTGTCATTCTGTTTTGAACAGGTGGCGCCTAATGTTTTTATTGCCTGTTTTATTTTGGCCCATGTATGCCTTTGAAATATCTTGAGCCATTGGGAAATATTCATGGTTCACACAATATATGGTTGACTTATTCGCAATAGGTCTGATTCGGGGGATTGAAGTTAGAAAGAGCTAGTAACATTGCACCTTGATAAAGCCAATGGGGCAGATTTAAAATGTTCAGAGAGATTTAAGGGGATTTTTAATCCCCGCCATTATTTCCGACAGGGTAAATAGCGGCTGGCTCCTATTCAATGCTGTCTTTCCTGACAGTATTAAAGAGGCTAACCGACAGAATGGGCCCGACTTTAAAATGCAGTTGGGCCCGTTTTACCGAGAACGGCTGTGGATTATCGCAACCCCGGCCGTATCGCGACAATGCTTGGCTGTTTAAAGCTAAACTGTAACCGTGATAATGATGCTTGATGTAAAGTGTGAATGCAGGAGTCATATGAAACATTTAGTGGAGAGCAATAAAACACAGACAAATCAGTTCTTAACTGTCTGTTTACAGGCTGTGTTTGAAAAATGACAATTAGTAGCTGATTGGTTGGTAGTTTCCAATGCTTAGTACATCAGCTCCTTAGGGGATCTAGGGCTAAAGCTCGCCATACATCTAGAGATTTATTGTCCGATCTGGCTGGTTGGAACAAAACCCCGGTTATGGATGAGACCAAATGACAGTTGACCATTTGCTTGGAAATGCCAGAAACTGTCAGTCAGATATTGCCAGGTTTTTGTTCCAACCAGCCAGATCAATAAATGACAATAAATCTGTTGGTGTATGGCCAGCTTAAGCCTCAGAGGGGTTTATTTTCCAAAACACATAGTATTTACTCTTTGAGTGCCAATAGCAACATCCCATCTGAAATATAACTCCCATCATAGTAAATATACCCCAGAGAGAGATAAAGTGGACAGAGATAAAAAAAAAACCAACACCTAACAGTCATTTTCCACTCTCCAAAGCTTTGCATAGACTCCTTAGTGCTTAAAAAAAAAGAGTAGCTTATATGTTATGTTATAGTAGAACTGGAGTTCAGGGGCGGAACTACCGGCGGTGCAGCCGGGGCATTTCACCGGGGCCCGCGGCAAGGAAAGGGCCCACAAGCGGTGCACCGCGAAGCTCATCCAATCCCCTGGAATTGCGGACACACCAAACAGTGCATTTGCAAGTTCACCTGCGATGGGGGCGGATCTTGATTTGACTCCTCTCACAGAGCGCAGCCTGCGGCCAGATAATCTTGGTCCACCGCTGAGTGTAGCAGGACTCAGGAGCGGCCACGGGAGAGGACGGTACTCAGCGGTGGGCGTGGCCTCAGCACCCAAGCGCTGCAGCCCGCCACCGCTAAGGTGTAAGACCCAGCAGCTGCTGCCACTGTGACAAGCTGTGCCCCTATGGAGAAGACCCGGCTGGCCGCTGCTGTAGGTAGACTGCTGCCGCTGTGCCTCTGGGATGGAAGACCCAGCCGCCGCTGACACGCTGTGTGCGAGGTAAAAATGTCAGGTGTAGGGGGTGCACTGTGTGTAAAAGCAGGGCAGGTTAACTGTGTGTAAAATATGGGGGTGCACTGTGTGTAAAAGCAGGGGGGCACCCGGTGTATAAGCAGGGTGGGGGGGCACTGTGTGTAAAAGCAGGAGGGGGTGCACTCTGTGTAAAATAGGGGTCTCACTCTGTGTAAAAGCAGGGGAGGTGCACTGTGTGTAAAAGCAGTAGGGGGTGCACTCTGTGTAAAACAGGGGGGTGCACTCTGTGTAAAACAGGGGGGTGCACTCTGTGTAAAAGCTGGGGGGTGCACTGTGTAAAAGCAGTGGTGGTGGGTGAACTGTGTTTAAAAGCGGGGGGAGGGGCACTGTGTCTAAAAGCAGTGGTGGGGGGTGCTGTGTGTAAAAGGGGTGGGGTGAGGTGTGTGTGTATGTGGGAATTTGCACTGTTTGCGCTTAATGTGAGAGAGCAGCAAGTGCAGGAGTCAATAGGTCTAGGACACAAAGCAGGCCCCCTCTCTCCTGCATTCCCGTCTCCCACTATTCCTCCTCTCTCCCATTTCCCACTGTTCCTCCTCTCTTCTCCTCTCCCATCTCCCGCTATTCCTCCTCTCCCATTTCTTGCTATTTTGCCTCTCCCGCCTCCCACTATTTATCCTCTCTCCCATCTCTCACTGTTCCTCCTCTCTCCCGTCTCCCACTATTCCTCTTCTCCCATCTCTCACTGTTCCTTCTCTCTCCCGTCTACCACTATTCCTACTCTCTAATCTCTCATTATTCCTCCTCTCTCCCACTATTCCCTATTCCTCCTCTCACTTCTCTCACTATTTTGCCTCTCCCGTCTCCCACTATTTCTCCTCTCTCCCATCTCTCACTGTTCCTCCTCTCTCCCGTCTCCCACTATTCCTCTTCTCCCATCTCTCACTGTTCCTCCTCTCTCCCGTCTCCCACTATTCCTACTCTCCAATCTCTCATTATTCTCTCATTGTTGCTGCGGAGGGTTAGTGAGAGACTGGGGACATTTGGGGCACATTGTTGGGGGTCATATGGGGAAGACGCTATTAGGTGAGCACAGCCATGGGCACTCATTGCAATAACGTACTAACGTTTGTTTTCTTTAGTGGGGGCCCAAGGCATATGCTTGCACCTGGGCCTACCAGCCGCTACTTCCGCCACTACTGGAGTTATTGGTATTTCCCTTTTCAGTGCTAACATCTCTGTGAGCGATGTGCAAAATATCAGCTAAAAATGCCAGCATTGCTCACATTTGTTATATAAATTCAAATAAAAAAAGTGTCAAAAAAAGATTAGATTTCCTAAACAAGGTAAACATTACAGGTAATTATGATGAAATACAAGTGTTTGCTTGCCAATTTTTACACCTATTTTGACGAATTATTTTGGCACTCAGAGTTAATACATTGTGCTTTGGAATTTGCACAGTATAATGATGTGCATTTAGTTTGATCATTAGTTTGTCCATAATTGTTGCCTTTCTCCTTAACAGAGTAGCTGACAGTATGTATTCCCTGTGATTTGGGCCCATATTGTTTTGTCATTGGTTTCCAATATCTTACTGTCAACTGCAGCCCAACAATTTCCTGATGATCAGAACTGTATTAGACCATTTTACATTTGTTCACGGATTCATTTACTGTTTGTAACATAAACTATTTGTACCATTTACTGTAAAGTTTACGTTGTGTCAATGAATGCATTGACATCAGGAAAGTGCTTGTCAGATGCATTAAAAAAAGTGTAATTTAGGCTTTTCTCATCAAGAAACTTTATTTACATGAGGAACCGATATTAAAACTCCTTACGAACATTTTAGCTGTGTGAACCAGGGAAAGGAGACATTCTTTCAGAATTCTTCTATGGAGCTCAATGATTTCTCATTATTCTGGTTGTTTATTTGATATCCACCGTTAAAAAGTAAATTTAAAGGTTACCAGTTTCTTCATATATATGTAAATATTATCGTCAGTTAGATATTGAAAACATTTGCAGTAATATTTATGTTGCTTACTCTACGTGGACATAGTTAGAATTTCAGCTGAAATGTATGTTCCGAGAAGCGTTCCACATGTATATATTGTAATGATATATGGTAATGATGTAGATTAATTTATGCCCGTACAGAGTGGAACTCTCATTCTTCATGATGTACTGTTAGATCTTAGCGCTGGGTTGGCATAACATTTAGTCTTTATTGACTTTATATGGGTGTAGTGTTTACTTTTTAGAGAATTGCATAGTAGACAAATGTTTAGTTTATGGTTATTTTTAAAAAATATATAGTTTATTTAATTACACAAGTCCAACAGTTTAAAAATAGTCATATATATATATAGTAAAGGTTAACTACTCGTCACCTTGTGCGGTGAAGTACCGGCAGTGACCACTAGAGGCCACTCAACAGACCAAATGACTGCTTTGTGTGCCAAAGTTAGAAAATGAAAAGCAATTTTTGCAGGGACACTGATCTGTTTCTATCTTGCTAGATATGGAGAGAGGGAGCTGTTAAGACAGAGATTGGAGGTAGGAGCAGATAGGGACTGGGGGTAGGATGGAGAGTTTGTGGGCTAAAAATTGTCACAGTTTACAGTGAAAGAAGAATCTGTCACAGCTCAAAGTGAAAGTAAATTGCAGAAGCAGTCATTTTGACAGTCTTTAACCGGAGTGCCCGGAGGAAACCCCTGCAAGTACGGGGAGAATATACAAACTCTGCACAGTTTGTGCCATGCTGGGAATCGAACCCATGACCTCAATGCTGTGAGGCAATAATGTACACCGTGCTGCCCATGTACAGGTCTAATCGGCGTAGCCAGTCGTTGATGGATGGAGGGGAAGTTGATCTTCATTTAATTTGTATAACAGCTTTGTCTGCATTATTCATATTAAGAAACAGGCCATGTAATTGCATTTAAGATTCTATAGTCACGGCCATCAGGAGTCCCATCCACCACAGTATCTTTGGCTAGTTGAATTACGGTTTTCTCTTTTTCATGCATAACGCATCATCCATTGTCACATTGATTGTAGGCTCATCAGCTTGCCCACATGCAAGCACAAGCCAGCAACGGTACACAGGTGATGAACACCAGCGCCAACAACGAGGAAGAAGATGATGATGAAGATGACTATGACTACGACTATGAATCTCTTTCAGATGGTGAGAAATATCTTTATGATAAGAATTTATTTTGTGCCAACTGACATGAAGCGGATCTTCACCCAAAGCTGTTCTGTCTGTAAGAGTTTTATCAGTAGTCTTCATTATGTCAGCATGGTCATTTCCAAGTGCGGTTACTAACTCTCTGTGTCGACATATATACAGCAAATATTGAATTTATTAAGTTGACATTGTATGCTCTCAATCTCCAGCTTCTCCTTGTCTTGCAATGTACTTATGAACATGCCGTTACAGACCTTATGCACGGACATCGCCTACGTTTTTACATCTACAGATGTGTCCATATACTTTGTGGACACATCAGTAGAACCAAGTACCCCACCTGGGTGCCAGGCCTTATCTTTCTCACTTAAAATGTGCATCTTATTCAAATAAATAACAACAGGGAGCGATTAAGCTATGATGCTAGCTTACACTGAACAATTTCATGCACGACTATTGTACGAGGGTGGATCACTAAGTGCCTGTGTTTGAAGACAGGTGGCGTTGCAGAGAAAAGCTGGTATTACTGTCGTGTACTACCATCTTTCAAACAACTCCATACCAAATTTCAGATTGATTCATGGGTTAGTTTTTTTTTTTCCACCATGACAATGCACCGGCTCCCTCATCCGGAATAGTTGCGTCCAGATTGCATGAACTGTGCTATGAATTGTTGCCGCATTCACCATACTCGCCCGACTTCACTCCCTGCGACTTCTTTCTGTTCCTTAACCTGAAAATGTGGCTCGCGGGGAAAAAATTATGCTCAAACGACGAGGTCATTTTCGAGACAGAAGCCTACGCGAGTTTGATAAATCATATTTTTTAAAGAAATGGCAGGGATGTTGGGAAAAGTGTATTGCCGTCAAAGGAGATAATGTTGAAAAAGAAATAAAAGAATTTTTGAAAAATTTTCGTCTTCATTGTTAACACAGGTACTTATTGCTCCACCCTCGTACATCTGCATCAATATAGTGTTCCCTCATAATGTGTCCCATGTGTCAGGTAATTTGCTACTATGGGCCTGATTCATATTTGTATGCAGACGCAAGACTCTTTCTGCGCATGTACACAATGGGTCTTGCGATTTTCATTATGTTGCTGATGGAGGGGTAAGTATTTTGAATGGGTGCAGGGTGTGTGATGTGGGCCCTTCAGAGGCACTGAATCCTCTATAGATGTACGCCTACACTGACGTGGTTTGTTGAAGGTACAAAGTTACTTGTTTTGCTTCCCATTCAGAATAAATCCATATCTGTTGCCTAAATGGAGTGCCGCTAACACAAAATAACATCTTGAAGGCAGAAGTTATTATTATCATTTAAAATGTACAATATGTTTATAAGGGAGGTGAGTGTCAGATGTACACTGATGTTCAGCTCAGTCAGCTCATGTTCCAATACTAATTACTAATTATCTGTGCATGTACCACTGTCCGTAATACATTTCCCTGCTGTAGGGTTTTCTTTGTCCATTCTTAAAATGTGCTTATTCTTTTTTTTTTTTTTTTTCTTCTGACAATTACGGATTATAATGAGTGGTGTTGCCTGTCTTTTTCACCATTTCCTTCTCTGATTGCTTGTTTGACTCTTTTCCTGTAGCTGATGTCCTTAATGCTTCCCCTGCGCCTAACAGCCAGGAAGGTAAAAGCCATTTGACTGGATGTTCTAACTGCATGGATTTATACCATTCATCTCCTGTTAATTAACAAAGTGATCATGCCACATCAATCAAACCCTCTGCTCTGTGTGTATGTGCATATATATTGCTACAGAGCTTCAGTCATTTCATACTTAATTTGATGGTGTTGGTGCCTGTTTTTATCCTTTGTTGCACAGCTCTGTAGTGATCATATTATATTGTTCACCTGTTGGCTGGTGAGCCAGTTTTCTGATCACTGTGTAAAGCATGCCTACCCCATGTGTTGCAGTTTATGACTATATTGGGACAGATGCACCAAGTTCCAAAAAGTGATAAAGTGAAGAGTGATAAACATCTAGCCAATAAGCCATTTAGAAACTAGGTAAAAAATGACAGTTAGGGGTTGATTGCCTGGTTGTTTATCACTGTCCACGTTATCACTTTCTGCAGCTTAGTACACCTGGCCCATTGGCTGGTGCGCTGGTTTCCTGATCACTGTGTATAAAGCATGCCAACCCCATGTGTTACTTGTTGTGGTATGTGGCGTACTAGGTTATGTAGTCCAAGTTATTGATGCCCTGGTTGTCCCAGCTACACCCATTACACCATTTCACCCCAATATTATATTTAATCATGCCTATGCCTCCATCCATCTGTAGTCAACTCTACTCTGACAGTTGAGTTGCAGGTAAGCAGTGGTGTCGTTGGAGGGATGCGGGCCACACCAAGTGGTGGCACTAAAACTCTGTCTCCTCAGTGACAGCAGTCAGTGCTGCACTGTACCATTACATGCAGAAAAATGGTTCCTGTAGCTGCGTAGGGGCCTGCACTGCAGATAGACAGTCTGGGGGCAGCCCAGCATCTCCAGGACCTCTGGAGTAATGAAACTGGGAGGAGTTTGGCCATGCGGCTATACCCCTACCTAGTGAGACCACATCCTTTCTTTTAGAATGGGATATTTTATCTGCACTTAGTGTCACCAAGGTTAGTGATCCCCCTGCAGGTAAGTCTACCCATTGATGGCGTGGGGTGTAATAACTAACCAGTATTGTAAATGCCAAGTCTGTCTGAAAGATATAATATATCCTAGTACGTTGCATGTTTACCAGTTGTGCCCATTGTACAGCTACTGAGATGGGTATCTTTCCTTTTACAGCCAGCTCACTAATTATAACTGCAGTGTAGTGACGAGGAAAGCCCATCGCTGTTGCTGTTCTCACCTGCAGATTGATTTCATTACAGACAATATTCTGGATGACCGTCCTGAAAGTAAGCCATGCAACGAAAAACTGCAATTTGAATATAATGAGGAGGCTCCTAAGAGGGTCAAGAAGACGGATGGGAGCATTATAAGCAACAAAGGAAAGGTATTATTTGTTCTAAGTCTTCTCTCTCTCTCTCTCTCTCTCTCTCTGAATATATTGGGGTTAAAAATGATCAGAAAATGTATTTTTAAACCATTTGAGTAAAAGTAGTCTATACACCCACATATCAAAATTGGGCTATTACAATGAAGGGTGATCCTGCCAGTCTACTTATCTAATGAACGAGTTATCACCTGACACCAGACATAGGTATGTTTATCGTGTGTGTAGGTCTATGACATGGAATTGGACGAAGAGTTTTATCTTCCTCAAAACAAGAAAGAAAGTAGGCAGATCGCCCCTGAGCTGTCAGACCTTATCATCTACTGCCAAGCTGTAAAATTTCCCGGTAAGTTGAATAATCCGTCTTGTCGTCCCCTGGCAGTATTCTGAACGTTGTCTGCAGATTGTGGTATGTCCGGCGGTAGGCCAATTCAATAAATATCTCATATTCTTTTGAAGTATCTAAGATGCTGGAAGATTAGTTTAGATTAGATTCACATTTAGGTAAGAGCATGTTTTATTAGCACGCTGAGTAAATACACTGCTGTAAGACTACACCAGAGAAAGTCAACAAAGGAAACGGAATGTCCTCGTAACATTGTAAATATACACAGCGGATAGCCACATATACCAGTGGTTTCCAAACTGGGTGCAATGGGGCTGACACAAGTTGGGGGTACAGTATCAAATCAAGTTATTTATGGTTAATGCTATAGTGATCGTGGCTGACAATCATAAATCATGTGACAAACAGAAGCCCGGCACTGTCCACCACCTCATAGCTGAAACAGAATTTTGACAGGCAGCTAAGAATCACTTGGGCCATGTAGTTTAACTTTAACACATGTACACATTAGGGTTCAAGTTTTTAAGGAGCCAATAAATATACCACAGTTTATTCCGGTTATGGGAGGGAGCAGGAACATCCAGAGACAAACCCGCACAAGCACTGGGAGAATATAGCTCCACACATTTATCGAATCAAACCCATGACCTCGGTTCTGGGAGGCAGTAATGCTAACCCTTACCCCGTCAGTACTGCCCCAAAACCCAGGAAGCACAATTGTCGATGTATTATTGTATTCATTATTTTTTACAATATTTTTTTTTGGGGGGGGGATTTCTCAGTAACAAAGTTTGGGAAACAGTGACATACAGTTAGTATAACAACATGAAATCTATTTTCATATATACATTTTCCATATTTTTATATACTGTACAAATGTACCGATAGATTTTTAAATATGAAAATAACCCTTGTAAACAATATGTATGCCGAATTTCAAATGAATAATTGAATATGCATGTACTCATTTTGTATATTCATTCAGTTTTCAATTTTGAAAAAAAAAATGAATAAATCAGTGTCCGAGACCTGCAGCAGTTTGCTGATATCATTTTACCGTTATTACTGGTGAGTCTCAAACAAATGGTCACACAGGGCTTAATTCATACCGGCTCACTTGGCAGCATACACTTGCTGCCTAGCGAGCGCGTAAGTGCTGATGAACGCCCCCTCCTGCTGCCAGCATCTCCTCGGCAACATACAAGGGGGTGTGTCTGAGAACACATTCTCTCGCAAGGGAAGAAAAATCATTTGATGGTTGCCGATCCTCAAATGATTTCTATCCCATTTCGGAAATAAAAGTCAGTGAAAATTACATTTATTTCAGATGGCCGGAAAAGGGGGTGGGCGCTGATGTCATGTGACTTCTACCGCCTGGCCAGAGCAGGCATTGACCCACCTGCATGCCCAGGGAAATGCCCAGCATTTTTGTGGGGGCGCCCATATATAACGACGGGTGTTTCCCTGCCCAGGCCCAGTGTGCGGCCCTGCCCGCCCCCTCTGGAGCGAACGGCTTGGCAAGTTTGACCCCCCCATTGGAATTCGGCCCAGTCCAATCAAAGTTTGAATCACCCCCATATTCCACTCATTCACAAGTTAGTAAATTACATCTAATTTGTTACAAATAACGGCAAAGAATTGATTTTAAACAATACTGTTTTTAAATTGCATTATTATTAGTTTTGTATAAAAGGAAGCAGCATTTAAATATCCTAAATACATTGTTGCTTCTTTTAGTGAAGTACTATTTCTAATTCTTGATTTGTGCATTTTTGCATATAACATTTTTTAATCAGTTTGCACATGCATGCACAATAGCTACAACCTATTACACATGAATTGATTTCTGCTATGGCCCTTTGCATAGAAATTGTGTTCTGTGGAATTAATCTAATCCAGGGGTTCCCAATCTTTTTCTAATCACGGCACCCTAGAGTATCAGAATGTTTCCAAGGCACCCCTAGGCCCCAAAAAATATATATCAAATGAAGTAGATTGTGTTTATATGTGCTTCTTAGGGTCAGTTATGTGGTAAAGGGCAGGATTTGCTTCTGACTGTACACATATTATGATTGGCAGCCACCAGCACTGGTTTTGTCCAGAAATAATTGATCATAAATAATTTGAATTGGTCCTGGACAACCAACCCGAGGCTCCCCTGCAAGTGTCCCAGGGCACCCCAGGGTGCCGCGGCACACAGTTTGGGAACCACTGATCTAATCTATTAGTCAACCTTTATTTATATTTTTAAAAATAAAAAGAATTGCTGCCCAACCACTTGGAGGGCTGAGCTGATCTTGACAGCTGCAGAATAACGAATAATGGGCCCCATACATCAGCAATTACAATTTATGGATTTCCAGATCCAGGGATTTTTTGGCCAGATAAATGGATTTTACAATCTATCTGACTTTGCCCACACATTACAGATTTATTTCAGTGATCGGCAGATTTTTCCATCTAAAGATTGCATCTTCATATGTGGAAATTGCCCAATCGATCGTCATTTCAGCTGTTCATAATGTAAATAGATGAAGAAGACGAATTGGGAATGCCCACACATATAAAAAAGATCTGCAGATAATACCAGATTATTAAGCATGTTTAAAAATCTAATTAAGCAATCGATTGCCGATTTTGATTGGGATTGCCAAAAGGGGGAGCCCACACATCTAAAATTAATTGTGGCAATCATCTCCATATCTGAAAATTGTCACAATTAATTGCTGATGTATGGGGCCCTTAAGCAGTAGTAGTAGGTCATCCGTGTGCTGACTGGGCCCTACAGAAGTGATAGTTCGCACAACCAACAACTGGTTAAGCCCACAGAATGTCCGTATCCACTGTCTGTAGCCAACAAGTGCAGTGTAACTAGTTAAAAGCCCATAAACATGACGGCTTAGTCCCTATCTGCTCCTACCTCCAATCTCTGTCTTCACAGCTCCCTCTGTCTACAGTATATCCAGGAAGTTTGAAACCAATCATTTTGGTTTCTCTTTCTGTTAAGGAGTAATTTGGTCTGTCGAGTGGCCTCTACTGGTCACTGGCGGTACTTCTTCTCAAAAAGGTGAGGAGGATTTATATATATATAGCTCATCATCATCTATATCAGTGATGGTTAACCTTGACACTCCAGTTGTTGTTGAACTACACATCCCATCATGCCCTGCATCAGTTTTAGCATGGACAAATAGTAAAACTGAAGCAGGGCATGCTGGGATGTGTAGTTCTTCAACAGCTGGAGTGTCAAGGTTAGCCATCACTGATCTATCTATCTATATATATATATATATATATATATATAGAAACCATGGGACTTGTACTGCACGCACTAACAATGTTTAAAAACGGAGTGCCATGGCTAATATATGTATATAATGCATACAAGCATTTAGAGAGCCAGCAACATCCTTGCAAAAAGGTATAAATCTTTAATATGAAAAAATGGCATAAGTGCAATCAGTGAAAAAAGGTCATTACATACAATTTAAAAGGAAGGAACGAGTACTTAGCATTGTCCAAAAATGCAGCACAGGCATGATGCTAAATGAAGCAAAGTCCCCTCCAGGCAGAGCATCTGAACGCGTTCAGATGCTCTGCCTGGAGGGGACTTTGCTGTAATGACCTTTTTTCACTGATTGCACTTATGCCATTTTTTCATATTAAAGATTTATACCTTTTTGCAAGGATGTTGCTGGCTCTCTAAATGCTTGTATATATATATATATATATATATATGTCTATTGTCCGTGAGTCTCGGAAACACTGCCATCTACTGGCAGAGAGTGTAACTACATGTTTTTCTCACACATGCATAAACACAGAAGGTAGCAGACTAGCTTTTAAAGCTTTTGCTTTGAGAGGGCTTCCTAGTGTATGTGTGTAAATGTACAACAACGTTGTGTTTACACTGTAGAGATTTACCTACTACACTGCTGGTCAAATTGAGTGTTGAGAGGCTGCATCATTACGCCGTTTGGCCACATATGTAGGTGGCCAAATTGGATGAGTCCCAGCCTTTACAGTTCAAGCAACCAGATACTAACCACCTTTTTTTGTATATGGTCCTTAGTGATCATTTTCCTGTATCTGGTCCTTAGTGATCATTTTCCTGTATCTGGTCCTTAGTGATCATTTTCCTGTATCTGGTCCTTAGTGATCATTTTCCTGTATCTGGTCCTTAGTGATCATTTTCCTGTATCTCACGGGTTGGCCACCACTGCTGTATCTGGTCCTTAGTGATCATTTTCAAAATGCTGATATGTTTACTTTAAAATCTCGGCTCAGTTGTGCAGTATTGACAGTGATATCACAACACGTTTGCCCAGCTTATGAGTCAGTGGTTTAAATTACATTTTGGGTTGATCACCTTACTGCAGTTCATTTGAATTCCACATGATGTCAATCATAAAAAGTACTGTGGATGTAGAAAACCATTTATTCCGGGAAAAGAAAATATGTCAAATTTAACATTTTCGAAGACATTAGAGTAAATTTTACAATGTTTGCCAAGCCGATTACTGCACAGGGAAAATCAGGTCTGTCTGCTCTTTTTCAGTACAGCTGAACAGCAATGCTTTGTTCAACTAAAAAATCCATTAGGATATTAGATTTTTTTTTATTTTTAGCATTGTAAGAAATAAAAAGGTAGGTGAAAAACATTAATGACCCTGGGGAAGGGCGAGTAAATGATCACTAATGCTCCTTGGTATAACGATAAGAATTATAGGACTGTCCACGGTGTCACACATTAGTAGATATATAATGCAGATATCACATAGTTGAAATGCACCCAAAGAGAACAATTGTAGCTAGTTAGGAAAATGAGGAATAAAAGAAACACTCGGGTCAGAAGCACTCTGCCTATCATAAAATATCATTTTTTGCTATTCATAAAAACTAGTAGAGAAGAAAAATGGCAGAGATGTCATGGTGCACACTAGGAATTGTTCTATATCTGTTCAACTGATTGTAACGACACTTTAGAAATGAACGTTTATTCAAAGATGAATTAAAATGGATGTGAGTACCACATCCTCTCTAATGTCTGGATGGATGGTAGAACAAAAATATTGTCAAGTTAAAAAGTTGAAATATTGTCATGTCATCCTTTTGACCGTCTACCTAAACATTGTCCAGTCCCCAGGATGCCATAAAATACAAATCACAGTATACTATACTAGTGTCAAATACTGTACAAGCACTATATTGTGATAGTTCATGTTATAAAAAAGAGGTGGGGTAATAAAATAAGTTGGCTACCTCTTAAACACTGGTATGATAAAGTTAAGTAATTGAGAGGATCTCTATGACATGTATAAATTCAAACATTGCATTTGATTCACAGATCAGTTAAGTAGAAAAACAACAGTACAGTATATCGAAAAGGTCACAACATCTGCTTAGGCTCTCTGAAGTTCTGGGATGGCAGCAATTTCTCAAATGAAATAGAAAGTGCAAACATCAAGTATTTTGCACAAAATCCGTTAAATTACATCTCATCCTGTCAGTCACAAACCATGGGGGGAATGTAATAGCCTGCAAGAAGCAGGAAGTGCCAGACTTTGTGCAAGCTCTCTCATTTTATTTAAAGCCGCAATCATTCACAAAGCAAAATCTGGTTAGTTTTGCCATGTGAATGGTTGCTGCTTTAAAACAGAAGCTATTACATTCCCCTTATAGCATATTACTGCTCACGTGTGCCATGGCAGTGAACAGACAATTGAGCATGTCTATCTTGAACATCTAATAGATTAAATAGTGCATCAAGTATCTACTTTTGTTACTATCCTCTGTGACTGGTTCTTATAGGTTTAGAGCAGAATCCACCACATTTGTAAACCACAATGAGAATACATAGAAATCACGGTGAGGAAGACCATAAGCTACATTATCTACAGTATATAAAAAGATATTTGTTTGTGGTAAGGCAATATATCCAGCAGTTACGAAAAAATTCTACCTTGATTCATGGTAGCACTTTTTTGTGACAGATTTATATTAGTTGCAGTGTTTTTATTGTATTACAAGGTCACTACTGTGCAATTATTTTGCCAATGCCTCCTTGCATTTTATTACCGCCTCCTTTGAACTATGTACAGTATGCTACATCATATTTATCCTAACATTAGCCCGTCATTCACTGTATTTTGTCTAAAGAAAAGGTTTGTCTGCAAGAGATGTAGACTGCCTTTAGACGATATAGATGGGAGATTAGTGATGTCATGTAGTGCAGGGCAAGCTGGTTAATTTCCATAAAACGTACTCTAGAAAGGCCACGGAAAATGTCGTGCCCTTTTGGTCTGCTTATGTGGTTCATTAGTCTTAATTTTATGGGAACAGGCCTTTCAACGTTAAACCCATGTGGATCTGGCAGAGGAAAGGAAAGAAAAAGCAGGAAGTCCATTTTTGGCAACAATCCTGGTAGAACAAGCCCTGGGGAACCAACAGCACTGGCCAAAACATCTGGAAAAGGTAATGGCTGTATGTTCTCTTCTAATATAATAACTGCACTACGGCTGTATTCCATCACACATAATATGACTTTTTATTATCTTATTCAGTTGCATAAATGACTTCAGGTGTCTGTATACGTTATTATTATTATTAAATCACGTACCTGTTGTGCATTTTATGACACTACATTCTGCCTGCAGGCCCGGCTGACACACGGCAGAGCTGGGAAGAGCCGTGTTCACCTCCTTTCAACCCCAGCACTTTGCTAAGTGCCATTATACGAACACCAAGATGCTATCACATCTCGTCGCTGAATGAAAATGCTGCCAAGCGTTTGTGCAGAAGGTACTCGCAGCAGCTGATCCAGCACACTTCCTATCAGTTGTTAAGGACATATCCGGCCGCTACACGCATTGACTCGTCAAATCCGCATCCTCTTATATTCTGGCTTCATGGCATACAATTAGTTGCACTAAACTACCAAACTGATGGTAAGTCAGCCACCCTATTCACAAAGTAAGATTAATATATTATTCTTAAAGATTTGCTGAATTTGCACAAAAAAGCCATGTGAAAGCTGAGAATGGAATATTGCTCTCTATAAAGAGCTGGTAGTGTCATGGCTATCTTAGCGAAGCGAATGATGGTGCAGGGACAGAGAGCATTTTGCCGGATCTTCTTTCACCCATGGCTGTTCCATCATCTGTTTCACTAAGACTGTTCACCTGAATTAAAAAGGCAACAGATTAAATTATGCCTTTTATATTTCCAGAGCTTGTGGTTATAGTTACATAGTTAAGGTTGAAAAAAGACTTGCGTCCATCTAGTTCAACCTTGGTTTATTAGCTTAACCTTTGTTTTATATTTGTACATGTTAAGCATGTCCCCCCTTTAACGTCTCTTTTCTAGCTTAAATAATCTCAATTTGTACAATCTGTCCTCGTAGCTTAAATTCTCCATTCCCTTCATTAGCTTTGTTGCTCTTCTTTGGATTTTTTCCAGTTCTATGTGCGGGCCCAGAATTGTACTCCATACTCAAGATGTGGTCTAACCAATGCCTTGTACAGCGGCATAATTACTTTTGAGCCGCTAGTTTCCATGCCCCTTTTTATACATGCTAGTATTCTGTTTGCCTAGTTTGTTGCTATATGACATTGAGAAAAAAAGAGAGATACCAGTAGGCGCCTCTTGCACACAAGTATAAAATTTATTGAATAAACATATCATGCGAACATTATTAGTACTGTACAAATTAATCAACACAAGATATACACAAGAAATAAATGTAATAAATAAATGAAATATGGTACTAATGAGACAGATTAATACCAATATATTTAACTTGAATTAAGATACAAATAATAAAAATAAAGAAAAATAAATCAAAATAAAAATAAAAATAAATAAATAAAAATAAAAATAAAAATAAAAGTAAAAAAGGGGAAAAGAGGGGGAAAAAAATAGAAAAAAGGAAGAGGAAAAACTGCGCAAAAAAATATTTAAAAAATTTCTTTTTTTCTATTTTTTTCCCCCTCTTTTCCCCTTTTTTACTTTTATTTTTATTTTTATTTTTATTTATTTATTTTTATTTTTATTTTGATTTATTTTTCTTTATTTTTATTATTTGTATCTTAATTCAAGTTAAATATATTGGTATTAATCTGTCTCATTAGTACCATATTTCATTTATTTATTACATTTATTTCTTGTGTATATCTTGTGTTGATTAATTTGTACAGTACTAATAATGTTCGCATGATATGTTTATTCAATAAATTTTATACTTGTGTGCAAGAGGCGCCTACTGGTATCTCTCTTTTTTTCTTTATAAACTCTTGTTTTTTGGGGGCGGCAACCCCCTCCTAGAGGGCAGCCATTTGCACACAGCACACACACACTAACCCATAGCGCTCAGAATCTCTCGCCGTTTTATATGACATTGAGCACTACACCCCAATTTGTTATCTATTTGGACTCCTAAATCCTTTTCAAGTTCTGAATAACCCAATGCCTCCCCGCTTAGGTTATAACTAGCACATTGGTTATGTCTCCCCATGTGCATAACCTTGCATTTTTCCACATTGAACCTCATTTATTAATTTATTAAGATCATTCTGATACGCGGAAACATCCTTGGTTGATCTAATTAATCTGCTCAATTTTGTGTCGTCAGCAAAGATGGAAACTTTGCTGAGTATTCCCACCCCAACAAAGTTTCCATCTTATACTATAACGCATTATTTATTTTAGCACCCTGCCAGGTGCTGTTCCTCATTCCTGCCTGCAGTGTTGCTCTCTTTTCTGCTGCTTCTGTTACAATCTGGTCTGTATCTCAGTTGTGATATTAAAGAGAGCTAGAAGCACCAGAGCAGAGAGTGACCACAGGCAAGAGAATTGAATTGCACATGTTGTGACAGGTGCAGGGTGCTACATTGGATAATATAAGTATACTATATGGATACTATAAGAACAGTACTACATTTGTGTAGACACTGTAACTCTAGGTCATGGGTCTTCAAACTGCGGCCCTCCAGATGTTGTGAAACTACAAATCCCAGCATGCCTTGCCACAGTTTTGCTATAAGGGAGTGTTAAAACTGTGGCAAGGCACAACATCTGGAGGGCCACAGTTTGAAGACCCATGCTCTAGGTCACGATTTCTCTATGTTAGATGATGCTATGTAGATTGAGAAGAGTTTGTAATCTGGGAACCATCCATGACCCGCAGACACACTTTGTCAAACATAGTTTGAAGACCGTTCTGTGCCTCACTAGAGGAGCCATGTAACTGGAGCCATGGCTGTATTTGTTCCAAATATGTGTGTAAAAGCATTAGTGCCCTTTTCAAATATTTTGCACAAATTCTTTTACCCAGTTATTGTCAATGATTTTGATATAAAAATTACAGCAGGTGCCATTAACAAGGTTCATTTATATTACATTGTAATGTTAAACCTGATAGATTAGAAACTCTCATGTATGTTTCTTGTGGCCTGCTTCCAAGTGGCCTTAGTGATGTCAGCATCTGGATTTGCGGTGGAATTAGATGCCCCCCTCCAGTCCTTTTACTTAATATTTATGGTGTGCTCTCTTGCCCTTGTGTACAGCTAACCTCTGTATATGTCCACATCTGGTGCGGCTGTGCGAGTGCTGACATTAAGCTTTGATCATCATTCCTCACATACCCTGAGAACTGGAACTGTTCTCACTGCTTGTTTAAATACCCGGATATTTTTTCTCTGCGTTTTTCCCTCAATGTAAACTCTATTATTCTTACAGCATTGTAATGACAGCCAGCCTAACAAGTGCCTTTCCCATTCACTTTGTTATTATCCTTCAGCCTGAATTGTGAATTGTCTTATAGCATTGCTGCCGGTGTTTTTTTATTTGAAATTTAATTATGTAACCGTAAATTGTGCAGTTTTTATGCAGGTAAATATGATGAGCACACTCTACTTTGCTTCATTTAGTTCCTGTGCTTGGTGAGACCTGTAGCTTGGCTCTAGAATTTAGCAGATGGGTATTGTCTCTATTTGCCTATGTACCATGAGTGGAGGTGAAATGGACAAATTAGGAACTTGGCTGACCTGGTCAAATAATGCGGTTGCCTAATGATCATTTACGTTGTCACATTGCAGTCGACACCTGTTTTGTTCCTGTTTTAGTTTTCTTCCACATAACTCACGTGTGCACCAGTTTCTAATCGGCTCTGTCTAACATGACCAGATAAGCTGTTGAAATATGCAGCTCTGTGAGACATTTCACTCTATGCTGGCCAGCACTTGGTTTTGATATCTTTAGAGGTGTGGTATGAGTGGGCGACAGTTGGGATCCCAACAGTCAGTACTCCGACCGAGGGGTGTGTGCAAAAAAGCCCCTTGCAGGTTCTGTTCTCCCTCTATGGGGGTCATGGACTACAATGAGGGAGGGTAGCCCCTGTTGGTGTTGGAATTTGATGTTGCTATACTGACTGTTGACCAGTCATCCCACACCCTGTCTTTAGTGTTTCACATATATTCTATTTATATGCCCCTTTTAGATATATGCCTCATCAAATAAGTGTCTCAAACCTGGGTTTTTCAACCCTGTGCAACTTTGGTTCCAGCTCAGAGATCCACTTACACACTACACCACAGACCCAGGTTTTTCCTGAGTCAACCCCTTTCATATATAAGCTATGTCTGCCCTGCCATTTCTGAGCTCTGCCGCTGAGGAGATCATCTGTAACAGCCCTGAGCAGGCTTGACTGGATTGCAAGTTCCAGGAATTGCCCTGGTTGATTGCAGGGTTGTGGGCCTGGCTTTTAACTTGGGTCTTATGCTTTCAGGAATAATCAATACCCAGGGTGACTCAGCATACCCCATCAAATATCCAGGGTTATGTCTGAACAGGGTATTGGTGGCATTGTACCTGTCCACGTGTGCCCCCCCCCCTTTTTTTACAATAAATTTTCTTTTATACTTTCTTCTTTATATTATTATTTTTTATATATAATCTTTATTTCATTTTATATAAGAAAGACATCACAGAGAGATGAGGATTGTGCTAGTTGGGCTGAGATAGGTGGAGCAGAGTCAACTGCGGGGTGATCTTGACTTTGTTTCCGCAGACCTAATATGTCAAACCTTCCACTTTGTCCCAGAAGGGCCTTAGTTTTTGACATGACCAAAACATATGGATGATATCTCCCACCTCTTCCCTGCATCTCCAACATATGTCAGTCAAGTTCGGCCAAGCTCTGTGTATCTGTATCGGAGTCCAGTACATATGATAGAAGATTCTAATGTGTGTCTCTCTATTTATTTGGAAAATTTTAAGTTTTGAAAGTCGTTTCAAATGTCTGTGCCCATCCTACCCTATCCATGGGGGAAGTCCAAATCATCCTCACCTTTTTTTCCCATTTAATTTTTACCGAGATTTTTATTTCTCGGTTTTCTTTATATATTAGTTACATTCCTCCTTTTTTCCCCATGGTGTTGAGGTGATTAAAAATTGTTCTGGTATACTCTTCAGCGCCACTGGGTTTTTTGGGAAGAATCCATCCAATGTTTCCTTTGGATATATTTATAGAAATCAGACTTTGGTATCTCATACTCCTGATCTATATAGGTCCTTTAAGAATTGAATACCCTTCTGCCTCCATAGCTCCAGATTTATGTCAGAGATGAGTTTCGAGAAAGACCCCACAGGAGCGAGCCACAGAAAAGTCCCATTTCTTCAATACTTTCTATTATTTTGACACATTCTGTTTTAAACATTGACACACTGTTTAATGTTTTACTTGTATCTATATTATTGATGCATATATTCAAACCCAGGTACAGAGATAAGCAGTGATTCATTTTCTGAAACCTATACGCTATAGTATGAGATGTCCCTATAATCTTACTGAGACAGCAATGGCTTCATTAGAAAAGCACTTCAGTTGCCAATGCCATTTTCGCCTTGTTTCTTTGTTGTTTTAACCACTGTGGTTTTTTTTTTAACATGAAAACGCCTTATTTGTTATTCTAGAATTGAAATATAAAGGTATTGTAAAACCCATTTATACAGCTTATATTGGTGTTGATACATGTATCGTACAGAAAAGAACATACTGTAATTCCAATAATGAATGCAGTACAACACACAGTGATCAAGTTATGATGCAGCAGGAGCTCATCCTGCTGGGCACAGAGGCAGGGGTGTGACTGGTAATGGTGCACTGAGCTGTACCATCTTACATGCAGCACTACTGGTGCTCTGTTATCTTATGTGTTATTGCTCTTGTATATATCCCCAGTAATTACTGATAGTTTTCCAAACATTTTTGTCAAATACAAAGAAGTGCCGGTTTTCTTCACATGGAAACATAGGATTTGACGTCAGATAAGAACCATTCGGCCGCCCTTCTAGTCTGCCTCTTTTTTTAACCATATTGTTACCTTAAACCCTATTTGGTCCTTATTTCTTTGTAAGGATATCCTTTTGTCTATCTCATGCATGTTTAAAATGCTCTACTCTTAGCCTCTACCACCTCTGATTGGAGACTATTCCTCTTGTCAACTACCCTGTATGTGAAGTCATTTTTCTTCAAATTTCCCCTGAACTTCCCTCCCTCCATCTAGTGTTGGCGCATGTCCTCGTGTTCTGATACTTCCCTCCATTTGAAGAATGCTTCTCACAATGAGGCTTATGTTAGACACATGCAGTTGCAGAGTTATACCACTGACTGCAAACTACCAATTTAGTGACCTTAGTGTTGAATTAAGTACTAAAGATGGCCGGTCACCAGGGTTTTCTTCTTCTTTTTTTTTTTTTTTTGTTACTTAAAACATTAAATTAGCAAATAAAAACAAAAAAAGGTTTTATTCCAAAGGACTATTAGAGAGAGCATTTAACATAGGCCCTAACACTTAGCTTTCTGCAATGCAGTAGCAGCTGCCAAGGTTGTCACATTAGCAACTGTGAATATATGCTAATGCATTAGGAAGTGTCTTGTGCTAATATGGATGCCTCCTGCTGCCTTCTGTGGTTCACCGCTGTGGGCGAACCTTCAGATCCTCTGCAAGAACATTGCCCATTTAAGTTACCCCCAGAGGGATGGCCAGTGGTTTCATGCTGCCAGGGCCATGAAGTTTGTCAAGACAGAAGCCCTGGACTCTGCACTCAACATTGTTATCTCCACTGTCCCACCCACTCGTGCTGCGACATGAGGGTGTCCCAAGTGATCTCACTGGAGGAGACATGAACAAGTGGCAAGTGCTCGCCATCTGTTTTGTACACAAAGCATCAGGACCATAATGCTTAATTCCTTCTCATGGCCCGGCTTCCTCTATCTCTCCTGCATAGTGTAATCTGACAGCCTGACTCTGCTTTTGGGACAGCCGCCAGCCTGACAGCATGGTTTGTTATGTGCCAAGCAAACAGTAGAGCGCTGCTTTATTTTTATGTATTTTTTTTATTGTGATCCATGCAATATGCAAATAAAAAGCCATAGAACATCCTAAATAGATGTCTAGAATACAATGTGTTAGTAAATGCACTTTTATGTGGTAGACAGTGAGGAGCTTTTTTCTGTTGCGTCCATCGGCTAGCACCTTCCAGGGACTGGCTGTGTATGAGGGTGGCGCATGCCCCTTTGGATGTCATGGGGTTTGTCCAAGCATCAGTACATCTCCTGAGGTATCCACTTGACATAATGTACTGTAGTGATGTCATTGTTCTGAGTTCTGTGTGTTTGATAGATGGACTCGTCGTCTTGTTTTAAAACTCATCCCACTTTCCATTTCAGATCTCTCTTTGCATTTGAATGCTGCAATGTTTGAAGCTAACGGCGGCTGCGGCTATGTATTAAAACCACCCGTATTATGGGACAGGGGATGCCCGATGCACCAGCTATTCTCTCCACTGGATCGAGACTTAGAAAGCATGGAGCCGGCAATATATTCCTTATCCGTAAGAAGTTTATTGCAGAATATAACCTTTAGAATAGAAATTGTATATAGTAGCTGTATAAAATTTGTCTTCATGCAACTTCACCATTAAACCTGCTGCCATTCTGCTGAAACAGTTCACACATGTAACTAAAGTCTCCTGTTCTAAACACTTCACACCCAGCTTAGTCTGCAGACATCACTGCCATAAATCTGGGCTTTTAATCTATACATTACTCTAGGATGGGATTACAGATGGTTCTGTGGTTGTCTGATTCTGTTGATATTTAGGATTACTTTTTTTTACTATTTGAAATCTTTAAAATATTATACTGAAAGTAATAAGCTATTAAAAGCACAACGTTTTACAAGGAGCTATTTAGAATTCCTTACGATATTATTTAATCGGACATCCAACAATGCACAGCGAGATATCTGTGCAAGCTGATCACTGTAAAATAATGCAACGCGATACTCGCTGTATATTGAGTTTAACAGATTTATAAATATATTCAAGAAGGAAGGATGGTAATCGCACAGGAGAAATATGGTAAATCAAAAGAGATGAACCCTCAATAAATGATTTGATATAAATTTATCTGACAGGTGAGGGTGTGCTACCACAGGACATAGGTGATTGCATACATTATTTAGGACAGAGAAGAAATGTCACTGTGTGGTGCACCTATAGAAAGTTTATTAAAATGTAACCTTTAATTGATATTTAGTTAAAAGTATAGCGAAATAAAATGACACATAACATGGAGGACATACAAAATTTAGTTAAAAAAAGGATATAAGTTATCCTTGCGACGTGGGGTCCCACACTCCTAAATCCCAGTTTCCACTCAGATTTTGTACACTGTCTAGCAAAAATATTTATTTCTTATTGTACATATAGATATGTGGCAGACAATGAGCGTATGGATCTTAATTAGGAAAAAATTACCCCAATCATGGGGGAAGGTCGGCGCACTTTCAAGCAAAAATGTCAATTAGGGTATATAATATATATAGGGCGGCGTCGATATATAGTTCAGTTAACCAGTGCTGATATTGAGGGAGTACCGGTACCAGATTAAATATAGTACTGTTGCGCTAATTGCATTAATTCAATAATAGCGCTAATCCCAGTATCTGACAGGTACTGTAATGTGCCGGCGGCCGTGTGATTAGACAGTATGGGCTGGCTGGTGTTCCTATATGAGAACACTGACAGCCGCTCCAAACTTAGTATTTCACACGTTAACCAAATGTATTGGCGGCAGTGTTTAACCCCTTAGTCCCTGGAGTGCGGCGTGTTCTATTGTAACGCGCCGTCTCTCAATTGACAGGACTGGGTATGGTATCAGACCGGTATCGTCTCAACAACATTAATCTACAGTTTAAACTTTGACGGACGCTCTTCAATGTAGTGCTCGCACGCTGACCAACCGTGTCGGTAACAGCGGTGAGCACTATACGCTGACTGAGCGTCTCAGTGACAGCGTACCCCTCAGTCCCTGGAGTGCGGCGTGCTCTTTCGTGACACGCCGTCTCCCAATAGGTAGGACTGGGTGATGGAAGATAGGAGTGCACCCTCAGCCAACGGGCTGTATGCTTGCGCACCCGCTCAAAGCCACAATTATTAAGCTAAACAGATCAAAATTTTAACATTTCAATGGGGGAGTGGGGATAGCCCACGAAGTGTACGGTCGGCGTACGCTTCGCTAATGAGCTTCGTCAGGACCAACCTGGGTGGTACCTGCGAGCTCTTTAAATACCTGTCGGTTCAAGAGTATAGTGATGCGCAAGTGCGCTAATTGGCTGTCAGGAATGTCACTCAAGGATCGCATAATACGTTGTACGTTATGGTATGCATTCCATTTAAATACATTCAATGGGGACAGCAGTGTAGTAGTTAAAGGGAAAAACGCATAGTTATAGTGCGTTGGTGCGAATCAGAGCTTATATCGCCATTCATAGTGTGTAGTATGTGGACAAATCCGGGAGCATTGTATTGGTTGGCCAGTTAAACTGTCAATCAAAATACGTGTTACACCGGAATAGGTGCCCCGTGTATTGTTTACTGATCCCATGGTCTCCATAGTTACAGCAGTCCGAGTCCGATATATGCGTTATTAAAATTTGACCTGATTATTCAACAAATTTGGCATGTTAAGTTTATCTCATTTACTAGTTATGATGCAATGTCCACCAAAAGCGGCAGCAATTATATTTCAGGGGATATGTAAAAACTGGATGAATCGAGGGGGTTACAATCATGTTTGACTACAGATAGGACACGGACAGTTTCCAAGTTGCCAAGCTGTCAATCAGAATAGGTGTCGCCTTGTGGTGAGTGCCTGGTACATAATGGAAGGTCTCTAAGAATCTAGTAGTTCAAACGTTAGTAGGGGACATGGGGTGACCGTTCTTTTGGAATTGCTTATGTTCCATATTTTGGGACCCCAGTGATGACCATATGATCTGTGTAATTCATTGATAGAGATGGATATAACGACGGGGATCACAGATAGTGGGAGACATGAGATAGATCGAAATAATCAAAAGAGTGAATTTTACTCTTCTAGTGGAGAGATTGGTGAAAAGGGGAGAATATGAAAAATCGTGGAGTGTGTGTCAGTCATATAGGTCCCTAATAGGTTTGGGACAGGAGACAGTGGCTCCTGTCCCAAACCTATTAGGGACCTATATGATTGACACACACTCCACTCCAAAAGAACGGTCACCCCATGTCCCCTACTAACGTTTGAACTACTAGATTCTTAGAGACCTTCCATTATGTACCAGGCACTCACCACAAGGCGACACCTATTCTGATTGACAGCTTGGCAACTTGGAAACTGTCCGTGTCCTATCTGTAGTCAAACATGATTGTAACCCCCTCGATTCATCCAGTTTTTACATATCCCCTAAAATATAATTGCTGCCGCTTTTGGTGGACATTGCATCATAACTAGTAAATGAGATAAACTTAACATGCCAAATTTGTTGAATAATCAGGTCAAATTTTAATAACGCATACTGTATATCGGACTCGGACTGCTGTAACTATGGAGACCATGGGATCAGTAAACAATACACGGGGCACCTATTCCGGTGTAACACGTATTTTGATTGACAGTTTAACTGGCCAACCAATACAATGCTCCCGGATTTGTCCACATACTACACACTATGAATGGCGATATAAGCTCTGATTCGCACCAACGCACTATAACTATGCGTTTTTCCCTTTAACTACTACACTGCTGTCCCCATTGAATGTATTTAAATGGAATGCATACTATAACGTACAACGTATTATGCGATCCTTGAGTGACATTCCTGACAGCCAATGAGCGCACTTGCGCATCACTATACTCTTGAACCGACAGGTATTTAAAGAGCTCGCAGGTACCACCCAGGTTGGTCCTGACGAAGCTCATTAGCGAAGCGTACGCCGACCGTACACTTCGTGGGCTATCCCCACTCCCCCATTGAAATGTTAAAATTTTGATCTGTTTAGCTTAATAATTGTGGCTTTGAGCGGGTGCGCAAGCATACAGCCCGTTGGCTGAGGGTGCACTCCTATCTTCCATCACCCAGTCCTACCTATTGGGAGACGGCGTGTCACGAAAGAGCACGCCGCACTCCAGGGACTGAGGGGTACGCTGTCACTGAGACGCTCAGTCAGCGTATAGTGCTCACCGCTGTTACCTACACGGTTGGTCAGCGTGCGAGCACTACATTGAAGAGCGTCCGTCAAAGTTTAAACTGTAGATTAATGTTGTTGAGACGATACCGGTCTGATACCATACCCAGTCCTGTCAATTGAGAGACGGCGCGTTACAATAGAACACGCCGCACTCCAGGGACTAAGGGGTTAAACACTGCCGCCAATACATTTGGTTAACGTGTGAAATACTAAGTTTGGAGCGGCTGTCAGTGTTCTCATATAGGAACACCAGCCAGCCCATACTGTCTAATCACACGGCCGCCGGCACATTACAGTACCTGTCAGATACTGGGATTAGCGCTATTATTGAATTAATGCAATTAGCGCAACAGTACTATATTTAATCTGGTACCGGTACTCCCTCAATATCAGCACTGGTTAACTGAACTATATATCGACGCCGCCCTATATATATTATATACCCTAATTGACATTTTTGCTTGAAAGTGCGCCGACCTTCCCCCATGATTGGGGTAATTTTTTCCTAATTAAGATCCATACGCTCATTGTCTGCCACATATCTATATGTACAATAAGAAATAAATATTTTTGCTAGACAGTGTACAAAATCTGAGTGGAAACTGGGAATTAGGAGTGTGGGACCCCACATCGCAAGGATAACTTATATCCTTTTTTTAACTAAATTTTGTATGTCCTCCATGTTATGTGTCATTTTATTTCGCTATACTTTTAACTAAATATCAATTAAAGGTTACATTTTAATAAACTTTCTATAGGTGCACCACACAGTGACATTTCTTCTCTGTCCTAAATAAGATTTATAAATATGTGATCAACGATAAAAACATTGCTATGAACTTTTCTCATATTTTGAATCCTGCCCAAGTGGAGCTTTCAATAATGCGCACTAGTGTTCATTGCGTCAGAAGAAAATTAACCTACCACTATGATTGTTTGACGGAAAAGCAAAGTACACAGAGGCAACACACACAAACACACACACAACATACAAACACCACTTACAGGACAAGAGTTGGAATCAAACCCTAGTTCTGTGAGGCAGAAAAGTGAAGCATTGCAGCACTGTGTAAATCCAGTAGATGCACGCCTATAGGTGATTAGACAATATACTAGTCTAGCTGTACTGACTTGAGGACGAGACGTGAAGGGCTCCTTATATAGGCACACTAGTTTTTTTTTTTGTGCAATCAATTTTTATTAAAGAAAATCACAATACATCTCAGAAATAGAACAGTGTAATGTAATGCACTCAAGTGAACAATACCGACAAATACAGGCGTAGGGTGCTGAGTCCGTCTTTCAGGGTATGATGTGGAAGTATTCAACAATCAAACATTGACAATGTAATTCGTACCCATAATAAGATGTACCGATTATAAAAGGAAGTAGAATGTCAAAAAGAAAGTAAGGAAAAAAGGGGAGGGGGGGGAGGGGGGGAGGGGGGGGGAGGGGGAGGGAGGAGATTTGTACCCAGGGATCTCTACGACCCAGCGACCTGTCTCATGTGGTGTGCGTATTCTGAGGATTCTTTATAGGTGAGCCAGCTCAACCAAGTAGCTGTAAAGGTCTGGGGAGAACCTTTCAGAAAGGATGACAGATCTTCCATGGACATATATAAATCTATTCTGCGGAACCAGTGCGTGATGGGAGGGGCCCTGTTAGTTCTCCAGTGACAGGGAATGACTGCCCTAGCCGCATTCATTAGGTGTCTAATTAGAGATTTCTTATATCGGGAGATGGGCATGTCCATAAGATTAAGCAACCAGAATTCAGGAGTAAATGGAAGAGAGGAATTGATTATCTTTTCTGAGACGGTATGAATCTGGTGCCAATAATCTTGGATAACTGGGCAGGCCCACCAGATATGTAGGGGAGTGCCGATATGCTGGTTGCATCTCCAGCAGAGGTCGGGTAGGGCGCTGTTCATTTTGTGTAGTATGGAGGGGCATCTATACCATCGAGATAGTATCTTATATTGAGTTTCTAGAGTTTGGATTGAAGAGGAGGATGCAAAAACAAATTGAAATATTTGACTCCATTGATCTCCCGACAGTTCCTGACCCAGCTCTTTGTGCCACGCCCTCGTGTATGCAGGCGTTGGGTCTGGTAGGTTACTGAGGCATACTTGATAAAATTTAGAAATCAGGTGGTTCGGGGCCTCCTTAGAGAGTATTAGCGACTCAAAGGGGGTTGGGTCCCAGCCTTGATTTCGTTTCGGAAGGGAGGAGACATAATGTCTAATCTGGAGGTAGAACCAAAAGAGGCCCGTCGGGAGACCAATATCGTTATGCAGTTCCTCAAAGGAGCGTAGGCCAGATCTATCCACCAATTGTCCCAGGTGCGACACTTCTACTGAAAAGCGACTATAGAGATTTCGTAATTCAAATCCTGGAGGGAATTCTGGATTATTAATAAGCGGAGTAAGGAGCGTCACACCCGGGTCAAAATAGCGCAGGTATCTGCATCTACCCCAACAAGAAAGTGTTGGGGTCAGGGTGGGATGTCTCACCACAGGGATCTTCCGGAGCCATGGGATTACCTTTGGGGATATTCCCACCGAGTGGCCTTCGATAGTTGGCCACTGTTTAGATGGTGTAGGCCTAGACATTTCTACAATTCTGGTGATGTGGACCGAGTGGTAGTAACTGAGGAAGTGGGGGAGCTGCAGACCACCTCTTTCACGGCTTTGGACAAGGACTTTTTGGGCAATCCTAGGTCTGCGGTTCGCCCAGATAAATTTACTAACTATATTTTGTAATTCTTTGAAGAAAGAGGGGGGTATTACAATTGGGAGGGCTTGGAGCAAGAATAATATTTTAGGGAGGATGTTCATTTTAATCGTGTTAATTCTACCCAACCAGGATAATTTAAGTATGGACCAATTTGAAATAGACGTTTTTAAGCTGGCAAGCAGCGGCACAAAGTTAAGTTGGTAAAGATTTGAGTTATCTCTGGACAACAGGACCCCTAAATATTTGATGTATGTTGGGTGCCAGTGGAAGGGAAAGGCCTTTTTAAGACCTTCAACTGTACCACTTGGGGCAGATATATTCAGAGCTACAGACTTGGCAAAATTGATTTTAAAGTTAGTTAAACGTGCAAATTTCTCGAATTCCGACATCAGAGACGGTAGCGATGTGGTTGGACTCGAGATGGTTGCCAATACGTCATCTGCATATAACGCCAATTTGTGCTCATGTCTGCCGACCTGAATACCCTTGATGTTATCATTCATCCGTATCGCACGCGCCAGGGCCTCCATACATAACACAAAGATCAGAGGAGATAAGGGGCAGCCCTGGCGGGTGCCATTTCGAATCTCAACAGAGTTTGAAAGGGCTCCATTAACCCGAATTCGGGCCGTGGGGGTACTGTATAAGGCCAAAATACGGTGGAGACATTTGGGGATAGGCACACTAGTTTGTTTGCTCACTGTTAAGTTTTAACTAGTGCAAAACACGTTTCACATTTTATATGTGGTAGTCCTATAAACTCTCCCTCTTTGGACCTATTTATCATTGGTGGAATCATTCCTTAATGACGCATGTTGCTTGTATCTGTATCGTTTTGTAATAAACAGCCAGGAGGAGCATAGAGGCTGATGGGGAGGGATCTAATTATCCATGTCTGTTAATATTCCTTCCATAGATTTATATCCGCTAACACTACTTGAAGATTGCATTAGACCAAACTCCAAGAAGCCGCAATATATTCCTTATACGTACAGTAGGGTAGCTATCCTAAACTAAAGTTCTGGCTCTTCAACTTGCTTAAATCCTAAAACCATGCAGAAACTGTTTTACAATTGCTAAATAGCTGCCTCTTATTCATTTTCTGTGAAACCCATGCTATTTCCTCATAATGTACATGCATTGAGAGCATTTCAGTGCATTTAATTTGATGTGTTGCTCTATAATTTCAAGTGCGTGCACAATAGTACGTCACGACAAGCTATAAATCCAATCCGTACAAGGAAATGCCGTGGTCTGGTTTATCAAGTAGTGCTTCAATTCCTGCATACTGCAAATCTAAACCTCTGCTCGTCTTACAGATTGTCTCAGGACAGAATGTCTGTCCAAGTAACAGTACAGGAAGTCCTTGCATTGAGATCGATGTACTTGGGATGCCAGTGGACAGCTGTCATTTCAGGACGAAGCCGATACATCGCAATACCCTAAACCCAATGTGGAATGAGCAGTTTATGTTTCGAGTTTACTTTGAAGATCTTGTGTTTCTGCGTTTTGCTGTAGTGGAAAACAACAGCTCTGCAGTGACTGCCCAAAGAATTATTCCCCTCAAAGCCCTGAAGAGAGGTAATATTTCTTTGTAGTGTGATATTTCATTGTGACTTGCAGCATCACCTGGTTTAATCTGATATCCAGTTACTGCAATCAGAAGCAACATCAAGGCTATGCCAGGGGATGTAGGGAATGCTCAGCCACTGTGTCAGTGGAGGGAGCGGTAATGCAGAATGGAATAGCAGGGTGCCCATAGAACAATGACAACCTTACAGCCCAACCACTGAGACAAAAATCAATGCCATAGAAGGCTGATACATGTATATACTTGTTACTTATGCGTCTATCGGGAGGGGGCATGTTCTGGACGGGGATAACACGGTTAACCCTTGCAGCAAATAAAATATGATGCCATATATACAAAAATCAGCGGTTATGTGGCCCCTGTTGCAGGTTTAGGACCTTATTGCGGCCCGTTCGCAGCAGGGCTGTGTTCACACGGGGACCGATGTTTTTGTTCTGTACATGCGCATATGCAGGGTGCATGCACCCACGGCGAACAGACTGTTTGCTGGGTGCAAGCACCCAGGGCGGGGGGCGGAGATGGGCGGCGGGAGGCCCCATTAGCATATGGGAATGCCCAGCGTTTCATGGGCGTTCTCATGCTAATGAGGCCATAATGCAGGTGCAGGGGGCGGGAAGCTGACATCACCGGATGTCAGCTGCCCGCCCATTTCCTTCCCAGCGTGCAAGTATATGTAAGTGACTTGAAAGTCACTTTTATAGGCATGCACCTTCCACGTCCTTCAATGGTCGGCAACCATCAAAATATGTGGGAGGTTCCCCCTGCCCTGCGAATAGATGTTACTGTGTAACATCCATTCGCAAACCCCTGCGAGCAAGTCGCCCTTTGCGAAGGAATGTCACCAGCCAATCATTCGCAAGGCGGGGTTTGGTGGACTCACAGAAGCTTGTAGACTAGTTTGTTTATTAGCAACTCATTGCATTCATTGGTGTCTAACATGAAGGGAAGACCTACTTTGTCATTATATGTCTACATACAGTCTGTATACACCGTTATATATTTGGCATCTTACGGGACTAGATTCATATTGACCATAGAATGGCCCCTATCTAAAGTAATGTACGCAGAGAGATCTGCCGGATTTGCCTACCCAGCGACCAATTCACGTAAGTATACACTATACACTTACTGACATCCGTTCGCTGTGCCGTCCTGACTTCACAGCTGGGTGGGCATTTGAAATTGCCTCCCAGTTTGCAGACATGTCTGGTGTACACACTTGCAGATACGCTAGCGATATATCATCAGAATATATATCGCCCAGTGTATACCCAGCTTAAGAAAACATATAGGAATTTATGAGGCAATGGCAGATACTGCTTAAGAATTGCACACTTTTATATATGTGTAGTACATGTAAGTAGTCCTTACCTTACCGTAGACACCTGACATGTGATTCGCAGGGAGTGGTGTAGAATATTTTTATTGCAGATGTACATGTACTACTTAACGACTTATCTGGTCATTTATTTTCTTTAAAACTGCTTAAAAAAATTGTTAGGATATTTTATGACAATGAACATTCATTTAATACTTCTACAAAGCAATTTTATTAGAAAAAAGGACAATTAGCATTTTTACAATATCGTTTTTTCCAAACTTCGATTCATCACGACCTTCAGAACATTGGTCATAGCGACTTTCATTTTCACAATGGTTGCAGCCACTAGGTACACACTGGGGGCTGTGGGGGTGGAGTAGGGTTAGGATTTAACTGACCTTTCCCAGGCAGCTGCTCCTATGTGTAGCTTCCGAATTAGGGGTTCTGCTCTGCTGTGCTGTGCTGTGCTGTGCTGTGCTGTGCTGGTCGCTTCTAGGGACTGCACTGATTATATTTATATACCACACTTGTATGTGTGTGTGTGACTGAGTCTGAACTTGTAAGAGTGGCACAATGGAACTTGGGGTGGATAATTAGGTTGACCACAGGAAGGCCTTAGAGTGACACACTCAAAAGGTCAACCGGGTCATTCGTTCTACACAATCATTAGGTCGACTTTGGAAAGGTTGACGGTCAAAAGCTTGACATGGGTTTTTCATGTTTTTTTTCTTGTCCTGACATGGGCACCGCATCGGTGCACCGCGTCTCCTCGCATGACCTTTGGACTGTCAACCTTCCCATTATTGACCTAATGCTTGTCAACTTATTGACCTTGTCGACCAATAGCCATGTCACCCTAATGCATGTTGACTTTTCAATATTGACCTAGTGACCGTATACCCTTGTAAGGGGGTTTTACTGGATCACTTTGCAAATTAAGACACACCTTAGCGTGAAAAAGACACTCGGGGAATCCAAATCACAGGGGATGCAGCTTAGTAACCGAGCTGTCTCCTCTACAAGGTTTCTGCTCTTAGTGTTAATCAGTGCACATCTCGGTTTTCTGTTACATTGTATATTATAGCAGTATTAGAGAAGACATTGGCCCTATTGTTGAATTTAAGGCACGGCATAGTAAACACAGTCTGATTGTGTAGGTGATATACTAAGCCGGGGTTTACGGTTTCTCCTGCGGATGTCACAAGTTAATCATGAGAGTGTCTGATGTAGCATGTGCCGTAATATACAGCTTCTAATACCCAGCAGCATGTTTAACATTTATCTTCACATCGGTAATAATATTTATATCTGCAGAATAGAATCACGGTATTATAGTTACCAGGAGAGAGAGTATTTTCAAAGTCTTTTTAAAGTATTTTTAATTGTGACCATTTTTTGCTGATGGGCACCAGCACTCTGGTTCATAAGGAGTCCGGACTGGCTTCCTAGTTCTCTAAATACCTATCTATGGCAATATTATGGTACTTATTCACACGGCAATACTATGGTACCTCTCAGTCTGTCAGCGTAGTCTGGTTATATCTTGGCATCTGTACTTCAATGGGGTTCAGTTTTTGCAATACATTGTTTCTTCTACAGAAATTGTCCCACTTGCAATGTTGTAATTACTGCTATTGTTGTACTGACTGTTCCCTGTTCTTTATATGACAACCGTAGGCTACAGACACTTACAGCTGCACACCTTACACAACGAGCCTTTGGAGATCTCCACGCTATTCATTAACAGCCGACGAATGGAAGAGATTCCCAGTGGTAGTTCCCTGCCAGCCTCTTTGGTAGGTGACCCTAAATACTTGTTGTACTGTACATGCTAAATGTCCATCCACATTGGTCATCTTACATAATAGGCAATATGTAGTAGCCTGTGAGGTGCAGGCCGTTCCGTAATTTCTGTTACCGGTAGTCTGCCCATATTTTTAAAGCGGCAATCATTTCCACGGCAAAACCACGTCGGTTTTGCCTTCTAAACAATTGGCACTTTAAAAATATAGGCAAGCTCATCAAATGTTCTAAACAGCCTACATTTAGCATGCTGTTACATATTACCCAAGGTATTATTATAACCTTTATCTGGTTGGTTAATATTGCCTGGAAAAAGTTTAATCTCAGAACAGAAATAGGATTGATCAAATCAATCAGCTCCTAACTGTCATTTTCAAACACAGCCTATAAAGTGACAGAAGCTGATAGGTTATTACTTTCTCTCTTTCCGGACTTTGATCAATCTCCTCAAAAATGTGGTAGGGAAGCAGGTTTACTATGCACTAAGTATGTAAACTGCTAAATATTAGATGCATACATAGGGCATTATTCAATTAAAGTCAGATCCATTCCGACATTCATTGGAATGGATCCGGCATGCCCAATCCAACTGTCGGATTTGGCTGCTCACCCGGGTGGCGCCACGACAGCAATAGAGGAGGTGGTAGGAGACGGGATATGAGGGTGCCGGATAAGCTGGTGCTGCTCACCCAGCCAGGCGGCAGGACAGGGTGAGCCTCCGAAGGAGGCTGTGGGAGGCGGGTGGGAGAATGACAGACCGGAGGACAGAAAGGGCCAAAGCCGAATCGTATTTGGCTGCGTTTCCGACAAGAGCAGGTGGATTGGTGGCTATTCCGACCTGTTTGAAAAAAAACAGGCCTTATTGAAAAGGTCGGAACCCCTTCCGACCTAAATCATTCGGAAACTGACATCTTTTCGACAAGGCGGCAGTTGCCACAGTAATTGAATATTCCCCATAATAGTGCCAACATAGGGAAAATGTCTACAGTGTTATATGATGTCAATTTAGTATTCTATCTAGATGTTCCCTATAGTTTTTGCACTCATGAAAGGTTTTGCTTCTTAATGGAATTTGATTGACCGTTTCTTCAAAACATAATCAACTGCTAGAAAATAGTGTGTCAGAAAATGTTCCTGCTTTCATATGGGTGGATGAAGTGCAGACATTCTAAAAGCTTCTGCCACACTACCCTGCGTTAATCGTCTACCAGTCCACAGCAGTTATTTATAGGTAGTAAAATATAGTCTGACTTAGGGTTTGCTTTGGTCTGTTGTCAATAGCACCAGTACGTATTCTGCTTTCCATACACGCTCATGTAGTGCTGGGGAAATGGCATAAACTGTAATTTACTGCTGGTTTATGTAAGAAATCCAATAGCAATTTCCAGTGGTGTCATGCACATTATGCCTGTCCCTAGTATTTTAAATAATTTATCTGTGTAATTGATTCTATTAAATACTATTTTCTGCCCCTTTTAAAGTTTTTCAGCTCAGAAGAAAGGAAGGCCTCATCAGTGTTCAGAGTCACCGTACATGGAATTCCTGGGCCAGAACCGTTCTCTCTATTTAATATTATTAGTGGTACAACTGCAAAGCAACTACTGGATCAAGTAAGTTTATATTCATTTCTTGCTTAATTTCTGTATTTTATTTTATTTTGAACAGGTTCATATGTGACTGGGAGCAAAAATGTTCCATCCCATGTTCAAAGCATCCAAGTCCAACTTTGGTACTGGTTGGCGAAAAGGAAAAATTAACAAAATATAAAATTTTTACTCTTACATCTTGGTAGCCATTGTAGACACTGTCGTTACCTGAGCCACCTGGGCTGGAGGTGTGTTAGTTGGACAAATAAACACCTGGGCAGAAAAGTAAACTTGTGATTTTTTTTTTTTATGAGACCTCTGTGCACTTTTCAAAGGTGGGGATGGACCATTTTCCTTTTTGAAACTGATAGTGTCATAATAGATGTTTTATGTATGGGCCTTGGTGTGTATACTGTAACAGCCTTTGTTGCCCTATGGCAGTCAATATCAGGATGTTCGTTACACCACTGGCCATACGTACATGATAACTACAGCCACCACACATCAAATTCAGCAGTTTAAATCCCAATACTGTTACTCAAATCCTCCTCATGGTTACTATACCACCCTCTCTTTGGCCTAAACTGCACCCTCATTTCTTATGACTTGGCCCTTACTTTAAATTCAAGATCAACCCCATTCCATTGCTTGTGTTATATCTGTGCATAGAGTGTTTTACTTTAGGTAGAATAATATGGTAATAATCCAGTTTCACAACCCAACTCCTAACCTTTGATATGCATACACATTATAATTTTTGCATAACTTGTGAGTACATTGCAACCATCAATGGAGATGTTGCCTTAATAATTCTACTTTATAAAGATCATTTTTCAGAAACTTATCTCAATTTGTCTGACATACTACAGCTGCCTTGACTAAGAATATTCTGTACAGCTTTGATGATAGGTCATAATTCGTTGTCTACTTACATTGAATTGAGGCAGCAGAATCCTTCTTCCACCTTATACATATACACCACTGATACACCATTATAAAATAGTGGGCTCCAGGGGCAGATCCAGAAAAAATGACAGTGGGGGGGGGAGCATCGTTAAAGAAGAAGGGTGGTGGTTAGTGGAGAGAGGTGAATTTGCATGCACCTTCTATACATACATTTCTATCGCGCCACCACACACTGTTTATATATACTACACCTCTGAACACCACCGCTTATACACATAAATGCCTATCACTCCCATCCACCCCTTATATAATTTATACATATCTCCCCCCTCCTTATATACCTATCATTACATCCCACAAAGTTTATATACTAAATATCTACAGTAACACACACACACACATTCCTTATATAATACATAATATTCCTTCTATACAGTACCTCCTTGAGTCTGCATGCAGGAACCAGGGCAGGAGGCACATTACAGGAAGCTGCAGACAGGTGACGCTGGCGCACCACTACTGGTTAATACACTTACTGTACATAGCAGACGCCTGCTGGGCTTGGGGAAGCGATTCCCCCCCCCCCCCCTTCCTGCACTGAGAAGAGCCGCAGAGTCCAGTCTCACTGCTGGGGGGAGGAGGTGGAGGCTGCTGCTGTCTGCAGAGAGCCGTGACTGGACCTAGTGACCGCCGCCTTTGTCTTAAAGAGACAGCAGCAGTGCTGCTGCTCTCCATGGAAAACATAATTGTTAGAAAAGACAGATGCCCCCCTCCCCCTCCAGCCCATTGGTGGGCTCTAATACTGTGTTTGTGTGAGCGAGGCCATCTGCCCTACTGTGGAATGACTTATGCTAGAAGTGTAGAAATTATTTTCTAGTTACCATAATGGAAAAATCAATTTATTAATCAGAAGTACAACTTAGGTACAATAACATTTTACACAAAGGACCATGAAAACAGCATGTATACAGTATATGCCCATAATGGAAAGGGGAGTTTTGCTTCCGGTAGTTTTTAAAGAGATACAATGGGACAGAGTTTGCTATGATATGGAACCAGATGGCTCTCTAGAGGTTGCACTATTTGCTTTGTACAGTACGGTACAGTGTTTGTGTAAGGTGGTGTCAGTTGGATACTATTCGAACCTGTGTGTCTTAATCACTGAGTCGAACATTAAGAACCCACACTTGTTTGTTCAGGGTCAGACAAAAATATTTACAATCACTTCTATGCAAGTCAAGGAGATCCCCATATTTCATGAATGTCAGTGGTGTTTAGCTGTGTATTACTATTGCCCGAAGTCACCAATCGCTGGTTTCAGCTCAGCTCGCTCCAGTGGTTTCAAGACCGGTGACTGAGGAGAGTTGGAGTAAGCAGATTACTCTGTGCGACCTCTTCAGGGGATGTCTGGAATTTCACATTATCCTATTTCTTCAACAATATGGTATATTTATCATTTTGTTTTTTATTATTATTTGATGCAGATTTTGGCTACTAATAGAAGACATGAAAATAGCAAGGACTATTTTTTGATGGAAGAAAAATGCTTCATATCAAAGGACAAAAACGAGTGCAAGAAACTCCCATTCCAAAGGGTGATTAGCCCGGAAGAAGACATCCTACAGGTTCTAAATAGCTGGTTTCCAGAGGAAGGATACGTGGGACGGATCATTCTGAAGACACAAGAAGAAGTATGTTCAAATCAAGTCAATTGTCCAACGTGGGGGGTATTTAATTAATGCTGATTTTTCCGAAAGCAGATAACTTACAGTTGACCTGTTCATTCTGTCCAACTGTCGCTAATTTTCCGATTGTTGGGTAACTCATGGATCGATAAAACACCCGTGAAATTAACAGTGTAGTGGCCGTTTTTGCCAATACAAACTCGGCTTTTTTAAAGCCAAATCTACATTGGCGGAAATGGCCGCTAAATTGTCTAATTCATGTCCGTTTTAGATGATGCGCGGTTGCATTGAATAAGTGTGTGCCGATACTTTCACCTGTCGGAAATACCAGCACACACTGAAAATCTCCCACGGTATGCAATCAGTTTGTCAGGAAAACATGCGTAAGAGTAGAATGTGTGAAGTGGTTCTTAGTGGCTCAATGAGGCGAATGTGACCTATTTGTCTCCATTAGTGCTTAGTAGAATCACATGGAACTGGAACTGTTTACAATGCATTTGTATTGTTATGCGGATATTAGCTCATGCTGCTGTTAATCTGATTGCTGCTGGCACTACAGCTATTTGTTCGTGTTCTTTTTTAGAATCTAAATGACAAAAACATTTCCGTGGAGGAGAAGGAGGAAAAGGATCTGCCTGTCAGCTCAGATGATGAGAGTTTTTTTGTCCAGGTACATGATGTCTCTCCTGAGCAGCCGCGCACTGTGATACGAGCTCTGCGCTTCAGTACAGCACAGGACGTAATTCAGCAGGTAATCGGAATGTCTCTCCCTGTCTATGCTGCCAAGTGTCCAGGATATGATCACTCATGCAGCGGCTTAGCATTTATACATCTCTAGCACAGCCAAGCCTGTGTTCTGCCTCTTATTTCATTTCTTGTATATGCAATCTCCAGCATCTGAGTATTCTGTAGACCCAACTTCCTCACATAACATATAGTACTGGCATGTCTGAAAGATATTGCGCCAAGATTACTGCTCAGTCACTGAACTTATCATACGTACAACCAATAGACTTTGCCTGGTTTATTCACTTACCGGAATAAGGAGATTGCACTTTTAGGGCCATATTCAATGCGGCCGGCGAGGGGGTTAAATGGCGGGGATCGCCGGAAACAAGCGACCCTCGCCATTTAACCCTATGCGCCGGCCGCTCACCCTATTCTACATTCTGTCAGATGGTGGCGAGGATTCCCCCAAACAGCGATGTTCGCGGCTAATGCAGGAAGCCTGCTGCATTTAGCCATGAGCCTTACTGTTTTAGCGGCCGCACACGCCGTTTCCCCCCACGCTGCAAAAACCCAGCGAGGTGGAAATGGCGTGTGCTGGGGGTCAATAGAATACTCACTGTGCAAGCTGTGACAGTCAGCACTGCCCGCAAAACATTATTGAATATATCCCTTACTGTCTTGTGTATATTATTACATACATACATACATACATCTATAGACAAATACAAAGACAGAAATCTACTTGTTACTTGTATCCTAGCATGGCGCCCATCGCATAAGATTGTATGCCTTAATTAAGGCATACAATCTTATGCGATCACATACAATTGAAAAGATTTTTAATTGTATGTACAGTACAATATCGCATCTTATGGATCTTATGGATCTCATGGATCTTATGCATCCATAAGATGCATAAGATCCATGAGATCCATAAGATGCCATAAGATAAAAGATCCATCAACACCAACCAGAAGCGCGGCGAGCGCAGCGGCACGCGTCCTCCAACCTTTTCATACCTCCACTATCCACGTCGGCGTGGAGTTGATATTATATAGTGTGGCGAGCGCAGCGAGCCACCGAGCCCGAAGCGTGTCGAGCGGACACGTGATACCCGTGAAGTAATGCGCGTCCCCTCGCGGGGCTCGCTGCGCTCCCCAAGCTTCGGGCTCGGTGGCTTGCTGCGCTCGCCACACTATATAAAAGCAACTCCACGCCGACGTGGATAGTGGGGGTATGAAAAGGACGCGTACCGTCGCCCCTCGCGGGCTCGCTGCGCTCGCCACGCTTTCGGGTTGGCGTCAATAGTGGGGTGGCGTTAACAATGGGGGGGGGGGGAATTTCACCCATGAGGGGGGTTAGCAATTAAAATTGGGGTTTTGGGGGCTTTTTACATTGGAATCAATGTAAAATTGGGTCTCAGGGACCATTTCACATTGATTCCAATGTAAAAATCTCGTCCATCGCATGCATCTTATGCCCCACAAACACATAAGATGCATGCAATGCTTGCGATATCGGCTCGACACATACAATCTAGATCGTGGGCGCCGTGCTAGGAAACAAGTCCCATCTACTTTTGAAATTCAACTTCAACATACTTACCTTGGTGCTCTCCTGTATGTGTTTACACCAATACATACTGTATGGCGTAAATGGCGGCATTCAGGGTGAAGTGTACAAGTGTCCATGAGTGCCATTCACCCCACCTGTCTGTCTGGGCTGCTGTACATTCCCTGTAGACAATGGTTGAGCTACAAGCATATATGGAAGCATTGGTGCATTGCCTTGTACCTGTCCTGTTTCAGACTCCCTTTTCCACACCTTTATAGAACAAGCACAGCACTCTTGTTTGACCTAAGTGCGAATTGGCAGGATGCACAACATGCTAATGGTCATAATGGCATATAATGAACAAGGGAAATGTATACAATCCTCTAACATCTCCCTCTTTATTGTCTCAGGCCCTCAGCAAAGCCAAATACTCCTACAGAATTCTAAACAATCCTAATCCGGGCGACTATGTGCTTCTAGAGGAGGTGACGAAAGAGACGTCAACCAAGAAGTCATCAACCACAAAAACATTGCAGCGAGTCCTTTCCGACAACGAGTGTGTCTTTCAGGCGCAAAGCAAATGGAAAGGAGCCGGAAAATTCATCCTTAAATTAAAGGAGCAGGTCCAGGTAAAGTAAATGGCAACAGGACAGTGTCTGACACTTGGCGTGTGAGAAATCCTCCCAAGGACTTTGCATGAAGTATGTTGTCATTTTATCACCTCCTTACATTTCAGAGAGGATGTCTGTGTCATTTCCGCTAGGTCATTTCTTCCATGATCAAATGTCTGCTGTGCAGACCAGTACATTCTATGTGTAACCTGCCAGACACCTGCTGCGCTTTATCATGTGCTCATGTGTTTCCTTTGAAGATAGAATTACCCTGTCAGATAGGACTTTGTGAAGGTTGACTTGTGAAGCAGTTTCACCAAGTGACCAAAATAACTTGGTTACTTCACAACAGTATACACCAATTCATTCTTCATCTACCTAATCTTAAATCTATTCTAGAGAATGAATAATATCGGTGTTAGAAATTATCGACCTCGTTATGGAAAGGACAGTTTCAGAAACAGGGACATGCTCCACGGTCCACCTACACCAACAGGCGCTGTCACAATGAACAAATCTCAACAGAAACATCCAGTAGTTGGTCACCAGGTTTCAAACAAACTGACTACTACCTCCAACATCCGGAATCCAGTGCACATGGAGGACCGTATGCTGGCAGCAGCCTTCCCTGATGGGTTTAGCGATAGAACTCACAAACTATGGGCCTAATTCAGCACAGATCGCTATTGTGAGAATTTGCAGTGGACTGTGCCCAGACAGAAAGCAGAGACGCCCCTTCTGAATTTGTGAGATAACTACAAATGAATTGAGGCTTCCACTAAACAGACCCTCCTCACAAACACTTGGGCACACCAGCGTTGTTTCAGCTATAGCCATGAAGTGGCAGGCTTCCACCCCACCCCCCAAAAACACCAGCTTCCTGCCAATCAAACTCTGTCCGCATTGCATTTACAAACCATACGTATTTTCAGTTGCTATTCTCTGATTAACGATCCGTGATGAATAAGCCCCTATTGCCGGTATTCGATTAGCTGCGGTAATTTCCCCCAGCTAATTGATTGGTCGGTAGCTATCTAATTAGCCCTGATACTCCTCCCTAATTGGGGGATTATGCACTGGTTATGATTATGCGCTGTCCTTGCTAAGGAGACTTTTCAGTAGAAAGCTGTCACTGGAGGCTCAGGGACCTGTTTTCTGGAGAAAATGGACAATTTTAGATTCAAGATGAATATGTGAGTAATGTACATTTGTTTCTTAGCAGGCAGCAAGAGATGACAAGAGGAAAGGAATCTCTATCGCCAGTGAACTGAAGAAGCTAGCAAAGTCAAGCAGGCAGTCCCGGAACTTCACATTGTCCCCTCAGATCATGTCGCCAGAAGGTACCCAGAATAAAGATGAAAAACCTGCATGCAGTTTGTCCGTCAATGACATCAGTGAATAGCAACTATATTTGTGTGCATCAAATTCCTTGCAGGTATGGGTGCTTTACCTGTTCCCTTTATTCCTCACTTATTCTGTATTAATGTGTGTTTGTATACGGAACTAACAATACAGATAAGCTACTATGTATAGAAAGGGTTTCGTTCTACTGAGGAACACATGGCTTCCTTCCTATACTTCCCTACAGTCTGTGTTGCTGCCACATTGTACATCTCTCGGCAGCTGGCAGGGAGGACACTGACAAATAACTGCACATACACAAATCACGAGACTGTCAGAGTTCATTACAAATATTTGGGGCGATTCATCAAACTTTTTACAGAGATTTTATTACATGTACTGTGTACATAGATATAGGATAGCTAATGCTAAATCTCTCCCACTATCTGTATATCATTGCCATTGCATCTCCTCTGAAGACATTTTTTTTAACATTATACATTTAGGGCCCGTGTGTAAGATGCAGGTGTGGACGCCATTCTGTCCAGTCTTTCTAAAGTATATCTTTAAAGCGATATTAATTTAAAAAGTTAAACCAAAATGGTTTTGGTTTTTAAATTATTCAAATAACCAGTTTTTGCATGTCTTTCTGACTTTTGAAATGATTGTTTTAACAATCGTATTATTGTCCCGCTTCAATAAAAAATATGTTTAAAAATCATTCGGACTCGGCGGAATCCTGGCCATGCCTGCATCCCAACACCGTGCTGGGAAATCACTGGAAGCCACGGTCCCCAATCACTTGCGCACACTGGGAGCAGCAGTCTCACATCACTCGCACACAATGGGAGCCGTGCTCCCCCACAGTCGCACACAATGGGACCCGTGCTCCCCATCACTCGCACACAATGGGACCCGTGCTCCCCATCACTCGCACACAATGGGAGCCATGCTCCCCCATCACTCGCACACAATGGGAGCTGTGCTCCCCATCACTTGCACACAATGGGACCCGTGCTCCCCATCACTCGCACACAATGGGAGCTGTGCTCCCCTATCACTCGCACACAATGGGAGCCGTGCTCCCCCATCACTCGCACACAATGGGAGCTGTGCTCCCCTATCACTCGCACACAATGGGACCCGTGCTCCCCATCACTCGCACACAATGGGAGCTGTGCTCCCCCATCACTCGCACACAATGGGAGCTGTGCTCCCCATCACTCGCACACAATGGGACCCGTGCTCCCCATCACTCGCACACAATGGGAGCTGTGCTCCCCTATCACTCGCACACAATGGGAGCCGTGCTCCCCCATCACTCGCACACAATGGGAGCTGTGCTCCCCTATCACTCGCACACAATGGGACCCGTGTTACCCATCACTCGCACACAATGGGAGCCGTGCTCCCCATCACTCGCACACAATGGGAGCTGTGCTCCCCTATCACTCGCACACAATGGGAGCTGTGCTCCCCCATCACTCACACACAATGGGAGCTGTGCTCCCCCATCACTCGCACACAATGGGAGCTGTGCTCCCCCATCACTCGCACACACTTGTAACATAAACCTCGAATCAGAATGTTCAGGGACTTGCTCATCTCTGCTGTTCCCTGATGCTAATGACACAACAAAACTGACCTTAGATTCATGCAAAACAGGGTTAGCAGCGCTCTGCTGTCGTTGCACAGTGTGCACAATCCCGTGCCATTGTTGCATAACGCACGCAATCCAGTGCCATCTTTGCACAGTGCGCACTATCTTGTTCTTTATTTGGGTATTATGTGCACTACAGCTGTAAACAGTTTTTAAATATATGGAATAAATCTATTTGCACTAAACAAAATTCCATATTACTAATACTGACCCTTTTATTTTATAGCAATCTTCTTACGGGTAGATGGCGGTTTCCCATATAATTAAAATGCACCCCTTGCTCCTAGGGCTATTTAAGTGACTTTCTGCACAGACTGCTCATTTAGCACTGCATCCACCAGGACTTATTGGCTTTGGAAGCAAACTGCTTTTCTTATCTGGACCAGATAATAACTGGTGACATTTTCTTCCATAAAATAAAAAAAGGGAGCGGCAAGTAGTCACTGTTATATTGAATCATAGCCAGGGAAGTAGAGTGTTTCTTCCAGAAAGAGTAGTGGATAAGGGAAGAGCTACATAACATTGCTACGCAGCACAATCTGATTGTTTTGAAGAGTGATTAACCAGCTGTAACATTACACATTTCCCTCATAAATTATGGAGATTATTTCACTACGAGAGTAAGGGTAGTCATTGTTAAATATCATTAGTGCTCAGAGCCTTCTCTTACATGTGTGTGCAGGGACCTGTAATGTAAGAGGACGCTAACTGCCCCTCACTTACAGATGATGGCTTGTCATTTTCAGGCCTAGCACTATCTCGTATCCCTGCAAGTGCTAATATTAATATTGGCTGCCAGATAATGACCAGTACAGAATAATGCTGATTAACATGAATCTAGCATGAATCTAGCTGTACACAAATAGCCAATGGGAAATTGTGCTTGGAACAAGCCACGTTTTTAAAATGAAGACCAACCGAATTTTTTCAGTTTAATAAAATAACTAAACAAATGATCACATTAAAAAAAAGGAATCAGCTTACTTTTTTTTTCTTATACTACAAAGTGGCTTGTCGAGATTCCGATCCCCGAGCTTCCAGCATGATGTACCGCTGTGTATTTTTCCCCTGTTGTGGCCATTTATTCATTTTGATATTGCAGTACACTAACAATGTGCTTAGCATGCTGCTCTGTGGTTGCATTTGGTGTCTTCTCATCTGGGCACCAAAGCTTTTTTTATGTAGTGCAAAACTAATGTTTCATATTTGTGATTAGATCTCATTACATAATGGTTGTCCACAAAGCTAATGTGTGCCGTTCGCTCCTCGATAATGTAATGTGGCCACCACTAATACAATCATATGAGATTATGTAGGAAAAAAAATGCATAATGTGAGCAAACTCAATTTTTGTATGTCACTGAGCAGGAGCCGGCATTTTATTGTCATCACTCGGCAGGTGACACTTTGGTGCAGCCAAAGATACGGTCACTAGGTCTATAAGCATTAGGTCAACATCACAAGGTCAACATGACTGTCGGTTGACATGGGGTTAGGTCGACAGGGTCATTATGTCAACATGGGAAGGCCGATAGTCAAAGGTCTACATTGTATTCTTCACCTTTTTTTTGAGCCGACATGTGCCGACAGGCGGTTTTTCATGCCCTACCATCCACAAGGCCGTGGTGGGAGAATAGTGTGCCGAGTGTAGTGAGCCATGCAAGGGGATGCGGTTCTACGTTTCAGTGTCCATGTCGAAATTAGGGACAAAAAAAAGTGAAAAACCCCATGTCGACCTAACGGCATGTTGACCTAGTTGCTGTCTGACCAATGATCTATACCAACTCCCGTTGTCACCACTGTAGGGGGTGACTACAGTTGGATGGAGGCAAATGGATTATTAAATATAATATTGGGGTGTAATGGGTGTAGCTAGCACAACCAGGGCACAGATAATGTGGACTAAACGAAGTGCTGTGTATATATGCATCCAGTGTTTTGAACTTTATATCCAGGGTGCTTCACGTACAGCATTAAAATCCGTTTGTGAAAAAGGCTAACTTTCCAAGTATGAAGCAAACTCGGATGTAAATAAAAATCTCTGTGTTCTAAATACTGATGACATTTTGATTTGTGGATGAATACACTGATAGATATATGTGAAAATGATAGTTTCAATTATAATGGTTCTTTGTTTCTAAAGAAAAATTCAGTAGGCAACATGAGGAGAACGTATTGGAACCATACCAGACAAATTTTTTTTCCATTTTACCTTATTTGTGGGGCAAAAAATAAAAAAAATCACGGTTAGAATACTTTTCCATGAGAATAGTGCAATTATATTGCAGGTGCACAATGGCCCTTATTCTGGTTGGTGCGGTAATATCCGCGTGCGTTCGTCCCGCCGATGTTTTGTGTCTGCGCATGTGCAGAGGCGTCTCTGCGCATGTGCGAGCGGGGCGTACGGCCAAATCCCGCATGATATGTGAACACTCCGAACAGGGGGTGGAGAGGGGCGTGAAGGGCTATTTGGGCTCATTACCATATGCATACGCCCCGCGTTTCATGGGCGTTCCCATGCAAACGCTGGGCGTACGTATGGTAATGCGGCCGTGACGCACGTGTAGGGGGCGGACATATGACATCGCCGGATGTCAGCTGCCCACCCAGATCCCTGCTTTTGCACGGAGAAATGTCCGTGTGGTCTGAGGTTGCGGGAGCTGGTGGAGCACTCGGTCCTGCATTCGATGGTCTGCGACCATCGAATGTTGGGGGAGGTTCCCTGAGATGGAGGAGGCGTATTCCGTGAAAAATACACGTGCGGTCCGTTCGGCCAGCTTCTTACCGCGTATGGACGGAGCTGGCGATCCGTATGGAAGGCGGGGTTTCGCACGCACGGTCCTGGCCGCATATTCGGATCCGGCCGCACCGATCAGAATAAGGGCCAATGTCCCCTCAGGTGGACATATGTATAACTATTTACAGTTTTATAAGCCATGAAGATTAGTAAAATTATTTTTAAGATGGCCATACATCAGAAAGATATTGTACCCAATCATACAACCTCAATTGATTGTATGATGGATTGTATGCAGATTGTGTGCACGTCTTGTGTACAAATACATGCAGCAGATGGATTGTATGACTGATTGTATGATGGATTGTGTGTAGATTGTGTGTCCAAAAACCACCAAGGACTGCTGGGGATTTCAAGGGAAATTGTACACAATCATGAGTGCAATCGATCTTAAGATCGATCTTTCTGATGTATGGCCAGCTTTACACTTAATTTATAATTCATGCAAAGGGTTAAACTAAAATTAAATGAGCTAATACTGAAATATCTGGAAGAGTACCGGGGAGTAGTGTATTAACTCCGCTTGTTGTGGAACCAATGAAGTTCTCTTGTGAGTTGATGATATTATTTTATTGGGGGTGTCCCATTACATTATTTCTGCACAAAGCCATCTTAATGTATGGACTGCTTGGCCCTTCGAGCTGGGGCAGATTGGGTTGTGGGCATCTTCCTCCTGAGCTTCTTGGGAGGCAGTAGAGAATGCTGCCTGGTCACCATGATTGTGAATCTTAATCTGTGTACACACAGGCATAAATCGCTGGCAATATGGTTGCTATACGACCATGTTGCCAGTGATTGGAGTGTGCTCCGGCGATAAATCGCCGGGTGCGCACTCCCATTTTCAGCCCCATAATGGTCGCTGGTCGGAGGATTATGCTCCTCCGACCAGCGACTTCCCCTGCCTCTTCTCCCGGCAGTGTGTCATGTACATCAGCGACCATCTCTGGTCGCTGATGAAAACGGGACACTGAGCAATATGATTACTAGTAATATATTGCTAGCGATCATATTGCTCTATGTGTACGCAACATTACACAAACAGAGCTACCAGGCAGCATTGTCTTCCTGCCTCCCAGCCTGCAGCCAGGCAGTGATTGGCTGTCAGCATGCTGATTGGTGGTTCAATGTATAAAACCTAGTAGAGTCATGGCATGGAACCACAGGAGGGGTCTTAACTTGCATGGATATCAGAATGGTTGTAGCAATAGGAAAATTAGACACATTTTAATAATTGTGCCTCAAACAGTAAAGAATCCAGAAAATGCATTCAAATTTTAACTTGCAAACTTATTATTGCTGCTATTATATTACAGAAGGCTGTATATGCTACGAAAGTATCACAAGAACCGCAGAAGACATGGCAGCCGTGGATAACAGACACGATACCATATACCCATCCTGTTGTAGGAGGCCAACTGCAGCCTGGTGCTTTCAGCTTCTCAAAAATTGGAAACTGCCAAAATGATCGGAGCGATACCGTTCTGCTAGAATTCCCATGAAGGTAGAGCCTGCATTGGTGATCACAATGGATTCCCTATGGCACTCGCTGTGGAGCAGTTGTTTTATGTTGGACCTGTAGAAAGGTTGATGTCAGGAGGCTTGGAAGCCTAAAGCTTGGTGGAAGGGAAAAGACAAGCTTGTAGAGACGGTCACAGAGATGAGTAGAAAACAATTTAAATGTCCGTTAGACATTGCGCAAGAGAATGTTTATGGGACTGTGTTTTACAATGACGTTATATCCAATCAATGTCATTTTATTGGTAATAATGGTATATGATAGAGTTGCATAAGGTGACCCTTTTTCTTATATGTAGTGTCAGTATAAAATACTGTAAGACATTGTGATGTTTGAGGTGACATACTGTACCCATATGGTAGTTGTGGTTCATTAGTGGGCATTCTCTTGTGGAATATGGTTTGCTGGCAATAGATACAGCAATCTCACATTATTTGTCCATGGGGCTTGTTCGTTTTGAATACATAGGATGACTGTTCTCCTATAGGCCAGTTCCCAGCATTGCGCTCTAATATTTGAATGCAGTATTTAATGTTCTAATTAGGTACAGTCTGTTTCTCTAGCGGTAACAGGCTGCCGGTACAATACATTGTATTGGTGAAAGCACAACACGTGGCCCATGCGTGGAGGGTACAAGAATTAATGTTTCCCATGCTGCCATTTATTTCATGCTGTTTGGTGTATTATTTTACTGTGGTATTTTCAATGTATTGATCAGTGATGCAATGTCCTGTAACTTACTATTTATGTAGCACCTTACGAATGAAGTACTTGCCAGTGTCAAACACTATGTATTTTTTATTTTATTTATCATGCACCATGTATAGTTTGATCTTTGTATTGATCTATTTATGTACTTATTATGTTCCCCTAAGTACACTTCATTCATTTCCAGAACCATAAGAAAAAAAATAAGACTGTGCAGACTCCGGTATATACTGCATTGCACATTATCTGCATTTAATGTACAGTAATGGTCACTGTCCACAACCCTGGTTGTTTGTGTATGAGGAGAGTTATACGCGCACAGTACTGAGATCAGCCGCCACAAAATAACATTTCTACATGATAGCTCAACGGATACTGTGTGTTCTGATTGTCTGCAGACACAGAGATGCTTTCACGGCTCTCCCAGCAAGGCGATTATTCAATCTAAATCATCATTTCCACTCAATGTGTGTTTGTTAATGTCTCACCAAAGGCACTGACTTCAATCACTGCTTTTATGTTGAACTGATCACTTAATGCTTTTGTATAACTTTTATTTAAGCCGTATTCTTGGAGGAGCTCAAGAAACAAGTTGTATATATTTTGCTTCATTGTATGACTGTTAAAGGGAAATTGTCTACGCACTAAGTTATTTTATCTGTCTAGTAATGGTTGTTTGTATAAGTGTGAGGTAAGGTAGCTGTGGTAGGAACTCTCTATAAAGGTGCAATTTCATGGACCAGTGATAACATTACTTGTAGCAGTTGGCTCGGGTGAGGATACAACACTTACCAACACTAGGCAGAAGTATAAACCAAGACTGTCCGGCAGAGAACGAAGTCTGGCATACAGTACAAGTGGCTACGGTCACTAGAATTGAGGTACAGCTACATAGAATTAAAGGGGTAGTTTGATTTTAGAGATAGCTGGTACTTTAATTTATGAATACTATGCTACTATACATTTTAGCTGTCAGTAAATTTTATTACTTTTTTTTTTAAATAGATTGTAAAATACAGCATGCCTGCCTACAATGTAACCTAAACACTTCATGTAAAGGTTATACAGTATTCCGTGTGATAAACTATGCTTAGAGCTGAATGCTATTGGAGTGATTGTTTCTCCAGACGGCCAGCTCGCAGCACAATGATTGGCAGAGAAGGCACGTTGGCCATTAGCTAGTTAGCTGTGGCCTCATCAGGGGCTGTGTAATGATTTTGCAGTCACAGATTTACATATAATAGTTTGCCTAATGATTGTATAATGAATTCAAAGTGTAATAATTAAATTATTGCCAGTTCAGAGCTGTAGGATGAGACCATTTTGTGGATTGCTGAAGTAATTGTATTTACATTAATGTTGTGAGACGCCCGGTGCTGTGTGCTAATGGAATGTATTAGCCTGACCTTAGCTGAGACCTTGTACTGCCGTCTCAGATGTAAGCAGCATGAACTTAATTGGTGATTCTGAAGATGCCTTGTTCGGTCTATAAACACCCAGGCAGCCGCCTTCATTTTAGCAGAGGGAATTATTTTGGTTACATTTTATTAATTTATAATTGATGATACAGTTCATTAAGGTGTGATCTACAAACAGGTGGATGTGCCTCACGTGGCAGAACGATGCGTATTCCTTAAAGCGCTATTTGATTTCACTTTGTTTAGATTATCATTGTCCAATACTATAGGACAGAATGTTGTGGGACTTATTAAGATCATATTTTTGAGGTGGAACAAGGTAAATGAACGAGAACCTGTGAACAGGAAACATTGTCCCACAATGGTAGAGTCACTAGGACGTGACCTATATACAACTCCTAGAAGGACAACCAGTCCTGCACATAACACAACAGGAAATCTGGTGTTAGCCATAGGATTAAGAACAGATGCAAACCTAGTCATATGGAAGTGTAGTACGGATGGGACAGTGACAGATAATGTTTGATTATCAAATGACTGCGTTTGTGGGTGGATAACTGCCATTTTCTGGGAGTGCCCAGCCGCCAGCCTCGATCAGACAGTCTCTGTTGTGGTAAATTGCACATGAATGTGACAGGAATACCGCATTTCAGAACCTTTGCCATTCACTGTCGGGCCGGTGGCTAGGCGAAGGGCTGAATCAGACCCAATGTTTTACACTTTGCAGATAGGATTTATAAATAAACTCAATTATTCATTTAACAGAGAAAACAAATAAAATTAAACTTTTTATAATTCTCTATTGCATTTTATTTTCTAAAAACAAGTATAAAACAGTTATTTTAAAAGCACAAAATATTTTATTTTGGAACAGTTGCACATGTATACTGTTGCCCAATATTTTATTTGTAGATTTTTGGGGAGTTGCAGATCTCTATCCACATGTATTGAGAAACCTTTCTCTTGGGTATTTGTCTGAAATAATTGTGCGGTTTCTATTTTCCGTACATGTCAGGACTGTGCATAGCGATGGTAACTGAAATAATAGGCATGATGGCTGCATTCGTTTTTTGTGGGAAACACCTTGTGTTGAATAAGCCCCATAGTGTAGGACAGTAGTTTACCGCCAGGAATGCTGAGTGTTTACATCCAAAGACAGTCTGCTATCTTTTTCCTTATACATAGCCGGGTGACACCTTTTACATGGAAATCAGGGCATAAACCTGGGGTATTCCACAACCGGTCCTATGATCAGGAGCCAGCAGTATTGCAGACCATGACCACCTGCCATGTGGTTGTATAGTTGGACATTCATGTTTGCAATAACAATGATTTTGCATTATATGAGCTTTCCTTGCTATTCAGGGAAGCAGGATTATTAGACCAGAGAAGTACAGTATTCTATAGATGTCGCCTTTGTCCAAGAAGGGTCTATCTGTATACCTTCATGACCATTTATTCTGTGATTCAATGAAAAGGGTCACTCTACTATATACAGTAACATCTGTGTGTAAAGGTGACTATTTCATGTAAAAGTAACACATGATGTAGGTGATCAGAGGGAAGGAATACTGTGGGCACATCATGTCATAGCAAAAATGGGGGCTAGTATTTCAGTTACTTAATACCCATTGTCTCCTATTTTGTATAGTACCTAGAATTATGGCTATACAAGAGGCTTGCTACCAATGTGACCTTTGTATAGTTCATAGGGGTGGGTACATTTTATTTTTTGTTCTTCCCAATCTAGTATCTGATGATTATGGGGACATGTGTGTGGCCTTAGAGATACCCGCTTCTCTCCTTCCCAGCACATCTGCTCCTCCTTCTTAGAAGTCTGTAAGGAAATGTAATGTGATGGGATGGATCTAACGGCCAGGATGGCCATACTGGGACTATTACTATTCAGTAATACACACATACCACACCCCAAGTTCTGCATCAGATTCAGTGGCTGAGTTTACTGGCACCCAGTGCCCATAAGCTGTGTTATTATCCCAATAGAGAAATGGAATATCCACAAGAGCACTGTGTAGACAGAAGTAGTAATCTATTAGTAGTGATTGTGCCTAAGTTATGCATGTCATGAAGTGTTTGACAATATCCTGACTTTTTGTGCCAGTTTTAAAATGTGTTGGTTTTGTAAAATGACTTTTCCTTCTGGACTACTCAATATGTTTTAGGGACTTGAAACACTGCTGTATTTGTATATGTTGAAAATAAAGATGGTTTGCTTCATGAACACGTGTGAATAGTTTTGATATCCCTCAGGGTTGTATCTCTTGACAGGATACAAAACCTTCCAGGATCCTACTTTTCCAGTTAAGTGGGACAAGGCTTCTGTTAATCTGCCATAATGGATCCCCTCCACCCAACTCACAGCTGTGAAAAGAGGCATTACTCTACAGCAGGGGTGGCCAGACCAGTCCTTGAAGACTGGTTGAGTCAAGATCTACTAACATATTGTATAGATCCAGAGGGGACCTGGATAATACAAACAATTGGTTAAGAATGAATGCAGAACATCTGAAAATGTGAGTTAGTAATGACTACACCTGTGCACTTGGAATACGTGGTCTGGAAGTGTGAGCTGCGAGTCGCTCTCAAGGACCGGTTTGGCTAGGAGGCGGAGCTTTGATGAGGCCCAATAGCTGCACCACATCCATGGCACAACAGCTTCAGTTACACAAGCAACCATGTGGGTCTTATTTAATTTTTCTATGTTTATTTGATTTTTTTTTTTTTAAACAGATCTCAATACATGTCTCCTTTTTATTATTTCATGCTTATACCTATGTACAAATGGCCACAATGGTAAAACCAGTAACATTAGGCAATAAGTCCTGCATATATCTTCAATAAATCCTTTTCCCGCCAACTTCAGGTACTCCCTGCTTTCATATGTGATGCAAAGTCCAGCTCTGCTGCGGATACCTTGTCCAGATGTTTCACAGTTAGTTCCTGCAAGTCCTCACTGAGCTCATACAGTCTCCCCTTATCCTGCAACACAAAGCCACAGAAAATGACATTAACTTCTCTTTCAATACAAAAGGAAACCACCAAGAGGAGATTTCTTGGCTGCAAGAACATTGCTAAATTACACTAGTATCCACTGCCCATAAATAAAAGGCAGAGGTAGATTCTGTTAAAACGATCTGCAGATCTATACAATGGTCCCTAGAAGAAACTACGTCCTTGTAGAACAGTGGTTTCCAACCCTGGTCCTCAAGTACCCCCAACAGTGCACGTTTTCCAGGTCACCCAGCAGGTGCACTCATTCAGGCACATTTGAAAAGATCCTCAGGTGGAGCTAATTACAGCACTTGTGATTCTGTGTGGAGACCTGCAAAACATGCACTGTTGGGGGTACTTGAGGACCAGGGTTGGGAACCACTGTTCTAGATCATTGAACAAAATAAATATAAATGTATCATTAGTTTTATTTGGAATGAAAAGCAACACTGTAAAGATTGTAAACAAGAGTTACAAATGCCCCATTCCTACAAAAATACCAGTTAGATGGAAGATACAAATTACCTACTGTATAACAACACTGACACCATGGAGGGGGGAATCCTGCCATATATTAAGTATACTTACATGAACTTTAAGTATACTTACACTATAGTGCCCAACTCTAACCACTGTACAACACCCCATAAACCTCCCTCCCCTGCAGACATACCCTAAACTCTCCACCTTGCGCATAAAACTTAACCCTTTCTCCACCCAAACCCACACCAGTATACTGGCGCCGGTCTCCTGGTGGGATGCCGGTATCAGTAATGTGAATATAAGCAGGCAAAGCAGCAAAATACTAATACAAGCATCCTGAGCAGAGTCGTTGTTAGATTATACCTTATTCTTGGGAATGGATTCAGAAACTGGGGGATTAAAGGTCATTCCATTAATAGAGTAATCGCTGAATAATTCCACAGCAGACCTGCAAAATATGAAATGTATATTAACTAACCATAGCAATGATTTTATAACATGTCATACCTGTTACCCTCTATATAGAAAATCACCACAACACGGTTACTGCGGAGTATACATATGTCCTCTGGCTAACACTAGTCTGTCTTATTAATAACACTAGGCTATATCCACAGGGAGACATTAGAACAGTCATTGTTTAACCTACCCACTTTAGGAAATATCCTAACCACCCACTTGCGGGGAACCTCTGTGAGTATCAACAGCGGCCCAAATTACCTGGGAGTTCTACCATGTAAAGTCCTGTATTACAGACATGCACAACCATGTAAAAGTATATGAAAGAGTAGGGGGAATTACAGTGAACCCCAAAAAGGTGGAGTGGCAAATAACATATCAGGACTGTGTAAGCGGCGACAGAGTATCAGGACCACAATGTAAAATAGTTGATTGGTTTTTTTAGCAACTTGAACCCCTTTACTGTGAATGTTACCAGTCATGTAAAAAGATAGCCATTGCTGCAGACACAAGTTATGTGCCCTTGGGAGTATGAGGATACCATGACTACCACATATATGCTTAGAGAAGGATCCTGTTGAACCATAGGAAAGGATGGACACTTGTAAATAAGCTCCACCCACACACAGTACAACAGATCACCAGAGTAGATTCAACCAACCTGGTTGCCCACCACCATTGCCTGCTTGTGAGTGCGCCAGACCTTTGCATTAGTGCCATCCCTAATTGACCACTAAAGTGGCACTTGAAACAGATAATATATGTTACTGCTAGACAAACATCCCTAATTGGATCTAAGAAAAACAATGAGAGGAGTAAGATGCAGCGGATAAGTCTAAGGATGGCTCCTCAGCACCCTCCTTATGCCTGGCTGCACTGCACTCTGTATTCCCATAGGAATAAAGACTTCCTAATAAACTAACTTACATCTGTCACAGTTGCTCCTCTTGAATTTAGAGAGCTAGGTCTTTGTTAACACTTTGCAATAGGGAATTTACTATGTACTTCTCATACCTCCGGCTTAGTGAAGCTCTGAGAGCCGACGAGCCTTCCGATGGAGCTCCAGCACAAAGGTGAGCAGCAAAGATCCGCACTACAGGATGGTAATGTCTCTGAAAGAGGAGATGTATTGTATGTAAGGGCAGATCGGTCACATGCACTATGAGCAGATAACATGTTCCCATTACTGCATAATACAGGACAGCTACACCACCAATAAACCGGCACCCTTGGGTCCTGTACTGTGCCGGATCATACTTTCTCCATGGTCTAGCAACAGCAGCATCCCAATGGATAATACTCTGCCTTCCCACAACCTGAGGTGGCAGATAATAGTATGCTTTCTTCACTACTCATATTCCTGCTATAGTGTATCCGCTGCCTGTGTTAGAGCGGAGACAGCCACTGTGTGTGCAGAAACAATATGCATGGGGGTGCAGAGACAGATTACCAAATGAAGCGGACGCTACACAGAATGGGGAATATTAGGAATTACCTGTAAATAATGCAGCTCCCACAGTGCAGTGTTCTGTGCATTGCAGTATTCCGGCTCATCCAGTTCTGGCAGGTAGAGCCCGCTGCCTTGAGATTCATTGTCTAGGAGAATGTCAGTCTTCGGGAAGGTCTGAAATCACAAGGAGACATGTACTGCAGTATTCAGGTGGGTAACATCCAGGATTGTGCACGTACAGTACCCGGACATTAGAGACATAGCTTATTTCAGTCAGCTGAGGCAACAGTATCCCTTTACACCAGGCATTCCCAACCCCAGCACCCAGGGGACAAACCTATAGCTACATATACAGATCAATGGATCTGCAGATGATCTCTAGACCAGTGGTGTCAAACTCATGGCCCTCCAGCTGTTGTAGAACTACACATCCCAGCATGCCCTGCCACAGATTTTATATAATGGATTGCTTAAACTGTGGCAGGGCATGCTGGGATGTGTAGTTCCACAACAGCTGGAGGGCCATGAGTGACACCATTGACCTAGACCAGACATGTCCAAACTGTGGCCCTCCAGGTGTTGTAAAATTACAAGTCCCATCATGCCTTTACCACAGTTTTGCTTTTAGGGGATGCCAAACTATGGCAAGGCATGCTGGGATGTGTAGTTTCACAACAGCTGGAGGGCCACAATTTGGACATGCCTGCTTTAGACAGATTGGATACACACTGTCTGATTGGTTGAGACTGCCGTCACAACTGGACAGGCATTTACATGTGCTGTCAATCACCGTTGGTCTGTGCAGTGAGTGTATGGGTGGCCGGCGGTTGCCTGTACACACAGATGATGCAATATATCTCACACACTGATCAACGGAGCAGCGATAAATCGGCCAATGTCTACTCAGCATGACTATCCAGGTTTTAGTGATATCCAGGCAGAGGTGAGTTAATTAGTACCTCGGTTATTTTGATTTACCCATCAGTGCTGAAACCTGGATATCACTAAAACCTTGAGGAAGCAAAGAGGTTAATCCACACAGTCTATAACAATACCTGTAGAGTAATAATCTATACAAATTCAATATTTATTATATAGGGAGGTGCTGCCCAGGAATCAATATTAGTATAACACAAGAAGAAGAGAAAAAGAGATTCCTACTAGGGGCACTCAAAACTGACTAGTTTTAATCATTAGCATTTTTTTTTTATATATTGATTGCTAATTAAGTGTCCCAAGAAAATGTTAAAATTTAACTTTAAATAGATATTCAATAAAAAGGAGCTGCGAAATATCTAACACATTATTGCACTTTTTTACCATTGTTTTTAAAGTGTAACAATACATTTTAAAATAAAGCCATCTGTGTGTATGTGGTCTTTTTATAGGTAAGTACCTTATTAATAGGAAGTGACAAGAAATTGTTACTGCTCCTCAATTAATGGTATGATTTCCCAAGGGAGTTCTATATGTATTTTATCTCTTCTCCCTTCCCAGCTATTGTATAGAGCACTTGTATGTCTTCAATATTGGTCTTTTTTTTTAAACAATGTTGCAATATGGCAATATTGTTTAACAAACTCTATTCATTGGAATTCCACATTCTACAGCATTTGGCAAAAGGTGTCCAAATAAGATGCAGAAAATGTTAACCCTTTAGTGGCTTAACAGTGCTAATGCAGTTTGTCCATGCAACATCCTAGGACCATACAAGCTGCTGTCCTACCTCTAAAGAATAAGTCGCTGTAAACAATCTGTATTAGGCAGAGGCCATGCGGCATTGCTCATCTCACGTAGATCTGGCGGCCATAGCGCTAGGATGAAATACTAGTGATAACTGCAATCTAAGGTCAAACCAGGCAACCTGTCTACTCTTACAATGTCCCCAGGAACCTGTCTGTCTACTCTTACAATGTCCCCAGGAACCTGTCTGTCTACGCTTACAATGTCCCCAGGAAATTCTGCTGAAAGCTTGCACATAATGTGGCCAATCTATCACGATGGCAGAGTTTACAACCTGTTCTTCATGAAGGAAACAATGTTCTGTGCTATTTAAGCTGTAGCTAAGCAAATGCTGAAGATTTAATAGGTGGCCAGGAGGAGCTGTAAATCTAGACCAGCAAATGTCCCTACTTCTGTGCAGGAAGCCAGCAGCACTGGAATAACCTCTATCCCCGATCTTACGTGTACTTACCTGCATGAGTCCTCTGTTGGTGGACAGGATGCCGATACAAGAATTGGGGAGGACGTGCAGCGCCAGAGTAGAAAGTCGCTTTATAAACGCCAAGGCTCGCTGGGGGGAAACCTGTTTCCTACGCTTGGTGAGCATCAGTTCCAGACATTGAAGAGCAATCAGTGTATCGTCATTCGTGGAACCTGTGGAACATACACCATCAATTCACATACAGATGAGTACAGCTCAGCTTTGCTGCTGGAAGACATTCATGTGGAATAGGAGGTAAATCCCAGGTCTGCCATCCTTATGGGTCCATAATATCTGTAACATACCCCACCACTGCCAGCACACGCCAACTGGCAGTATGTCGTCAGTGGTCAACATGATAAAGGGAAAGCTGACATCAGGAGACATTCGGCTTATGGTCATTTATTCATCTAGGCAGCAGGTTAGCCAACAGAGTACAAGAAAGGGCTAGTAGACTACAGATGCGGTCATGCCACACAGCCGCTCTTTCCATGCCAGGTCACAAGAGTATAATGCAAATACAACTAGGAAGCATCAATACACCGTGCGGATTACTATTATATATTAAGGTGCCCATTCACAGTGCGAGGGTGCTGTGGGATGCGATGCGCGCTCCTGCAGGCATCCCATCGCACAGCACAGAAAGTCTATGCAGCCCGTGCTTTTTGAACTAGCTTCAGATCGCATCGTGATGACGTTCAACACGCACAGAAATATTGTACGATGTATGGGCACCTTTACACTTGTGTATCTGTGTGTGATGCAGTCTAAATATGTACACAAATTGCTGTGCCAGGTATCTTGTGCTGAATGGTGTGTTTAGGATAAAAGAATGAGAACACAACTGTAGTATCAGGCAACAGGCTGCCCTATGGAACACACAACTGCAGAAAACATGATCAAACACCAGGTAAGTGGTCACCTGCTATCGTGCTCTACATAAGACATGCCATCCAACATCCATATTTCAGTCAAGCTCAAATATGTGTAAGCAACAGTGTACTGCATGTAAAGTACACTGATTTCATGTACATACACAGACCAGGTGAGACAGATTATAGATGCAGCTCGGGTGCACAATCCATAGAAACATAAAAAATACCTTCACGTCCTCAATTGGGACAAATGACCTAATCCAAACCGGTTATATAGCAAGGATGCAATTTTTGGAGCTGGACAAAACCATGTGCACTGCAGGTGGGGCAAATGTAAAATGTGCATAGAGAGTTAGATTTGGGTGAGTGTGTTCAAACTGAAATCTAAATTGCAGTTTGAAAATAATGCAGCCAGTATTTACCCTGCACAGACACAAAATAACTCACCCAAATCTAACTCTACACATGTTACATCTGCCCCAGCTGCAGTGCAGCATGGTTTTGTCCATCTGAAAAATTGCAGCCTTGATAACAGGTCTGAATCAGGCCCAAAGTAGGGGCCAATGCCCCCCCATTTCTGAAATGTTGCTTGCCGCTCCCCTTAAAACCAGCAGCATGCCAGTTGCATTGCTAGTGGCAGCACAGCTCCGGGTCTGCTCACGGGCAGTGCAGCTTCCGCACAGATCTATTATCGGAGTTGGGTGGAAACAGAGTAATACTGCTCGTTACATACAATGGTCTCTGAATGTCCATCAGGAACACCAACGGCCAACACATAACACCGCACTGGCTCACCAAGTACAATGCCACCAATATAAGGATTTCGTGCCTCCTGACAATACCATGCCTGGAAGTGTTCCAAGGGCCCAGTTCTGCTTAGTATAATGGAGTCATTATGTAGGCTCTACACAATGCAACCTTACCGACATTAACAGTTGGCATAAAAAAAAAAAAAAAAAAATCAAGAATTTTTTTGTTTTCCTAATAATTAACTAAAATTCCTTTCCATCCACCTCAAATGTACTGATAGATCTTCCTAAAGATAGACGTTGTGATGATCTCAATATAGAGTGTGTGGGGAAAATAGGGCGATATAATAAAATATTGGAAAATTGAGGCTCCAGATCTGAGATTATTGATCCCTGTAATATGAATGTTCTGTCCCTTTTGAATATCTGAAAGTATTACTATACCATTCTGTATGTAAAATTCATGTGGAAAAATGTATTAACAGATATACTTTATACTTAATAGATATATGTTTATTATGTCTATTGGTAAAAATATAAAGGCAAATATAAAAAAACCACAGTATGGAGGACGTAAAGCAGCAGTGTCCCCTGCTCCTACAGCAAAACGATGGGCACAGGCACCTCACACGTGGCATGCACAGGGCAAGCCATGCTGGGATCTAGCACTGCGTCGGACAATGGCCCTTATTCAGATCTGATTGCAGTACAAATTTGTTCTCAAATTGGACAAAGCCATGTGCACTGCAGGTGGGGCAGATGTAACATGAGCAGAGAGTT